>NC_092773.1:23817135-24527118 GCF_047496795.1 Chiloscyllium punctatum
TGTGTGTTTGCGTGTGTGTGTGTGTATCCCAGACCCTCGCTGTCCCATCTGTGTGTATGTGTGTGTGTGTGTATGTCAGACCCTCACTGCCCTGTGTGTGTGTGTGTGTGTGTGTGTGTTTATCCCAGACCCTCACTGTCCTGTCTGTGTGTGTGTGTGTGTGTGTGTGTGTATCCCAGACCCTCACTGTCCTGTGTGTGTGTGTGTGTGTGTGTGTGTGTGTATCCCAGACCCTCACTGTACTGTCTGTGTCTGTGTGTGTGTGTATCTCAGACCCACACTGTCCTGTATGTGTGTGTGTGTGCATCTCAGACCCTCACTGTCCCCTCTGTGTGTGTGTGTATCTCAGACCCTCACTGTCCCCTGTGTGTGTGTGTGTATGTGTGTGTGTGTGTATCTCAGACCCTCATTGTCCTGTCTGTGTGTGTGTATCTCAGACCCTCACTGTCCCGTCTGTATGTGTGTATCTCAGATCCTCACTGTCCCCTGTGTGTGTGTGTGTGTATCTCAGACCCTCACTGTCCCCTGTGTGTGTGTGTCTGTGTGTGTGTATCTCAGACCCTCACTGTCCCCTGTGTGTGTGTGTGTATATCAGACCCTTACTGTCCTGTGTGTGTGTGTATCTCAGATCCTCACTGTCCCCTCTGTGTGTGTGTATCTCAGACCCTCACTGTCCCCTCTGTGTGTGTGTATCTCAGACCCTCACTGTCCCCTCTGTGTGTGTGTGTATTTCAGACCCTCACTGTCCCATCTGTGTGTGTATATCTCAGACCCTCACTGCCCCCTGTGTGTGTGTGTGTGTATCTCAGACCCTCACTGTCCCCTGTGTGTGTATGTGTGTGTGTATCTCAGATCCTCACTGTCCTGTCTGTTTGTGTGTGTGTGTGTGTGTGTGTGTGTGTGTGTATATCTCAGACCCTCACTGTCTTGTCTGTGTGTGTGTGTGTATATCTCAGACCCTCACTGTCCCCTCTGTATCTCAGACGATCACTGTAATGCGTGTGTGTGTATATCTCAGACCCTCACTGTCCCCTCTGTATCTCAGATCCTCACGGTAATGTCTGTGTGTGTGTGTGTGTGTGTGTGTGTGTGTGTGTGTATATCTCAGACCCTCACTGTCCTGTCTGTGTGTATCCCAGACCGTCACTGACCCCTCTGTGTGTGTGTGTGTGTATCTCAGACCCTCACAGTCCTCTGTGTGTGTGTGTGTGTGTGTGTGTGTGTATCTCAGACCCTCACTGTACTGTCTGTGTCTGTGTGTGTATCTCAGACCTTCACTGTCCCCTCTGTGTGTGTGTGTATCTCAGACCCTCACTGTCCCCTCTGTGTGTGTGTGTGTATCTCAGACCCACACTGTCCTGTATGTGTGTGTGTGTGCATCTCAGACCCTCATTGTCCTGTCTGTGTGTGTGTATCTCAGACCCTCACTGTCCCGTCTGTACGTGTGTATCTCAGACCCTCACTGTCCCCTGTGTGTGTGTGTGTGTGTGTGTATCTCAGACCCTCACGGTCCTGTATAGGTGTGTGTGTGTGTGTGTGTGTGTATATCCCAGACCCTCACTGTCCCCTCTGTGTGTGTGTGTGCGTGTTTGTGTATCTCAGACCCTCGCTGTCCTCTCTGTGTGTGTGTGTGTGTGTGTGTGTGTGTGTATCTCAGACCCTCACTGTCCTGTATAGGTGTGTGTGTGTGTGTGTGTGTGTGTGTATCTCAGACCCTCACTGTCCTGTGTGTGTGTGTGTGTGTATATCCCAGACCCTCACTGTCCCATCTGTGTGCCTGAATGTGTGTGTGTGTGTGCGTGTTTGTGTATCTCAGACCCTCGCTGTCCCCTCTGTGTGTGTGTGTGTGTGTGTGTGTGTATCTCAGACCCTCACTGTCCCCTGTGTGTGTGTGTGTGTATGTGTGTGTGTATCTCAGATCCTCACTGTCCTGTCTGTGTGTGTGTATCTCAGACCCTCACTGTCCTGACTGTTTGTGTGCATCTCAGACCCTCACTGTCCCATCTGTGTGTGTGCGTGCGTGTGTGTGTATCTCAGATCCTTACTGTCCTGTGTGTGTGTGTGTGTGTGTGTGTATCTCAGACCCTCACTGTCCCCTCTGTGTGTGTGTGTATCTCAGATCCTCACTGTCCCCTGTGTGTGTGTGTGTGTGTGTGTGTCTCAGATCCTCACTGTCCCCTCTGTGTGTGTGTGCATCTCAGACCCTCACTGCCCCCTCTATGTGTGTGTATATCTCAGATCCTCACTGTCCTCTGTGTGTGTATGTGTGTGTATCTCAGACCCTCACTGTCCCTGTGTGTGTGTGTGTGTGTGTGCGTCTGTGTCTCAGATCCTCACTGTCCCCTCTGTGTGTGTGTGTAACTCAGACCCTCACTGTCCCCTCTGTGTGTGTGTGTATCTCAGACCCTCATTGTCCCCTGTGTGTGTGTGTGTATGTGTGTGTGTATCTCAGACCCTCACTGTCCTGTGTGTGTGTGTGTGTGTGTGTGTGTGTATATCTCAGACCCTCACTGTCCTATGTGTGTGTGTGTACCTCAGACCCTCACTGTAATGTCTGTGTGTATTTCAGACCCTCACTGTCCCCTGTGTGTGTGTATCTCAGACCCTCACTGTCCTGTGTGTGTGTGTGTGTGTGTGTGTGTGTGTGTGTATATCTCAGACCCTCACTGTACTGTCTGTGTCTGTGTGTCTGTGGATCTCAGACCCTCGCTGTCCCCTCTGTATCTCAGACCCTCACTGCCCTGTGTGTGTGTGTGTGTGTGTATCCCAGACCCTCACTGTCCTGTCTGTGTGTATCCCAGACCGTCACTGACCCCTCTGTGTGTGTGTGTGTATCTCAGACCCTCACTGTCCTCTGTGTGTGTGTGTGTGTGTGTGTATCTCAGACCCTCACTGTACTGTCTGTGACTGTGTGTGTGTGTATCTCAGACCCTCACTGTCCTGTATGTGTGTGTGTGTGTGTTTGTGGATCTCAGACCCTCACTGTACTGTCTGTGTCTGTGTGTGTGTGTATCTCAGACCCACACTGTCCTGTATGTGTCTGTGTGTGTATCTCAGACCCTCACTGTCCCCTGTGTGTGTGTGTGTATATCAGACCCTTACTGTCCTGTGTGTGTGTGTATCTCAGATCCTCACTGTCCCCTCTGTGTGTGTGTATCTCAGACCCTCACTGTCCCCTCTGTGTGTGTGTATCTCAGACCCTCACTGTCCCCTCTGTGTGTGTGTGTATTTCAGACCCTCACTGTCCCATCTGTGTGTGTATATCTCAGACCCTCACTGCCCCCTGTGTGTGTGTGTGTGTATCTCAGACCCTCACTGTCCCCTGTGTGTGTATGTGTGTGTGTATCTCAGATCCTCACTGTCCTGTCTGTTTGTGTGTGTGTGTGTGTGTGTGTGTGTGTGTGTATATCTCAGACCCTCACTGTCTTGTCTGTGTGTGTGTGTGTATATCTCAGACCCTCACTGTCCCCTCTGTATCTCAGACGATCACTGTAATGCGTGTGTGTGTATATCTCAGACCCTCACTGTCCCCTCTGTATCTCAGATCCTCACGGTAATGTCTGTGTGTGTGTGTGTGTGTGTGTGTGTGTGTATATCTCAGACCCTCACTGTCCTGTCTGTGTGTATCCCAGACCGTCACTGACCCCTCTGTGTGTGTGTGTGTGTATCTCAGACCCTCACAGTCCTCTGTGTGTGTGTGTGTGTGTGTGTGTGTGTATCTCAGACCCTCACTGTACTGTCTGTGTCTGTGTGTGTATCTCAGACCTTCACTGTCCCCTCTGTGTGTGTGTGTATCTCAGACCCTCACTGTCCCCTCTGTGTGTGTGTGTGTATCTCAGACCCACACTGTCCTGTATGTGTGTGTGTGTGCATCTCAGACCCTCATTGTCCTGTCTGTGTGTGTGTATCTCAGACCCTCACTGTCCCGTCTATACGTGTGTATCTCAGACCCTCACTGTCCCCTGTGTGTGTGTGTGTGTGTGTGTATCTCAGACCCTCACGGTCCTGTATAGGTGTGTGTGTGTGTGTGTGTGTGTATATCCCAGACCCTCACTGTCCCCTCTGTGTGTGTGTGTGCGTGTTTGTGTATCTCAGACCCTCGCTGTCCTCTCTGTGTGTGTGTGTGTGTGTGTGTGTGTGTGTATCTCAGACCCTCACTGTCCTGTATAGGTGTGTGTGTGTGTGTGTGTGTGTGTGTATCTCAGACCCTCACTGTCCTGTGTGTGTGTGTGTGTGTATATCCCAGACCCTCACTGTCCCATCTGTGTGCCTGAATGTGTGTGTGTGTGTGCGTGTTTGTGTATCTCAGACCCTCGCTGTCCCCTCTGTGTGTGTGTGTGTGTGTGTGTATCTCAGACCCTCACTGTCCCCTGTGTGTGTGTGTGTGTATGTGTGTGTGTATCTCAGATCCTCACTGTCCTGTCTGTGTGTGTGTATCTCAGACCCTCACTGTCCTGACTGTTTGTGTGCATCTCAGACCCTCACTGTCCCATCTGTGTGTGTGCGTGCGTGTGTGTGTATCTCAGATCCTTACTGTCCTGTGTGTGTGTGTGTGTGTGTGTGTGTGTATCTCAGACCCTCACTGTCCCCTCTGTGTGTGTGTGTATCTCAGATCCTCACTGTCCCCTGTGTGTGTGTGTGTGTGTGTGTGTGTCTCAGATCCTCACTGTCCCCTCTGTGTGTGTGTGCATCTCAGACCCTCACTGCCCCCTCTATGTGTGTGTGTATCTCAGATCCTCACTGTCCTCTGTGTGTGTATGTGTGTGTATCTCAGACCCTCACTGTCCCTGTGTGTGTGTGTGTGTGTGTGTGCGTCTGTGTCTCAGATCCTCACTGTCCCCTCTGTGTGTGTGTGTAACTCAGACCCTCACTGTCCCCTCTGTGTGTGTGTGTATCTCAGACCCTCATTGTCCCCTGTGTGTGTGTGTGTATGTGTGTGTGTATCTCAGACCCTCACTGTCCTGTGTGTGTGTGTGTGTGTGTGTGTGTGTGTGTGTGTATCTCAGACCCTCACTGTCCTATGTGTGTGTGTGTACCTCAGACCCTCACTGTAATGTCTGTGTGTATTTCAGACCCTCACTGTCCCCTGTGTGTGTGTATCTCAGACCCTCACTGTCCTGTGTGTGTGTGTGTGTGTGTGTGTGTGTGTGTATATCTCAGACCCTCACTGTACTGTCTGTGTCTGTGTGTCTGTGGATCTCAGACCCTCGCTGTCCCCTCTGTATCTCAGACCCTCACTGCCCTGTGTGTGTGTGTGTGTGTGTATCCCAGACCCTCACTGTCCTGTCTGTGTGTATCCCAGACCGTCACTGACCCCTCTGTGTGTGTGTGTGTATCTCAGACCCTCACTGTCCTCTGTGTGTGTGTGTGTGTGTGTGTATCTCAGACCCTCACTGTACTGTCTGTGACTGTGTGTGTGTGTATCTCAGACCCTCACTGTCCTGTATGCGTGTGTGTGTGTGTTTGTGGATCTCAGACCCTCACTGTACTGTCTGTGTCTGTGTGTGTGTGTATCTCAGACCCACACTGTCCTGTATGTGTCTGTGTGTGTATCTCAGACCCACACTGTCCTGTATGTGTCTGTGTGTGTGTGTGCATCTCAGACCCTCACTGTCCCCTCTCTGTGTGTGTGTATCTCAGACCCTCACTGTCCCCTGTGTGTGTGTGTGTGTGTATGTGTGTGTGTATCTCAGACCCTCATTGTCCCGTCTGTTTGTGTGCATCTCAGACCCTCACTGTCCCGTCTGTGTGTGTGTATCTCAGACCCTCACTGTCCTGTGTATGTGTGTGTATCTCAGATCCTCACTGTCCTGTCTGTGTGTGTGTGTGTGTGTATCTCAGATCCTCACTGTCCTGTCTGTGTGTGTGTATCTCAGACCCTCACTGTCCTGTCTGTTTGTGTGTATCTCAGACCCTCACTGTCCCGTCTGTGTGTGTGTATCTCAGATCCTCACTGTCCCATCTGTGTGTGTGTGTATCTCAGATCTTCACTGTCCTCTGTGTGTGTGTGTGTATCTCAGACCCTCACTGTCCCCTCTGTGTGTGTGTGTGCGAGTGTGTGTATCTCAGATCCTCACTGTCCTCTGTGTGTGTGTGTGTATCTCAGACCCTCGCTGTTCCCTCTAAGTGTCTGTATATGTGTATCTCAGACCCTCACTGTCCCCTGTGTGTGTGTGTCTGTGTGTGTGTATCTCAGACCCTCATTGTCCTGTGTGTGTGTGTGTGTATTTCAGACCCTCACTGTCCCATCTGTGTGTGTGTGTGTGTGTGTGTGTGTGTGTATGTGTGTGTATCTCAGATCCTCACTGTCCTGTCTGTGTGTGTGTATCTCAGACCCTCGCTGTCCTGTCTGTTTGTGTGCATCTCAGACCCTCACTGTCCCATCTGTGTGTGTGTGTATCTCAGATCCTCACTGTCCCCGTGTGTGTGTGTGTGTGTGTGTGTGTGTGTCTCAGATCCTCACTGTCCCCTCTGTGTGTGTGTATCTCAGACCCTCACTGTCCCCTGTGTGTGTGTGTGTGTGTGTGTGTGTGTGTGTGTGTGTGTCTCAGATCCTCACTGTCCCCTCTGTGTGTGTGTATCTCAGACCCTCACTGTCCCCTCTGTGTGTGTGTGTATCTCAGACCCTCACTGTCCCCTATGTGTGTGTGTGTTTGTGTGTATGTATGTGTGTATCTCAGACCCTCACTGTCCCCTGTGTGTGTGTGTATCTCAGACCCTCACTGTCCTGTGTGTGTTTGTGTGTCTGTGTGTGTGTATCTCAGATCCTCACTGCCCCGTCTGTGTGTGTGTATCTCAGACCCTCACTGTCCTGTCTGTGTATGTGCATAAATATCTCAGACCCTCACTGTCCCGTGTGTGTGTGTATGTGTGTGTATCTCAGACCCTCACTGTCCTGTGTGTGTGTATCTCAGACCCTCACTGTCCTGTCTGTCTGTGTGTATGTGTGTAAATATCTCAGACCCTCACTGTCTTGTCTGTGTGTATCTCAGACCCTCACTGTCCTGTGTGTGTGTATCTCAGACCCTCACTGTCCTGTCTGTCTGTGTGTATGTGTGTAAATATCTCAGACCCTCACTGTCTTGTCTGTGTGTATCTCAGACCCTCACTGTCCTGTGTGTGTGTGTGTACCTCAGACCCTCACTGTCCCCTGTGTGTGTGTGTGTGTGTGTGTGTGTGCGTGTGTGTATCTCAGATCCTCACTGTCCTGTCTGTGTGTGTGTATCTCAGACCCTCACTGTCCCGTCTGTGTGTGTGTATCTCAGATCCTCACTGTCCTGTGTGTGTGTGTGTTTGTGTATCTCAGACCCTCACTGTCCCCTGTGTGTGTGTGCGTGTGTGTGTGTATGTGTGTGTGTATCTCAGACCCTCATTGTCCTGTCTGTGTGTGTGTATCTCAGACTCTCACTGTCCTGTCTGTGTGTGTGTATCTCAGACCCTCACTGTTCCGTCTGTGTGTGTGTATCTCAGATCCTCACTGTCCCGTCTGTGTGTGTGTGTGTGTGTATCTCAGATCCTCACTGTCCTCTGTGTGTGTGTGTATCTCAGATCCTCACTGTCCTCTGTGTGTGTATGTGTGTGTATCTCAGACCCTCACTGTCCCCTGTGTGTGTGTGTGTGTGTCTCAGATCCTCACTGTCCCCTCTGTGTGTGTGTATCTCAGACCCTCACTGTCCCCTCTCTGTGTGTGTGTATCTCAGACCGTCACTGTCCCCTGTATGTGTGTTTGTGTGTATGTGTGTGTGTATCTCAGACCCTCATTGTCCTGTCTGTGTGTGTGTATCTCAGACCCTCACTGTCCTGTCTGTGTATGTGCATAAATATCTCAGACCCTCACTGTCCCGTGTGTGTGTGTGTGTGTGTGTGTGTGTGTGTGTGTGTGTGTGTATCTCAGACCCTCACTGTCCTGTGTGTGTGTATCTCAGACCCTCACTGTCCTGTGTGTGTGTGTGAAAATATCTCAGACCCTCACTGTCTTGTCTGTGTGTATCTCAGACCCTCACTGTCCTGTGTGTGTGTGTGTGTACCTCAGACCCTCACTGTCCTGTCTGTTTGTGTGCATCTCAGACCCTCACTGTCCCATCTGTGTGTGTGTATCTCAGATCCTCACTGTCCTGTCTGTGTGTGTGTATCTGAGACCCTCACTGTCCTGTCTGTGTGCATCTCAGACCCTCACTGTCCCGTCTGTGTGTGTGTATCTCAGACCCTCACTGTCCTGTGTGTGTGTGTGTATCTCAGATCCTCACTGTCCTGTCTGTGTGTGTGTATCTCAGACCCTCACTGTCCTGTCTGTTTGTGTGTATCTCAGACCCTCACTGTCCCGTCTGTGTGTGTGTATCTCAGACCCTCACTGTCCTGTGTGTGTGTGTGTATCTCAGATCCTCACTGTCCTGTCTGTTTGTGTGTATCTCAGACCCTCACTGTCCTGTCTGTTTGTGTGTATCTCAGACCCTCACTGTCCCGTCTGTGTGTGTGTATCTCAGACCCTCACTGTCCCGTCTGTGTGTGTGTGTGTGTGTGTGTGTGTGTGTGTGTGTGTGTGTGTGTGTGTGTGTGTGTGTGTGTGTGTGTGTGTGTGTGTGTGTGTGTGTGTGTGTGTGCATTTCTCAGACCCTCGCTGTCCCCTCTGTGTATGTGTGTGTGTATCTCAGACCCTCACTGTCCCCTCTGTGTGTGTGTGTGTGTATCTCAGACCCTCACTGTCCCCTCTGTGTGTGTGTGTGTGTATCTCAGACCCTCACTGTCCCCTCTGTGTGTGTGTGTGTGTGTGTGTGTGTATCTCAGACCCTCCCTGTCCCCTCTGTGTGTGTATCTCAGACCCTCACTGTCCCCTCTGTGTGTGTGTGTGTGTATCTCAGACCCTCGCTGTCCCCTCTGTGTGTGTGTGTTTGTGTGTGTGTATCTCAGACCCTCACTGTCCTGTGTGTGTGTATCTCAGACTCTCACTGTCCTGTGTGTCTGTGTGTATGTGTGTAAATATCTCAGACCCTCACTGTCTTGTCTGTGTGTATCTCAGACCCTCACTGTCCCCTGTGTGTGTGTGTGTGTGTGTGTGTGTGTGTGCGTGTGTGTATCTCAGATCCTCACTGTCCTTTCTGTGTGTGTGTATCTCAGACCCTCACTGTCCTGTGTGTGTGTGTGTGTATCTCAGACCCTCACTGTCCTGTGTGTGTGTGTGTGTGTGTGTGTGTGTATCTCAGATCCTCACTGTCCTGTGTGTGTGTGTGTATCTCAGACCCTCACTGTCCCGTCTGTGTGTGTGTATCTCAGACCCTCACTGTCCCGTCTGTGTGTGTGTATCTCAGACCCTCACTGTACGTCTGTGTGTGTGCATCTCAGACCCTCACTGTCCCGTCTGTGTGTGTGTATCTCAGATCCTCACTGTCCTGTGTGTGTGTGTATCTCAGATCCTCACTGTCCTGTGTGTGTGTGTGTTTGTGTATCTCAGACCCTCACTGTCCCCTGTGTGTGTGTGCGTGTGTGTGTGTATGTGTGTGTGTATCTCAGACCCTCATTGTCCTGTCTGTGTGTGTGTATCTCAGACCCTCACTGTCCTGTCTGTGTGTGTGTATCTCAGACCCTCACTGTCCTGTCTGTGTGTGTGTATCTCAGACCCTCACTGTCCCGTCTGTGTGTGTGTATCTCAGATCCTCACTGTCCCGTCTGTGTGTGTGTGTGTGTATCTCAGATCCTCACTGTCCTCTGTGTGTGTGTGTATCTCAGATCCTCACTGTCCTCTGCGTGTGCATGTGTGTGTATCTCAGACCCTCACTGTCCCCTGTGTGTGTGTGTGTGTGTGTCTCAGACCGTCACTGTCCCCTGTATGTGTGTGTGTGTATGTGTGTGTGTATCTCAGACCCTCATTGTCCTGTCTGTGTGTGTGTATCTCAGACCCTCACTGTCCCGTCTGTATGTGTGTATCTCAGACCCTCACTGTCCCCTGTGTGTGTGTGTCTGTGTGTGTGTATCTCAGTCCCTCACTGTCCTGTCTGTGTATGTGCATAAATATCTCAGACCCTCACTGTCCCGTGTGTGTGTGTGTGTGTGTGTGTATCTCAGACCCTCACTGTCCTGTGTGTGTGTATCTCAGACCCTCACTGTCCTGTGTGTGTGTGTGAAAATATCTCAGACCCTCACTGTCTTGTCTGTGTGTATCTCAGACCCTCACTGTCCTGTGTGTGTGTGTGTGTACCTCAGACCCTCACTGTCCTGTCTGTTTGTGTGCATCTCAGACCCTCACTGTCCTGTCTGTGTGTGTGTATCTCAGACCCTCACTGTCCTGTCTGTGTGCATCTCAGACCCTCACTGTCCCGTCTGTGTGTGTGTATCTCAGACCCTCACTGTCCTGTGTGTGTGTGTGTATCTCAGATCCTCACTGTCCTGTCTGTTTGTGTGTATCTCAGACCCTCACTGTCCTGTCTGTTTGTGTGTATCTCAGACCCTCACTGTCCCGTCTGTGTGTGTGTATCTCAGACCCTCACTGTCCCGTCCGTGTGTGTGTATCTCAGACCCTCACTGTACGTCTGTGTGTGTGCATCTCAGACCCTCACTGTCCCGTCCGTGTGTGTGTATCTCAGATCCTCACTGTCCTCTGTGTGTGTGTGTATCTCAGATCCTCACTGTCCCCTCTGTGTGTGTGTGTGTGTGTGTATCTCAGACCCTCACTGTCCCCTCTGTGTGTGTGTGTGTGTGTGTGTGTGTGTGTATCTCAGACCCTCGCTGTCCCCTCTGTGTGTGTGTGTGTGTATCTCAGACCCTCACTGTCCCGTCTGTGTGTGTGTATCTCAGATCCTCACTGTCCCGTCTGTGTGTGTGTGTGTGTATCTCAGATCCTCACTGTCCTCTGTGTGTGTGTGTATCTCAGATCCTCACTGTCCTCTGCGTGTGCATGTGTGTGTATCTCAGACCCTCACTGTCCCCTGTGTGTGTGTGTGTGTGTGTCTCAGACCGTCACTGTCCCCTGTATGTGTGTGTGTGTATGTGTGTGTGTATCTCAGACCCTCATTGTCCTGTCTGTGTGTGTGTATCTCAGACCCTCACTGTCCCCTCTGTGTGTGTGTGTGTATCTCAGACCCTCACTGTCCCCTCTGTGTGTATCTCAGACCCTCACTGTCCCCTCTGTGTGTATCTCAGACCCTCACTGTCCCCTCTGTGTGTGTGTGTGTGTATCTCAGACCCTCACTGTCCCCTCTGTGTGTAAATATCTCAGACCCTCACTGCCCTGTCTGCCTTTCTCACGCCCCCCTCCCGCAGCCAGCTCTCTGCCCCTTTAAAAGCGGCGTGCTGGCTTGGCGGCTGGGGAGCCCATCCCTTCTCGGAAGCGAATGAGGAACCGAGAATCGCCGTCGTCAGAGGCACACCCCCGGCCGGTGTGCCAATAGGCAGAGGGGAGAGAGAGGCAGAGCAGGATGCTGTGACGCTGCCTGGGAGGGGAGGGGTCGTATTGCCAGACGGTGGGAATGCCTGTTTAACAGCACGTTGCTTTCTGAGCCAGACAGACAGAGAGGGAGGGGAGGACTGTGTGTCAGAGCTTGCTCACTCACTCCCTCCCAGTCGCCTGGTCGGTCAACATCAGCAATAAAGCCCTGCAGCTTCTGTACCAGAGAGAACTTGTGACTCTCTCCTCCTGCTCCAACTTAACATGATCGCCTCTCACCTCCTGGCGTATTACTTCACGGAACTGAAGCATGACCAGATCCAGAAGGTAAGGGCAGTTTCTAATTCACCCCCCTTCCTACCTTGTCACCCCCCCCCCCCCCCCCCCCACCACCTCAGTTTAATTGGTGGGTCAGATAGGGAGGCACTGCAGAGTCTCAACCAGCGTTTTGTCCAGGGATCTTGGGAAGGAGTCACTGATTGGGGAAGAGGGAGGTGGAATTGGACACGAACGGGGCACTGGATGAGTGGTGCTGGAAGAGCACAGCAGTTCAGGCAGCAACCGAGGAGCTTCGAAATCGACGTTTCGGGCAAAAGCCCTTCATCAGGAATAAAGGCAGTCAGCCTGAAGCGTGGAGAGATAAGCCAGAGGAATGGGGCACAGTCGAGTCAAAATTGAGGCAGGGTTGACGGTGTGAAAGAATGTTGGGGGAGGTGGGGGGAGGTAATTTCCCAGCTAGCTCCTCTGGCCATGTGCTGCCATACCTCGTCAATGGATGACAATGCCTTCAAGGTTGGGGAGTGGGGGGTAGCTTTTTGCTTGTAGTCCAGTGACTTGAGAGCTAGCTTCTTTAATTTGACCTTTTCCTCCCTTGGAAGGCGGGTGGAGGTAAGATACTCCCGCATTTAGAGTCATAGAGATAGACAGCACGGAAACAGACCCTTCAGTCCAACCTGTCCATGCCGACCCAGATATCCCAACCCAATCTAGTCCCACCTGCCAGCACCCGGCCCATATCCCTCCAAACCCTTCCTATTCATATACCCATCCAAATTCCTCTTAAATGTAATTGTACCAGCCTCCACCACTTCCTCTGGCAGCTCATTCCATACACGTACCACCCTCTGTGTGAAAAAGTTGCCCCTTAGGTCCCTTTTATATCTTTCCCCTCTCACCCTAAACCTATGCCCCTCTCGTTCTGGACTCCCTGATCCCAGGGAAAAGACTTTGCCTATTTAGCCTATCCATGCCCCTCATAATTTTGGAAACCTCTACGAGGTCACCCCTCAGCTTCCGACGCTCCAGGGAAAACAGCCCCAGCCTGTTCAGCCTCTCCCTGTAGCTCAAATCCTCCAACCCTGGCAACATCCTTGTAAATCTTTTCTGAACCCTTTCAGGTTTCACAACACCTTTCCGATAGGAAGGAGATCAGAATTGCACACTGTATTCTGCATCAGTTCCCCAGCAGAGTCTTTTTTTAGTGAGTTGAGGCAGTCAGGTCCCCTGGCAGTAGTTGGGAGGTGGCGAGAGACTTGAGACTCTGAAGAAATCAGCCATTCATCCCATCGAGCCCATGATGGCTGATCCCACACTCCTCACCTTCCTCTTTATTCCCCCCCACCCCCCACATTCTGATCAAGAATCTCAACCTTAAATGAACACTGAGACTCTGTCTCCGTCCCCCCACCCAAAGCTCTCTGTCTGGTCCAGAGCTTCCCAGAGAAAAAAATTCCTTCTCATCTTGGTCTTCAGTTGGTGCCCTCTTTAGTCTGAGAGTGTGCCCTCTGGTCCCAGAGGATAAAAACATCCTCCTCGCGTTGACCCTGTCGATCTGTTTCCAATGAGATCGCCTCTTGTTCCTCTAAATGCCAGTCAGGACAGTCCCAACCTGTTTAGCCTTTTGCTGGTCAGACAATCCCTCCAGTTGCTGGTATGCCAGTGGTGTCCTTGTCCTGAGAAACTGTGCACGGGCCATTCAACACCTCGCTGATGGGGTCGTTCCTGCAAAACCTCATGTCAATGCCAGCTCCACGGGCTTATGCCCGAAACGCCGACTCCCCTGCTCCTCGGATAGCTGGCTGACCTGCTGTGCTTTTCCAGCACCACACTTTCCGACTCTTGACTCTCTGGCATCTGCCGTCCTCACTATCTCCGAGCTGGTAACCCACTCCTACCTCACAATCCCGGTGAGAGCAGTGTTAATGGAGACTGGCATTTTTGTGGTGAATAAATCCGTTAGATATACATATATAAATGATTTGAACGTGTGCTTAAGTGGTTTGGTGAGTAAGTTTGCAGATGACACCAACATTGGAGGTGTAGTGGACAGCGAAGAAGGTTACCTCAGATTATAACCAATCTTGATCAGCCAATGGGCTGAGAAGTGGCAGATGGAGTTTAATTCAGATAAATGCGAGGTGCTTCATTTTGAAAAAGCAAATCTTAGCAGAACTTATACACTTAATGGTAAGGTCCTGGGGAGTTTTATTGAACAAAGAGACCTTGGAGTGCAGGTTCATAGCTCCTTGAAAGTGGAGTCGCAGGTAGATAGGATAGTGAAGAAGGCGTTTGGTATGCTTTCCTTTATTGGTCAGAGTATTGAGTACAGGAGTTGGGAGGTCATGTTGCGGCTGTACAGGACATTGGTTAGGCCACTGTTGGAATATTGCGTGCAATTCTGGTCTCCTTCCTATCGGAAAGATGTTGTGAAACTTGAAAGGGTTCAGAAAAAATTTATAAGAATGTTGCCAGGGTTGGAGGATTTGAGCTACAGGGAGAGGCTGAACAGGCTGGGGCTGTTCTCCCTGGAGCGTCGGAGGCTGAGGGGTGACCTTATAGAGGTTTGTAAAATCATGAGGGGCATGGATAGGGTAAGTAGGTAAGGTCTTTTTCCCTGGGGTGGGGGTGTCCAGAACTAGAGGGTGAGAGGGGAATGATATAAAAGAGATCTAAGGGGCAACTTTTTCACACAGAGGGTGGTACGTGTATGGAATGAGCTGCCAGAGGAAGTGGTGGAGGCTGGTACAATTGCAACATTTAAGAGGCATTTGGATGGGTGTATGAATAGGAAGGGTTTGGAGGGATATGGGCCGGGTGCTGGCAGGTGGGACTAGATTGGGTTGGGATATCTGGGTCAGCAGGGACGAGTTGGGCTGAAGGGTCTGTCTCCGTGCTGTACATCTCTTTGGCTCTATTTTGATTGGGCTGGAACCCTGTCTCACTGAGAATTATCTTTGGTGATTAACAGCGTGCTGTCACTGTCATGTGAGAGTTATCCCCTAAGTGGATGATGTTGGAGCAATGATATCTGAATAGGAAGGGTTTGGCGAGAGGTGGGCCGGGTGCTGGCAGGTGGGTGTAGATTGGGTTGGGATACCTGGTTGGCATGAATGAGTAGGACCAAAGGGTCTGTTTCTGTGCTGTACATCTTTCGGACTTGATGGCTTCTTCCCTGCTATTATTAGACTTATGAACGGACCTCTGATATATTAGAGTTGACCTTTCTCTGTAGCTGTGACACTATATTCTGTTCCAGTGACGTAGTTGAGTCATAGAGTCATATAGATGTCTGGCACGGAAACAGACCCTTCGGTCCAACCCGTCCATGCCGACCCAGATATCCCAACCCAATCTAGTCCCACCTGCCTGCACCCGGCCCATATCCCTCCAAATCCTTCCTATTCATATACCCATCCAAATGCCTCTTAAATGTTGCAATTGTACCAGCCTCCACCACTTCCTCTGGCAGCTCATTCCATACACGTACCACCCTCTGTGTGAAAAAGTTGCCCCTTAGGCCTCTTTAATATCTTTCCCCCTCTCACCCTAAACCTATGCCCCTCTAGTTCTGGACTCCCCCACCCCAGAGAAAAGACTTTGCCTATTTATCCTATACATGCCCCCTTATGATTTTATAAACCTCTATAAGGTCACCCCTCAGCCTCCAACGCTCCAGGGAAAACAGCCCCAGCCTGTTCAGCCTCTCCCTGTAGCTCAAACCCTCCAACCCTGGCAACATCTTGTAAATCTTTTCTGCACCCTTTCAAGTTTCACAACACCTTTTCCGATAGGAAGGAGACCAGAATTGATTTGCACACAGAATAAAACTTTTTTCACTGTCTCTTGGGACAGGAATAAAGTAAACTTTTGATTTCCCAATTTCCGTGATCCTCGGGTCAATGTCACCTCCTTGGCCCAGGTCGAGTTGATCCGGTGAATCTAATTCGCGAAAATCCCTGGAACCGATTACCAGCAGAAGATGGGGGATGTCCTTCGTGAAGCCAGAGACTGGAAGCGATCAGCTGAGACTGAGTCAGAGTTTTATAAAGGGACACTGTCACATCTTTCGGTCTAACCTTCCCCTTTTTATTTACAAAGCCTCAGGGCTTGGACAACTCCTTACAATAACCTGTTCAGCTGCTTCTGTGTGTTTCTCTGCCACACACACACACACACACACACACACACACCCAGGGAACTTCCTGCTTTTGTTTGGAATTGTCGATTGGCTCACTTTGTGTATGTGTGTGTCTCTCGTCGCCTCTGCTTCCTCAAACTGTATTCCTTAATCACGTCCCCGTTCCCGAGTTGCAGAATCTTCGAAGCGGTGGTTACTCCTCTCGCTCTCAATCATTTCACGAGAGCGAGCGAGAGAGAGAGAGAGAGACCAGAGAGAGAGAGAGAGAGAGACCAGAGAGAGAGAGAGGTACACCATCGGGACAGAGAGAGAGAGCAGAGAGACCACAGAGACAGACAACAGAGAGAGAGAGAGAGAGAGATACACCACAGAGAGAGAGATACACCACAGAGAGAGAGAGAGAGACCAGAGAGAGAGAGAGAGAGAGTGAGAGAGAACAGAGAGAGAGAGAGAGAGAGGTACACCATCGGGACAGAGAGAGAGAGCAGAGAGACCACAGAGACAGACAACAGAGAGAGAGAGAGAGAGAGAGAGAGAGAGAGAGATACACCACAGAGAGAGAGATACACCACAGAGAGAGAGAGAGAGACCAGAGAGAGAGAGAGAGAGTGAGAGAGAACAGAGAGAGAGAGAGAGAGAGGTACACCATCGGGACAGAGAGAGAGAGCAGAGAGACCACAGAGACAGACAACAGAGAGAGAGAGAGAGAGACACCACAGAGGGAGAGAGATACACCACAGAGAGAGAGAGAGAGAGAGAGAGAGAGACCAGAGAGAGAGAGAGGTACACCATTGGGACAGAGAGAGAGAGCAGAGAGACCACAGAGGGAGAGAGATACACCACAGAGAGAGAGAGAGAGAGAGAGAGAGACCAGAGAGAGAGAGAGAGTGAGAGAGAACAGAGAGAGAGAGAGAGACCAGAGAGAGAGAGACCAGAGAGAGACCAGAGAGAGAGAGAGAGGTACACCATCGGGACAGAGAGAGAGAGCAGAGAGACCACAGAGACAGACAACAGAGAGAGAGAGAGAGAGAGAGAGACACCACAGAGGGAGAGAGATACACCACAGAGAGAGAGAGAGAGAGAGAGAGAGAGAGACCAGAGAGAGAGAGAGAGAGAGAGACCAGAGAGAGAGACACACACACACACCAGAGAGAGAGAGAGAAAGAGACACCACAGAGGGAGAGAGATACACCACAGAATGAGAGAGACCAGTGAGAGAGAGAGAGAGAGACCAGAGAGAGAGAGAGAGAGACACACACACACCACAGTGAGAGAGAGAGAGAAAGAAAGAGACACCAGAGAGAGAGAGAGAGAGACATCAGAGAGAGAGAGAGAGAGAGAGAGAGACCAGAGAGAGAGAGAGAGAGAGACCAGAGAGAGAGAGAGAGAGAGAGAGACATCAGAGAGAGAGAGAGAGAGTGAGAGAGACCAGAGAGAGAGCAGCTTCTCCCTATTTCGATTTGCCAGGATCCTGGGGGCTGAACAGTTTAAGTTCTTGATGAGAGACTTGGGGTTGGTTTTCCCAAGAGCAGAGGAGATCGAGAGAGGGGAGACGACTGAGATGGATCAAGTGCTGAAGGGGCGTGGACAGGAAGGAACAACTCCCCTCGGTGCACCTGGGCAGGAGGGGTGCATCAATTTAAGGGAAGGGGCAGGAGGTTTGGAGGGAGGGATCGCGAGGAGGTGGGGAATTTGGAACTCAGTGCCTGTACGGGTGGGGAGAGGCAGACACCCTCACCTGGATTTAGCCACGATGCCAAGGGCAGGGAGACGGGGATCAGAATCGTGTGGTGGTTGGCACTGCTGGGCATTTTTCTGTGCTGTGGGCATCCAAGGATTCTGTCGGGTGTGTCCAGCCTGCTGGGAATGTTTGGGGTGGAGGCGTGGTGGGGGGGGGGAGACAGGATGTGACTAAATGCAGAGTGCTCTCTTGTTACAGTGTGAGAGAAACCCATCCTCTCGAATTTCTGACTGTGCTCACAAGGCTTGCTGCAGTAATAAAGGGCCTTGCTGAGGCCACACCTTGTGTAGTGTGCGCTGTTTCCGTCTCCTAGTCTGAGGACGGACACTTTGCTAACTGAGGGAGCCCAGCGAAGGTTCACCAGGCTGATTCCCGGGATGAGAGGGGGCGCTGGAAAAGCACAGCAGGTCAGGCAGCATCCCAGGCGCAGGGAGAGCAACGTTTCAGCTCAAGATCCCTTCATCAGGAGTGAGGGCCGAAACGTCGATTTTTCCTGCTCCTCGGATGCTGCCTGACCTGCTAGAATAACGAGGAGGGGAGAGTTGCATATAGAAGAATAAAGCGTGCTGATGGGTGGACAGGCTTGTGCGCGAGGGATGTTCCCCGATGCTGGGGGGAGATCTGGGCGAAGAGGAGAGGGGCAAGCCACTCGGGACTGAGATGAGAAAGAAATTCTCCACTCAGAGAATTGCCAACCTGTGGAATTCTCTCCCGCCGTTGGGAGCCAGTTCGTTAGATAAAAGCAACAGAGAGTTGGACAAGGGTGTGGGGGGGAAGGTGAGAAAGTGGGAGGTTACTGAAACTGCCTGAGCAGTTTGAATGCTGGAGCCATGAATTTGTGTTAGCAAAACGCGCTTAATAGCAGAACGACCTGTACTGAGGGATTCCATGATTCTGAGAATGCGCACCATACCACACTCCAACGGCATTGCCCATCTCGCTGGGCAATTCTTCTAGGCTGGTAACCCTCCAAAAGCCTTCACTGATGAATTCCAGTTAAATTGCCTGGGTTGGAGGAGTTGAGCTACAGGGAGAGGCTGAACAGGCTGGGGGCTGTTTTCCCTGGAGCGTCGGAGGCTGAGGGGTGACCTTATAGTGGTTTATAAAATCAGGAGGGGGAGGGGGAGAATAGACAAGGTCTTTTCCCCTGGGGTGGGGGAGTGCAGATCTAGAGGGGCATAGATTAGATTAGATTCCCTACAGTGTGGAAACAGGCTATTCGGCCCAACAAGTCCGTACCGACCCTCCCAGAGCAACCCACCCAGACCCATTCCCCTACATTTACCCCTGACTAATGCACCTAACACTACAGGCAATTTCGCATGGCCAATTCACCCTGACCTGCACATCTTTGGACTGTGGGAGGAAACCAAAGCACCTGGAGGAAACCCACACAGACACGGGGGAGAATGTGCAAACTCCACACAGGCAGTCGCCCGAGGCTGGGATTGAACCTGGGATCCTGGTGCTGTGAGGCAGCGGCGCTAACCACTGGGTCCACTGTGCATAGGTTTAGGGTGAGAGGGGAAAGATATAAAAGGGACCCAAGGGGCAACTTTTTCACACAGAGGGTGGTACGTGTATGGAGTGAGCTGCCAGAGGAAGTGGTGGAGGATGGTACAATTGCAACTTTTCCCCCCCCACTGCAGGTCGCACAAACGCCTGAAGAGACACTTGTGTCGATGCTTTTGAAGTTGCAGTAAAACCCCCATGCTCCAGGTTCCATGGTGTCTCACTGCAATAGACATGTCTGCAGTTCTGCTCTGTAATCTATCGCAAAGTAATTAACACTCTTGGCAACTCTGAGTTTTTTTCCCCTTTCCCCTTTGCAACAATGAATTTTGCATTTCCTCTCCTGTGCTTCACCTGTTTTATTTTTAAAAACATAAAAATCCGGGACGTTTGCCAGGATTATTCCATTCCGGATGAACTCGTGGCATCTGTGTGTCGTTTGTGGGAGAGACCCACTGAGAGGATTTTCCTGTCCCACGTTTTTTTTATCACTGTGAACCTCTTGCTCACATTTGGTTGCTCAACAACAGCACATTTCGAGTCTTACAGCGCAGGAACAGATCTTTGGCCCAAAGCTCAGTGGAGGGCGGCCCAGTGGTTAGCACTGCTGCCTCACAGGGCCAGAGACCTGGGTTCAATTCCCGCCTCAGGCAACTGTCCACATTCTGCCCTGTGTCTGCGTGGGTTCCCTCCGGGTGCTCCAGTTTCCTCCCACAGTGCAAAGATGTGCAGGTTAGGGTGGATTGGCCATGCTAAATTACCCATAGTGCCCAGGGATGTGCAGGCTAAGATGGATTGGCCATGCTAAATTACCCATAGTGTTCGGTGCATTCGCCAGAGGGAAATGGGTCTGGGGTGGGTTACTCTTCGGAGGGTCGGTGTGGACTTGTTGGGCCGAAGGGCCAGTTTCCACACTGCAGGGAATCTAATCTCAATCACTCCTGACTTGCGTCTTGTCGGTGGTGGGGGAGCCCAGCTCTTCGCTGGGCTTCAGTGCCGAGTCCGTTTGGGTTGCTGCTCAGCGGTAACCAGTCTCTGGGAGGTGTTCCGCCCGGGGCGATACTGTGAAATTCTTGGCGGCTACCTGAGACGATTACAACGTAGCTACACCAAATCAGTTACTTGCAGATCATGCTGGGTCTCGCTTCCCTCTTGGCCGTGTCTCAAATGGCAAGACATTAATAGCCTCTAATTAGTGCGCTCCCTTGTCAGGGACATCTCTGGAACACACTTGATCGGCATTGAGCAGTGAACCAGGCTGAGCTTCTCATTATAATTGCTGTCTGCTATTCAAACACAGTGTCAGTCGGTTCACGTCCCACTGCGTTTGGTCCGGAGTGACTCGCACTTTTTGCCGTGCGCACTGTCACGTCCCAGCTGAAGCCAGCAATGGATTATGGGTTTTCCCAACAGCCCCGCCGCCCCGCCCCCCCCCCACTGCAGGCCTGAATCATCTCAGAGGTTGTGAGGCAGGACTTCAAGGTTTCATCACTGACCTTGGAAATGAGGATGTGCTGGTTTCGACAGCGACGGCGACCGCGGGCTTGCGCAATCGTCGACCCTCGCTTTCCCGACGCTGCCTTCGGGCGGCTTGGCAAGCTGGACACCGTCCCTCCCTCACAACCCTACCACCCCCACCCCCCCCCCCGAACTGCCCTCCCCCAGGGGTATCCGTAATCCGGAAGGCCCCCCAATGCTGCCCTTCCTTACTCTGTTCCTGTCGGTTTCTGAGGGGAGCGGGGCTCATTGGGGGAGGGTGGGGGGGGTACTTGGTCATTTTCGTTTGCTTCTGAGTGATGAGGGAATGAGATATAGGGATGGGGAGAGAGAGAGAGACGGTGACAGAGATGGGGGGGACACAGAGAGAGACAGACAGGACAGAGAGAGAGAGAGACAGGAGAGGGAGAGAGAGAGAGAGAGAGAGAGAGACAGAGATGGGGGGACATACACAGAGAAAGAGAGACAGAGACAGAGAGAGACACAGAACAGAGAGACACACAGAACAGAGAGAGACAGACAGAGATGGGGGACATACACAGAGAGAGAAAGAGGGGGAGAGAGAGAGAGAGACAGACAGAGATCAGGGAGAGAGAGAGAGAGAGAGGCAGAAAGAGAGAGTAACAGAGATGGGGGGACAGAGACAGAGATAGAGAGAGAGAGAGAGAAGAGGGGACAGAGGGAGAAGGGAGGCAGACAGAGAAAGATGGTCGGACAGAAAAAAAGAGTGGGATGGAGTCAAGGGAAGAGAGGGAGACTGAGTGGAAAGGGTGCAGCGTGGGTCCTGACACACACAGTCTCTCTCTCTCTCTCACACACACAAATACACACAGACACACTTTCTCTCAAACACACAGCACACACACGCATACACTCACACGCACAGACACACACTCAAACTGAGACACACAGACACACTGTCTCTCATACGTACAGCACACAGACACACAAACACACACTTTCTCATACACACAGACATGCTCATATACACAGCAGACATACACAGACACACTTTCATACACACAGCACACATAGACATACACTCTCAAACACGGATCACACACACAGACACAGATTCACACACGCACAGATTTCAGCTCTGATGAAGAATCATCTAGGTTCAAAACATTAGCTTACTCTCCCTCCATGTTGTCTGACCTGCTGTTCAGTACACACACACACACACACACACACACACACATGGGCGCAGTGCTGCTGTAAATTGCCCTGTGTCAGCCTGGTGCAGAGGAGCTGGTTGAGTGTTGCCACATGTGACTGGGCTCTGGGGAGCGATGCCCCCTGGCAATAACCCGGCACCGCCTGTTAGTGCCATCACTAGGCAACAGCATTGGCTGTTGCTAGGGGATGGTTGTGGGTTGGTCGAACCACACCCTCCCAATTCTCCAATCGGTCGGTGGGCTGGGAAATCCTGGCAGAAATAGGTTAACAAGCTGACAGCTCAGAGGAGCTGCAGGGAGGCTTCTATGAAAAGAGAGAGGGCCTTTCTCTCCCAAAGAACTGTACTCATATCAGAGGCCAAGTTAACCCTGTGCGCGTCAGAGAGATAAAGAATGAGAGAGAGAATGTGTGTGAGAGAATCAGTGTGTGTGGGTGAGTGTGCATTTGGATCTGTGTCAATGAGTGTCTTTGCAACTGTGTTTATACCTGTATCTGCGCGTGTCTGTGTGTATTTATGTACGAGTGAGCACACAAGTGTGTGTGTCTCTATCTGAGTATGTGTCTCTGTGTGACGGTGTCTGTATCTGCATGTGTACATTTCTGTATCTTGGTGTGAGAGTGAGGACGGAGTGTGTCACTGTCTGTGGCAGTATCTTTGTGTGTGAGAGTGAGTGTGAGAGTCTATATGTGTGCGTTTGCTTGCATGTGTCTCTGTGAGCGTTGTCTGTGTGAGTGTTTGTATCTGTGAGTGTATGTGTCTGTGAGTCTGTACGTAAGTGAGGATGAGTGTGTGTCTGTATCTGTGTATGTGTGAGGTTGTGAGTGTCTGTGTGTGGGTGAGTGTATCTCTGTGTGTGTGTCTATTTTTGTGTGGGAGAGTGAGGAGGTGTGTCTCTCTGTGCGTTCTGTATCTTTGAGAGAGAGTGAGGTCATGAAAGAGAGTGTGTGTGTGTACATCTTTATCTTTGTGAGAATGTATCTGTGTGAGATTGTGTGTGTCTCTGTCTGAGAGTGTGTGTCTGTGTGAGAATGTCTGTATCTGTATGTGTGTGCATCTTTGTGGCTGTGTGCCTGCGTGTGTCTGTATCTGTGTGAGCATGCGGCAGAGAGAGAGTGAGTGAGTGATCTGATAGAGAGCTACTTTCCTTCCTGCGACTTGTTGACACGAATGTGAATTCTTTCACAGAGCGCAGGTGGCCAGGCTTGGCAAATGAAGCTGGGTGACCCAGACTGACCTGAGCTATTGTGAGAGTGCCAGACCAGTAGCAGGAACCGGGAGTAACCCAGGGACTGTGTGTGTGTGTGTGTGTGTGTGTGTGTCTTTGTACGAGTATATGTGCATGTCTGTGTGAGACAGTGTGAGAGTCTAAGTGTGTGTGCCTGTGTGCGCCTGCATGTGTCTAGATTAGATTAGATTAGATTCCCTACAGTGTGGCAACGGGCCCTTCGGCCCAACCAGTCCACACCGACCCTCCGAAGGGTAACCCACCCAGACCCATTTCCCTCTGACTAATGCATCTAACACTATGGGTAATTTAGCATGGCCAATCCACACTAACCTGCACATCCCTGAGCACTATGGGTAATTTAGCATGGCCAATCCACCCTAACCTACACATCTTTGGACTGTGGGAGGAAACCAGAGCACCCGGAGGTAACCCACGCAGACACCAGGAGGATGTGCAAACTCCACACAGACAGTCACCCGAGGTTGGAATCGAACCTGGGACCCTGGCGCTGTGAGGCAGCAGTGCTAACCACTGAGCCACCATGCCACCTGTGTGTGTGTTTGTGTGTCTGTCTGCTGCGGGAGTGTGTATCTGTCTGTTAATGTGTAGCTGGTGTGTGTCTATATGTATCTGCATGAGTGTGATCTATGAGTGTGTGTCTATATCTGTGAATGTGTAGAGTCTGTGCATTTGTGTGTAACTATGGTGTGTGCGAGAGTATGTGCGTGACTGAGTGTGTGTATTTGTGACAATGTGTGCATATGTGTGTATAAGTGAGTGTCTGTATTTGTGTGTGTGCAAGAGAGTGCATGTGCGCTAACAGAGTATATGTGAGCGAGAGTGCGCATGAGAGTCTGTGTGAATGTGTGGCTGTGTCTCTGTGAGTGTGTCCAAGTGTATGTTTGCATGTTTGCATGTATGTGTGCTTGTCTGTAAGTATTTCCATGTCTATCCCTGTGAGTGTCTGTATGTGTGTATCTATCTGAGTGTGTTGGTCTCTGTGAGTACATCTGTGAGCATGTGTCTGCATTTGTGTGTGTGTCTGTGAGTGTGTCTGTTTGTGTATGCCTCTGAGTGAGTGCATCTGTATGTATGTGTCTCTGTGAATATGTCTGTATGCCTGTATGTATGTGAGTATGTCTGTGTGTATGTCTCGGTGACTGATTGTGTTCGTATGTGTGTGTACTTGTGTGTGTCGGTGTATGTGTGCCTGGGAGTCTGTATGTATATGTGTGTCTCTCTGTGAATGAATGTGTCTGTCTGTCTGTAAGTGTGTGTATTTCTGTGTGTGTGTGTCTGACTGTGTCTGAGTGTCTGCGTGTATATATGTACGTGTCTGTGTGTGTCTGTGAATGAATACGTGTCTGGTTGTGTGTACCTATGTGTGTCTGAGTGTATCTGTCTGAATGTATGTGTCTGAGTGTGTGTACATGTGTATCTGTCTGTGAGTGAGTATGTCTGCATGTTTGCGTATGTGTGTGTGTCTCTGTGATTGAGTGTGTCTGTGCGTTTGTGCATGTATGTGTGTCTCTGTAAGTGTGTCTGTGTGTGTGTCCACGAATGAGTGTGTCTGTATGTGTGTGTGTGTGTGTCTCTGTATGTGTGTGTCTCCATGTGTAAGTGTGTCTGTGTGTGTGTATGAGGGTGTCTGTGAGTGTATATCTGTGTGTGTGTCTGTGTGAGTGTGTATGAGGGTGTCTGTGTGGGTATATGAGGGTGTCTGTGACTGTGTGTATGAGGTTGTCTCTGTGTGAGTGTGTAGGAGGGTGTCTGTGTGGGTGTGTAGGAGGGTATCTGTGTGGGTGTGTAGGAAGGTGTCTATATGGGTGGGTAGAAGGGTGTCTGTGTGGGTGTGTATGTGGGTGTCTGTGCGAGTGTGTAGGAGGGTGTCTGTGTGGGTGTGTAGGAAAGTGTTTTTGTGGGTGTGTATGAGGGTGTCTGTGTGGGTGTGTATGAGGGTGTGTGTGTGTGTAGGAGGGTGTGTGTGTGTCGGAGGGTGTCTGTGTGTGAGTGTATGAGTGTCTCTGTGTGGGTGTGTAGGAGAGTGTCTGTGTGGATGTGTAGAAGGGTGTCTATGTGGGTGTGTAGGAGGGTGTCTGGGTGTGTGTGACGGTGTCTGTGTGGGTGTATATAAGGGTGTCTTGGTGTCTAGGAGGGTGTCTGTGTGGGTGTGTATGAGGGTGTCTGTGTGGATGTGTATGAGGGTGTCTGTGTGGGTGTGTATGAGTGCATGTGTGTGGGTGTGTATGAGGGTGTCTGTGTGGGTGTGTATGAGGGTGTCTGCGTGGGGGTGTAGGAGGGTGTCCGTGTGGGTATATAGGAGGGATTCTGTGGGGGTGTGTATGAGGGGGTCTGTGTGGGTGTGTATGAGGATGTCTGTGTGAGTGTGTAGGAGGGTGTCTGTGTGGGTGTGTAAGAAGGTGTTTTTTGGGTGTGCATGAGGGTGTCTGTGTGGGTGTGTAGGAGGGTGTGTGTGTGTAGGAGGGTGTCTGTGTGTGTGTATGAGTGTCTCTGTGTGGGTGTGTAGGAGAGTGTCTGTGTGGATGTGTAGAAGGGTGTCTGTGTGGGTGTGTAGGAGGGTGTCTGGGTGTGTGTGACGGTGTCTGTGGGTTTGTATGAGGGTGTCTTGGTGTCTAGAAGGGTGTCTGTGTGGGTGTGTATGAGGGTGTCTGTGTGAGTGTGTATGAGGGAGTCTGTGGGGGTGTGTATGAGGGTATCTGTGTGGGTGTGTAGGAGGGTGTCTGTGTGGGTGTGTAGGAGGGTGTCTGTGTGTCAATGTGTATGAGGGTGTCTGTGTGGGTGTGTATGAGTGTCTGTGGGTGTGTATGAGTGTCTGTGTGTGGGTGTGTATGAGAGGGTCTGCGTGGGTGTGTATGAGGTTGTCTGTGTGGGTGTGTATGAGGTTGTCTGTGTGGGTGTGTGAGAGGGTTTCTGTGTGGGGGTGTAGGAGGGTGTCCGTGTGGGTGTATAGGAGGGTTTCTGTGGGGGTGTGTATGGGGTGGCTGTATGGGTGTGTATGAGAGGGTCTGTGTGGGTGTGTATGAGGGGGTCTGTGTGGGTGTGTAGGAGGGTGTTTGTGTGAGTGTGTATGAGGATGTCTGTGAGAGTGTGTAGGAGGGGGTCTGTGTGGGTCTGTATGAGGGGGTCTATGCGAGTGTGTATGAGGGGGTCTGTGTGGGTGTGTATGAGGGTGTCTGTGTGGGTATGTATGAGGATGTCTGTGTGAGTGTGTAGGAGGGTGTCTGTGTGAGTGTGTATGAGGATGTCTGTGTGTGTGTGTAGGAGGGTGTCTGTGTGGGTATGTATGAGGATGTCTGTGTGAGTGTGTAGGAGGGGGTCTGTGAGAGTCTGTATGAGGGGTTCTGTGTGGGTGTGTGTGAGTGTGTATGAGGGGGGTCTGTGTGAGTGTGTGTGAGGCCTGTGTGTGGGTGTGTGTGAGGGGGTCTGTGTGGGTGTGTGTGTGAGGGGGTCTGTGTGTGTATGAGGGGGTGTGTGTGAGGGTGTCTGTGTGGGCGTGTGAGGGGGTCTGTGTGTGTATGAGGGTGTGTGTATGAGGGTGTCTGTGTGGGTGTGAAGGGGTGTGTGTGAGGGGGTCTGTGTGGGTGTGTGTGAGGGTGTCTGTGTGGTGTGTATGAGGGTGTCTGTGTGGGTGTGTGTGAGGTGTCTGTGTGGGTGTGAAGGGGTGTGTGTGAGGGGGTCTGTGTGGGTGTGTGTGAGGGGGTCTGTGTGGGTGTGTATGAGGGTGTCTGTGTGTGTGTGTGTGAGGGGGTCTGTGTGTGTGTGTGTGAGGGGGTCTGTGTGTGTGTGTGTGTGTGTGAGGGGGTCTGTGTGTGTGTGTGTGTGAGGGGGTCTGTGTGGGTGTGTATGAGGGTGTCTGTGTGGGTGTGTGTGAGGGGGTCTGTGTGGGTGTGTATGAGGGTGTCTGTGTGTGTGTGTGTGTGTGTGAGGGGGTCTGTGTGTGTGTGTGTGTGAGGGGGTCTGTGTGGGTGTGTATGAGGGTGTCTGTGTGGGTGTGTGTGAGGGGGTCTGTGTGGGTGTGTATGAGGGTGTCTGTGTGGGTGGGTGTGTGTGAGGGGGTCTGTGTGGGTGTGTATGAGGGTGTCTGTGTGTGTGTGAGGGGGTCTGTGTGTGTGTGTGTGAGGGGGTCTGTGTGTGTGTATGAGGGGGTCTGTGTGTGTGTGTGTGAGGGGGTCTGTGTGTGTGTGTGTGAGGGGGTCTGTGTGGGTGTGTGTGAGGGGGTCTGTGTGGGTGGGTGTGTGTGAGGGGGTCTGTGTGGGTGTCTGTGTGTGTGTGAGGGGGTCTGTGTGTGTGTGTGTGTGTGAGGGGGTCTGTGTGTGTGTGTGAGGGGGTCTGTGTGGGTGTGTATGAGGGGGTCTGTGTGGGTGTGTATGAGGGGGTCTGTGTGTGTGTGTATGAGGGGGGTGTGTGTGGGTGTGGGTGTGAGTGTCCCCTCCCCTGTGACATTCCCCCATCCACACCTTCCAGCCCCTTGTCTCTCCGGGAGCTGACTCCTCGGGTCCCCCAGACCGAAGTTAAATGAACTTCCGTATTTCCGAGAGATGGAGGCGGAGTCCGGGCAAGGGGGGGCGGGGCTCTGACGTCATGCCGTTACCAGAGCGGGACGGCGTGACGTCACGCTTTCACCAAGTGGGTGACCTCAGAGTGGGAGCTAACGGCGTGATGTCACACAATTTCCTGTGTGGGCAGTGCCGCAGCGAAGGGGGGCGTGGTCTGGGTCCAGGCATGTTGGAACACCATTGTCCGGGAGGGCGGTGCGAGTGGCGGGGCTATTGGGTGGTCAGCGCGTGATATCACATCATTGTCTGAGCGGGTGGTGCCTGTGCGAGGGGGCGGGGTTATTAGGTGGTAAAGCGAGTGATGTCACATCATTGTCTGAGCGGGTGGTGCCTGTGCGAGGGGGCGGGGTTATTAGGTGGTAAAGCGAGTGATGTCACATCATTGTCTGAGCGGGTGGTGCCTGAGCGAGGGGGCGGGGTTATTAGGTGGTAAGCGCGTGATGTCACGCCATAGTGTGAGCGGGTGGCGCCTGAGCGAGGGAACACTTTTATTTGGGGGGGTTGTGCGCATGGCGTCACACCCTTTTCTGGGCGGGTGGCGCCTGAGAGAGGGGGCGGGGTTATTGAGGTCTGCGCATGGCGTCACACCCTTGTCTGGGCGGGCCTATGCCAGAGCGAGGGGCGGAGTTTGTGGTTACGCGTTACGTCACACCATTGGCTGGGCGGCGGGTTTGGGGCACCGCTGTGACGTCACGCCATTGGCCTGGTGGATGACGTCAGAGCGCGAGGGTGTTGAGGGGAGAGATGGTTCTGGAAAACATGGAGCCCAGGGATTGAGGGCATTGGCCAGCACCTATGGGTGATGGAAAAAAAATGTGCAGGCTAGGGTGGCTGTGATAAATTGCCCCCCCTCCTCCCTTGCAGAGCACCCGAGGGAGGTGCAGATTAGGTGTGCCAGCTGTGAGAATGGCTTAGTAATGAAGGGTTGGGCATGGACCTGTTGGGCCAAATGGCCGTGTGTGGGTGGGATGGGGCGGGGGTTGTTTATCGATGCCCTTTTGGCCTTGGCCTGCCAAACGCACCATCAGTGGCTGGCAGGTGGCTGCAATGGGCAACCAAGCAAGGGGCTCTTAGAGATGGGCAATGTTGGCCAAGTGCCCCTCTTGAAGAGCTAAGTGCCCCCCCCCCGCTCCCTCCCCCCAGCCTCCATCCTTTCCCTGCCCGCCCCCCCCCCCCCCCTTAGTGTGGGGAATGGATCTGCCGTCCCTTCGCCAGAGTGATGGTATCCAAGGAATTTGAGTCGGAAGGTGGCTTCCTGCGGCTGACTACGCTGCCTGCTCTCCCCGGAGAATGCAGGCTGGATTTTCCTTGAGACCGGCTTGCTTATTCTCACTCTCCCCACCCTCCGTCACACTGGGAAAGGAACTTTCCGGCGAGAGGGTCAGGAGCGAGCGTTGAATTTTGGGGTTTCACTTGGGCGCCGGGGTGGGATGGTGGTGTTGGCCACAATGGGCTCAGAGCAGCCCTGTACAAAGCAGCGAAGCCTTTTCATTGAGCGTCACTCGTCGCGAAAGAAAGTTGGCATTTGGGGCAGGAGTTGTCCCTTGGGGGAGAGAGTCGATCGTGCCTCTCCATGTCTTTCGGGAGAACCGGGCCCAGTCTCCATGACGTTTGCACTCTGTTTCCGGATCCTTTGGTAGGTTGCCTCAATGCATGGCTTGTCAGCTGGAACAAGGGGCTCTTTTTGGTACTCTTGATTCCCGTCCTCAGCCGTCACCTTCACCATCTCTTTCACTGGGATTTGATTCGAGTGCGTTAATGGCGAGTGAGTGTCACTGGCTGGGCCCAGCATTCATTGCCCTGCCTCCCCCAATCATTCCCTTGAGAAGTTGCTGCAGTCATTGTGGTGTAGGGACACCCCCCCCCCCCCCCCCCCCACCCCCAACACAGTGTGCCTTCAGGGATGGAGTTCCCAGATTTTGACCCAGCGACACTGAAGGAACGGCCAATATATTTCCAAGTCAGGGACAGTGAGGGGCTCGGAGGGGAACTTGCCGGGGGTGGTGTTCCCTTGTATGATTAGATTCCCTACAATGTGGAAATAGGCCCTTCGGCCCAACAAGTCTACACTGACCCTCCGAAGAGTAACCCACCCAGACCCTTTTCCCTCTTACTAATGCACCTCACACTACGGGCAATTCAGCATGGCCAATTCACCTGAACTGCACACCTTTGGACTGTGGGAGGAAACCGGAGCACCCGGAGGAAACCCACGCAGACACGGGGAGAACGTGCAAACTCCACGCAGACAGTCACCTGAGGCGGAATCGTACCTGGGACCTTGGTGCTGTGAGGCAGCAGTGCTAACCACTGAGCCCGTATCTGCTGCCGTTGACCTTCCAGATGGAGGTGGTCGTGAATTTGGGAAGGTGCCGTCTATGGAGCCTCTGCAATGTGTCTTGTAGGTGGTACACATCATTGCGACTGAGGGTCGGGGTGGAGGGAGTGGATCAAGCACAGGCTGCTTTGTCCCTGGATGGTGTCGAGCTTTTTTGAGTGTTGGGGCTGCCCCCCTCATCCAGGGCAAGTGGGGTGTATTCCCTCACACCCTCCTGACTTGGGTCTTGTCGATGGTGGGGTCAGGCTTTGGGGGGAGTCAGGAGGGGAGTTACTCCATGTTTAGAACTGCTCACAGTTGTGAATATACACACAAAAGGTGCGCAAAGCCTGCATGAAAATTAGCACACTGATACCGAACAAAAGGGGTTTGAAATATGGGTCAGACATCAGGGGAAGGTCATTTGACATTGCATCTCTTCCTCTCGATGATATAAACGATCTCATCGAACAATGAGATGTCAATGTAGAATTTTTCGCTGTTGTTCCTCCAGGGATAAGTATGTCTTTAAATAAGGAAACAATAGCTCTGCAGGAGTCCCTCAGGGTGGGGTCCTGGGCCCAACCACCTTCAGCTGCTTCATCAATGACCTGCCCTCCATCATAAGGTCAGAAGTGGGGATGTGCGCCGGTGAACGCACAAAGTTCAGCACCATTCGCGACTCCTCAGTTACTGAAGCAGTACAGGGTTCAACTGCACCAAGATCTGGACAGTGCCCAGACATTGGCTGACTAGTGGCAAGTAACATTTGCGCCACATAAATGCTGTGTTATGTCTCTCTCACTCTCATTCTTTCTCATGCTCTCTCTCACTCTCACTTTCTCACGCGCTCTCACACTCTTTCTCTCTCAATCTCTCTCACTCTCCCTCTCTCTCTCTCTCACACTCTCTCATGCTGTCTCTCTCATTCTCTCTTCCTCTTTCATTTTCTCCCTGTACCTCTCACTCTGCCTCTTTCTCTCTCTCTCTCATACTGTCCCTCTCACTCTCTCTCTCCTACTCTCTCACTTGCTCATTCTGTCTCTCACATTAGAACATAGAACATAGAACAATACAGCACAGAACAGGCCCTTCGGCCCACGATGTTGTGCCGAACTTCTAACCTAGATTAAGCACCCATCCATATACCTATCCAAATGCCGCTTAAAGGTCGCCAATGATTCTGACTCCACCACTCCCACGGGCAGCGCATTCCATGCCCCACCACCCTCTGGGTAAAGAACCCACCCCTGACATCTCCCCTATACCTTCCACCCTTCACCTTAAATTTATGTCCCCTTGTAACACTGTGTTGTACCCGGGGAAAAAGTTTCTGACTGTCTACTCTATCTATTCCTCTGATCATCTTATAAACCTCTATCAAGTCACCCCTCATTCTTCGCCGTTCCAACGAGAAAAGGCCGAGAACTCTCAACCTATCCTCGTACGACCTACTCTCCATTCCAGGCAACATCCTGGTAAATCTTCTCTGCACCCTCTCCAAAGCTTCCACATCTTTCCTAAAGTGAGGCGACCAGAACTGCACACAGTACTCCAACTGTGGCCTAACCAAAGTCCTGTACAGCTGCAACATCACTTCACGACTCTTGAATTCAATCCCTCTGCTAATGAACGATAATACTCCATAGGCCTTCTTACAAACTCTATCCACCTGAGTGGCAACTTTCAAATATCTATGTACATAGACCCCAAGATCCCTCTGTTCCTCCACCTGACTAAGAACCCTACCATTAACCCTGTATTCCGCATTCTTATTTGTTCTTCCAAAATGGACAACCTCACACTTGGCAGGGTTTAACTCCATCTGCGACTCCTCAGCCCAGCTCTGCATCATATCTAAGTCCCTCTGCAGCCGACAACAGCCCTCCTCACTGTCCACAACTCCACCTATCTTTGTATCATCTGCAAATTTACTTACCCACCCTTCGACTCCCTCATCTAAGTCTTTAATAAAAATTACAAACAGCAGAGGACCCAGAACTGATCCCTGCGGAACTCCACTTGTAACTGGGCTCCAGGCTGAATATTTACCATCTACCACCACTCTCTGCCTTCGACCGGTTAGCCAGTTTTCTATCCAATTGGCCAAATTTCCCTCTATCCCATGCCTCCTGACTTTCCGCATAAGCCTACCATGGGGAACCTTATCAAATGCCTTACTAAAATCCATGTACACTACATCCACTGCTCTACCCTCATCCACATGCTTGGTCACCTCCTCGAAGAATTCAATAAGACTTGTAAGGCAAGACCTACCCTTCACAAATCCGTGCTGGCTGTCCCTAATCAAGCAGTGTCTTTCCAGATACTCGTAAATCCTATCCCTCGGTACCCTTTCCATTACTTTGCCTACCACAGAAGTAAGACTAACTGGCCTGTAATTCCCGGGGTTATCCCTATTCCCTTTTTTGAACAGGGGCACAACATTCGCTACTCTCCAGTCCCCTGGTACCACCCCCGTTGCCAGTGAAGACGAGAAGATCATTGCCAACGGTACTGCAATTTCCTCTCTTGCTTCCCACATAATCCTAGGATATATCCCGTCAGGCCCGGGGGACCTGTCTATCCTCAAGTTGTTCAAAATGTCCAACACATCTTCCTTCCTAACAGGTATCTCTTCTAGCTTAACAGTCCGTTTCACACTCTCCTCTTTCACTCACTCTCTCACATACAAACTCTCTCACACATGTTAAAAATCACACAACACCAGGTTATAGTCCAACAGGTCGACACCACTCTCACATATGCATATTCTCTCACATTCCCTCCCTCTCACCCCATCCCTCTCACCCCATCCCTCTCACCCCATCCCTCTCACCCCATCCCTCTCACCCCACCCCTCTCTCACTCTCTCTCTTTCTCTCTCTCACTCTGTCTCTTTCTTTCTCTCTCACTCTCTCTCTCCCTCTCTCCCCCTCCCCCTCCCACTCTCTCTCCCTCTCACCCTCACCCTCTCTCTGTCACCCTCTCACTCAGCCTCTCTCTCTTTCACTCTCACCCTCACTGCTTCATTCTCTCTCTCACATTCTCTCTCACACTGTCACTCTGTCACACTCTCTTTGTCTCACACACACTCTCCCTTTCTCTCTTTCAGGAGAAAGTGAGGACAGCAGATGCTGGCGATCAGAGCTGAAAATGTATTGCTGGAAAAGCGCAGCAGGTCAGGCAGCATCCAAGGAACAGGACGTTCGGGCATAAGCCCTTCCTGAAGAAGGGCTGATGCCCGAAACGTCAATTCTCCTGTTCCTTGGATGCTGCCTGACCTGCTGCGCTTTTCCAGCAACACATTTTCAGCTCTTTCTCTCTTTCACTTCCTCTCTATTTCTATTTCTCTCTCTCTCTCTCTCTCTCTCTCTCTATTTCAATAAAGGACATTGTTGCATTAGAAGTGGGTTCACTCTGATGCCTCTAGGCGTTATCATGGGCAGGGGTTGGGAAAGGGTATGTGTCCTTTGGAATTGCTGAGAGTGAGTAGAGATTTTATGGAAATATATAAGATGCTGACGGCCTCTGGCCGAGTGAATGCTCGGAGGAGGATGATTTACTCCCTTGTGGGGTGACGTGTAGAATGAGGCGACACCGTTTATAAATTCCGGCTGCCAACCTTTGTTTCCTGTGGGAACTGCTCCCTTTCTGCTTCCAGTGCTGACTCGCGACTCTCTCCGTTCTCTGCAGGTGGACAGGTACCTGTACCACATGAGACTCTCGGATGACGTCCTGCGCGACATCTCGGACCGCTTTCTGGTCGGGATGAAGAAAGGACTGAGGAAGGACACCAACCCCACGTCTTCTGTGAAAATGCTGCCGACGTTTGTCAGGTCCACTCCGGACGGGACAGGTGGGGAGCAGAGGGAAAGGAATTTCGTTCCCGGTTCGACCTTCCCCTGATAATACCTGGAGCAGGATTATGGGATGTTGTGGTTCTGTTCGCCGAGCTGGGAGTTTGTGTTGCAGACGTTTCGTCCCCTGTCGAGGTGACATCCTCAGTGCTTGGGAGCCTCCTGTGAAGCGCTTCTGTGATGTTTCCTCCGGCATTTATAGTGGTTTGTATCTGCCGCTTCCGGTTGTCAGTTCCAGCTGTCCGCTTCAGTGGCCGGTATATTGGGTCCAGGTCGATGTGTTTGTTGATAGAATCTGTGGATAAGTGTCATGCCTCTAGGAATTCCCTGGCTGTTCTCTGTTTGGCTTGTCCTGTAATAGTAGTGTTGTCCTCGTCGAACTCATGTTGCTTGTCATCTGCGTGTGTGGCTACTAAGGACAGCTGGTCGTGTCGTTTCGTGGCTAGTTGGTGTTCATGGATACGACCAGCTATCCTTAGTAGCCACACACGCAGATGACAAGCAACATGAGTTCGACTGGGACAACACTACTATTATAGGACAAGCCAAACAGAGAACAGCCAGGGAATTCCTAGAGGCATGACACTTATCCACAGATTCTATCAACAAACACATCGACCTGGACCCAATATACCGGCCACTGAAGCGGGACAGTGGACGAAACGTCTGCAACACAAATTCCCAGCTCGGCGAACAGAACCACAAAACGAGCACCCGAGCTATATATCTTCTCACAAACTTTGAGGATTATGGGATACTTGCCTTCATTAACCGAGGCGTAGAGTTTAAGAGCAGAGAAGAGTTTGGCTGGGAACTGTATACAACGTGGGTGAGGCCACACAGAGAGTACTGTGGGCAGTTCTGGCATCCACGTTATAGGAAGGATGGGATAGCATTGGGAGAGGGGAGGGGTCAGAAGGAGATTTTACCAGGACGATGCCTCGTGGGGGCTGGAGAGTTTCAGTTCTTGAAGCGAGATTGGGACAGACCGGGGTGGGGGGAGGGAGTGGGGGGGTTTCCTGAGAGCAGAGGAGGTTGAGAGAAGGAAGGCGATTGAGATGGATGAAGTGAGGAGGGGTATCGATAAAAGGTCGACAGGAAGGACCTTTTCCCCTTGGTGGAGGGGTCAATGACCTGGAGGAGTTGGGGGAGAGAGGGAGCATAGCTTTAAGGGCAGGGGGACGTGGGGAAAAGTGTTTTCACCCAGACTGTGGAACTCACTGCCTTTAAGGGTCCCTCATTCTCCAGCACGGAGAGAGGTGGGAGTGGGGGGATTGGATACCGACAAACCTTGGACATTGTGATCCCAAGCAAAATATTTCTGTTCAAGCCTCAGATGAGACACAACATCTGCAAGGCTGTTGGCATCGTGTGGAGACTCCCTGAATTCACACGGCGCCTCTCGGGTTAATTGTTTCGTCTCTGGCTGCTATCAGAACTTCTGACCTTGCAATGGGGAGCATGTTTATTTTTTCTCTAACCATTCTGGAAAACGAGAAAGATTTTGAACTCCCATTCTGGGCTTTTCCTTGGTTTGTCAATTTGAAGGAGACTCGGTGAATCTCCCCCCTCGCTTGTCAGCGATCGGCAAGTCGGGGGCGAGTGTCAGAGCAATAAGCTCCTCACTGACCCTCAATTTGTGTTCTGCCAGGACCACTCAGCTACTGAGCTGAAAGCAGCCTCTGTTCATACACAGCCTTTCCTGTTTCGAAAGAAATCTATCTAAGCCTTGATGACCCACCCTCAGCCATAAAGAATTCCACCAATTCCGTTCACGTGGAGAGACAAAATTCCCTCATGTCTGTCTTCAGTGGGTAACCCCTTACTTTGAGATTACACCCTCTGGTCCTAGACTCTCTCACAAGGGGAAACAGCCTCTCCAATCTCCGAGGAGAAATTGAGGACTGCAGATGCTGGAGAGTCGAGAGTTTGGTGCTGGAAAAGCACAGCAGGTCAGGCAGCAGCTGAGGAGCAGGAGAGTCGACATTTTGGGTGTCAGCCCTTCATCCTGATGAAGGGCTTATGCCTGAAACGTTGATTCTTCTGCTCCCCGGATGCTGCCTGACCTGCTGTGCTTTTCCAGCACCACACTCTCGACTCTCCACATCTCCCCCTGTCAATTCCTTGAAGGATTCATCTGTTTCATTAAGATTGCCTCTCATTTTTCCAAATAGTAGACCTTGGAGTGCAGGTTCATAGCTCCTTGAAAGTCGCAGGTCGATAGGATAGTGAAGAAGGCGTTTGGTCTGCTTTCCTTTATTGGTCAGAGTATTGAGTACAGGAGTTGGAAGGTCATGTTGCAGCTGTACAGGACATTGGTTAGGTCACTGTTGGAATATTGCGTGCAATTCTGGTCTCCTTCCTATTGGAAAGATGTTGTGAAACCTGAAAGGGTTCACAAAAGATTGACAAGGATGTTGCCAGGGTTGGAGGGTTTGAGCTACAGGGAGAGGCTGAACAGGCTGGGGCTGTTTTCCCTGGAGCGTCGGAGGCTGAGGGGAGACCTTATAGAGGTTTACAAAATTATGAGGGGCATGGATAGGGTAAATAGACAAGGTCTTTTCCCTGGCGTGGGGAAATCCAGAACTAGAGGGGCATAGGTTTTGGGTGAGAGGGGAAAGATATAAAAGAGACCTAAGGGGCAATGTTTTCACACAGAGGGTGGTACGTATATCGAATGAGCTACCAGAGGAAGTGGTGGAGGCTGGTACAATTACAACATTTAAGAGGCATTTGGATGGGTATATGAATAGGAAGGGTTTGGAGGGATATGGGCCGTGTGCTGGTAGATGGGACTAGATTGGGTTGGGATATCTGGGTCGGCATGGATGGGTTGGACCGAAGGGTCTGTTTCCGTGCTGTCCTTCTCTATGACTGTAATAAGTCTAGGCCTGACCTATTCAATCTCTGTTCATTAAAACAGTCCGTCCATCCGTGGGATCAGCCCGGTGAACCTTCTCTGGACTGCCTCTGATGCCAGCCTACCCTTCCTGAGATATGGGGACCCAAAACCATTCACAATATTCCAGCTGTGCTCTGACTAGTGCCTTGTACAGTTTTAGCAAAACATCCATTGTGGGCGGCACGGTGGCACAGTGGTGAGCACTGCTGCCTCACAGCGCCAGAGACCCAGATTCAGTTCCCGCCTCAGGCGACTCTCTGTGTGGAGTTTGTACATTCTCCTCCGGTTTCCTCCCACAATCCAAAGATGTGCAGGTTAGGGTGGATTGGCCATGCTAAATTACCCATAGTGCTCAGGGATGGGCAGGTTAGGGTGAATTGGCCATGCTAAATTGTCCGTAGTGTTAGGTGAAGGGGTAAATATAGGGGAATGGGTCTGGGTGGGTTGCGCTTCAGTGGGTCGGTGTGGACTTAAAAAGTTGGGCCGAAGGGCCTGTTTCCACATTGTAAGTAATCTAATCTAATCCCCACTTTTTTATACTCTATTCTCTCTGAAATAAAGGCCACTGTTCCATTGGCCTTTCCTATTCCCTGTTGAACTTGGACACTGGCTTGTTGTGATTCATAGCCGAGGATTCCCAAATCCCTCTCTGCCATAGCTTTCTGCTGTCCTTCTCCTTTTAATTAATATTCGTCTCCTCTATTCCTCCTGCCAAGATGCGTCCCCACGTTGCGATCTGCTCCATCGTAAAAGTTGAATTTCTGAGGTGAGGTGAGAGTGACAGCCCTTGACATCAAGGCCACGGTTGACTGAGTGTGGCATCAAGGAGCCCTGGCAAAACTAGAGTCAATGGGTATCAGGGGGCAAACTTTCAGCTGGTTGGAGTCATACCTGGCACATAAGAAGATGGTCGTAGTTGGTGGAGGTCAGTCATCTCAGCTCCAGGACCTCACTGCAGGAGTCCCTCCGAGTTGTGTCCTTGGCTCAACCATCTGCATTTGCTTCACCAATGACCTTCCCTCTCACATAAAGTAGGGATGTTTGCCAGTGAATGCACCAACGTTCAGCACCGTTTGTGACTCAGGTACTGGAGTAGTCCGTGTTCACATGTGACAAGATCTGGACAAGATCCAGGCTTGGGCTGGCAAGTAGCAAGTAACATTTGCGCCACGCAAATGCCAGGCCGTGACCATCTCCCACAAAGAGAGAGAGAGAGAATCTCAGATCACAAGGTCCAGTTCACGAACGCAAAGGAAAAAAGCAACGAGGGTGGACAGAATGAGTTTCAGAGGCAATTTTCCCAATATTGGACAGAGTCAGAGAATTGTTCCAGCGCAGAAGGAGACCATTCATCCCATCATGGCAGTGCAGGTGCTATCCCCTTGTGCGCAATCTTCTTTCGTCACACCTTTCCAAAACGTGGCACCCACAACCGCACACTGTACTGGGGTCCAACAAGAGTCTTGTACAAGGTCAACTCACCTCTTGTACTCTATGCCCCTCTTGATAAAGCCAAGGACGCTGTTTGCTTCATTCACTGCCCGCTACACTTTTCCTGCCACCTTCAGTGATCCTGGGGCACATACACCCCCAGCTCCCTCTGCCTCCCCCTTTAGAATTGTACCCACTGTTTTATATTGTATGTTCTTCTGACTGAAGGAAAATCTGGAATTGTTGGCCATGTTATCGACTGTCGGAAAAGCCCAAATGGTATCCTTTGGGATTTGCCATCCTTGCCCGGTCTGGGTACGCATATGAATCCAGCCTCACAACTATGAGTCCGCCTCCTGTCTGCCCCCTGGGAAAGTCAGCAATGCTGACATTCCATGAATAAATTGAAAAGACATATCCATCGATATATATTCACAATGATTTTTACCCTGGGAGCCTGCTCTTGGAATTCGGTCCAGTTTTAGCATTAAGCTGGAATGTTAAACACGAGACAGTTTTCCTCCGCTCTCTCAAACTCCAGGATATTTCTATCCATAATCTCAGCAGTGAACTTACTGCACCCAGTACCAGCTCTGGCTGAAAGCATTGCTGCTGTTTTCCGTTGTCCGTGATTGTCAGTAGCGCCTCTGTGTCAAAATGTGGAAAGGTTTCCGCATGAGAAATGACATTTTCCGGATAGATGAACGTCAGCTTTTTAATCTCTGCGCACTTTCAAAAGGCTGCCTTCCTCTTATCGGTTGCTGTGCACAGATGACTGCACACTGTTCAGTTGACCGGAGAGCTGTTTCCTATCTATTTAGATGATAAGGGAATGATATTTAGCGCAAGATTTATCAGTTGTCCCCTTGATGGCTCCTCAGCAACCAAGAGTCAGTCTCGAACTGGCACCCAGACTCCTGCGTTCCCTTCTTGACGATGAGGAATGGTTTTCATCCACTTTCTGGATGAGCGGGCACATACCTGGCAGTTGCAATTTCACGGGGAGCGATGTCAGGTTATCCACTTTGGGAGCAGAAGCAGGGAGGCGGCTTATTATCCGGACGGCGATCCATTGGGGAAAGGGGGGAGGTGCAACGAGACCTGGGTTCCCTTCCTACCCCAGTCGCTGAAAGTCAGCCTTGCAGGAACAGCAGGCGGTGAGGAAGGCTGATGAGATGTTGGGCTCTCCGTGGCGAGAGGATTGGAGGACAGGAGCAGGGATGGACGGGGAAGGTGAGACCACGCCCTGGAGTACTGTGTGTGTGCGTGGTTTTGAGTCTCCTTGTCTGAGGAAGGATGTTCGGGTGATGGAGGGAGGGCAGTGAAGGCTTTCCCAGATGGATTCCTAGGACTGACTCCCATGTGTTTGGCAGAGAGCGGAGAGTCTCATAGAAACCGATGAAATTCTATCAGGGGGCTACACGGATAAGGGATATTCTCCATGACTGAGGAGGCGGAGTCCTGACCTTGTGGGGAGGTCACGGTCTAAGGAGACAGGGTAGGACTGAGATGTGGAGAAATGACTCCATACCAGAACTGTGCAACCTGACCGTGGTCTCTCATTGCCATCTCAACACCCCCGCCTCTGCTTCCAGAAATGTCAACACAGCTACTCCCGCGGGCTATTGGCAAAGGGGGAGTGGCACGTGTGGCAATAGCGTGATGACCAGGGCGGGGGAGTGGGGAGTGGGATTAAAGGTTGTGGATTGCTGTACACGAGGCCTCAATAATCGTCTCTTTGGCCCGTGTCTAACTCTATCCCTCTGACCTCCTGCTCTCACCCTTCATTGGTAGGACTTGCCAGTGGGCACCTGGCCTCATTTGACCCAGCTCAGGTGCTCTAACCAGGCTGGTGAGGGGGTGTCTCGCATGGGGACAAGGGCACCCTCCCAACTGTGTCACGTACCCGGTCAATCCCCCCATCTCCCAGGTTGGCAGCAGATGTGCCGTTGGCAACAGTGCATGTGCCAACTGTCCGCAAGCCCCCAGTCCATGGCATGCTTGTGAAATGGCCAATATCGCTCATTGTCCAGGCCCAGTTGGTTCACTTGGTGCTGCTTTGATGAAGGAAATCTGCCATCTGACTCTCGACTGTGGCATCTGGACACTTGAGGATGGGCAGTAAAGACTGGCCCAGCCAGCAATGCCCACATCCCATTTGTGATGAACGAAAACAGAGTGCCAAGTCAGTTGGCAGAAAGCGTGCTGTGTAGATGATCTAATTCCAGTGTTTTTAAATGCTGAGAGAGTCCGGTACGGTCAGGAGAGGGATTTTGCACTTCTGGGGTGAAATCTTCAGAGAGGGGCATTGAGGATGAGGGATTCCATTGTGAAAACTGGCACAATTGGCTTAAATGCCCAGAAATCTGACTCCATCTCCCTTATGTTTGGCAGAGAGCGGCGATTTCCTGGCTCTCGATCTAGGGGGCACTAACTTCCGGGTGCTGAGGGTCAAGGTTTCGGACAACGGGAAGCAGAAAGTGGAGATCGAGAACCGGATATGCGCCGTTCCGGAAGACCTGATGCATGGGACAGGCACTCAGGTAGGTGCCAGCCTGTGGAAACCCTCGTTTCCACCCGTCCCCATTGGAAGGTCAACTGTAACCTTGCTGTCTCTAGCCGACTGTGCCCTCTCGAAACGTCAAGTCATTGCCACCCAACCGCATTCAATGATTGGCCATCCTACCTGGGCTCCATCGACCCGTCTTGTTTGAACCCCTTTACTTGGAGGCCTCCTGTCTCCCGGCAGCCAGACTCTCCTCCTCTGCAGTTGCCGAACCTCTCCGGATCCTTCCTATTTAGAAGGTGGATGTGGCCCCCAGTCAGGATCCATGGCAATTCAAAGCTGAAGTTGGCTCTTGCTGTGCCCTTTTCTTGTCCTCATCGAGTGTCGCAGACCCCCTCAGCAACGATGACGCCATAATTGGGTTCGAAAGAGAGGCTCTTTGGGCAGGACATCCCATCCCCTCACCCAGCCTTGGCATCGCGAGTTCCCACCTTCAATGTGCTGAGGGTTTCCGGCCTCTCCCAGCCTTTTGGTCCCAGATTCCCACTCCGAGAAGGAAAACGCTTTAAACCCTTTAACCTTACATCTACGCTCCTTGCTTACTAACCCCTCCACTAAAGAGGGAAAAGCTCCCCGCCACTACTATCGACCAGCACTCTGCCCCTTATAATTGTGTGGACCTTAATCAGGTCCCTTCTGTCGGACTCTCTACTCAAGCCCAGTCTCTCTTCATCGCTAACCTGCTCCATCCCAGGTAACATCCTGGTGAATACCCTCTGCACCTGCACCAGTGAGATACCACCCTTCCTAGAGTGTGGAACTATACGTGGTCCTCTGTTTGTAACCAAACCTTATGGTATACCTCATAACCCATTGCTTTGACTCAACGAATAAAGGCAAGTGTCCCATACACTCCCTGAACTGCCTTCTCTATTTGTCCTCTTCCTTGAATGGAAGTCGCTGGTGGTGCCAGGTGCTGTCTCCCGAGAGGAATGCCAGGCCACCAGGACTCAGATTTGCACAAGCGACGGCATTGGGGTGGTCTTCCTCCTCTTCCAGGTTTCCCACGGCGCTAGTGCACCATGGCGAAGTTGGTTCGTGTGGTACCCCATTCATTACAAGTTGCCTTTGAAAAGTTGCCCCCTCTTGTCTCAATTCAGGTCGTTGGTCAATCCTCCATCTATGCTAATTACATTGCCCCCAACACTCTGAAATAATCTACCCGTTGGCTAGGAGTAGAGGCCAGAGGCTATAAATAATAGAGGTGAGGAATCCTGCAGCAAGTAACTCCCCTCCTGACTCCCCCCAAAGCCTGTCCCCCACCATCGACAAGGCCCAAGTCAGGACAGTGTGAGGGAATACTCCCCACTTGCCCTGGATGGGGGGGGGGCAGCTCCAACAACACTCGAGAAGCTCGACACCATCCAGGGACAAAGCAGCCCCCCCACTCGATTGTCCCCACCCCCACAAACCCCCACTCCCTCCACCCCCCCCCCGACGCTCAGTAGCAGCAGTGGGTACCATCTACAAGACGCACTGCAGCAACTCCCCAAGGCTCCTCAGACAGCACCTTCCATTGGGACAGCAGATACATGGGAACACCACCCCGGCAAGTTCCCCTCCGAGCCACTCACTGTCCGCAACTCGGAAATATATCGGCCGTTCCTTTAGTGTCACTGGGTCAAAAATCCTGGAATTCCCTCTGAAAGGCATTGCATTGGATACCCTACACCACACGGACTACAGCGATTCAAGATGACAGCTCACCACCCCCCCCCCCACGTTCTCAAAGGGTCAATTAGGGGATGGGGCAATAAGTGCTGGGCCTGACACAAGCGATTGTTTCCCCCTCAATGCCACTGTACGCACTGGACAGTTGTTTACTTTTTCTCTTTCCCCTTCCTCCCTCCCTCTTCAGCTCTTCGATCACATCGCCAACTGCCTGGCGAGCGTCATGGAGGAACTGGACATCAAAAATGAGAAACTCCCTCTCGGTTTTACCTTCTCATTCCCCTGTCAACAGACCAAGCTGGATGAGGTGAGAGAAAGAGACACCGCAGTGCTTTGACTGTGGAGGTCATGGAAACCCTACAGTGTGGCTCAACAAGTCCACACTGATTCTCCGAAGAGTAACCTGCCCACACCCATTCCCCAACCCTATTGGTCGACATTTCCCCTGACTAATGCACCGAGCCTATACATCCCTGAGCACTATGGGTAACTTAGCATGGCCAATCCACCCTAACCTGCACATCCCTGAATACTATGGGTAATTTAGCATGGCCAATCCACCCTAGCCTGCACATCCCTGAACACTATGGGTAATTTAGCATGGCCAATCGATGCTAATCTGCACATTCCTGAGCACTATGGGTAATTTAGCACGGCCAATCCACCCTAACCTGCACATATTTGGACTGTGGGAGGAAACCGGAGCACCCGAAGGAAACCCACGCAGACACGGTGGGGGGGAGAATGTGCAAACTCCACACAGACAGTCACCTGTGGCTGGAATCGAACCCGGGTCCCTGGCGCCGTGACGCAGCGGTGCTCAACACTGAGCCACGGTGTACCTCCAGTTGTTGACAGAGATATCGTAGACAGTAGGCCAACGTTGTAAATTGACAGTGGTTCTCCTCATGGGTGAGTGATTGGTGTTACTGGCTCTTTTGAAGTCTGAGGTCTAAAAGCTAGCGCATTCTGCTGGGGGATGGTCAGTTTGGAAATCCCAGCTGAGCAGCCGAAATTCAGAATTGCATGCAATCGCGGAATTCACCCCATCTTGGTCTCAGAAATGCAATTGGTTTTGGGGCCTCATCTTCTCGTCACCTTAAGCATTGCTCCTTTAGAAATGGCGTGCCGATTTCCCATTTCCAGCTGAATGAGAAAAGGGAAAAGGCTGGAGTGGAAAATAATGACAGAGCCGGAAGAGACTATTTGTGCCTGCACCCGGCTTCTCCCCACCTTGTGTCCAATCTCCTGCCTTCTCCCTAATTCCCTGCACCTCATTCCTAGATAAATACCCGTCAATGCCCCTCTCCAATGCCTCAGTTGAAACTGCCTCCCCCGCATTTCCAGCAGGCGCATACCATCCCCAACTACGGATTGGCCGTGCTAAATTACCCATAGTGCTCAGGGATGTGCAGGATAGGGTGAATTGGCCTTGCTAAATTACCCATAGTGCTCAGGGATGTGCAGGTTAGAGTGGATTGGCCGTGCTAAATTACCCATAGTGTTCAGGGATGTGCAGGTTAAGGTGGATTGGCCATGCTAAATTACCCATAGTGTTCAGGGATGTGCAGGTTAAGGTGGATTGGCCATGCTAAATTACCCAGTGTGCTCAGGGATGTGCAGGTTAGTGAGAATTGGCCATGCTAAATTCCCATCGTGCTCAAGGATGTGCAAGTTAGGGAGAATTGGCCATGCTAAATTACCCATAGTGCTCAGAGATATGCAGGTTAGGGTGGATTGGCTGTGCTAAATTGATCATAGTGCTCAGGGATGTGTAGGTTCGGGCAGATTGGACATGCTAAATTGCTCATCGTGTTCAGGGACATGCAGGTTAGGGAGAATTGGCCATGCTAAATTAACCATAGTATTCAGGGATATATCGGCTTTTGTGCATTTGTCAGGGGAAGTGTAGACCAATAGGGTAGGTGAATGGGTGTGGGCAGGTTACTCTTTGGAGAACCAGTGTGGACACGTTGGGCGAAATGGCCTGTTTCCACACTGTAGGGATTCTATGACCTCCACAGTCAAAGCAAATTTCTCAAGTTCCCCCTTGCTTCTTTTGCACATCATTATAAATCTCAACCCCGCTCATTCTCATTTCCGACAGGTGCAGGAGCAGCTTCTCCCCCTGTACTGTCTCCCGCTCATTCGTGATTTCGAAAACCTCTCTCTCAAAATCTCCCTCTCCTCTCCGAGGAGAACAGTCCCGACTTCTTTGGCCCAGAAGTTGCTCATCCTGGAACCGTTCTTGTAAATCGCTTCTGTCGCCTGTCTTTCCAATGTGTTCGCCCTTCTTGATAATACGGTGCCCATAACTGTACATGATACCCCAGCTGGGGCCTAACCGGTGTCTTGCACCAGGTAAACTCACTCCTTGTGCTCTGTGCCCCAATTAATAAAGCTGACGAAAAGTGTGTGCTTTATAAACTGCTCTCTCCCCTTGTGCAATGGGTAGATGTGCCCCCAGCTCCCTCTGCTCCAGCTTTTACACCAATACATCACCTCCTGTTGGTTCGAACCTTTGCAGCCCGTTGCTTTAGAGTGTGGTGTGTAACTTGGGTCGTGTTTTTTCTCCCTGCTTTTCTGCTGCAGAGTATCTTGGTTCACTGGACGAAGGGATTTAAGGCGAGCGGAGTGGAGGGGCGCGATGTGGTCGCTCTCCTCCGACAGGCGATTACGAGGCGCGGGGTAAGACCTGGCACCTTTGCTCTCTGAGGAAGGCTCTTTTTTTACTTTTAATTTTAGTTGCATTGTTAAGGAGGAGAGGTTTCTGTGGGAGGAGATGCGAGCAGCCGTGTACTCCGGGATTAACTGCGTCTCGCCGTGAAACATTGACTGAATTTCTCTCCCCTCTCCTCCCCTTCTCGTGAAACAGGACTTTGACATTGATGTTGTTTCCGTCGTCAATGACACAGTGGGGACCATGATGACTTGCGGTTACGATGATCACAACTGTGAGATTGGGCTGATTGTTGGTAGGTCCTATGTTTTTAAACTTCTTGTATTTCTGATTATATCTTGGCGTAGTGGGGATAGGGGAGGAATTGGCGCTCAGGTCACAGAGTCATTCAGCATGGAAACAGACCCTTCGGCCCAACACGTCCATGCCGACCGGGTTGCACAAACTGAACTGGGCGCATTTGGCTCAACTCTTTCTGAACCCTTCCTGAACATTGCTCTGTCCAGATGCCTTTTAAATGTTGTAACTATTCCCACCTCCACCACTTTCTCTGGTTCCCGATATGCACCACCCTCTGTGTGAAAATGTTGCCCCTCAGGTCCCTTTTAAATCTTGCCCCTCTCACCCTAAACCTATGCACTTTACTTCTGGTCTCCCCTATCCTGGGGAAAAGACCATGGCTATTCACCCTATCCAAGCCCTTCATGATTTTACATACCTCGATGACATCATCCCTCAGCCTATCCAGCCTCTTCGAGTTATAGAGATATACAGCATGTAAACAGACCCTTCGGTCCAACCCGTCCATGCTGACCCAGATATCCCAACCCAATCTAGTCCCACCTGCCAGCACCCAGCCCATATCCCTCCAAACCCTTCCTATTCATATACCCATCCAAATGCCTCTTAAATGTTGCAATTGTACCAGCCTCCACCACTTCCTCTGGCAGCTCATTCCATACACGCACCACCCTCTGTGTGAAAAGGTTGCCCCTTAAATCCCTTTTATATCTTTCCCCTCTCACCCTAAACCTATACCCCTCTAGTTCTGGACTCACCCACCCCAGGGAAAATACTTTGTCTATTTATCCTATAGCTCAAACCTTGTAGTCCCGGTAACATCCTGGCAAGTCTTTTCTGCACTTTTTTCAGTTTAATAACATCCTTCCAATAGCTGGACGACCAGAATTGTACGCAGTACTCCAAATGTTGCCAACATCCTGTACAACTGCAGCATGACCTCCCAACTCTAAACTCAATGCTCTGACCAATGAAGGCAAGCACGCCAAACACATCCTTCACTACCCTACCTACACTTTCAAGGAACTATATACCTGCACCCACTCGGTCTCTCTATTTGACAACACTGCCCAGAGCCCTACCATGAACTGTGTAAGTCATGCCCTGGTTTGCATTCCCACAATGCAACACCCTGCATTTTTCTGTCATTTCTTCGCCCACTGGCCCACCTGATCAAGATCTCTTTGTTATCTTAGATAATCTTCACCGTCTTAGCCTCCAACAACGATATCAGTCTGATTGCGTTGCCAGGCTGTGAGGGTGCCTGAACCATTTGGCCCCTTTGGCCCCTTTGACTTGGTGCTAGCTCTGTATTCCATCTCAGCCCACTCCTCCACCTGAGCTCAGCTCCTGGCCTCCTCCCCTTTCTCTCCTGCAGTTTGTCAGACAGCGCATTCCCTGCTTATCGTAACCCCCTCCACCTTGCCGATTTAAAAACAAATCCTACTCCTCTCTCCCCTTTGGCCATCCCTCATATCAGAATTCTTAGGGATGGGGAAAAGAGCGGGCTAATGAGGGGTGGTCAGCGTGGTTTGTGCAGGAGGGATCTTCTCTTCCAAATCAGATTGCTTTTTTTGAGGAAGTGATTGATGGGGATAGGGCAGTGGATGTTGTCTACGCAGACTTTACTAAATGAAACCTTTGACAAGCTCCTCATGGGAGACTGGTCCAGAAGATTAAATCACATGGCATTTACTGTGAGTTGGTAGGTTGAATGTAAATGGCTTGGTGATAGAAGACAGAGGATAGTTGTGGAGGCGTATTTTTTTAACCAGAGATCCCTGACCAGCGTGTTCCCACAGGGATCAGATTAGATTAGATTAGATTCCCTACAGTGTGGAAACAGGCCCTTCGGCCCAACAAGTCCACACCAACCCTCCGAAGAGTAACCCACCCAGACCTATTTCCCTCTGACTAATGCACCTAACACTATGGGGTAATTTAGCATGGCCAATCCACCCTAACCTGCACATCCCTGAGCACTATGGGTAATTTAGCATGGCAATCCACCCTAACCTGCACATCTCTGAACACTATGGGTAATTTAGCACGGTCAATCCACCCTAACCTGCACATCCCTCAGCACTATGGGTAATTTAGCATGGCCAATCCACCCTAACCTGCACATCCCTGAGCACTATGGGTAATTTAGCATGGCCAATCCACCCTAACCTGCATATCCCTGAGCACTATGTGTAATTTAGCATGGCCAATCCACCCTAACCTGCACATCCCTGAGCACTATGTGTAATTTAGCATGGCCAATCCACCCTAACCTGCACATCCCTGAGCACTATGGGTAATTTAGCATGGCCAATCCACCCTAACCTGCATATCCCTGAGCACTATGTGTAATTTAGCATGGCCAATCCACCCTAACCTGCACATCCCTGAGCACTATGTGTAATTTAGCATGGCCAATTCACCCTGACCTGCACATCTTTGTGACTATGGGAGGAAACCGGAGCACCCGGATGAAACCCAAGCAGACACAGGGAGAACGTGCAAACTCCACACAGTCATCCGAGGCTGGAATCGAACCTGGGAACCTGGGACCCTGGCACCATGCGGCAGCTGTGCTGACCGCTGAGCCACCGTGCCAGGGTTTAGAGGGATATGGGCCGGGTGCTGGCAGATAGGACTAGGTTGGGTTGGGATATCTGGTCGGCGTGGACGAGTTGGACCGAAGGGTCTGTTTCTATGCTGTATGTCTCTATGACTATGTGTGAGGAAAGTATTTTATGCAGAAGTGATAGGTACCTTCAGCGCCAGTGGAGGTGGTAAAATATGAAATGAAGTGACCTGGTGTTGTTCTTTAGCTCGGTAACCCAGTAGCTTTTTTATTTTATAGGTACAGGCACCAATGCCTGCTACATGGAGGAGATGCAGTACATTGACATGGTGGAGGGGGACGAGGGCAGGATGTGTATCAACATGGAGTGGGGCGCCTTCGGAGACTTTGGAGAGCTGGACGATATCCGGACGGAGTTTGACCGAGAGATTGACAGAGGGTCCATCAACCCCGGGAAGCAGCTGTGAGTGGGTGCGGAGTAATAGTGGGGGGGGAGGGTGGCGATGACTGGGCACTGGGGTGTTGGCACTGAGTGCTGATCTCGGCAGAGGCGACCACCACAACAATCATCGATCGGTGTTCAAATCGCCAGTCAGTAACGTCCCCTCATGGAAGGAAAGTTACCGTCTTCACCCAGTCTGGGCCTAGTGTGATTGACTTGTGAAATTCGTTCAAGGGCAGCTCGGGATGGGTGACAATGCTGTGCTTTCTCGCAGCACCAATAAAGTTGTCATATACCAGCCACGAGGGCATGTCCCTCCCGTGTGTATGCTGACAGCCCCTACCCTGTAGGTGATTACATTGTCAGAACACTCACTGGAAATAAAGGTCAGGTCAACTGTCTTCTTCACAATGAGCACAAGGCCTTTGTAACGGGAGTGAAATCTATGGTTTGTACTGTGTGTGTCGGTGTCTGTGGGAGTGTGTCAGAGTTTGTGTATGTGTGCATGTGAATGTTTGCGTCTCCTGTGGTGTGTGTGTGTGAGATTTTGTACGTGTGTGTGTAAATCCACTTATGTGTTTGAGTGCATCTGTGTGTGCAAATGTACATTAGTGTGAATGAGTGTGTGTGTTTGTGTGTATCTGTGAGAGAGTGCATGTGAAAGAGTGATCGTCAGGGAGTATTCCAACATGTAAATTACCCAAAGGGCCATGCAGTCAAACAGAGTTTGAGCTGAATGTAAACTTGGCCAGACCAGAGAGTAACATCTTGGGGTTTCTCTTCCCCCCCCTTCTCCCAGAATCACTGAGGGCAGAATGAGGACATTCAGCCCATTGCCAGGGAGCACAGACCCAGCAACTCCCATCTATCTTCATAACTAAAGGACTTTGTTCCTGGACCTGTCCTCTTTAATCTTCAATGCACGCTCTCTGATGTCCTTACCCATCCTTCCTGAAGCACGGGGCCCAGAACTGGACATGATAGCCTCAGCTCAAGCCAGGCTAGTGTTATATACAGGTTCAACATAACCTTCTCACTTTGACTGTCTGTTCCTCAATGCCCAGAGTGATAGAGGAAATAGGAGCAGGAGCAAGCCATTTGGCGCTTTCGGAAGATTAGGGCATTTCATCCAATTCAGTTCCCCCTTTCCATTCTCTCGCTCTGTCGCTCTCTCTCCCTTCTCTCTCCCTTCTCTCTCTCTTCTCTCTCTCTCTCTCTTCCCCACAACCCCCCTCCCCTCCCCCTGTATCCTTTGGTGCCGAGATCTAACTCTATCTTATAAACATTCTTGACTGCTTTAGACTGTTCTGGAGTCACGTGGATCGAGGGGAGGGGCCGATTTTCAGGGCATTAGTGACCCCGGTTTTTTCAACATTTGTGACATATGTAGCTTCTCATTTCAGATTTTTAATTGTTCTTTTCTGTTCTCTGACCGGGCTGGGCCTGCATTTCGCCTGCGTGGCATTAGCGCCAGCTCTGGTATAGTGGGCTTGGAAACGCTGTAACGGGAGCACACTGCGGCCCTTGATGACTCGTTTTTGTTTCTTTCAAAGGTTTGAGAAGCTCATTAGTGGAATGTACATGGGGGAGCTGGTCCGAATTATCCTCGTCCAAATGGCCAAAGATGGCCTGTTATTCGAAGGAAAGCTTTCACCAGAGCTGCTCATCAAAGGTCACTTTGAGACCAGATACGTGTCAGCGATTGAGAAGTGAGTACCGCGTTGATCTGAAATGCTTCTTGCTGAGGGGGCTGATGGAGCGGGTGCCAGGAGATTGAGATCGACAGAGGAATTCCCGGAGAAACTCTGGCTTTGGAGTGGGAGCAGTCTGAATGACTCCGGTCCGCCCTATTTATTTTCGCATCTACTCAATCGCGAGTAATACTGTCTGTCAGGGAGGGAGCTTTGAACTATTCTGGGCATGTGAAACAAATCGCGTTGCCGTCATTTACAAACGTATCTCTTCGAGAGGGGAAATTGATTTCTGGTTGTCAAACCGAGGCATGCAGCTCTGAAACAGACCCTGGGGTCCAACCATAATCCCAAACTAACCTGGCCCACCTGCATGCTCCTGACCCATATCCCTCCAAACCTTTCCCATTCATGTTGTTATCCAAAAGCCTTTTCAAAATTGTAACTGTACCCCCATCCATCACTTCCTTTGCAGGTTCATTCCACACCCCCTGTGTAAAACTTGATACCTTTTTTAAATCTCAATCTTCTCTCGCCTTAAAAATGTGGCCTCTATTCTTGAAATCCCCCACCCTAGGGAAAAGAGAACTACCATCAAACCTAGCTAAACCCCTCTTGGTTTTATAAACTTCTATCAGGTGGCCTCTGAACCTCCTACGTTACAGTATAACAAGCCTATCCAGCCTTTGTTTATAACTCAAACCCTCCCTTCCTGGCAACACCCTGGGAAATCTCTTCTGAACCTTCTCCAGCTTAACAGTGTCCTTCCTATAACAGAACTGGACACAGTATTCCCAAAGAGGCCTCACCAACGTCCTGCACAACCTTAACCTGACTTCCCAACTCAAGATACAGTAACAAGGAGTGTTTTGCGTGCCAACTGGGCTGTTCATACCTTACATAACACGCATATGTTTCTATATTTTGATCTTCCAGGGGAAAGTGAAGGATGTGAGGGAAGGGAGAGTGGTAGTTGAAGGTGGGATAGAATGGTGTGGGGCCATCGAAGGGTCTTCTCCCTGTTTCCAGGATGGAGTTGCGCCCGGTTTGGGAGAGAGGAGTGGAGGGTAAAGCGGGGTGCGGGCAACGAAGGTAATGATGCCAGTCGATGGAGTGCCCTTTACATTCTTCTCCCCTCACCCCCCCCCTCCCCCCCAACCCAGGGACAGCGATGGTCTGCAGAAGGCTCAGGAGATTCTCGCCAAGCTGGGCATTGAAGCCAGCGCCGATGACTGCGCGGCCACCCAGCGGGTCTGCACCATCGTGTCGAGCCGCTCATCGGATCTCTGCGCCGCCACCCTGGCCGCGGTCCTGAGGCGCCTCAAGGAGAACAAAGGGCTCGAGAGGCTGCGGACCACCATCGGAGTGGACGGGAGTGTCTACAAGAAGCACCCGCAGTAAGCTTGGCATCTTCGCTGGCGTGCCATCGGCCCCAGGGCTCAGACTGGCGCTGGGCTGGGTCGATCTCCCTTCCACTGGCTCCAACTCCTGGTGAAACCCGTCTTGATTTAAAGACCTGTCGCTAAGCCATGAGCAGATTTCACGACCCCGCCATCTGTGGTAGAAAATCCCCTCAGAGTGAAGAAATCCCTCCTCATCTCTGTGATCGATGGCTGACCCCTTACTCTGGTCCTGGACTCTCCCACAGGGGCAGCAACCTCTCCACATTTCCCCCTGTCAAGTCCCTCTAAGAATCTTGTACGTTTCAATAAGGTTGTCTCATTCATTCTTTTAACTGAGTATAGGCCCTGACCTACTCAACGGCTCCTTGTAAGATAGTCCCTCCATCCCCAGGATCAGCCGAGTGAACCTCTGAACTGCCTCCAATGGGCGGTCTATCTTTCCTCAGCTCCTCGGATGCTGCCTGAACTGCTGTGCTTTTCCAGCACCACTAATCCAGATATCTTTCCTCAGATACAGGGCCCCAAAACCATTCACAGTGTTCCACCTGTGGTTCTCACTAGTGCCGTGTACAGTTTTGGCAAAACCTGACCACTTGTATATTCCATTCCCTTTGCGATAAAGGCCCCACATTCCACTGGCCTTCCCTATTAGAATCATGTAAGTGAACCCCTACAGTGTGGAAACAGGCCCTTTGGCCCAACCAGTCCACACCGACCCTCCGAAGAGTAACCCACCCAGACCCATTCCCCTACCCTAGAGTACATAGAACATAGAACATAGAACAATACAGCACAGAACAGGCCCTTCGGCCCATGATGTTGTGCCGAACTTCTATCCTAGATTAAGCACCCATCCATGTACCTATCCAAATGCCGCTTAAAGGTCGCCAATGATTCTGACGAAGCCCTGAGTAATGCCCTGAGTACACAACCCTGAATATTATGGGCTATTTAACACAGCCAATTCACCCTAACCTACACATCTTTGGATTGTGGGAGGAAACCCACGCAGACACAGGGCGAGAATGTGCAAACCCCACACACACAGTCGCCCGAGGCTGGAATCAAACCTGGGTCCCTGGCGCTGTGAGGTGACAGTGCTAACCACTGAGCCACTGTGCAGCCCAAAGTCACCATATTGCCAAGTTTTTTTCCCAGTGTGCCCTTATGTATCTTGCTCGCTCGCTCTCTCTCTCTCTCTGTCTCTCTCTCTCTCTCTCACTCTCTCTGTCTCTCCCTCTCTGTCTCTGTCTCTCTGTGAGTGTCTCTCTCTCTCTGTCTCTGTGTGTGTCTCTCTCTCTCTCTCTCTCTCTGTCTCTCTCCCTCTGTCTCTCTCTCTCTGTCTTTCCCTCTCTATGTGTTTCTCTGTGTCTGATTCTGTGTCTGTCTGTCTGTCTGTCTCTCTCTCTGTCTCTGTCTCTGTCTCTCTCTCTCTCTCTCTCTCCCTCTCTCTCTCTCTCCCTCTCTCGCGCTCTCCCTCTCTCTCTCTCTCCCTCTGTCTTTCCCTCTCTGTGTCTGATTCTGTGTCTCTCTCTCTCTCTCTCTCTCTCTGTCTCTCTCTCTGTGCCTGTCTGTCTCTCTCTGTCTCTTTCTCGGGGCCATCCCTGAGGCCTAATTGACGTTTGTACCTTCCCCTTCTCACACCTGCCCTGTTTCTCGCTCAGGTTTGCCCGTCGCCTGCAGAAGTCTGTGCGCCGGCTGGTGCCGTGGTGCGACGTCCGCTTCCTGCCCTCGGAAGACGGCAGCGGCAAGGGCGCTGCCATGGTGACGGCGGTGGCCTCCCGGCTGGCCAAGCAGCAGGAGCTGCGGGAGGCCACGCTGCGGGCCTTGACGCTGGACGAGAAGCAGCTCCTCCAGGTGAAGCAGCGCATGCGGGCGGAGATGGAGCGAGGTCTGACCAAGGATGGGCACGCCACCGCGCCTGTCAAAATGCTGCCCACCTACGTCCGCTCCACCCCCGACGGGACAGGTATGGCTGGGCCAAATCACCATTGTGGTGGGGGGGGGGGGGGGGATGGGGTGTGGCGCGGTGTGTGTTATGGTTGGGATTTATTCCCCTCTCCTCACATTTGCATCTTTACTTTGTTTATTCCAGGCATCGCTCCGTCTGGGTTTACCCTCCCAATTTTTGTTGGGGGGGGTGCGATTGGGGAGTGGCCGATGCCAGTGCTCTTCTAGTGTCCACTCACTCAAACCTCCCCCTCCGCACCCTCTAGTCTTTTGATGTCCGTCCCTTGGTTGCTCCTGTCCCTTGGGACACGAGCCCATTTCACCCACCACTTTCCCCGGAACTAGCACTTACGGGGATTCGGTAAATTGAGAGGGGAGAGAATTCCGCCCCCTGGAATTGGGTGGCGGTGTGGGGGTGGTCGGCGTATAATCCGTGAACTTGGAGGGCGCAATGCCATCAATGCCATGATTCCTGACGGCCGTTCCTTCCTTGCTACCCCCTCTCCCCATCCCACCAGAGAAAGCCATACTTCCTGGTGCTCGATTCTGAAGTGGAGGGGGGAGGTTAACGTAATATGGTGCCGTTGACTCATTTGATCTGTGCACTTGGAAGGAGCAATGCCACAGATGTTTCCCCCTCAGCGCTCACTCACAACTGCTGACAATGGTTCCCTCCTTTTCTCCTCCACGTGCTGCAAAAGGGATATTTCCTGGGCCTCGATCCTGGAATGGGGGAGGTGGGTAGGCGGGATGGGGTGCGGTTGGTGTTTGGTCCTTGCATTTGGAAGGAACCATGCCACGTGCATTCCTCCCTTGTTACTCTCCAACCAGCTGTTTCTGGCTCACGATTCCTGACGACCGTTCCTCCCTTTCTCGCCGCTCGCAGAAAAGGGCGATTTCCTGGCCCTCGATCTCGGCGGGACAAACTTCCGAGTGTTGCTTGTGAAGCTTCGGAGCGGGAAACGCCGAGTGGCGGAAATGCACAACAAGATCTACGCCATCCCCGTCGACGCCATGGAGGGCACTGGAGAGGAGGTGAGTGCCAGGTGCTGGGGAGATGGCACTCGACTCTCCCAAGATGAGAATGTTGGCATCCGAACTCTCAGTGCTGCTGGGAGGTGCCGGCACAATGATCACGTCACTGGGAGAGTCGCGTAGCGGGTACCACTTTGGTCACACGGATCCGACACTTATTTTCCCTAAGTTCTGGAATAGAAAGGCAGTGCTTAAGCATCGGCAACCATGGAGGCCTTGGCGATTGGCGTGAAGCGAAATGCCCACCGGGTTCACTGATGCCCTCTTTGTGATGGAAATCTGCCATCCTTGACCTGGGTTGGGCACACGTTTGGCTCTCGGTGGACTCTTAACCACCCTCTGAAATGCCTCACACTGTTCAAGGGGCAATTTCTCATCTCAGTACATTTATTCCCCCACCCCCGTCCCAGGAAATAACACCAGCTCGGAGAAGCACCCTCTCCTTCTCTTTCTTTTCTTCAATGTCCATGAGCTGCTGTGGTTCATCATTGGCAGCAGAATCGTACTCCCGCACAATCTTTCACCTCATGGCCCAACATATCCCCCACTTCAACCATTACCATCAAGCCAGGGGATCAACCCTGGTTCAATGGAGAGTGCAGCAGGGCATGCCAGGAGCAGACATATCTGGAGATGAGGTGTCAACTTGTGGAGCCACCAAACAGGGCTACCTGGTGTGCCAAACAGCATCAGCAGCAAGTGATAGACAGAGCTAAGTGAGAGCCCACGACCAACGGATCAGATCTAAGCTCTTGCAGTCCTGCCAAGTCGTAAATGGTGTATGTCCAGTGCAAAAAAAGCAGGACAAATCCAGTTGCCGTCCCATTCAGTCTACTCTCCATCAATAGTAAGATGATGGAAGGTGTCATCAACAACGCTATCGCTCAGTAGTAACCTCCTCAGTGATGCCCAGTTTGGGTTCTGCCAGGGCCACTCAGCTCCTGACCTCATTACAGCCATGGTTCAGACTTGATCCAGAGAGCTGAATTCCAGAGGGGAGGGGAGAGAGTGACAGCCCTTGACACAGGATCATCGAATCAAATAGTATAGACGAGATCCTTAGGCCCACTTACTGTCAAAAGGACACTAAATCTGCACTGGTCTCACTTTCTCGCACTGGGCCCACTGCCTTAAATGTTATAACATATCAAGTGCTCGTCCAAATCCCTTTTTAAAGGTTTGTGGCCTCAACTACCCTCCCAGGCAGTGTATTCCACAACTCTGCCACCGTCGGGGTGAAATTATTTTCCTCCAATTCCCCTCAACCTCTCGCCTTTCGTTTCCCTCACAATTAACTCTTTGGTGAAGAGGAACAGCTGCTTTCTATCTTCCCTGTCCATGCCCCTCATAATCTCACACACCTCTTATCAAGTTCCCCCCTCAATCTTCCCTGCTCCAGAGAAAGCAACCTGAGCTTATCCAATGCTTCACTACTTATTCCAGGCAATATCCTGGTTAACCTCCTTTGTAACCCTTGCAGTACAATCCCATGCTTCCTGTAGTGCGGTGACCAGAACTGTACATCTCTCATTCCGCAACAAGGTCAGTTGGCCGCAATGGTCGCGGGAGCGAGTCAGGGACTGGGAGTGGAGACCTGTGGGAACATTGCCCCCTGTTGGCTCCCCTTTGAGCCACTTGCCATCCTGACTTAGCCGTTCCTTCGCAATCTCTGGGTCAGAACCTCTAACAGCACGGTGTGGGGGTGGGTCCTTACATAACATGGGGTCTGCAGAGGTTCAAAATGGTGGCTCACCACCATCATAAGGGAGCAGTTAGAGGGAAATGGGCCCCTAAATGCTGGGCCCAGCCAGCGACCCCAAATTCCATGAACGACACACAAGATTCCCAGATCCCGAAGACTGTTAGACCCTCGGCAGCCTTTGCGAAACCAAATGGCATTGGGGTTAGTTCAGAACTGATATTGGCTGTGGTACTTTAGGAAAATTCTTCACAATCACTCAATTCAATGGAGTCTACCTTCTGGTGGTCATCGGGCGATTTGATTTGCAATACGTGCCTAGATTTTGCTTTTTGTTTCCTCCCTTTCTTTTGGCAGCTGTTTGATCACATCGTCCACTGCATCTCGGAATTTATGGAGTACATGGGGATAAAGCAATGCGTTCTGCCGCTGGGCTTCACCTTTTCCTTTCCCTGTGAGCAGCGAGGGCTTGATCAGGTCAGTTCTCCATCCCGCCTGAGCTTTGTACTCTAGGCCAGAGGCCAAAGATGGCGGTGCGGCCTACTCAGCTCGGTGACTCACCCTGGTTTGTGGGCCACTCCATCCAATCTTCGAAGGAAAGGTTCGATTTTGGGCGCGAGCTGAGGGGATTGGAAGTTTCCTCTCCCTTTGTTGGGCGCTGGCATGGGATTGATGGGCGGAAAGGCCTCTGTTGGTTCCTCTCCGCTCCCTTACTCTCTGCTTCGTCGGAGCTCAGAGATTTGGCAGGCTGAGGGAGAGGGGACCTCTTGGAGACAAGGGCTGTTTCTGGTCTGTGTTTGAGGTAGGCCCCGCAGCCTCACCCTTGCCCTGAATGTCCAGTGGGTTGAGTCAGCCATTGGCACCATTGGCGAGGGCCTCATTCCCAAGACACTGCCCTCCCTCTGTCTGATACGTCGGGGGGCGCAGATCTTTCCTCCTCAGTCATAACCTTTCTCCTCCATTAATGAGGTGTTCCAGGTGGCAAGGGCGAGGGTCGCAGGCCCCTTCCCATCACAACATCCCTGGATTTCCGGCTGTCCGACCAATAACCTCATCCCTCCTTTCCCCAGGCCATCCTCTTGAAGTGGACGAAAGGATTCAAAGCAACGGGTTGCGAAGGTGAAGACGTTGTCGATCTCCTCCGAGAAGCCATCAAGAGGAGAGAGGTACGTGCTCACTGACGCCCCAACCCCTGTGCTGCGGATTGCAGCATGTCGGACACAGGAGGAGGTCATTCAGGAACCCACCCCCACCCAACCTCTCACACCGTTCAGTTCCATCAATGCTGGGCTGTGCCAAGATACCATTCAGCAGCTCCTCCTGCCCCTTTGCCCCTTAAAGCCCTTCCTGTTTTCATCTCTGAACTCAGTTATTCCTTTTATTTTTATCTCTGTCTCCTTCTTTCTTTCACTTTCTCTTTCTTTTTCTCTTATTTTCTCTCTCTCTCTCTCTCTTTGTCTTTCTCTCATTCTCTCTCCCTGTCTGCTCGCTCCTCCTCCTTCCACCTCTAATTCTCTTTATTTCTCCCATATCTCTGTGTCCCCAACTCTTGCTCCCTCTGTCTCTCATTCTCTCTCTCCCTCTCACTTCCTATTTCTCCGTCCATCCCCCCTTCCCTCTCTCTCTCTCTCTCTCTTTCTCTCTCTCTCACTCACCCCCCAACTCCCTCTCTCCAGATCCTTTTCTGTCTCTCCCTTGCCTGTCACTCTCTCCATCTATATCTCTCTCTCCCCTATTTCTTTCCCTGTCCCACTCTTACACATTTTTGTCTATCTCTCTCTCTTTCACTGTCTCTCCCCCACCCCCCCATCTCCCATCTCACTCACTTTTCAGTATTGTCTCTTTCTATATCCCTTTCTCTCTGACTCCTTTCGCTTCCTCCTTTTCTCTGACCTTCACGCTCTGTAACATAGAACATAGAACATTCCGGCGCAGTACAGGCCCTTCGGCCCTCGCTGTTGCACCGACCTGTAGAACCAATCGGAAGCTCATTTATTCCATTCTCGTCCATGTGCCTATCCAATGACCATTTAAATGCCCTAAAGTTGGTGAATCTACTCCTGTTGCAGGCAGTGCATTCCACGCTCCTACTACTCTCTGAGTAAAGACACTACCTCTGACATCTGTCCTGTATCTATTACCGCTCAATTTAAAGCTATGTCCCCTCGTGCTAACCATCGCCATCTGAGGAAAAAGGCTCTCTGTCCACCCTCTGATTATCTTATATGTCTCAATTAAGTCACCTCCCAACCTTCTTCTCTCTAACGAAAACAGCCTCAAGTCCCTCAGCCTTTCCTCATAAGACCTTCCCTCCCATACCAGGCAACATCCTGCTAAATCTCCTCTGAACCCTTTCCAAAGCTTCCACATCCTTCCTATAATGCGGTGACCAGAACTGTACGTAATATTCCAAGTGCGGCCGCACCAGAGTTTTGTACAGCTGCAGTATGATCTCATAGTTCCAACACTCAATCCCTCTCCCGATAAAAGCTAACACACCCTGTCAACCTGGGTGGCAACTTTCAAGGATCTATGTACCTGGACACCGAGATCTCTCTGCCCATCTACACTACCAAGAGTCTTACCAAAAGCCCAGTACTCTGCATACCTGTTAGTCCAACCAAAGTGAACCACCTCCCACTTTTCTGCATTAAACTCCATTTTCCACCTCTCAATCCAGCTCTGCAGCTTATCTATGTCTCTCTGTGACCTACAACATTCTTTGTCACTATCCACAACTCGACTGACCTCGGTGTCATCCGCAAATTTGCTAACCCACCCTTCCAGCCCCTCATCCAAGTCATTTATAGAAATGACAAACAAACAGTGGCCCAAAACAGATCCTTGGGGTAACCCACTAGTAACTGAAATCCAGGATGAACATTTCCCATCAACCACCACCCTCTGTCTTCTTTCAGCTAACCAATTTCTGAACAACATCCGCTAAATCACCCTCAATCCCATGCCTTTGTATTTTGTGCAACGGTCTACCGTGGGGAACCTTATCAAATGCCTTCCTGAAATCCATATCCACCACATCAACTGCTTTACCCTCATCCATTGGTCTGGTCACCTTCTAACAGAACTCTAAGGTTTCTGAGGCATGACCTACCCTTCTCAAAACCGTGTTGACTATCCCTAATCTACCTATCCGTCTCTAACTCTTCTTCCTTGTCTCCATCTCTCTCCATCGTCCCTCTCTGTCACTCTCTCCCTCTCCCTCACTCTCTTCATTCCCCTCCCTTTCCATCCTCCTATCCCTCTCCTCCCTTTCTCTCCTCTTCTGTCCCTCTCACCCATGTAATAATTCAATCTCTCTCTCTTTTTCCCATTCTCTCCCTTCACCAGTTTCACTGTCCTTGTGTCTCTCTCTGTCTTTTTGTCCAATTATGGTTCAGCCTTCCCAAAACTAGCCGAGGTCCTAAGCCAGGGACCGTGCAAAGCTGTCTTGCTAATTTTACACACTTGAACCCGGCTCAAATACTGGGAAGTCTGCGTAGCATTCACTCCAACAGGCCGCAAACTATGAATTCAATGAGAGAGTCCTGACATAGAGTCATAGAGATGTACAGCACGGAAACAGACCCTTCGGTCCAACTCGTCCAGGCAGACCAATCTTGTCCCACCTGCCAGCACCCGGCCCATATCCCTCCAAACCCTTCCTATTCATATACCCATCCAAATGCCTTTTAAATGTTGTAATTGTACCAGCCTCCACCACTTCCTCTGGCAACTCATTCCATACACGTACCACCCTCTGGGTGAAAAGGTTGCCCCTTAGGTCTCTTTTATATCTTTCCTCCTCTCACCCTAAACCTATGCCCCTCTAGTTCTGGACTCCCCGACCCCAGGGAAAAGACCTTGTCTATTTACCCTATCCATGCCCCTCATGATTTTATAAACCTCTATAAAGTCACCCCTCAGCCTCCGATGCTCCAGGGAAAACAGCCCCAGCCTGTTTGGCCTGTCCCTACAGCTCAAATCCTCCGACCCTGGCAACATCCTTGTCAATCTTTTCTGAACCGTTTCAAGTTTCACAACATCCTTCCGATAGGAAGGAGACCAGAATTGCACGCAGTATTCCAACAGTGGCCTAACCAATGTCCTGTACAGCTACAACATGACCTCCCAACTCCTGTACTCAATACTCTGAACAATAAAGGAAAGCATACCAAACGCCTTCTTCACTATCCTATCGACCTGCGACTCCACTTTCAAGGAGCTATGAACCTGCTCTCCAAGGTCTCTTTGTTCAGCAACACTCCCCAGGACCTTACCATTAAGTGTATAAGACCTGCTAAGATTTGCTTTCCCAAAATGCAGCACCTCGCATTTATCTGAATTAAACTCCATCTGCCACTCCTCAGCCCATTGGCCCATTTCAACTGTGGCCTGGTTTGTGATGCTCTGATCTGACTGGAGTTTCTCCAGTGAGTCTGAGTCAATGTGTTGGCTGCCAGTCATGTTCAGTGCTGCGTTAATGTATCCCCCTGTGTTGAGATGATCTGTTTCATGGGTGTAATGCATTTCCCGATCTCTGTTGGCTTCCTGTCAGAGAGGCTCGGAGTTAGGCCCATACCGGCCTGCTCTACCGTTCAATATGATCATGGGTTGACCATCCAACTCTGTCCCCTCTTTCCCGCTATCACCCTTTCGCTCCAAGAACTATGTCCAACTCCTTCTTGGGAGCACTCAAAGTTTTGCCCCCCCCCCCCGACTCCTTTCTGCAGCAGAGAATCCCCCGACTCTATGGGTCAAGACATTTTCTCCTCAGCTCAGTCCCATTTTGTCTCCTTAGACTTGCGGCACCTGGCTTTGGACCACCCCCCCCCCAATCATTTACTCTGTCTACTTCCTGTTAGTATTTGATAGGTTTCTATGGGACCCCACCCCCCCCATTCTTCTAAACTCACGGTGAATACGATGCTAACCTGATCTGGTCTCTCTCCATCCATCAGTCCCAGGAATCAGTTTGGGAATGCCTTTCTCCCTCCATCGCCAGCACATCCTTCTTCAGATTAGGTCTCCAGTTGCAGCTCCAGAAAACCTAGATGCACTGTGAAGTATCGCAGAGTCATAGAGTCACAGAGATGTACAGCATGAAACAGACCCTTCGATCCAACCCATCCATGCTGACCCAGATATCCCAACCCAATCTAGTCCCACCTGCCAGCACCCGGCCCATATCCCTCCAAATCCTTCCTATTCATATACCCATCCAAATGCCTCTTAAATGTTGCAATTGTACCAGCCCCCACCACATCCTCTGGCAGCTCATTCCATACACGTACCACCCTCTGTGTGAAAAAGCTGCCCCTTAGGTCTTTTCTGTATCTTTCCCCTCTCACCCTAAACCTATGCCCCTCTAGGTCTGGACTCCCCCACCCCAGGGAAAAGACTTTGCCTATTTACCCAATCCATGCCCCTCATAATTTTGTAACCCTCTATAAGGTTGCCTGAGGCAGGAATTGAACCTGTGAGGCAACAGTGCTAACCACTGAGCCACCGTGCTGCCCAAATCTGCTCATTCCACATGCGAATCCAGTAAACTTGCTCTGAACTGTCTCCAATGCAATTAGACCCTTCCTTAAATAAGGAGACCAAAACTGTCTACAGCATTTCAGACATGATCTTATCAACGCTCTGGAAAACTAGAGCATAACATCCTTACTTTTATGTTCTACTCCTCTTGTATTAACCCCATCTGCCAGATTCTATCTTCCCAGTGTCCTTGCAATCGGTGTCATGGTGAAGCAGTCTGGGAAGGGGGTCCTGCTTGTTGGAAAGAAACAAGGAGTGCTCTTTCCCTCCTGCAGGCGTAGAATTTCTGAGGGAGAGAACTGACTGATGGAGAATCAGACCCCATGGTGGGGTCTCGCCCTGTCCATCCACGGCTCCTCATGCCGCGGAGGGCCCACCCTCCCATTGGCCATCCTCACCGCCCGCTGCTCCTGCCAAGGCTGGCCTTCAGCCAATGGGGTAAGAGGACCACCCAGGTCCCGTTGCACAGGCCCCTCCTTTTCCAGAGTGAAGTGGTCGCTGCCGTCCCTGTTTGCTCCCTGACCCAGTGTTCCCTGGGATTGGGGAGCGACACGAGCAAGAGTTTGCTGAGCCCTTCTTCCCCTTCTGTGCTCTGCAGGAATTTGACCTGGACGTGGTGGCGATTGTCAACGACACTGTCGGAACGATGATGTCTTGTGGATACGACGACCCCTTCTGTGAGGTCGGCCTCATTGTCGGTGAGCACTTGCGGGGCGAGCGAACTCTCTCTCTCTCTCTCTCTCTCTCTGAACCCTGCCACGAGGAAGCAGGGACTCTGAGTGAGTTAACACTTTTGCTTTGACATCCCCTCTGCTCAGTCTTTGGAGTGCAGGCTTTGGGACGTCACGCTGAGTTTGTCCAGTTCTGTTTGCCCTACCAAAGGAAGGATATTATAGAGCTGGAGAGGGTTCAGAAGAGAGTTACCAGGATGTTGCCGGGTATGGAAGGCTTGAGTTGTAAGGAGAGGCTGGATAGGCCGGGACGTTTTTTTCACTGGATAATAGGAGGTTGAGAGGTGAACTTGTCGAGGTTTACAAAATCATAAGAGGTATAGGTAGAGTAAATGGTATTTGTCTTTTCCCTCTGATGGCGGATTTTAAGTGTAGGCGCACATTTTTAAGGTGAGAGGGCAGAGATTTAAAAAGGACAGGAGGGTGGTTTGTGTGTGGAATGAACTTCCTGAGGAAGTGGTCTGTGTGGATATAATTACAACATTTAAAGGACATTTGGATGAGGACATCGCTACGAAATGTTTGAAGGGCTACGGGCCAGTAGCAGGCAGGTGGGACTAGTTTAGTTTGTGATTATTACATTAAGTTAGATTCCCTACAGTGTGGAAACAGGCCCTTCGGCCCAACAAGTCCACACCGATCCTCTGAAGAGTAACCCACCCAGTCCCATTTCCCTCTGACTGCTGCAGCTAGCACTATGGGCAATTTAGCATGGCTAATTCACCCTGACCTGCACATCTTTGGACTGTGGGAGGAAACTGGAGCACCCGGAGGAAACCCATGCAGACACGGCGAGAACGTGCAAACTCCACATCGACAGATGCCCGAGGCTGGAATTGAACCTGGGACGCTGGTGACATGAGGCAGCAGTGCTAACCACTGAGCCACCGTGCATGGACTGGTTGAACCAAAGGGTCTGTTTCTGTGCTGCAAGACTCTGTGTGTCGATGAGAAAAGTGAAGGGAGCTTCCTAATGTATTATACGTGCATCCACATAATGGTTTAATAATCTGTTGTTTGTTCGAGATTGGTTGTGTGAATGGGTTGATGTGTTTGAAACAGTGAAACCCATTACACTGGCCCTCAGTTCCCACCTTTCACCCCCAGTTCCCCACTTCCCTTCCTTCCTGTTGAAGTTGACCAACTTGAATGTGGATACACGCTAACAATGGGCTCACGTCCTCAGACCCACGTTTTCATGGGATCTGTTCTTAAACCTGAATTTGGACTGGCCAACCTACCTCCGAGCTGTTGCTCACTTGCTTACTCCTTTCACAGGCACTTCATCCGTGGGGAGCTGCTGCAGTGCGTCTTGTAGATGGTACCCACCCCCACTGAGCATCGGTGGGTGGAGGGAGTGGGGGGGTTTGTGGGTGTGGGGCCAGTCAAGCAGGGACTACTTTGTCCCTGGTTGGTGTCGGGCTTCTCGAGTGTTGTTGGAGCTGACCCCCCCCCACATCTAGGGCAAGTGGGGAGTATTCCATCGCACACTCCTGACTTTGGCCTTGTCAATGGTGGGGACAGGCTTTTTTTGGGGGGGGGGGGAGCAGTTACATGCCACAGGATTCCCAGCCACCGACTTCCTGCTGTATTTACGCAGCCATTGCTGGTTGCTTTCTGGTCCACAGCAGCTTGTGTTCTGAAGCAGGTTGTTTTATCTGGTTTGTGTTTGGTTCCCCCCTCCCCCCCGCCGTTCTGCAGGGACCGGTTGCAATGCCTGCTACATGGAAGAGATGAAGAATGTGGAGACGGTGGAGGGCGATGAAGGGCGGATGTGCATCAACACGGAATGGGGCGCGTTCGGCGACAATGGCTGCCTGGATGACATCCGAACTGAGTTCGATCGGGAAGTGGACCGGCTGTCGATGAATCCTGGCAAACAGACGTAAGGGAGTGCGTTTCTCAAATCTGGAGATACTTCTTTGGGAAATGGGGGAAACCCGTTGGCAGTGTAGGATACCTTGGCATCCAATGACACTGTGCCACCATGTGGCCATCAGTCAATACTTAACCCACACTTGAATTAACTTCTGCAAGTGCCCAGATAGGGCAGACGTGGAGGTAGTCAAATCTGGGCGTGCTCTTAGTCCTCATGAACCTGCCTTCAATTCTCGTAGGACAACACTGCAGCTCAGGACACGGGACAGTAATCAAACCAAATCCAGAATGAAATGTTAGTCAAATCTGCAGACGACACCAAGACTGGTAGATTGAAAATTAGAATTAGAAAATTAGAAAATCAGAAACTTTTTCCCCGGGTACAACAGAGTGTTACAAGGGGACATAAATTTAAGGTGAAGGGTGGAAGGTATAGGGGAGATGTCAGGGGTGGGTTCTTTACCCAGAGAGTGGTGGGGGCATGGAATGCGCTGCCCGTGGGAGTGGTGGAGTCAGATTCATTGGTGACCTTTAAGCGGCATTTGGATAGGTACATGGATGGGTGCTTAATCTAGGTTAGAAGTTCGGCACAACATCGTGGGCCGAAGGGCCTGTTCTGTGCTGTATTGTTCTATGTTCTATGTTCTATGTTCTATCTATGTTCTATGTAGAATTAGGTTTATTGTCATGTGTACTCAGGTTACAAAGGGACAGGAGTCCAGGGAAAAGTGCAGGGCGGTTCATAGTGGAGACAATGGTTGCAGGAAGATATAGATGGGTTGGCCAGATGATATTTAACCCTTAGAAATGCGAGGTGATGCACTTTGGAAGGAACAACAATATGTGGGAGTATTTACTAAATGGGTGGTTAAGGGGAACAGAAGGATCTTGGGATCATTATTCACGGATCCCTGAAGTTGTAAATTGAATAGTGAAGAAGGAATGTGGGACACTTGCTTTCATCTGCTGTTTGACAGAGTATAAGAGGAAGGCAGTAATATTGAGGTTGTGCAGGGTGTTGGTCAGGCCACAGTTGGAGCACGGTGTGCAGTTCGGGTCACCTCACTACAAGAAAGATATGGTAACACTGGAATGGGTGCAGAGGAAATTAGCCAGGACGTTGCCTGGGAAGGAGAAGTTGAGCTGTAAGGCAAGATTAATAGCCTTGGAATTTTTCTCTAGAGCTGAGAAGACACTGGGGGGATGTGATTGAGGTGTATAAGATTATGAAGGGTATGGACAGACAGACAGTGGCTGTTGAGGGTAACTCATGAGAGGGCATACTGTCTGGGTAAGGGGCAGGAGATTTGAGAAAGAACTTTTTCACTCGGCAGGTGGTGACAATCTGAAATGCACTGCCTGATGAAGGTAACGGAGGCTGGAAACGTTACAGCCTACAAAAAAAACAAATAATCGAGCATTTGAAATAGCTTAACATTCAAGGGTATGGGCTTGGTGTTGGTCCAGTCTCAAGGGGCCTTTCCTGCAACTGTGTGAATCTACAAATCTGTGAGGTGACATTCCTTTCCCAGACGGTGGGGAATCCTTGGACAGTGGGGAATCAGACATTCGCTACGTTCAAGAAAATTTCAATCGATTCCTCGATTTTAAGGATACAGGGACATTGGAACTTTAAACAATCCTTAGATAAGCACATGGGTGATTTTGGGATAGTGTAGGGGTATGAGCTGAGAGTAGTTCACAGGTCGGCGCAACATCGAGGGCCGAAGGGCCTGTTCTGCGCTGTATTGTTCTGTGTCCCATAATACGGGAAAATGGGATTGAGCTCGAAGATTAGCCGTGATCCAGTTGAGCGATGGAGTGGAACAGTCTCTTCCTACGCCCATCCCGAGGCTTCTACGTCAGGGAACGGCTGAGTTCGGGAAAGATCAGCAGATTTTGAAGAGGATTCAGTTACTTTGCCAGAGGAAGTTGGCGGGAGAGAGACCAGTTGTCTGTGGATTCTGGACCAGCATTATCACCCCCTAATTCCCCTTCTGTCCTGCTCCCTGAGAGCTGCGGGATGTCTCAGAGTACGATGGGATTTTGCGCAGCTCGTCCACTGGACAGACTGAGTTTAATGCAGATAAATGCAGGGTGTTGCATTGTGGGAAGACAAACCAGCGCAGGACTGAGATCGTTTATGGTTGGGCTCTGGGGAGTGCTGTGGGACAGAGAGACCTAGAGGTGCAGGTACATAGTCCCTTGAAAGGGGAAGTGCAGGTAGAGAGGGTAGTGAAGGAGGTTGATTGACAGCTTGCCTTTGCTGGTCAGGGCATTGAGTCCAAAACTTGGGACGTCATGTTGCAGCTTTACAGGACATCAGTGAGGCTTCTTTTGGAATCCTGCTTTCAGTTCTGATCGCCCCGCTGTAGGAAGGACGTTATTAACTTGGAAAGGGTGCAGAACAGATTGACTCGGCTGTCACAGTTCTCCTGGAACTGAGTTCTTACAAAAGAGCTTTTTCTTTGTCTTATTTTCCAAATTAAACAAAAACCCAAAACTGAAACGGCACCCTTTGAGACCTGGGTGTCCCTCCTCCCCCACTCGCTGAAAGTCAGCCTTGTGGGAGCAGTGGGCGGTGAGGAAGGCCAATGAGATGTTGTGTCCTCTGCAGCGGGGGGATTGGGGGACAGGGGCAAGGATGGGCACGGCGACACCAGTCCCTGGAGTATTTTTGTCTGTGTGCTGTGCAGCTTAGGGTCGCCCTACCTGAAGAAGGATGTTCTGACAACGGAGGGGGTTGGGGGGGGGGGGGGCAGCGATGGCTTTCCCAGACTGATTCCTGGGACTGATGGCTGGAGAGAAATTGGATTGGATTAGGACTATATTCACTGGGAGTTTCCAAGATGATTCGGTGGGTGGTGGGGGGGGGGGGGGAAGGTTCTCATAGAAACCTATTGAATTCTAACAGGGACTGGACAGAATAAAGGATGTTCCCAAAGACTTTGAGGAGTCCAGAACCAGGCGGTCATAATCTAAGGAGATGGGGTGGGACTGAGATGAGGAGCAATGTCTTCAACCAGAGAGTAGGGGAGGCTGTGGGAATTCTCTGATGCAGAAAACATTGATTTCAAGAAGGATTTGAATGTAGAGGGACGAAGGGATCAGTGGAAGTGAGCGGGAACTTGGGACTGAGTTGGATGATCAGCTCACATTGTGATTGGACGGCGCAGCAGGGCCGAATGGCCTGCTCCTGCTGTTCGCTGTGTTCCCATGTTCACCCAGCTGACCTCTCTCCGAGCAGGTACGAGAAGTTGATCAGCGGCATGTACCTGGGCGAGATCGTCCGCAACATCCTCATCGACTTCACAAAGAGGGGGCTGCTGTTCCGGGGCCGGATCTCCGAGAGGCTCAAGACCAGGGGCATCTTCCAGACCAGGTTCCTGTCTCAGATTGAGAGGTGAGTTACTGAGGGGGTGGGCTGTGCGCACGGGAGCAGGTGGGGGAGGGGGAGGTGGGGACAGAGTGGAATTGCTGGGTGGAGCACCACAGAAGAGCAATGGGCTGAGTGGCCTCCTGCTGTGCCTTGGTTACAAACCAGCTCGAACCGTTGCCCTCTACCCTCTACCCGCACCCTGCCCCTAGGCTGACGGCCCACCCACCAGCCCACAGCAATCATGGGTCTCTGGCAACTATTGTAAAGCTGCTCCTCCCCCTCATCCAGGTGCCCACTTTCCCTCAATAAGATCGGGAACTTGTTAAAGATTAGGGATTGCACTGAGGATCGATCGATCTATCCATCCACCCATCTGACTCTGCCTCTTTCTGTCTCTCTGTCTCTGTCTTTCTGTGTCTCTCTGTCGCTTTCTCTCTCTCTTTCTGTCTCTAACTCTCTCACTTTCTCTCTATCACCGTGTCACCCTTACTTTCTCTCTGCCTCTCTGTCTGTCTGTCTGTCTGTCTGTCTCTGTCTTACCGTGTCTCTCATTCACTTTGGCTGCCTGTCTCTCACATGCACACATCATGTGGGACATGTCGAAGAGCTGCACCCCGTCCCTCTCAGGGAAAGTTGTGTCTCCCTCCAGGTCCTGTGTTGGGACAAGCCTCAGACATTCAGATTGTCGTTATCACGGGGGGGGGTGAAAGAAAAGGGTTACTTCCAGGCATCTGAGGAGCCAGCGCTACCCATCTGATCACAAGAGTACCAAATCTCAAGGGGGGGGGGGGGGGGGGACAGAGACGGTGGGGGGGTGGGGGGTGAGGCACAATAATATGTACAGCACCAGTACCAAACCGCTGGCAAATGGGTTGCGATTGTCATGGCACAGTGGGATGGCTGACCACATTATTTTATTGCATTAAAAATCTGACCCAGGGAGTAGTTGTTGCTCAGGGCAGTGCCTTACCCTCATTGATGTCAGGCCTGGGGGCAATCACCGCTCCTTTTTCCAGTTTGCTGACCAGCATTGACACACTGGGCCACACGCGGCCAAGCGCAGAATTGGATCTTCACTCCCTTTGGCCAACCCTCACCTCTATTATGTCCAACCACGCTGAACAGGATCCCTCAGCACCGTCACCCAGAATCGGTGTCACCTTCATTAGAGCACCCAGTACAGAGGATGTTGTGAAAATGATCGTTCTCCTGGTTTCTGTCACCAAATGCATTGTGTATAATCCTGACTGAGGTAACCCCCAGGAAATTGATGAATGTGGATATTAACGAATGTTGGTATTGACGAGTGTGGACATTGACGAGTGTGGACATTGACGAGTGTGGACATTGACGAGTGTGGACATTGACGAGTGTGGACATTGACGAGAGTGGACATTAACGAATGCTGGTCGTGACGATTGTGGATATTGAAGAATGTGGATACTGACAAATGTTGGTATTGAGGAATGTTGGTATGGGTGAATGTTGGTATTGGCGAATGTTGGTATTGGCGAATGTCGGTGTTGGCGAATATTGGTATTGGCGAACGTCGGTGTTGGCAAATGTCGGTATTGGCGAATGTCGGTGTGGGCGAATGTCGGTGTGGGCGAATGTCTGCATTGGCGAATGTCGGTGTTGGTGAATATCGGTGTTGGCGAGTGTCAGTACTGGCGAATCTCGGTATTAGCGAATGTTGGTATTGGCGCATGTCACTATGGGCGAATGACAGTGTTGGCGAATGTCACTATGGGCAAATGTCGGTGTTGGCGAATGTCGGTATGGGTGAATGTCAGTACTGGCGAATGTTGGCATGGGCGAATGTCGGTATGGGCGAATGTCGGTATGGGCGAATGTCGGTATGGGCGAATGTCGCTATGGGCAAATGTCGCTATGGGCAAATGTCAGTATTGGTGAATGTCGCTAATGGCGAATGTCGGTATGGGCGAATGTCAGTATGGGCGAATGTTCGCGTTGGCGAATGTCGGTATGGGCAAATGTTGGCGTTGGCGAATGTCAGTATGGGCAAATGTCGGTGTTGGCGAATGTCGGTATGGGTTAATGTCGGTATTGGCGAATGTCGCTATGGGCGAATGTCGGTATTGGCGAATGTCGGTATGGGCGAATGTCGGTATGGGTGAATGTCAGTATTGGCGAATATCGGTAGGGGCGAATGTCAGTATGGGCGAATGTCGGTATGGGCGAATGTCGGTATGGGCGAATGTCGCTATGGGTGAATGTCGCTATGGGTGAATGTCGCTATGGGCAAATGTCGGTATTGGCGAATGTCGCTAATGGCGAATGTCGGTATGGAAGAATGTCAGTATGGGCGAATGTTGGCGTTGGCGAATGTCAGTATGGGCAAATGTCGGTGTTGGCGAATGTCAGTATGGGCAAATGTTGGCGTTGGCGAATGTCAGTATGGGCAAATGTTGGTGTTGGCGAATGTCGGTATTGGCGAATGTCGGTATGGGCGAATGTCGGTGTTGGCGAATGTCGGTGTTGGCGAATGTTGGTGTTGGCGAATGTCACTATAGGCGAATGTCGGTGTTGGCAAATGTCGGTATTGGCGAATGTTGCTATGGGCGAATGTCGTTGTTGGCGAATGTCGGTATGGGCGAATGTCGGTATGGGCAAGTGTCGGTGTTGGCGAATGTCGGTGTTGGCGAATGTCGGTATTGTCGAATGTCGGTATGGGCGAATGTCGGTGTTGGCGAATGTCGGTGTTGGCGAATGTCACTATGGGCGAATGTCGGTGTTGGCGAATGTCTGTATAGGCGAATGTCGGTATGGGCGAATGTCGGTATGGGCGAATGTCGGTATTGAGGAATGTCGCATTGGGCGGATGTCTGTATTGGCGAATGTTGGTATTGAGGAATGTCGGTGTTGGTGAATATCGGTTTTGGAAAATGTGGACATTGATGGATGTGGACATTGACGACTGTTGGTCTTGACGAAAGTTGATATTGATGAAAGTTGATATTGATGAAAGTTGATACTGATTTGAAATGTTGTTGATGGTCATCTGCTTGAGTGTGCTCATCCTCTCTCTGCTCTGTTGCAGCGATCGCTTGGCGCTACTGCAGGTCCGAGCGATCCTGCAAAAACTGGGGCTGCAGAGTACGTGTGACGACAGCATCATTGTCAAGGAGGTGTGTGGCGTGGTATCACGACGGGCCGCTCAGCTCTGCGGAGCAGGATTGGCCGCTGTGGTGGACAAGATCCGGGAGAACAGGAATCTGGAACGTCTCCGGGTCACCGTGGGGATGGATGGCACCCTTTACAAACTGCACCCACAGTGAGTCCGCGCTGAGCAGCTCGTCACCTCTTTCCCGCGTTAGGTAGCAGACAGCTGAGTGTAAGTGGCATTGGTGGGTGGGGGGTTGGGGGTGCAGGGAGCTCATTCCACTGGTAATCCAGGCTCACAGCTTGGAGGGACGCGCTTTGAATCCCTTGCCCCCAACAGCCCGGAGAATTTCGGTTAAGTTTCAGGGAATGTTGAAATTCTGAAATGAAACCAGGAATTGTTGGAGAAACTCAGCATTTTTTGGGGGGGGGGGGGGAGAGAGAGAGAGAGAGAGAGAGAGCAGAGTCAACATTTCCGCTCTGAGTCACCCATCGTTAACAATGTACATTATCGCGGCTGTGCCCCTGTTAATAAAGCCCAGAGGAGTGTACGCTTTATTTACTGTCCTCTCACAGAATCGCCCAGGACGGCAACAAAACTTTCGGCCCAAATTGTTAAAGCTGACCAGCCTTGCCAAACTAAACTAATCCCATTTGCCTGCCGTAATTTGGAGATGCTGGTGTTGGACTGGGGTGTACAAAGTTAAAAATCACACAACACCAGGTTATAGTCCAACAGATTTGGGCGGCACGGTGGCACGGTGGTTAGCACTGCTGCCTCACAGCGCCAGAGACCTGGGTTCAATTCCCGCCTCAGGTGACTGACTGTGTGGAGTTTGCACATTCTCCCCATGTCTGCGTGGGTTTCCTCCAGGTGCTCCGGTTTCCTCCCACAATCAAAAGATGTGCAGGTCAGGTGAACTGGCCATGCTAAATTGCCCGTAGTGTTAGGTAAGGGGTACATGTATGGGTGGGTTGCGCTTCGGTGGGGCGGTGTGGACTTGTTGGGCCGAAGGGCCTGTTTCCACACTGTAAGTAATCTAATCTAATAAAGGTTTAATTGGAAGCACACTAGCTTTCGGAACGCTGCTCCTTCATCAGGTGGTTGTGGAGGGCTCAGCTGTAAGACACAGAATTTATAGCAAAAGTTTACAGAGTGATGTAACGGAAATTATACATTGAAAAATCGATTGGCTCTTTGTTAAGTCTCTCATCTGTTCGAGTGACCATGTTAGTTTCACTTCTTTCATGTGTAAATCACAAAACGTTTTTTTAAAAGTTACATTCTCGGGTTCACTTTAACCATCGGTGTCAGCCCAGGTAACACCTTCAACACATTTTCTGGGCTAACACCAATTGTTAATGTTAACCTGAGGATGTGACTCCTTCAAAAAAAGTTTTGTGATTTATATATGAAAGACGTGAAACAAACATGGTCACTCTAACAGATGAGAGACTTAACAAACAATCAAGGTGTTTTTCAGTGTATAATTTCAGTTACATCACACTGTAAACTTTTGCTCTCAATTCTGTGTCGTACAATTGTGTCCTCCACAACCACCTGATGAAGGAGCGTCGCTCCGAGAGCTAGTGCTTCCAATTAAACCTGTTGGATTATAAACTGGTGTTGTGTGATTTTTAACATTTGCCTGGCATTTGACTCATACCCCTCGAAATCCTTCGCATCCAGATGCCTTTTCAATGCTGTCATTGTACCAGCCTCTACCACTTCCTCTGGCAGCTCACTCCATGCACATACCACCTTCTGTGTGAAAAAGTTGCCCTTTATAAGTTTTTCCCCTCTCACCTTCAACTTATGCCCCTCTTGTTTTAGTCTTCAATACCCTGGACAAAATAGATCTTTGGCTATTCACTGTATCCACGTCTGTGATGATTTTATAAATCTCTATAAGGTTGCTTCTCATCCTCCAGGGCAAAACAGTCCCAGCCTATTTGTCTAACTCAAACCCTCCAGAATCAGTAACGTCTTTGTGAATATTTTTGCACCCTTACCAATTTAATGATATCCTTCCTGTAGCCGGGTGACCAGCACTGTACATCGTATTCCAAAACTGGCTTTCTCAGGGATTCTAACATGATGTCTCGACTCCGATTCTCAATGCACTGACCAATGAAGGCAAGTGTGCCAAATGCCTTCTTCACCACCCTGTCTTTTTTCAGGGAATTATGGACCCGAATCCCTGTTTAGCAATGCTTCCCAGGGCCCTCCTGTTACCTGTGTAAGTCCTGTCCTGGTTTATCGTCCCACAATGCAGCAGCTCGCGTTGAGCTGCATTAGACTCCCACCTGCCCCTCCTTGGCCCACTGTACAAACACTCCCTCTGCTCCTGAACTCTTGTGCCAGTGATTCCAAAGGTTGACCAGACCCAGGAGGTCGATTTGGTCAATATTTTTTTTCAAATCGATTGAGAGTGGAAACAGTGAGAAACCCTCCCTGCAGGATCTGTGAATCCCATACCGTCCGAAATGGTCCAAACAGACAGCAAGGACAAAACGGAAAGGAGCTGGGTGTAACTGTTTACCAAGGGAGGTTTGTGGACAAGACTATAAAACCAGTTCAAGATCGAAGGTTAGAATTGAGGAGTGGGTGGGAACTTTGCAGCCTGAGTGGTTTTATAAACTTGACGATTTAATGGATGTGCTCCGACCTTGCTAATGAAGGTGTTTGCATCGTCTGTTTAAACTCCTGGGAGATAAGAGACGAGGTTTTGGTGTGTCTCTGTCTGCTTCAGAAAGCAGACCGTGATGGAACATCCTGACAATGCGTATCTCTCCCAGCTGACGTGTTAAGCCTGTTCTGGTGGTGTCTGTCTTCAATGCTACCTGTTGGTACACGGTTGCCAGCAGAGCTGTGGGAAATGTCCCTTCCACCCCAGGCAAAAGCAGAGCAGTGTCCATTCAAACACGGAAAGGGAATACACGATGGAAAGTAGGACCTTTGAGGGGCAGAAGGAGCTTGGTGTGCATGTACATTGATCCCTTCAGGTGGGGGATGGGGACGATAAAGTCTTTCAGAAGGATTATGGGATACTTCCCTTTATTAACCGAGGCGTAGAGTTTAAGAGCAGGGAGGGTTTGGCTGGGAACTGTATACAACTGTATACAACTGTACACAGCGAGAGTACTGTGGGCAGTTCTGGTATCCACGTTATAGGAGGGATGTGATAGCACTGGGAGAGGGAGCAGAGGGAGATTTACCAGGATGGAGCCTTGTTTGGCGGGCCGGGGAGTGGGTGGGGGGCGTAGCTGGAGAGTTTCAGTTCTTGAGAGATTGGGACAGACTGGAGGGCTTGTTTTCCTCAGAGCAGAGGAGATCGAGGAGGGACACTTTGGGAGGATAAAATGGTCAGGGTATTGGTGGGGAGACAGAGGGAGGAGCCTTTTCCCCTCGGTGGAGGGTACAGTGACCAGGTGCGAGGGGTGGGTGGGGGGGAAGCTTAGATTTAAGGGAAGGGGCTGGAGGTTTAGAGGGGCCTTAAGGAATAATGTCTTCCCCCAGAGACTGGTGGGACATCTGGAGCTGACTGGCTGTAAGGAGTTGGGTGTGTGGGGGGGGGGGTGGGGGGGAGAGGCAGAAACCCCCATCGAAGGAGAATTCCAATGGGCACTCACCATGCCGAGGCTATGTGCCACGTGCTGGGGAAACGGGGATTAAAAAAGTGAGGTGGTTGGCACAGACTAGATGGGCCGAAGGGTCTTTTCCTGTGCTGTAGACCTGTAGGACACTGTTTTCCTCCTTGGGTTACCTCCATTCGGTCCCCTTCTGAACGAACTGCTGTCTGGGGGATGGAATTCCAGAGACACCCATCGCTGGGATTAAGTGAGCATCCACATCCTCTTGCCAGAGAGTTAGGTCTGGAGTCACGTGCAGGCCAGACCAGGTAAGGATGGCAGATTTCCCTTCTGAAAGAGATGTGAGGGAAACTGATTGGGTTTCTGCGCCAATTGGTGATCAGTCCAACAGCCATCGACACTGATACTCTGGTTACATCCCACATTCCTGTTTCGGTTTTTTTGCGGAATCCTTCTCTGATTTGGCCCCTGGGTTTTCCTCTTCTGGCATACGGGTCGGGGCTGGGATCTGGGGTTCCGTCACAAGCTGACCTCCTCTCCTCCGTTCCCAGCTTCTCCTCGATCATGCACGAGACAGTGGCGCGCTTGGCTCCCCGGTGCGAGGTGTCGTACGTCCAGTCCGAAGATGGCAGTGGCAAGGGCGCTGCACTGGTCACGGCAGTTGCCTGTCGGATACGGGAGGCCGGGCAGCACTAGGAGCCCACTCAACCCTGCGTCTCCACCCCCCCCCCCCCAAAAAAAACCCCGCCTCCGCCTGTTGGCAGTGAAGACTTGCTCCTCTGCCCTTTTGCCTACGTTGCCCTTCTGTCTACTGTGAGCCAACAGCTGAGAGGAACTCGGGCATCCGGGATCCGGGTTCGGAGTCACCCCATGCCCTGGCACACGGGGAAGGGGCCAGTCTGTACTTTTGAGGGAGCCTGGAAGTGATTTGATGGGAAAATGAGAACGGTGTATCCTGGAAATTTGAAACGGCAGAGTGAACTCAGCAGGTCTGTGGAGAGAGAGAGAGAGAGAGAGAGAGAGAGAGAGAGAGACAGAGTTGTTGGGGGGGGGGAGGGTGGGGAGGTGAGGGAGGAGGTAAATGATGTGAACATTTCAGGTCCACTCACCCTTCCTCAGAAGGATAACAGTTTCTGTTTTTCACTCAAAAAGCGGTTGAGTTGGATCTGAGTGTGCGTGTGTGTGTGCGTGTGTGTGTGCGTGTGTGTGTGCGTGTGTGTGTGTGTGTGTGTATGTGCGTGTGTGTATGCGTGTGTGTGTGCGTGTATGTGTATGTGTATGTGTATGTGTGTGTGTGTGCGTGTGTGTGTACGTGTGTGTGTACACGTGTGTGTGCACGTGTGTGCATGTGTGCGAGAGAGAGATGATCCTGAGCCTTCAATATGCAGAGATGGCACGGCAGTCCCAATCAGTTGCCAGTCGCTGCTCAAAATAACTTTGCCAAGGGGTGTCTTCCACTGGAAGGGGGTGGGGGATGGTGTTGTGTGCCAGACCTCATTTTCAGGGGAGTGGGGTGGTGGAATTCTGGCCTACCTCCGGCTGACAATTGGGCAACGTGTTGGCATTTCCATGCGGGGGTGGGGGGGGGCACTCGACCTAGACCAGAGGAAATGGGTGCTGGGGCACATATTTATAACCATTCGGGGCACCCTCCCTGGCTGGGGAGGGTGGCATTTTCCGCACCCCTCTATGTTTCCGTGGGTGGTAATCTCTCGAGTGTTTAATAGGAGGGAAATCAGTTGGAGGGGGATTATTTTCTCCGTCGCCCCGTTCAAGGCCTCCTGCTTCAAACATTCCCATCGCCCTCCCAGTTGTAATTGACCTGAAATTCACCGCCACTCCTTCACTAAGTCAAAGCAATGCGAAGAACAGCTGGAGATCTGAAGAGAAGGCAGCTAGTGTTGGAGAAACTCAGCAGGCCTGGCAGCATCTGCGGAGAGAGGGAGGGAGACCGAGTGAGTGACTCTGGTCCCGTGAGCCGGTTGGGTTTTGCAGTCTGCACATCTTGTCTTCGGGCGTTCTTGCTTTCTCAAGCACGCGATCTACTGCAATCCGGGCTGCTTCGATGGAGTGGGCCCCCTTGCTGTCAGTTATGATTACTATTTTCCACCAGTTTTCTGTTCGATTTGATGGACTACCTCATCAGGCCCGATTCATAAAGGCTTACGAGGTTGTCAAAGCAGTCAGCGAGACAGCTGCCCGAATCGGAAAAGACGCTGTCAGATTCGGTCCAATCCGTGGTGACACGTTAATAATGTCGACCCTGCAGAACGTCATGCCAACAGGGTAATGTGCGGCAGTTCCTCAATAGCGTGGGGGTACTGGCGGTTTTGTAGTGATCAGGACTCACGCCACACCACCAGATTTACAAGGATTCAGGAGTACCTGCGAGTGCCAGTGAGCAGGTTAACATGTTCTGACGGAGAATTTAAAGTGATGCAGGACTGCAATCAGCTGTGTGCACATATTAGAGAGGAAGGGCACCCATTGCCAGGTGTAACTTGCTGTTTGACCCTCCGTAATGCAAGAAGTTTCAAAGCAAGACATGCATGCAATAATTTATTTTTGTGTAAGAATCAACCATTTCATCTTTCAGACAGACAGACAGACAGACAGACACACACACACATAAAGTCTACCGTTATAAAGAGTAGAATTGACATGCCATTGCAGTGGGAGTGGACGGCGACAGTTTTGGGTATTCTGGACTCCAATCCCAGCTGGTTTTCCAGGATTTAAACATCTCCGAACTGGAGCCATGAAGTGAGGAACTGTCCCTGTCCAGCCCCACTCCAGCTCCTTGGGGAAGGAGTTACTTCCTGGAGGAGCTCTGCGCTGTCAGCTTGCTAATCTGCGCTCGGTTGTGCAATAGACTCCTGCCTTCTGTTGGAGAGGAGTAATTTTATTTATTGATATTTCATTTTGTCCGGGTTACACGCGATATTGATCATGGATAAGTGGCGGGGCTGTTTTGTATGACCCTTCCACTTGGCCCGTCATCCAATGATTTCAAAGTAAAGAAGCGATTTCACTGTTTAATGTGCCATCTGGTCATTTGTTTGTTCCTGGGGAGAGTTGGAATGGGCAGCAAGGAGGAAGGTCAGAGTGAGTCACATTCGAATGTCCCTGGGCAGCTGGAAAACTGAACCCCCCTCCCAAGTGCCGAATCAACAGATTTCCCCACTTGATACAGTGACCACTTGATGCAGTGGCTCCCTGGCACTAGCTGTCTGCAATGGGACGCACTTTGAGTGAATGAATAAAGAAGTGATGATTCAGGGTCTCGAGTCTATCACTTCATTCCTCTTGAAGACTGAAGTCAAAGTAGATCTCTCCTCTTAGGTCGACCGAATTTACCATCTTTAGATGGGCATGGGAAGAAACGAGATAAACAAACATGGTGCACCACACAACAGACAATTTTTATGAAAGATGTTTTTGTTTTTGTAAGTATATTCATTAGCAATTTTTTAAAACTTTGTAAACAGAAAATTATTGAAAAATACAATCAATAACAAATATCAGTATAATATGTTAAAAAACCCCTCAAATTACAATACAACTACTGTCTACTAATGACGAACCTACTCTATAATACAAAACAAACCCTAACACTGTGCAGAGCACCACCAATAAATAACAACATAACAAATAGATTAAAAAAAAGCAAAACCCCCCACCCCCCCCACCCAAAAAAAAACACAGAATACAGACCAGCTGTGCTCGGTGCAAAGCTCCCAAACAAACAACATCGTGGGCCGAAGGGCCTGTTCTGTGCTGTATTGTTCGATGTTCTTGTATTGTTCTATGAGTGTTGTATATGTACCCGTGTTAACTCGGGGCTCGACAAACCTAACCGTCCTGGTTAAACAAACGCCCTAGTTAAGATAACAGACAAATCTATATCCAAATCACTCAAGTCGGGGCTGCCATGTTTCATAAGAATTGTCTGTTGTGTGGTGCACCATGTTTGTGAAAAAGTCCATGGGAATGTGCTCCATAATTAATTTCTGCCATCCCAGCAAACCCAGCGAGTTCTCAGACGCCCAGTACATCAGAATATTCTTCCATGCACAATATGCAAGAGTATTAACTCGTTTCTTCCCATGCCCGTCTAAAGATGGTAAATTCGGTCGACCTCAGAGGAGAGATATCGGGTCTACTTTGACTTCAGTCCTCAATACCCTCCCCATCTCTCCCGCCACGGTGCTCCAATAAACACGGAGCCTGTGGCATGTCCAGAAGCAATGGGTAAGAGTATCTACACTTATTTTAACGTTCAGGGCACATTGAAGATGCTCCTTTTTTAAAACTTCACCAGATGGTCCGGTGCCAGATGAACCCTGTGCAGAACTTTTAACTGCGTAGCACGTCCTATTACAGATTGAGATCTTTCTAACATTCTCCCATATGTTCTCCCGTGATGCAGAAGAGATCTCCACTCCTAGTTCTTGCTCCCAGACCTCACATAACCGGTTAATATCCTGCCAGGCCCTGCCACCCATCAGGCGTTAGAAGGCACTAACCGAAAGGGTGCTTGTGGAATGCAGCAACAACCTCTCTGTATCAAGAAGAGGCGCAGTCTTCTTCTGGATGAAATCCCTAACCTGAAAAAACACAGAAAAGGTCTCTGCTGGGCAACCCGTATTTGCGGCTCAGTTGCTCAAAATAACCTCTCCCTCAAACCAGTCTCCCAAACTAGAAACTCCTCTCGCTGCCCATAGTTTGAACCCTGAGTCCATCATCCCTGGTTGGAACTAGCGTGGCAACTATAGGTGTAAGTGGCAAAGTCTTGGATAAGCGACCCTCATTCTGACGCATCACCCTCCAAGCCTTGACTGGACTAATGACAATGGGGTTCCGGCAATGGTTCATATCTGTCCTCATCTTATCCATGAACAACAGGTTAATAAGTGGGCACTTTGCCTGGGAAACCTCGATATTCAGCCATATAGAGTTTGGATCATTACCTACCCAATTACAGACAAAGGACAACGGGGAACTCAATCAATACCTCCTAATGTCTGGGAAATCAACTCCTCCCCCTCCTTGCGGCAACTACAATTTAGTAACTTTGATGAGGGGCCACCCACGATGCCAGACAAAGGAATCAAACCACCCCATAAACTTCCACAGCGTTGACCTGGGAAACAGTATAGGGAGCATATGCATGGGATAAAGCAAATGAGGAAGAACATTCATCTTAATGAGAGATATTCGGCCCAGCCATGACATTGGAAGAGCCTCCCATCTCTGGAGATCTCGCCTAATATGGTTGAGCAAGTTAGCAAAGTTAGTGCGAAATAACAGATCAAACTTGGGGGTCATAAAAATGCCTAGGTATCGGACCCTGCCCGTGACCACTTAAAAGGGAACTTAGGGCCACCTTCAACTTCTGACACATCCTTAAGGTTCCCCAAAGGCATAGTCTCCGATTTTGCAATGTTGATCCTGAAATAGCCCCAAATGAATTAATACTTTGTATCAAATAGGGGTACGGAGATCATCGGGTTCGACAAAAACAGAAGGACAATATCCGTGTACAGTGTAATCTTGTGTGCCCTCTATCCCACTTCCGGAGCGGTTATGTGGACGTTTTGACGAATGGCCTCTGCCAGCAGCTCTATCACCAACGTAAAGAACAACGGTGGGAGGGGGCAGCCTTGCCGACTACCCCTATCAATCCTAAAGTTCCCAGACTTCACCCCATTGGTGATGGCCGTGGCCAGAGGGTGGTGATATAAAACCTCCACCCAACCTGGCAAAGACTCCACCCAACCCAAACTGTTCTAAGTCAGAAAGAAGCTATGGCCATTCCACCCAGTCAAATGCTTTCTCTGCATCTAAGGAAATCACCAACCCCTGAATCGATTGTTGCTGACTAACTTGGACCATATTCTGCAACCTTCTAATATTATTAGAGGACCTACAGCCCCTTATAAAACCTATCTAGTCCTCTTTAATAAAATGGGGCGACACCTTTTCCAATCTCAGCACCAGGATCTTGGACAGAATCTTGAAATCTGAATTTTATAGAGAGATGGGCCTGTATGAGGCACAATCCTCAGGAACCTTCCCCTTCTTAAGAATTAAGGAAATATTAGCTTCTCTCCAAGATGGCGGTAGGCGTTCATGCATATAGGAGTGATTGCACATCTCCAACATCAGCCCTGACAGAATCCCAATAAAATCTTTATAAAACTCACCCGGGAGACCATCAGGGCCGGGCACTTTCCCACTCTGAAGATACCTAGTGGCCTCCTGTATTTCCTGAACTGTCAAGGGGGCATTAAGGAGAGAGGCCTGCTCCAAAGTTAACCCTGGGAGGTCCTGGTTCTTAAAAATTGCCTCCATTTTAGTCTTCCTTCCTGTCCTTGCAGCCTTCAGTCCGATACAATTCAGAGTAAAAGCTCCGAAAAGCCTCATTAATCTTGTTAGCATCGTATGTAAGGACCCCCGGCACTGTCTCTGATTGCAGTAATGGATTGGGGAGCACGCTTTTTCCTAGTCAGGTACGCTAAATACTTGCCTGGTCTATTCCCATACTCGAACAGCCTTTGTCGAGCAAAAGCAAGTTCTTTCTTTGTGTTTTGTGTCAGTATTGAATTCAAGGCAGCCCAGAGGGCCGTGATCCGTGGTAGCTTAGTCACCGAAGGCCGCACAGAATTTGTCACCTCAGCGGCTTTCAACCACGTCTCAAGTAGACGCTGCTGTTCCTCCTTCTGTTGTTTCCGGCTAGCCGAATAGGAAACATCTAATCCCTTAGCAGTCTCTCATAGCATAGATGGACTACGAGCTGTGCCTGAGTTGATAGTCAAGAATTCCTGAAACTCCTTCAAAAAGTATTCCACAAATTTGGAATCCTTAAGGAGAAAAGGGTCCAAATGTCAGTGCCGCACACCTAGCCCCTCACTCTTGGCCTTAACCTCCAGATATACCACTGTGTGATCAGCGATGGCTATATTCCCAATTTTACAACCCATAATCGAATCCAGAAGGGCCGAGGGAGCCAGAAAGAGGTCAATCCTCATGTGGCATTTATGTGGGTTTGGAAAAAGGTGAAGTCCCTGCCGGTAGGGTGAAGACATCTCCAAATATCCACCAGCCCCAACGCCTCGCATAAGTCAACCACCTGCTTGGCCCGTGAAGAGAGAGTTGGGGGCCCACGAGGCATCCTGACCACTGTCGGATCCAAAAGACAGTTAAAATCCCCCCCCTATAATAATGTGCCCTGTTCCAAAGGCACTCAGCTTAGAGAAAGCACTAATCAAAAATTTGAGGGGATGCGCCGGAGGACAGTAGACATTTAAAATGCTATATTCCTCCCCATGTATCAGGGCTATAAGTATCACAAACTGTCCCTGCCCATCTTTCACCTGCTCTAATAATGGGTACGGGAGATTTTTTTGGATAAGTACTGCCACTCCCCTACTTTTAGTAATAAAGGATGAAAAGAATACCCTGTTGTAACTTCAGGTGTAACCCATCATTGAGATGGGTTTCCAGCAACAGAGCAATATCAATCTTTTCCCTCTCAAGACGAGAAAACACTTTTTTTCCTTTTTAACAGGCAAACGACTTCCCTTGATGTTCCAGGTGCACCATTTACTAGGTCACTTAGCCATATCCCCTTTCAGAGACCCTTGAACCCCTGGGAGGGGGAAACCTGTTTACAAAACGCTGAGCACGAGTAAATAAAGACTCATTGAGCTGACAAATTATGTGTATGAAAGCTACTCTTTCATAAGTACAAACAACTATTACTACCAAATAACGACAAAGAAAACCAACTTGGATGGAAGACTCTTCCCCCAGCCCATAGGGGGCACTCACCCTACCCAACCCCTCCTTCACAGCTCCTTCAAACCCGAACTGTGCCCCAGGCTTAGCCCAGAAAAAAAAGGAGACGATGCTTAAATCAACAGAAAGAAAGATCAAATCAAGATGACCACTCCACCCATCCCTGGCTTCATGTCACCCCTACTTGTGACTAATAGAGAGACAGAGCATGCAAAAGGGGGGAAAGACAACAAAGAACATTCACAAGATTTCCCATTGGAAAATCCAGGAATTAAAACAAAAAGGAACAACTTATTCGAAGTTTTTTAACCTGCTTTCCAAAAAGGGAATTATTAGGGAGTAAGAAAGGAATAAAAAACATGGGGAAAGAAGGAAAACAGAATGAATATTCTTCAGGCCAGTTCGTCCATTTTAAAGTGTCCATAAAGTGTTTAGCCTTATCCACCGAGTCAAATGTATAAACTGAGTCCTTGTGGCTGAAATGGAGCACTGTGAGGTATCTCATGGAATACTGGATGCCCAGGTTCCTCAGCCTCTTTTTAACTTCATCGAAGGACTTCCTCTTTCGAATTAAAGCTGCAGAGAAATCCTGGAAAAAACAGGATTGTTGACCCCTTGTACAGCAGCGCCTGCGGATCTTTCCCCAGGGATCTGGAAGCTTCTATGACTTTTCGCTTGTCCTTATATGAGTGGAGGTGCACTAGGACCGTGCGGGGACGCTGCACCAGCCCTGACCTGTGCACTATAACCCGATACGCCCTTTCAATCTGCAGCCTGCTGGACTCCACGTGAAGGCCTGAAAATGTCGCAAGCAAAGAAGCTGACTGGCTGCTCACCTTCCTCACCTTCAGGGAGCCCGACAATTCGGAGGTTTGTCCTCCGCCCTCGATTTTCGAGGTCGTCTCGCTAGGCCTGCACCTCTCGCTCCAGCGGCTGGATCCGACTGGATGAGGACTCCATCGCAGCTTCCGAGACCTTGGTTCGACCCTCCACCTCCTCCAGCCTGTCCCCGAGGCCCTGGGTCTCCCCGCTCGTACCCCTGCGGCATGGAACGCGATGGGTTGGCCCTGGGCACGAATCTCCCCACGGAGCTCCTCAATCGCAGCCCCAACCTTCAAGGGAAGTCTCTCCATCGCCGCAGCCAATCCCTGTGGGTCTGTCAGGTCCCCCGGGAAGTTCGGGAGAGGCTGCTGTTGCTGCCGTCTCTGCTGTGGTAGGTGCTGCGGGGGGAATGTCCTCCCTGCTTGCTGTTCGCTCGCTCCTTTTCCCTTTGGCATTCTTTCCCAAATATTACCAAATATGTGTTTTGTAAGGTTTTAAACTAATAATTCCACCACACACACACAAAAAAAACTCCAGTATGCCTTGGCTGTTAGGCAGAGCTGTAAATGTGTTGCTGGAAAAGTGCAGCAGGTCAGGCAGCATCCAAGGAGCAGGAGAATCGACGTTTCGGGCACGAGCCCTTCTTCAGGAATGATATTCTCCTGCTCCTTGGATGCTGCCTGACCTGCTGCGCTTTTCCAGCGACACATTTTCAGCTCTGATCTCCAGCATCTGCAGTCCTCACTTTCTCCTAGGCAGAGCTGTCCACAGAGTTCTACAGAATGGCCCCCATCTTGCCGAGGCCCCCCCACCCCCACCCCTTGTGTTTAATGTGATGTGGAGGGGCCTGTGTTGGACAACGTTAAAAATCACAACAACAGGTTATTGTCCATCAGGTTTAAATGGAAGCATTAGCTTTCGGAGCGCTGCTCCTTTAACAGGTAGCTGTGGAGCAGGACCATAAGACACAGAATTTATCGCAAAAGGTTACAGTGCCATGCAACTGAAATGATATGCTGTACAAATCTAGATTGCTGTGAAAGTCTTTCATCTTTTGAATGGGTTTGCAGGTTTCAGTTCATTTATATGTGACATCTCATATGGGCTGAGATGTCACCTTTTTTTAACTTAATGTTTCTGAATAAACCTGTTGGACTATAACCTGGAGCAGTATGATTTTTAACTCTGTTTCATGAGATACAATGGCCCCCCCTCTGCTGGCCTACCCATGCCACTGCATAAGCAGCCAATTAAATTTTGGCAGCGAGCACCAAACGCAGCAATCTCTCATTGATCGACCCGTCCTCCAGGGGGAGTGGATCAATCTCCCATCATATTAATCACCCAGTCCTCCAGGTGTTTCTGCACTGATGTCCGATCACATCGATGGGCCAGTCCTCCGGGGGGGATTAGTAGCTGCTGCTCCTCCGATGCTGCCTGAACTGCGGTGCTCTTCCAGCACCACTAATCCAGAATCTGGTTTCCAGCATCTGCAGTCATTGTTTTACCGGGATGGGTTAATACCCCATCACAAGTGGATGATGGTGTTCCTTTAAGGGGTCATAGTCAGACTCCACGTAAAGAGGTAATAGAACGTATAAAATCACAGTGGGTCACACAGCTCAACACTTCCCACCTAACACTTTGATCTTTTTAACCCTGAGAGTTACATCCAGCAAATCATTGAATGTTTTACATCTGACCACTTGCAGTGGCACTGAAATCCACATTCAACCCCGTAATCTTCAACCTTGACCCCCTGGTTCTGGACCCTTCCCCACTCCTGGTCATCAGCAACATCCTTCCTGCATTCACCCTTCGCTACAAGACCCATCTGCAGCCTGAGACCTTACCATCAAAGGCATTGGAAATGTGACAACAGTGAGAAGAATCTGAAAGGATAGGTTAACAAATGTATTTGATTAAGAGATAAATCTGAGTAAATGGATATACAAGCACTTCTTTAAGCTGCTGTCTGAATTTAGTCTGGGTCACGGTGTAAATTGCCGTGTTCATGCAGCAACTGAGGAGCTGCAGCATAAAACCCAATTCCTGCAGATCAGTGGACAGCTGCAGAGTTATGTTATCATACGTGCTGGCCACCCACCAGTCTACAGAAAAAACCATATGCGATGACCATAAGAGGATGAAATTGGCCAAGAGGAGGAACAGCAAGATCATAGACTTTCTTTGACTCTCCATCTCTTGATCACTGGGAGCCTTCTCACTGCTCTGAACCCGGAGTCTCCTACGGGGTGTACTGGTCACTAAAATGTGTCTGACCATGAAACATTAAGGAGAAATATCAGGACAAATGGAACACTGGTTTAAAGCGATATAGAGGAGCTCAATTATCCCATTGACTCCACTGACCAGCCGATGTTACCAGACAAAACCAAGGGAAGTTACCTATTTGATAATAACCCCAAAACACGAAATACCAGAATATATCTTTTACACAATTTGATTGCAGACACTGTTGCCAGCACCACAGCCGCCATTTTCTCATTGCAATATCGACTTTTCAGCTTCTGGCAACAAATGGCCACAAGTCGATCAAAGGTGAAAGCAACGGTGAACCACACGGAGCAGTCATTGGCTGCGTATACTAGGACAGAGTGGATATTACATGCATAGAGAGACATCAGGAAATACATTTTATAAGTAATCGTCAAAAGTCTCAATATCAGATCAACAATAATGACAGACAGATCTGCAATGGCCATAGCCAGCAGGTAATGAGTGATACATGTTGACAGCCCACAGTTTCTGCAAAGCAGGATGAATATTGTCATTGAGTTAGCTAAAAGGAAGGGAAAAGCAAAACATTAGACATCGGTCAATGGGAGAAGATATCAGTTCGATTGAAAAACTATTGAGGTTTTCAAATGTACACACTACAGAAATGACGATATTTGAATTACAAAAATAAACAGTCTGAACTATTTTGAAACATGAGGGAGCACTCGCTCCTCAAACTGGAAGTTACACGATACCAAGTTGTAGCCCAAACTGTTTATTTGCAATCATAAGCTTTTAGAGTGCTGCCATTTTGCCCACTTAACCTGTTGAAGAATTAGCGCTCCAAAAGCTTGTGGCTTCAGGTAAACCGTTGGACTGTAACCTGATGCTGTATGACTTCTGACATTGTCCATTCCAGTCCCAGAACCACACATCCACATCATCACTCCTCATACCAACAGATAAATATGTATGAAGTTGCCACCATGAGACTGAAACATCACTTAACAGTCACTAAAACACAAAAATTATTGGAAATGTATGGCCTTTTTTTTGTTCCAATTGAGATTCATTCACTTTTGTGTCTGTGTGTTTGTGTGTGAGAGACAGAGAATTAGAAAGGGATGAGGTTCTGTGCTCACAAAGAATCGGCAAGGGATTTGGAGAAAATGGGATTAACAGTGGAGCTGAGAGGTATTGGACTTGGGAGCAATTGGAATCCAAGATTCACAATGGAACAGGGAGTGACAGAGAGGATGAGGTCGTGAGGACCATAGATTGATGCGGGTGCCAGGAGTAATGGGGGGGATGTAGAACTCCAACAGAACTGGAAGTGGCTGGGGGTGTGTGGCATTAGAACAAAGCTGCAATTGCCAGGAGATGATGAAGTTACAACTTAATTGGCAGTGATTGGGAAGTAGAGAGTATAAGAGGCGTTTGCAGTAACAGTTGAATAGGAATACTCAGCTCTGGTACTGAGCATCAGTAAGGGATGCAGGAAGGAGTTAAAAGGAAGTGTGGAGCAGCAGAGGATTATTTTGTGAGAGAGGAGTGTGCAGACTCAGAAAAAGTTACCTCCCTTGAATTCTCATGCGTACATTCGAATCAATAAATTCTCTCAAACAGAGGCAATGCGACACACAGATTTTGTTGGTGGGCGATATGTGAGCGAAACAAGGAAGAATGAAAAGAAAATGAGGGAAGTGACAATCCACTAAGGACAAAATGGGAAGAACAAGATGTTGAGATAAGATTTCAAACTCAGAGATGTACAATTAAGACCCCTTAAAGTTCACATCTGAAAAGATTTTTCATGTTTTTTCATGCTACGACAACAAGCAGACACTCTCTAAGTTTCGTGTCATGGGTTTAGTATAGTCAGTGGATGGGGTGGGGGAGAGTTGAAAAATCACTGAGACTCAACCGCAACAATACTAGCAGGGAGAGTGACAGAACTAAATGATCAGGGAAACTGCGGTTAATCAACAGCTGTGTGGCAGACTTACCAGTGACTCCAAAAAAAAGCCATGAAGGGACAGGAAAAGTACTTGATAAGGAAAATCAAATGTGTGTACCAACCGCCTGACCCAGGCCACTAAATAAGATAGTAAAGGGACCAGGATGATCCCCTATCCATTATTGGAGCATTCCAATCTGTTGTTCTCAGATTTCGATCTCTGATTTCCCACTCTCTGGTGCTGCAAATCCCTGGTAGTGTTGAAGGCAACGCTCTTGCTCACACCATGGGATAAGATGCTGAAAACCGTCTTTTATTAACGGAAGAGGGGATGTTGCAGCCCAGACCTAAATGCATAACAGCTGCTTCTCCCGAAATGCATGAACATTCACAGCATGCAAAAAGACCGTTTGGCTCATCTGCGAGTCAACAATCCCCTCTGTCGGGCAGAAAGTGAAGATTGATACATTCCGAAAAGAACCTTTTCTCTCTCTGTCTCTGCGTGTCTCTGTCTCTCCCTCGTTTCTCTGCATGAATGCTGATGCTGTGTCTGAAAATGTGCTGCCGTAACTTGACGGCAATTAAGTGTAAGCTAAACCACCTCAAATTAATTGGAATTATGTCTGTCCCGCATTGAAAACAGCAGCACATGTACCAATTGCTTCAATGTCAGGCTTGAGCTTGGTTGAGCTTGGAGAACCATTTACCACCTATATGTTCAGGACCACCCGGTGAATATAATGCAAGATTGACACAAGCAGCGATGAGGGGTGTGGGGAGTAGGAAGAGAGAGAGAGAGGGACAGGGTTCTGTCCTGGTTGTTTTGAAGATCGATAAACTGAAACCCTACTGTGACAGACATCCACACCGGCACGCCCACTCCAACCATTAAATGAGTTGCTTCATCCTCTGAAAGAAACTTGCTCATTTGTTTTGGGAATTCAGCGGTACTGAATATGCCGCAAACTTGATAGTCCATAATTTTTAGATTTGCTATTTGGTTTGTGTCCTGATGAGCCACTGATCACATTCATAGGAGGTTGACAGTGCACTCATAGCAATGAATACCACTCCCTTCATAATTTTACGTGTTGTGATAAGACCTATCCCATTCTTTGAAATTCCAATGAGTATTGTCTCAGCTGTTCGGTCTGTCCTCATAAGCCAAACCTCTTCACTCCAGTCAACCTAGTGAACCTTTTCCACTCCCGTCCAGTGCCGTTACGTCATTTCTCAAGTAAGGATACCAAAACTACACACAAGGTTCCGGTTATGGGATTATCAGCACCCTGTCCAGCTGCAACGTCAATTCCAAGTGTTGAAACTCCCTCTGTCTCACAATGAACAAAGAAAACGTACAGCCCAGGAACCGGCCCTTTGGTTCTCCAAGCCTGTGCCGATGCAAATCCTTTACCTCGCCCTATCGCCCAATTCTGAAGGATCTGTATCCCTCTCTTCCCCACCTTCTCATGCCTCTCTCCAGATGCACCTTAAATCAATCTACACTGCCTGCCTCTAATACCTCTGCTGGCACCTACCATCCTCTGTGTAAAGTACTTGCCACGTGTATCCCCCTTAAACATTTCTCCTCTCAACTTGAGCACGTGACCTCTTGTTACTGAATCCCTCACCCTGGGAAAAAAGCTTATCTCCATCCACCCTGTCTCTACCCTTCATGATATTTGTAGACCACAATCCGATCCAACCTCAATCTCCTTTTTTCTAATGAAAACAATCCTCACCTACTCAACCTCTCTTCATAGTGAGCACCTTCCATACCGGGCAACATCCTCGTAAACCTCCTCTGCACCCTCTCCAAAGTGTCCACTTCCTTTTACTAAAGTCGCGACCAGAACTGCACACATTCTAAATGTGGCTGAACCTACTCTTAGACAATTTTTACATGACCTGCCAGCTTTGATATTCAGCACACTCTCTGATGTAGGCAAACATACCATATGTCTTCTTGACCACTCTATCGACCTGTGCAGGGTGCAATGAGCCTGAGCTCCCAGATCTCTCTGCTCGGCAACTTGTCCCGAGGCTCTCCCACTCTCGAGTAGTTCACTCAAGAACTAGACCTCCCAAACTGCATCATCTCACATTTGCCCAGATTGAACTCGCCAGTCTATGAAGATTCTCCTGCATTCTTTGACAGTCACCTTTGCTTTCTGCTACTCCACCAATCTTCATGTCAACTGCAAACTTACTGAATTGAATCAAACTTATTGTCCCGTGTCCCGAGGCACAGTGAAAAGCTTTTGTCTTGTGAGCTACACAGGCAGATCACAGAGCTTAGTAGCATCCATAAGTAAATAATAGGTAAACAGTGGCAAAAACAAAAACATAGCTACAGACGAGTGTTATGAGTTTGTGAGTCCATTCAGTGTTCTACCAATAGTCGGGTAGAAACTGTACCTAAATCGGCTGGTGTGTGTGTGTGTTCAGGCTTCTGTAGCTTCTCTCCCGATGGTAGAGGTTGGAGAAAAACATTGCCAGGGTGGGATGGGGCTTTGAGAATGCTGGTGGCCTTTCCTTGACAGCGGGCCTGGTAGATGGATGCTATAGTGAGGAGGTTGGCCTTTGTGATTGTCCGGGCCGAGTTCACCCCCTCTCTGTAACCGTCTCCGATCTGGAATGGGTACAGTTTCCATACCAGATCACGAGATATCCAGACAGAATGCTCTCAATGGCACACCTATAAAAGTTGGCAAGGGTATTCACCATCATGCCAAATTTCCTCAGCTGCCTGAGGAAGAAGAGACATTGTTGGGCTTTTGTAACCAATGTTTTTACATGCAGAGTCCAAGAAAACTTGTCGTCGATGACCACTCCCAGGAAATTGACATCCTCCACTCGTTCCCCACCTCTGTGCTGTTAATGTGCAGGGGGAGCATGATTAAGATGCCACCAAAAGTCAATGATGAGTTCCTTGGTTTTGCCGGCATTGAGAGTTAGGTTGTTCTCAGTGCACCATGTTTCCAGGTCTTCTGTCTGTAGCCTGCTTCTTCGCCATCTGAGATTCGACTGACTGTAATAGTGTCATCAGCGAACTTGTGAATGGCATTAGTCTGGTATTGGGCCATGCAGTCATGGATATACATGAGCATGCACACCTGGGGGCGCCAGTGTTGAGTATTAGTGAGGATGAAAGATGGTCGCCAATCTTCACTGATTGTGGCCTGTGGGTCAGGAAACTGAGGATCCAGTGGGGCTTAGTCCGAGATCACTAAGTTTAGTAATCAGACTCGAAATGATATTAGTGCTGACGGCTGAACTGTAGTCAATTAGTAGGATTCTTTCGTAGCTGTTCTTGATGTCAAGATGCTCTCGGGATAAGTGAAGGGCAAGTGATATGGAATCTGACATCAATCTGTTGGTCCGAGAGGCAAATTGGAGTCGATCAAGAGTCATGGGGAGGCTGGAGTTGATTAATGCCATGAGCAGACCTTCAAAGCACTTCATGATCCCCAAAGTTAGGGCCACTGGGCGATAGTCATTGAGACATGCTGCATGAGCCTTCCTCAGCACAGGGACGATGTTGGCCCTCTTGAAACAGGCAGGGCCAGTGGCCTGCCACAGGGAGAGGTTGAAGATGTCTGAGAAGATCTCTGCCAGTTGATCTGCTCATGGTCTGAGTGCATGGCCTGGTACTCCGTCTGGTCCCATTGCTTTCCTTGGATTCACATGAAGCAAAACTGATCTGACCGTCGATATGTTATCATCTGCTATCTTGCACTGTCTCTTTTTTGAATCTGTGATGTCATTTAGTCCTTGCTATAGTCGCTGGATGTCTGTCTGTGTCTCTAGTTTGCATGTCTATTGGTCCTTGGCTGTCTTAATGGCTCTGTGATGGCAATACTTGGATCCTTTACATTTGAGTGGGTCTCCTGACCTGAAGGCCTCACCCCTGGTTTTTAGCAGGTTCTGTATGTCCTGATTCATCCAGGGTTTCCTGTTGGAGAACACCAGGATTGACTTCCTCGCTATTCAGTCAACGCACTTGCTGATAAAGTCTGTGACAGTGCTGACACACTCATCCGAGTACCTGTGGACTGTTATAACATGGTCCAATCAGCTGATTCCAGACAGCACCGGAGTTGATCCTCTGTCTCCTCCAACCAGCTCTGGACCTGTATCCGCGAGGGGTGTCTCCTGATCAGACCACCAATGGTCACTTCCATTTATGTACATCACAAGCAACAGTGGTCCCCAGCACTGATCCTTGTGGAACACGGCTGGTAACCTTGCTCCATTTTGAGAAACTCCCCTCAACTACTGGTCTCTGTATCATGTTGCTCAAATAGCTCTTTATCCACCGAGCTAGGACACCCTGAACACCATGTGACTTTACTTTCTCCATTAGTTTACCATGGGGAACCTTATCAAATGCCTTACTAAAGTCCATGTATATGATACTTACATCCTTTCCTTCATCTATCAACTTGGTAACTTCCTCAAAGAACTCTATTAAGTTGGTAAGGCATGATTCCTCCCCCCCCAAAAAAACCATCAGTGATAAGCCTATTATTTTCCAATTATAAATACATTCTATCCCTCAATATTCTCTCCAGCAACTTTCCCATCACTGACGTCAGGCTCACTGGTCTGTAGTTACCTGGAATGTCCCTACTAACCTTCTTGTACAGGGACACAACATTAGCAGCTCTTCAGTCCTCCGGCACCTCACCTGTATTTAAGGATGCTACAAAGATATCTGTCAGGGCTCCAGCTATTTCCTCTCTCGCCTCCCGCAGCACCCTGGGATAGATCCCATCCGATCCTGGGGACTTGTCCACCTAATATCCTGGAGCCTACCCAACATGTCTTCCCTCCTTATGTCAATGTGATCCAAAGTAAATCAACTTTTACCTCTCATCTCAACATTCACCATACCCCTCTCCTCAATGAACACTGAGGCAAAGTAATCATTGAGAATCTCACCCATTTTCTCAGGTTCGACCCACAACCTTCCTTCCTTATACTTTAGTGGACCAAAACGTTCTCTTGCTACCCTCTTGCTTCTTGTATATGAGCATGACTCCATTCAGCTTGATTCCTCATTTAAGATTGGTCCTATTCTCCTGATATTCCTCCAAGGCCCATTCTGTTCTTAGCTGCCTGGGCCATGTTTGCTTCCCTGTTCCTTTTAGCTCATCACATGATTTCTCCTGTCATCCACAGTTCACGAATCTTGCCTTTCCTATTCCTCGTTTTCAAAGGGACATACGTTTGCTCCACCATCATCAAGCTATGTGAAGGACAATATTCAATTTGTTTTCTTAATTATCTACTACATCTGCACATCAACCTTCTGTGAGTCACACACCCAGGTCCCTCTGAATCGCAGCATATAAAAATTAGTTCATTTTGCTGTTAATCCTTCCACAATGGATGACTTTACATTCACCAACTTTGTCCTGCATCTGACGCACTCTTGTCCAGTTGCAAAAGTTCTCTATATCCCTCTTCAGACTTTGCATTTCCACTCATCACAGTGAACATTGACACACTACATGTGGCCCAGATTCGAAATCATTGGTATAGATTGGAAACAATTGCAACCCCAACACTGATCCTTGAGGCAAACCAGTAGCTACTGATTGTCAACCCCTCTCCGCATTTCCTGCTTTCTTTTCGTTAGTTAATCCTCTATCCATGTTAATGCATTAACAAGAACACCATGCACCTTTACTTGTTTGTGTGATCAATGTCATCTGAAACTTCAGATGCACCACATCCACTGATTCCCCTTTCTCCACCGCGCTCGAAATGCCCTCTCAGAATTCCAGCTCACATAACGTGTCATGTGAATATGCTCAGATGGAATTTCGATCAGAAACAAGAGCAAAATGATCATGTGGCACTTGATACATATCGGACCATCGGGCCCAATGCAGATGATACTGAATTTGACATTACTCAGATTGACTTGGGCAATGAAGAGCATTTTGTTTTTGGAAGTTGGGCTGCATTATCGAATTACCTTCCGGAGAAAAAAAGCAAAACGAGCTGAAAGAGTTATAAGGTATATGTAGGAATAATCAGGGAACTGATTCTGCACCATGTTGACAGAGGAGATGAGGCGCAGTCCTCTGAAATGCACACAGATTCAAAATAAGATGGAAAGCATGTTCAGTGAAGTTCAGACGTGAGTGCAGCTACTCCAATCCACTGCTACCACTGTCCTGGAAAAGCAGCGTGCCGTTGGCTCTATCTGGTTGACCATCGAGTTGTGCTTCCTTTAGCGTCACCTTTTGGGTTTGCTCGCCGGAATTGGAATTCTGTGGGTGGAAAGAGGACACAGGTACAGTGGGATGCATCAATCAAAACGGGAACTTTACTTCTGAGTTGCATTGATAGAAACCACACCCAGTGTGAAATAAGTCTGCACTAATTCAATGCCCATTGTGTCTAATGTGGAATATGTACGGACCGCAGTCTGACACCAAACCTTGTTATACGGTCTGATGGGTATTCATTGGGAAAGAGATGTGGGTGGCACGGTGGCACAGTGGTTAGCACTGCTGACTCACAGGGCCAGAGACCCGGGTTCAATTCCTGCCTCAGGCAACTGACTGTGTGGACACCCATCTGCGAATCAATGTTGGAAAGTTTTCCAAGAATGTTAAACGTTTGAAAGCGCATTTTTTTTGGTAATCCACATGTTGCTGGGTTATGCTTCTTAATTATTCTTAATTGTTCCACATACTTGTCCATTTGCTTGCAAAAGTGTGCCGATATTGTCCCCAGAAGAAGCGCACTGACTTATTTCTCTTGCAGATTAGTCTTGTCACATTTATCCTCAGACATGCAGTGGGGAAACAGCTGTGACTTCTCACTCGGTGTTCTTTTCAGTAAGATAAACGGATCGTGAGTGAGCACAAACACGGCTCACACAGACCCAACAGATTTGCTTTCACATGTCCCATGATTTTGCTCGCTCGTGGAGCTGAAATTTTGAGTTCTCTTGCAAGAAAGATGTCTTAGTCAGAGAGACTTCCTCTCATGAATCACATGGTGCGGAATGTTTCTTCCAATGCTTCTTTCTCCTGGACTAGAGAGACACAACACATGGGAAGAAAAATTGTGTATCTAATGTGCCTCTGCAAAAATGCGTGGTTACGGAATGATGCCTATATTGGAGGAACATAGAACAGAGCAGTGGAGTACAGGCCTTCGGCCCTCGATGTTGTGCTAGCCTTTTATCCTTTTGTAAATTTAGACTAACCTACATACCCTTTAAAGTACAATCTCCGCTGTGCAAATCCAACAGTCACTTAAATATCCCTGGTGTATCTGACTTTACGACCACTGCTGGCAAGTGCATTCCACGCAAACACAGCAATCTGTTTAAAAATAAACCTACCTCTTACATCTTCCCCATACCTTCCTCCAATTACCTTAAAACTGTGCACCCTCATGATATACATTTCTGCCATGGGAAAAAAGTCCACTCCATATATGCATCTCAACATCACTTATGCCTCTGTCAACTCGCCTCTCATTCTTCTCCACTCCAATGAGAAAAGGTGTAGCTGCGTCAACCTCTCTTCCGAAGACATGCCCTCCAGTCCAGGCAACCTCCTGCTAAACCTCCTCCGCACCTTCTCTAAAACTTCCACTTGTATCCTACAACGAGGTGACGAGAACCGAACACAAGGTTTCAAGTGTGATTCAACCGGGGCTTCATATATTTCTAGCACAACTTCGCGCCTCTTAAGCTGAATTAATAATACCTTAACTTGTTTAGGATGTCAATACAGTATATTGCGTGCAATTCTGGTCTCCTTCCTAACAGAAAGATGTTGTGAAACTTGAACGGGTTCGGAAAAGATTGACAAGGATGTTGCCAGGGTTGGAGGGTTTGAGCTACTGGGAGAGGCTGAACAGACTGGGGCTGTTTTCCCCGGAGCGTCGGAGGCTGAGGGGTGACCTTATAGAGGTTTACAAAATTATTAGGGGCATGGATAGGGTAAATAGGCAAAGTCTTTTCTCTGTGGTCGGGTTTAGGGTGAGAGGGGAAAGATATAAAAGAGACCTAAGGGGCAACTTTTTCACCCAGAGGGTGGTACATGTATGGACTGAGCTGCCAGAGGATGTGGTGGAGGCTGGGACAATTGGAACATTTAAGATGCATTTGGATGGGTCTATGAATAGGAAGGGTTTGGAGGTGGGACTAGATTGGGTTGGGATATCTGGTCGGCATGGACCGAAGCATCTGTTTCCATGCTGTACATCTCTATGACTCTATGACTTTATGATTGTATTGTAAGAATAAAGTTTCATGGAAGACAAATTGAATCATATCTGGAACACATCTTTGTGTTTTAAAAAATATATATATTTGGAACCTTGGGATGAGGATTGGATGGGGGTGGGGGTGTGGGGGTGGGGATGGGGTGCAGTTGGCGCGTGGTCTGCTTTCATCCATAACAATAGAAATGAGCGTAATCAGGAAACCATTAAATTTTCAAAAAGCACTCTCCCATTGCAAGTTTATAAAAGAAAGTTAAAAAGTAAAGAGAAGGATTACTGGAAAAACAGACTCAAGTCACATTGCAAGCTAATTTGGCCGCTAAGTTCTCCAACACCTTCAATCCCTTTGGTTGCATGAATGCACACTTTGCAATATGAACACGGAATTGTATTTAATGCTATAAGATAAGAAAAATTACATGGACGAACCACAGGAGGATGATTCTACAGAATATGCTGAAGAAAATTGTCACAGACCCATTGCTGCTCTCCAGTTCTGCGTCATTACCGTTTGGTTTCCGGACTTTTCAGTCTCTTACAGATATGAAGACTCACTATTCTGTGTCTGAAGCGGTAAAATCAAAACAGAAAGGAGCAATGAAGTTCAGACCATCTCTACATAATCTACTGACACCCATCCAGGATCAATGCAAAAGTTTGGTTTGACACAACAGAGCATTGCTTATTGCATATTCAGCTCCCTATATAAAGTAGTGAGGATTTCTTTTTAAAGTGAAGCAGTGGTTGTTGATGGAATGAAGTTGCAGTTCTGTCAGTGCAATATTCTGCCTTGGACATTGACAACAAATCTATCAAAGTTGAAATTAACGGTGTACGAGTCTGAATATTCTGTGTTGGCAAAACACAGTGCACGAATGATGCTACACAAAGCTGAAATCAGAAAAACTGTTGATAGGAAATACTGACAAGTAATCGGACATAGTAAGACTATTGAGAAAAGGATTGCACAAGAGAAAGCGTGTTAAGCCTGGAGCGTGGGATGGGCAGACAGGCGGGGAAGAAAAAGAAAGACAGAGGAAGGAGCAGAGATAAGGACTGGGGAGAGCATTTTTGGGGAGGAACTAGGTCAGACGGACTGGGAGAGGTAGAGCGTGGGTAGAGACTCGGTGAGACAAATTGTGGGAAGGGACTGGGTGAAACAGCTTGGGGAGGCACATTTGGTGAGACACACTGGTGGTGACGGACTGGGGGAGACAAATCCTATTGGGAGATTTGGGGAGAACGAGAGTCAGAGGCAGACTCAGGGAGACAGATTGTGGGGAGAGACTGGGGAGATAAATAGTTAGATGAGACAGTGGGAGTTGGACTGTCGGGATTACTGTCGGGAGCGGTGATTACAGACTGCAAAAGAAACTGTCTTCCATCTCCAAGGTGTAGGTCAAGAATGTGATAGAATAAGTGCACCTCCAACAATATTTGAAATTTGAAACCATAAAAGAGCCCACTTGATTGGCACCACATTGGACATTCACTTCCGACACTGCCAATATTCAATAGCAGCAGTGACCACCATCTATAAGATGCAATGCAGAAATTTACCAAGGCATTTTCCAAACCCATGACCGTTACTATCCAGAAGACAAAGGCATCGCATACAAAGTAGCGGCACGGTGGCACAGTGGTTAGCACTGCTGCGTCACAGAGACCTGGGTTCAATTCCTGCCTCAGGCAATAGTCTGCGAGGAGTTTGCACATTCTCCCCGTGTCTGTGTGGGTTTCCTTTGGGTGCTCCGGTTTCCTCCCACAGTCCAAAGATGTGCAGGTTAGGGTGGATTGACCATGCTAAATTGCCCGTAGTGTCAGTTGAAGGGGTAAATGTAGGGCAATGGGTCTGGGTGGGTTGCTCTTTGGAGGGCCGGTGTGGACTTGTTGGGCCAAAGGGCCTGTTTCCACACTATAAGTAATCTAAAAAAAAAGACTGCCAGATATTAATTCCTTCAATGCCTTGTTTGAGTTTGATTATAATGATAATGCCATGACCGACTGATCCAGTTAATGGCAGATGAAACGAAAAATTAACACAACGTTCTCCTGTGGTAGGAAACTGCTAAATATATCTTTGTGGCACTTCCAGCCTGCAGCTCTTTATTGAAATGGGCAGCTGTTCAAATGTATAGCTTGGTAGAGTCGCTCTTGTGCCGTTAACCAAAACATGGCGATTCAACTCCTCCAAATGTTGTGGTCCAAGATTTAAGAATTGTTACCAAGGTTCCACATATCTTCAGAAGCACATTTCAGGTCATTGGGACATTAAGGCTATGCTTCTCTTTATTATATGAACTAGCAGATATAATTAGAGAACGATTAATCTCAGATCTCTCTTTTGTTAATGCTTCGAAGTTCGTTTACTGCAACTCCATGGGATGGACAAATGTCGGGGGAAATGTCCAAGTGAGCAATCCATGACAGACATCAATGTTTTAAATTATTCTCATTTGGGTAACTGAGAATTTGATTTGCACTGAGAGGTGTGATATCATGTCCCCAGTCTTTTCCTTTCGATTCAGTTATCTCTGCGGTGACTGTCATCCTGAACAGTGGGCATTGTTCCCTCTCAAAACGGATCAGATCGCATTCGATGAAATCGGTTGCGTTTCGTCTCAAGTTCGTCATTTCCATTGAAACATTCCAAACTTTTAGCCAGGTGAGAAACATTTTCGAGATCAGGTTGAGGTTCTGGATGTGGGTTTGCTCGCTGAGCTGGAAGGTTTCAAATGTTTCATCACCAGACTAGGTGACATCATCAGTGAACCACCGGTGAACTCCTGATGTTGTCTCCCGCTTGCTATTGAATAGCTTAGAGTTCTTTTGAGTGCTTGGTGATGTCATTTCTGGTTCTTTTTCCTCAAAGAATGGTAGATGGGGGGTCAAACTCCATGAGTTTGTTGACAGAGCTCCGATTGGATTGTCATGCTTTCTAGGGCTTGTTTGGCATGTTAGAGGATGGATCTATTATTCCAGTCAATGTGGTGGCCTTTCTCGTCTGCATTTAAGAATATCAGTGACAGTGGGTCATGCCTTTTTCTGGCTAGTTGATGTCCATGTGTCCTGGTGGCTAGTTCTCGCCTGGTTGTTCAATGTAAGCTATCCTTTTAAATGAAGTTCGTTTTGTTTCTTGTCTGTATAGGGTCTTTTATGTTGATTAACTACTGCAGTGAGTGGTGGCTTGTTGTAATGATGTCCTAATGCAGCTTTGTTTGTGGATGCGGAGATGTTTGCTTCTGTAGTTGAATATTTATCCCTTTGTGTTTTTCTTTGCTGTCGACTCTGGTCTGAGATACCCTCTGACCGCTGTATTCTGATACCTAGGAATGGCAGTTTGTTCTTGTTCTCTTCCTATGTTGTGAATGTTATGCCTGTAAGCATATTATTGATCATCTTGAAGGTTTCTTCTAACTTGTTTCGTTTCGTGATGGTAAAGGTGATGTTCACGTACAGGAGCAAAGGTTTGTGCTGGATGGTGCTGAGAATCTTAGCGTGACTGCTTCTGGGTGTTCCGTTGATTTGCGTGAGGCTATTGTTATTGAACGTTAAGTGGATGGTGAGGAATAGAACGACTAGCTTGACCATTTTGTCTTTGCTGATGAGGTTGGTGATGTCTAGTGTTTTGTGTTTTTGGTTCTTCTAATCGTGTGGTCACTGTTTCTTGAGTCAGGTCGATGTGGATGGATGTGAACAGCAATGTAATGACAAAGGAGATCATTAGAACATAGAACATAGAACAGTACAGCACAGAATAGGCCCTTCAGCCCACGATGTGCTGACCACTGATCCTCATGCATGCACCCTTAAATTTCTGTGACCATATGCATGTCCAGGAGTCTCTGAAATGTCCCCAATGACCCTGCCTCCACAACTGCTGCTGGCAACGCATTCCATGTTCTCACAGCTCTCTGTGCAAAGAACCAACCTCTGACATCCCCTCTATACTTTCCTCCAACCAGCTTAAAACTATGACCCCTCGTGCTCGTCACTTCTGCCCTGGGAAATCGTCTCTGGCTATCGACTCTATCTATGCCTCTCATTATCTTGTACACCTCAATTAGGTCCCCTCTCCTCCTCCTTTTCTCCAATGAAAAAAGTCCGAGCTCAGTCAACCTCTCTTCATTAGTCTTCTATCTTGGTGTCTTTGATGGTGTTCAGGAATTCTTGGATGGAGTCCTCTACTAAGTAGTTAAATCCTTTGTGAAGTTCGTTGGTTAGTCTGCCTTTTTGTGCTCCCCATAGTAAGATTTTAGGTCGGAGGGGGCCTCCTGGTTTCTGAATTTTGGCTAGTCGACTGAAGTGGGATGAGTTGGTTCAGTTTTCTATTTTAGGAGGACTCTCTTGATCAATTCTCCCTATTTCTGAAGTTTTCAGAGTAAGGCGGGTGTTTCTGTTCTCTCGTTGTGTGCTTGGATGTATCGCCACCTGTTGGTAAGAATCGGTATCTGCAAGCAGTGCATTCCCCTTTTGGGTAGTCGTCTGATTTGTTTCAAACGACTCTCAAACGTCCTTTGTCTGCAGATAAGATTGCGTATTCTTCAGCCCTTCTAGTGCTTTCGTTTCTTACGTAGTGATTGCGGTTTGACTCCTTTTTTCCTGCTTAATGCTGCTGCAAAAGTCTGCCTGACAGTTGGCTGTGTTTCCTTTGTGGGTACGTTGCTTCAAATGTTACTTCTCATTCGCGTCTGAGAAGCTGCACTTTTTAAGAGGTGCTTTCAGTGTCGACTTGGTGTAGATCTGTTACGTTTTCTTTGAAATCAAGGCTTTTATTTTGTTCTTTTGTGTGAGTTTGTCTGGTTTTTGTTGGACTGTGTCTGTCCATTCATGGTCTGAAGGCTTAGTGAGTACTATGGCGCAAAATGTCACAATTTTATTTGTTGGAAATGTGGATCATCTCTCGGGGTATTCTGCAGCCGTTTTGTTTTGGTGTTCTTTTGGTTAGTGCGGTGCTAAACGGAGGTGTGTACTTAAGACGTTAGATTAGATTCCATTACAGTGTGGAAACAGGCCCTTCGGCCCAACAAGTCCACACCGACCCACATACCACCCAGACCCATACTCCTACATTTACCCCTTCACCTAACACTACGGACAATTTAGCATGGCCAATTCACCCTAACCTACAAATTTTGGATTGTGGGAGGAAACTCACACAGATATGGGGAGAATGTGCAAACCGCACTCAGAGAGTTGCCTGAGGCGGGAATTGAACCCAGGTCTCTGGTGCTGTGAGGCAGCAGTGCTAACCACTGTGCCACCCACATTCTGGTCGTTCCTGTTTCCTTTGGCATTCGTGCAAGAATTACAGATTTCCCTTCTTCAGGCCAGTTTTTGCGGATTGCGCTCATAGGTTGTGAGCGAGTTTTAATATTTTTAAATATTAAAAATGTTAATATTTTTGGAAATATCAGGTTAAGACTCTAGATGTGAGTTTGCACACCGAAATGGAAGAATGTGCTTCAGACATTGGTAATGTCATCAGTGAGACTCCAGTAAAACGCTGGTGTTCTGTCTTGCTTTCTGTTGATGCGTTTAGGTTTCTTTGCATATTTGGTGATATCATTTCTGGTTCTTTTTCTCAAAGCATGGTAAATGGTGTCCAAATCGATGTGTTTGTTGATAGAGTTCCAGTTGGAATGTCATGTTTCTAGGGACTTAATGCTTCTCACAACTTCAAGGACAGGAACAAGACGGATTTTTTAGCAGCATGAGAAGCAAGCAAAAATACCATAATTCTATCCGCAGATGAATAACACGTGACAGTCCTTGTATAAAAATCATTGGAATACAATGGTAGTGAATGCGAGGGCCTTGTGCTTGGCACGGTGGCACAGAGGTTCGCAATGCTGCCTCACAGCGTCAGAGACCTGGGTTCAATTCCCGCCTCAGGTGACTGACTGTGTGGAGTTTGCACGTTCTCCCTATGTCAGTGTGGGTTTCCTGCGGGGGCTCTGGTTTCCTCCCACAGTCCAAAGATGTGCAGGTTAGGTGAATTGGCTATGCTAAATTGCCCGTAGTGTTAGGTAGAGGGGAAAAATAGGGGTATGAGTGGGTTGCGCTTTGGCGGGTCGGTGTGGACTTGTTGGGCCGAAGGGCCTGTTTCCGTAATCTAAAATACATTTTGGGAGCAGTAACCGCAAACTAGACTATGACTTGAATGATAAACAAATTGGCAGAGGAACCTGGTTATCCTTTATCCTGAATCACAGAAGGTTAGGGTAAACAAGTAACCAGGAAGGCAAATGGAATTTTGTCCTTCATTCTGAAAGGGTTTTCATCTAATAGCTGAGAGGTAATGTTACAACTGAACACAGTGCTGGTGAGGCCACTGTGTGCAGATTTGGTCTCCTTACTTAAGAAAGCATACACTGGCACTGGAATGGGGCAGGGGGGGGGGAGGGGGGGGGGGGGGTTTCAGAGGAGGTTCACGAGGTTGACTACGGAGTTGAGGGGGTTGGTTTATGAGGAGAGGCTCAGTAGATTGGGATTTTATTCATTGGAATTCAGAAGAATGAGGTGATCTCATAGAAACATGCAAAATTATTAAGGGAATCGATAAAATAGAAATAGAATACATGTCTCCATAGGTAGGTGAAACTAGGACAAGATGGTCTCAACATTAGAAAAAGTAGGTAAAGAATTGAGCTGAGAAGGAACTTTTTCACCCAGATGGTTGTTATTCTATGGAATTCCTTGCCCAGAGAAGTAGTTGACGCTACTTCAATAATCACTTTTAAAGCTAAAGTAAATAATTCTATCTGCAGATGAATATGTTTTGAAAAAGAAAGGAATTAAGAGGTATTGTGAAGATGCGGGTAAGTGGAGCTGAGTCCATGAAATGATTAGCCATAATCTTATTGAGTGGCGGAGCAGGATTGAAGGAAGATGGCTGACCCCTGCTCCCCGTTCTTATGTTCTTGTGGTTATGGCGAGAAAATGAACGCACTGCTTGCAGATACCGACACTTAGCAACAGGTGTCGTTAGACCCAACCCCACAATCAGAGAACCGAATCACAGCCTTAATCTCAAAATTTAAGAATTCAGACAGAAGAAGACAGACTTCCAACAAATGGAACCAGATGGAACCAACGCATCACACTTCTATGGGCTACCACAATTCACAAGTTAGGAGCCCCCCACCCCCCCCGACCCAGACTTACCAACTTACAGACTAGCAAAGGAACTGCACAACAGACTAAAGCACCCAGTAGAGACTGAAGCCACTCCATGCACTCCTCCCAAGAATTCATGAACACCATCAAAGACACCAAGATAAAAGAGGATGAAATAATAATATCCTTTGAAGTAACAGCCCTGTCCAGCTGCATCAGCAACAACCTAGCTAAAGAAAAAATGACTACACGATTGGAAGAACCAAAGATACAAACGCCACACATCGCCAACTTCATCAACAAAGAGAGCATTAGGCAAACAAGTAGGCCTAGTCCTCATCAGACTATTCACTTTCAATAACAAGACCCTCAAGCAAATCAATGTAACTTCGATGGGAGCACTGATATCATGGTTCAGAGCAGGAGCAGTAATGCAGAGACTCAAAAAACACAGCTCTTCAAACGATCCAACCCAAAAATTGGGTCTGCCACGTAGATGATACCTTTGTCTCATGAAATGAAGCAAATTAGAGGAACTCTTCAAGAAGATCATGAACGAGGAAGAAAACACCAAGAAACTCCCTTTCTTAGATGTCACAATACAGCAATCAGCCAATGGGAACTTCAAACCAGCGTCTATCAGAAAACCACACGTATGGACCAAATACTGAACTACAGAAGCAATCATCCAGAGCTGCATGAGGACATAAGTTCAACTGCAGCACTGAAGAATTGCAAAGAACAGAAGAAAACCACTGTCAAAATGATTCACCAGTAAATAATAATCACAGTCCACTAATTCGTGGGTGGCACGGTGGCACAGTGGTTAGCACTGCTGCCTCACAGCGCCAGAGACCCGGGTTCACGTCCCGCCTCAGGCGACTGACTGTGTGGAGTTTGCACGTTCTCCCTGTGTCTGCGTGGGTTTCCTCCGGGTGCTCCGGTTTCCTCCCACAGTCCAAAGATGTGCAGGTTAGGTGAATTCGCCATGCTAAGTTGCCCGTAGTGTTAGGTAAGGGGTAAATGTAGGGGTATTGGTGGGTTGTGCTTCGGCGGGTCAGTGCGGACTTGTTGGGCTGAAGGGCCTGTTTCCACACTGTAATCTAATCTAATTTCTAAACAGATACAAGCAGACAAAACGAGAGCAGAAGTCTGAGACACTTTTCTCTCCACCAAAGACATCTCTGAAACGATTGCCAGACTACTCTGACCTCTTGGCATCATGGTAGCCACCAACACATTTAAACATCAGCTGTTGAATTTAAAAGATCCTGCAAGGATTGGAAGAAACGCTACATTGGACCACCAGCCCAAAAAACTAGCCACCAGGATACATAAACATCAATTAGCCACAAAAAAAAAAGCCATGACCCACTATCACTAATTTCCATACATACAGGTGAGAAAAGTCACCATTTTAACTGTGACAGCACATCCATCCTCGGACAAGCCAAGTAGAGAGACGTAACATTCCACATCTAAATCTATCAAAAAGCCACATCAATTTGGACGCCATTTGCCAACTTCTGAGAAAAAGGACTGGAAATGACATCACCAACACTCAAAGAAAGTTAAACACACAAATCAAACGCGGGACAGAACACCAGTGCTTCACTGGAAGCTCACTGATGATTTTGCCTAGAATGGTGACGAAACGTCTGAAACTGAACATTCCAACACAACAAGCAATCTCACATACATTCAAAACGTCTGTTTCTGATGTTTATACCATGGTAAAATCTTGGTTTGTGCTTACCTTTTCAGTCACACAATGTTCTGCTCAGCTTCATTATCATTTACACATTTAATTGATTTGTATCAACTTGTTGTCAGAAGCTGAAAGCAATTTATTGCGCCCAGTAAATATCAGAACATGCTGAACAGAGGGCTGCAATTGCTGGTGGTGGCGAGGTGTTGGGGCAGTGGTGTGGGGAGAAGAGATGTAGCTGAAAGGCACATCCAATAATTCAAACTGATCTTTCATTGTAATTTATTTATCTCCCGAGTACAGGTGAGTTGGAGGTTTGGATTAGGAATTGGCTCTCTGGAAGAAGACAGAGGGTAGTAGTTGATGGCAAAGGTTCATCTTGGAGTGCCGTCACTAGTGGTGTTCCGCAAGGATCTGTTTTGGGACCATTGCTGTTTGTCATTTTTATAAATGACCTGGAGGAAGGGTTAGAAGGTTGGGTGAGCAAGTTTGCGGATGATACGAAAGTCGGAGGAGTTGTAGACAGTGAGGAAGGATATGGCAGGTTACAGCGGGATATAGAGAAGCTGCAGAGCTGGGCAGAAAGGTGGCAAATGGAGTTCAATGTAGCTAAGTGTGAAGTGATTCACTTTGGTAAGAGTAATAAAAAGATGGATTACTGGGCTAATGGTAGACTACTTGGTAGTGTGGAAGAGCAGAGGGATCTTGGTGTCCATGTACACAGATCTCTGAAAGTTGCCACCCAGGTAAATAGTGCAGTGAAGAAGGCATATGGCGTACTGGCTTTTATTGGTAGAGGAATTGAGTTCCGGAGTCCTGAGGTCATGTTGCAGTTGTATAAGACTCTGGTGCGGCCGCATCTGGAATATTGTGTGCAGTTTTGGTCGCCATACTATCGGAAGGATGTGGAGGCACTGGAACGGGTGCAGAGGAAGTTTACCAGGATGTTGCCTGGTATGGTAGGAAGATCCTATGAGGAAAGGCTAAGGCACTTGGGGTTGTTTTCTTTGGAGAAAAGAAGGTTTAGGGGTGATTTGATAGAGGTGTACAAGATGATTAGGGGGTTAGATAGGGTTGACAGTGAGAACCTTTTTCCACGTATGGAGTCAGCTATTACAAGGGGGCATAGCTTTAAATTAAGGGGGGGTAGATATAGGACTGATGTTAGGGGTAGGTTCTTCACTCAGCGAGTCGTAAGATCATGGAATGCCCTGCCAGTAGCAGTAGTGGACTCTCCCTCTTTATGGGTATTTAAGCGGGCATTGGATAGGTATATGGAGGATAGTGGGTTAGTGTAGGTTAGGTGGGCTTTGATCGGCGCAACATCGAGGGCCGAGGGGCCTGTACTGCGCTGTATTGTTCTATATTCTATGTTCTATGTTCTACAGGAGGCTGAGGAGTGTCATTGAATTTGAATCAGAATCGCTACAATATGGAATGAGGCCCTTCTGCCCAACAGGTCTACACGAATCCTCCGCCGAGTGCCCCACCCAGACCCCTTACCCTCCCCTTCTGTGTTCCATTTCCCCTGATGAATGCGCCGAACCGACAAATCCCTTAGCACAATGGGCAACTTCAGCTTTGAACACTTGGACTGTGAACCCTGGTCGTGGAAGGCAACCGTTCTAACCACTGAGCCACCATGCCACCCCCGTAACTGCAATGCATAAAGTTATCAAGGTGGCAAATGCATTAAGCAGGAAGACATTGTTTCCTTGTATTGAGGGATCAATGATGGTTTGCATAGATTAATGGTTCAGAGGTAAAAATGCTAAGATGAGAGTCATTGGATATTGCTTTCACCCAGAGCGTCATGGAAGTTTGGAACACACGGCTTCGCGATAGACCTCCTTACACTCAGAACGATTTACGTTTTTATTTGCTGTCATCCTGCCAATGAGCCGAAATAGAAACGATGACATGAGGGTATTCAGTACACCGTGAAGCAGCAGAGGGGCTGAATGTTTTCCTCGCATTTTGCGGAGGTCTATGAATTGATGAATATGACCTCTGTAGTGTACATCCAGGCCTGACCTGTGCAGTTGTCTGAGTCCACCCTCCCTGTTCTCAATGACTGCAATTAACGTCAGTTTCCATGGATCGTATTTGTGTCACTGGAGGCTTTCTGTCTTCTCGTCACAAGGGACTGTTTTCAGCATGTTATTCCATAGTGACAGCAGGTGCCTCATCCCTAACAGTAACAGGGATCATCAGCTTCAGAAAAGGGAGTGGAGAGTTCTGAATATAAGAACAGGACATCAGAAAGTTCTGTCAGTGGATCAAATCTGGAAACAAGAGACCAGAATGTTGCAACAATGGAAAGAGATTGATCCTGGTCTCTTCGCTCTTTCTTCAGTGTCTTGGTCGGAAGATTCGATGTTAAATTTGGTCTATATTGTCCAATTCTTTCATTATCCCTTCTTGGTTATTTTGGAGATCCTGGAATTTCACCCAGAGCGTCGTGGAAGTTTGGAACACACGGCTTCGCGATAAACCTCCTTACACTCAGGACGATTTACGTTTTTATTTGCTGTCATCCTGCCAATGAGCCGAAATAGAAACGATGACATGAGGGTATTCAGTACACCGTGAAGTACATTGTGTTACTGGCTGTTGTTATCTTGTTTAACTTTGGTATTAAAAAGTCATTAATTCTGCCACGATCTCCACTGGCGGTGTTCCTACTGAGCTCCACTGAAGCCCTCAATGACCCTCTCTCATCTTCTGGCTCTACACTGAAACCATTATACAATCCACAGAATGCAGTTCAAAAAATTTACGAACAATGGCAAGTCAGTTAAGTTAATTAAAGTTTTATCTCATCCACATTTCTACATCAATTACACTATTAGTTTAATTGCACTTTTGGATAAATCGCAATTTAGTTTCACTTTGAGTATTCTAATGGCCCATGGGGAGATGGGACATGTCGTGCTGTGAGTGCTTCAGGTAGAGTGTCAAGAGTTCTTTAGTTTATCAATATAATATTTGTCAGGTCAAATAATCCAGGCAGCAGCCATTCGTTGTCTTTCTAATAATTTTACAGCATTATCATTTGTTTGCTGATTCCTGATCTGCGCTTCCCTCCCAGACCAAATTTATACCTCACAATCACTCCTGCCTCCTACATTCTTCCCACCCTTGCTGTTTGTTCTTGCTGTTCTGCCGTCACTAATTTCTTTGGGTCTCTGGAAATGTTGCTCTTTAATGATTGCAACATCAGCGCCAGAGATGTCCTAGTGATGACTTCGATATTATTCTGTCTCCAGAATCACACTGGAGCCCGATCTTCTCACTTTGTGTCATTCCACATTCCCCTGGTATTCCATGTTCTGCATGAATCCATCGTCCACTCTCATGCCATGCTCCGTTATTACCTCCTACTCTTAGCTCTCTTGATAACACACACACGCACACACACCTGATGAATCCTTTAATCCATTTGTTCACTGCCAGTGGACATACAGTTCCAAAGACCATTTATATTCTCGTGGCTGGGGCAGGATTTGCAAGGATTTAATCGTCGACATTGAGAACTGTCAAGGAGTGATTAATGTCTACTTTCTAATGATCCAGTCGATGACATTTTCACACATTATTCTCATGCATTCATTTGAGGAGTGAGTGTTCCCGCTGTTCTGTGCATCATGTTTTAAAACCTTTCGAACAATTTCTTTAGTCAGTTTAGATAAAAGTAGTTGATTTGAAAATCCCAACACTCTGAGAGTCAAACTGGCATCTTTTCCTGTTGGTTGATGAATAATGCCGTTTTTCTTTTGCCTTCCTTACAGTTAACTTAATGGTAATTTTTATACCACTTCAGAGGAAATGAATGCATCACTCGTTGCTTGCTGGCTCGGGCCATCGTGGATCTCTGAGTCATTGTTGTTGACGTGATATTGAGACATATTCCGAACATTTATTAAATTTATTCCCTAATGCCTCTCCTTGAATATAATATCCATGCCATCCTGATTTGGGCACCGACTGATTAGCGTGTCATAGAGTCATAGAGTCATAGAGTCATGTACAGCACGGAAACAGACTCTTTGGTCCAACCCGTCCATGCTAACCAGATATCCCAACCCAATCTAGTCCCACCTGCCAGCACCTGGCCCATATCCCTCCAAACCCTTCCTATTCATATACCCATCCAAATGCCTCTTAAATGTTGCAATTGTACCAGCCTCCACCACTTCCTCTGGAAGCTTATTTCAGACACGTACCACCCTCTGTGTGAAAAAGTTGCCCCCTTAGGTCTCTTTTATATCTTTCCCCTCACCCTAAACCTTTGCCCCTCTAGTTCTGGACTCCCCGACCCCAGGGAAAAGACTTTGCCCATTTATCCTATCCATGCCCCTCATAATTTTGTAAACCTCTATTAAGTCACCCCTCAGCCTCCGACGCTCCAGGGAAAACAGCCCCAGCTTATTCAGCCTCTCCCAATAGCTCAATCCTCCAACCCTGGCAACATCCTTGCAAATCTTTTCTGAACCCTTTCAAGTTTCACAACATCCTCTCTATCTGCGGCTCCACTTTCAAGGAGCTATGAACCTGCACTCCAAGATCTCTTTGTTCAGCAACACTCCCTAGGACTGTACCATTAACTGTATAACTCCTGGTAAGATTTGCTTTCCCAAAATGCAGCACCTCGCATTTATCTGAATTAAACTCCATCTGCCACTTCTCAGCCCATTGGCCCATCTGCCAAGTTTCTGTTGTAATCTGAAGTAACCCTCTTCGCTGTCCACTACACCCTCAATTTTGGTGTCATCTGCAAACTTACTAATTGTACCTCTTCTGCTCGCATCCAAATCATTTATGTAAATGACAAAAAGTAGAGGACCCAGCACCGATCCTTGTGGCACTCCACTGGTCACAGGCCTCCAGTTTGAAAAACCACCCTCTGTCTTCTACCTTTGAGCCAGTTCTGTATCCAAATGGCTAGTTCTACCTGTATTCCATGAGATCTAACCTTGCTAATCAGTCTCCCATGGGGAACCTTGTCGAACACCTTACTGAAGTCCATATAGATCACATCTACTGCTCTGTCCTAATCAATCCTCTTTGTTACTTCTTCAAAAAACTCAATCACGTTTGTGAGACATGATTTCCCACGCACAAAGCCATGTCGACTAACCCTCATCAGTCCATGTGTTTCCAAATACATGTACATCCTCAGAGTTCTTTCCAACAACATGCCCACCACCGAGGTCAGGCTCACTGGTCTATAGTCACCACGCTTCTTAAACAGTGGCACCACGTTTGCCAACCTCCAGTCTTCCGGCACCTCACATGTGACTATTGTTCTGTCTGGTTCACCATCGCTTTCACTTTTGATCGAAATGTGGCTGTTTTTGCCAGAGGCTGAAATGTCGATTTTGGAGTGTGAAATTGGCGGCTGTGGTTTCTGTGACTGACTATAATCAGTTGCTTCAAGAATATATACTGGAATTTTATACCTGCACGTTGGCATCGATGGTGTAACTTGCTTGGTAACCCTGTTTTGTCTGACAACTTTGGATGGTCAGTGATCTCCAGTCTTTCGTGCAATCGAGTTTATCAATAACATTCAAAGTGCATTTGTCCTGATATTAAAGATTAATAGTTTGACGTTCAGTAACATTTCAGTGACAGACAAAGCCCACAATAGGCTCCAGTCTCACAGCAGCGCCTAGTCTCTGACAGGTGAACAGATGGAGAGTCGAAGATGCTGCTATTTCTTCTCTCAGCCAATTTCATCATCTTATGGTCATTGTTCATAGTTTGTCTGGCAACTTTGGATGGTCAGTGATCTCCAGTCTTTCGTGCAATCGAGTTTATCAATAACAGTCAAAGTGCATTTGTCCTGATATTAAAGATTAATAGTTTGACGTTCAGTAACATTTCAGTGACAGACAAAGCCCACAATAGGCTCCAGTCTCACAGCAGCGCCTAGTCTCTGACAGGTGAACAGACGGAGAGTCGAAGATGCTGCTATTTCTTCTCTCAGCCAATTTCATCATCTTATGGTCATTGTTCATATTTTATTCTCAACGGTGGCCGTTTTACAGTTTGGGATGTACCGTCTCTGCATGTTCAGGATTGTGTGCACGAATTAGGTTTTATGCTGCAGTAAAATTGCAATATATGCCACGACTCAAACAAAATTCAGGAAGCAGTTGAGAAATGTACTGACATATCCATTTGTGCAGATTTATCTAATAATTAAACTATTCATTAGTCTACCTTGTCAGGATTCTCTTACTTTTTCACATTTACAAGAGTTGATGGTTTGATGTTATGGTAGTAAACGGTTATTTGGAATCTGTTTATAAGGGAACAGTATAGGTTATCTGTCTCGTTAGTAACAAAATTTGTTTAATCATTATTTGTAGTTGTCGTTGCCAGAACTACCTGATGAAGGAGCAACGCTCCGAAAGCTAGTGCTTCTTAATAAACCTGTTGGACTATAACCTGGTGTCGTGTGATTTTTAACTGTTTAATCATTAACCTTCAAAATAAAAGCAAATCATTGCAGTCGCTGGGAGATCTGAAATAGAAACAGAAGGTCATTGGAACGTGCAACAAACCAGATAGTATTCCTGACAGTGGAATCAGTTAACATTTTGCATTCCAGGAAGAATATTCTTTGGAACTGAATTGATCGAATTTATGACGATATTGAAAATAGGGAGGGTGGGCAAGTGAAACAGATTTTGAGTGCTCCCACAGTAAAAGACAGAGGGATTACAAATGGCAGCACGGGAGATGCGTCTTTGCGCGTATTTTTTGTTTCGTTGTCTGATGAGGAAAGTGCTGGCGATGGAGAAACCGCAACAATCACTTGGTGAACTGCTTCTTGGGAAAGCAAGACTGACAGATTTATAAAGATTTCATTGGCTAAGTGTGGATTCACTGGCGTTTCGAAAAAAAAAATGATGTGGGATCAATGGAAACCACAACGTTCCAACTAGCCAAGGTAAAAGCAAGAGGGATATTCTGGACAGAGGCACACAGTCTAAGAATATGGTGTAAAATAAACTATTTCGGCCTGGGTTGAGAATAAATGTCTTCACCCAGAGAATGAAGAGCCTGCAGAATGCAGAGGCGTGGAAAGAAGTTGACATTAAAACACGGACTGTTGTCGAGCTGGAGATAACTGTTGTTCTTCAGCTCCAGGGCCCAATGAATATGAGGAATGAAGCTGGATCATCATGAGTAATCAAATTGAATGATTAGAACAGGATCAATCGGCCCACTGCCCGTCTCCTTTTTCAATATCCTCAGTCTCTGCAAACTGCATGGAGATGAAAAATATAGGTTTGAATTGTGGGGGCGCATCACACAAAAAGGCATCGCTTTCCAGGGAGAGAAATAAATCATTCGGAGGGAAGGACGTGGAATTCAATTTTGGGCGGCACGGTGGCACAGTGGTTAGCACTGCTGCCTCACAGCGCCAGAGACCCGGGTTCAATTCCCGCCTCAGGCGACTGACTGTGTGGAGTTTGCACATTCTCCCTGTGTCTGCGTGGGTTTCCTCTGGGTGCTCCGGTTTCCTTCCACAGTCCAAAGATGAATTGGCCATGCTAAATTGCCCGTAGTGTTAGGTAAGGGGTAAATGTGGGGGTATGGGTGGGTTGCGCTTCGGCGGGGCGGTGTGGAGTTGTTGGGCCGACGGGCCTGTTTCCACACTGTAATGTAATGTAATCTAATCTAAACTGAGATTAGAGTTCATTGAAAGGGGAAGACCATGGGCATTGTGCTCGATTATGACCTCACTCTGCAACGTATTCTATCCTTATCGAAATTTATTCTCAACTAAACCTTTTGATCACTGCCTTTCCATTGACTGGTCACAATTATTGATCGTCACGCTGCACTCGCACCAAATTGTCGAGTCAAGATGACCGGGTTAGTGCATTTGCAGACAAAGCAAAGATCGGTGGAGTTGTGGATACTTTTGAAAGTTGCCAGAGGATGCAGAGGGATATAGATCAGTTATGGATATGGGCAGAGAAATGGCAGATGGAAGGTAAGGGCCAAGGAAAAGTATATATATGTAATGTCAGGAACTTGAACAGCATTGCTGTATAGAGTGGACTTATGATTCGAGTCCACAGCTTTCTCAACATAACCACTCACATAGATAAGATATGAAAGAAGGCGTATGGCACACTTACCTTTATTTCTCAGGGAACTGAGTTCAAGAGTCAGGATGATTTGTTACAGATTTATCAGAGTTTGGATAGGCCATCCGTAGAGTACTGCATTCAATTCTGGTCGTCACATTACAGGAAGGACGTGGAGGCTATGGAGTGAGCACAGAATAAGTTTATTCGGTTCCTACCTGGTTTAGAAAGCATAAGGGGTGAGGAGAGGTGAGAAAAAAAAAAGACTTTGTTTTCTCTGAAGCTGTGGAGGGTGAGGAGACCCTTGATAGAATTGTTTAAAACAATGATATTCATAGGCTGCATTGATGGTCGGAATTATTTCTGAGAGGTGAAATGTCCAGTACTGGGGTGCACGCATTTCAGGATAGAGTGAGAAGCTTCAAAAGAAACGTGAGGTGTATTTGTTTGAACAGAGAGTGGTAAACATCTGAGTGGTGTTGTGGGTGGATGCGATAGGGACACTTCAGGGACTTTTAGGTAAGCACATGAAAGTTTTAGGGATGGAGGGGAAAAAGGGATTAGATTAATTTGGCGTCATGTCCCACACAATCTGGTGGGCTGAAGGGATCTTTCTTGTGTTGTACAGATTTATGTTCCACATTCTTGTCAATGCCCCTCTCAATGCACCGTCTGTCTCTCACACACAGGAAAGTCTCCGTGATCATCATCACACTCTCCTCCTGCTCCACTATCGCTCATGCAGCATCGGCCATTCACTAAGTCCACCAAACCTCTCAACACCAACTCTCACATAACATGGACAAGTCTCCATGGCAATCACCAGTGTCCTTACCACAATCTTTCCAATACTTTGGCTCAGTCTCCATTTCCATCATCACTCTTCCCTCCCACTGCACCATTCGTCAGAAATCATTAGGCCAGTCACCAAGTCCATCGTGACTTTCTCCTTCTGCTCCACCAATTCTTATGCACCACGGACTAATCACATTACCCACCAACTCTTGCCCCACCTGCTCAAATGTTACTCCGATATCTTGAGCCGCTCACCATGTGCTTCAACAGTGTTCCTCCCAATATCTCCATTACTACCATTCTATTGGTTCACCCTTATGTCCTTTATCATTCTGCCCCACACCACACCATCCCTCACATTAGATCGTCCAGACTGCATGAGCAGCATTACGCTGCCCAAACCCGGACATTCACTCATATCTTTTTGGCCAGCCATCGTGTAAATCAGTTCTCTGGTTCCCCACAACATTCTATCACATTGAGTAGCCCCTAAGTCCTTAAAACTCTGTCCTTCCTCTCAGCCAAAACTAACGTTATACATATCCCTTTCTTCAGTGTAAATGGTAATCATCATTGTAACCAACATCTGCACACTCACTGCCATCACATTGGCTGACTCCATTCCATCATACCTCATCACTCACTTAATCTTAATTAATCGGTTTATCATTTATCCCTTCACTTGGTATTCAGATCTTGTCACCTGCAAAATCTGGTTATTGAGCCTGTCTACAGTCCACTCACATTACTTGTGCTCAGTTTTTGACACTCTGATTAGTTTCGAACTATCCTGCCATTATCTCTCCACTGACGTATTCTGAGGTAGTGCACTTCTTTTTTTAGATTACTTATAGTGTGGAAACAGGCCCTTCGGCCCAACAAGTCCACACCGACCTGCCGAAGCACAACTCACCCAGAGCCATTCCCCTACATTTACCCCTTCACCTAACACTACAGGCAATTTAGCATGGCCAATCCGCCCTAACCTGCACATTCTTGGGCACTATGGGTAATTTAGCATGGCCAATTCACCTAACCTGCACATTTTTGGATTGTGGGAGGAAACCGGAGCACCCGGAGGAAACCCACGCAGACACGGGGAGAATGTGCAAACTCCACACAGAGAGTCGCCTGAGGTGGGAATTGAACCCAGGTCTCTGGTGCTGTGAGGCAGCAGTGCTAACCACTGTGCCACCCTGCCGCCCACTTCCCTGCACTTCACATGATGAAAGAACAGTTTTCTGAAACTTGTGTGTTTAAATAAACTTGTTGGGCTATAAATTGACTCACAACTATTTCCATCTCACCACTATTCTCCCCATCTTGACCGCTATTGTTTCTGTCCCATTATTGAACTCAATTTCCATAATCAGTCAGTCCCACCAGGGCTCCTAACCCATTGGTAATATCGATGTGATTAATCAGTTTATCACTGATATATCAATCCATCTGTCAGTCACTCCGTCTCACCTCCACACTAATACTCCCAGCCTATTGATCAGTTTTTCTGCCCAAATTACAGTACCTTGGAAGAAGGTCCAACCACCACAAGTCCTTCCACTCCAATGCATCGTTACTGTCAAAACTCAGTGGCTCTTTAAATCGCACGTCCACCCTCATCAATGCTCTCATACTACTGGACAGATCAGAAGTCAATCAAAAATGTCACATCCTACACCACCATCTCTCCCACTTCGATGGCCAGGCGCCACAACTATTAGCACTCTTGCTCATACACCACATGACTTATTTGGAACAGATCAGTCTCTACATCTGTCATGATCAAGTCCAAATTACAAATACACATATATTCCCCTTCAAATGTACAGTCACCATCGTCATCATCACGACTACACCCACCTATGTCACTCATTGGCTTGTATTTGTGACCATCATACCTTTGTCATACAACCTGCACATCAAACCCAATCCAATTTAGTGGTCACTATTTCCATCGTTACCATTAACCACATCAATCAGAACAATACGTTGGCCATTTCCACTCCTTTGGACAGAGTAATGCTAACAACGACTCTACATGACTCACCACAATGACTCCAATGCAAAATTAGCTTGTCAGGAAGACCACCACCAGTCTCTTCACTAACACACCGTAACTCCCACCTCATCCTTCCGTGCCCAATGACCACCTTTACACTCCACACCTTCTGCATCAGCAGTCACCATATTCACTATCAATCTCCAAACCACCTCACAATTACTCACTCCATCCCAAATTTGCAGCTTTTGTATCCACATTTACTAGATTCCCGGTCTCACATCACTCTTACCACACCCAGCCACATATGCAGTCTCGCCCATTGGCCTGTGTCCACGTCCATTATTATTTTCTCCTCCCCTACACCACTAAAATGATTAAATTTGCCATTCCCCAAACCCAACATAACCCTGTCTAGTGTTCTGCAAGTGTCAATGAGGTCCCACTTTATCTCTCCACACTCAGTTGAGTTCTGTTCATTACTCTGTTCTCCCACTCCAATCTCATCGACACTGCCGTCACATTGGACAGTCACCACGTCTGTCAACATTCGGAGCATCCACATCCCATTGGCCAGATTCCCTGTCCATCATAGATCCGCCCACCTGTGTCACGTCAGTCCTAGCTTAATCAACAATCTTCGTGTATGTCATCACTCCCTCTCTCTCACACTTCTCTCCAAAATTCCCATTGAACAGCCAATCTTCAAATCCATCAATATTTTGCTCTTCCTCCACATTGTCACTACCAACCCAATGGCCAGTCACTGCGCCTGTCATGACTCTGACAGTCCATCAGCACTGCAATCCCATTGATTTATCTCCAGATGCAGTATCATTTTAATTTTCCACTCCTTCATCGCCCCCATCCCATTTAGAACAGAGAACGAAGAGTATACGACTGTACTGCACATGAATATGGGCCCTTCATGACGCCAACTTAAACTAATACCTTCTACCTGCCCTTGATCCATATCCTGCCATTCCATCAACATTCGTGTGCTTCTACATATCTCTATGTGCTTCTAAATACCTCTATTGAATCTGCCACCATCTCTAACTCAGCACGTTCCATTTTTTCCCACTCATGTGTAAAATATTTGCCTCTGATGTCTCCTTTGAACTTTCTTCCTCTCACCTGAAATGCATGCCTCGTAGTATTAGGCATATCAACTCTGGTGAAAAAGAATTTCTGATCATCAATCTTTCTATGCATATCAAATCTCCCCGTAGCCTCTATTGTGTCCGAGAAAGCAACCTAAGTTTTGGTAGCTTCTCCCTTTAGCGCATACCTCTTTTTCACCTCTCCCAAACTCTGACATCCTTCCTGTACTGTGGTGACTAGAAATGAATGTAATACGCTAGGTGTGGCCTAACTAAAATCTTATAAACTTGCAACATGTCATCGTGACGCCAGTATTCAGTTCCCAGTAAAATAAGTTCAAAAATATCACGCAGCTTCTTTCCCACTGTATCTATTTGTGTGTCCACTTTCGGTGAGCGTGAGATTTGAACTCCAAAATCCATCTGTACATCGATACTGTTCAGGGTTCTGCCGTTAACTGAATACTGTTACTTAACATTTGATCATTCAAAGTGCAGCGCCTCACGCTTAGCTGGCTTAAGCTCCACCTGTCTTTCCCTGCCCATTTGTGCAGATGATCTATTACCCCCTGTGTCTTTTGACAATCCTCTCCACAATCCACAAGTCCATCAACTTTTGTGTCATCTGCAAACTTACTCACCAACCTCATCTACATTTTTATTCAAGACATGTATATGTATTACAAACAGCAGATGTCCCAGTGCTAATCCCAGCAGAACATCACTGGCAATTGATCTCTAGCTAGAAAAACACCCTTCCAAAACTGCCATCTGCTTTCTATGGGCAAGCCTCTTCTGAATCAAAGCGGTCAAATTACTGTGAATGCAAAGAAACTTAAGTTTCTAGATGATTCCGCCATGAGAGATCGGTTCAAAAGACCTGCTTAAATTCTGATGGAAATCATTCACTTCTCTACCCTTATCGACTACCTGTACCAGCAGCTCGAAAAATTCAATCAAGTTCATAAGTCGTGACGTGTTCAGGACAACGCCATGCAGACTGTCCCTAATTAGGCGATGCTTCCTCAAATGCTTGTAAATCCTAAATTGAAGAATTCTCTCCAATACCATCACCACCGATGTGAGTCTCATTAAGCTTTTGTTTCCTGCATTACCTTTATTCCCGTTCATGAATACATGCATAGCATGATCTATTCGCCCGTCCTCCAGGACTTCATTGATGGCGAGTGAGGATTCAAAGATCTATGTGTAGGCCTCGGCAAACTTGCCTCTCTCAACAACCTGGGGTAGATACCATCAAGGTCCGGGTTTTAATCACCTTAATGCTCTTCAAAAGACCCAACACCACATTTTTCCTGATCTCATGTTGCCCGAGCATACGAGCATGCACCACACTAGTAACATTAAATGTCATATCCTTCTCCTGGGTAAATATTGATGCATAATACTCATTTAGGAATTCACCAACATCCTCTACCTCCAAGCACAAGTTCCCTTCTTTTCAAATTTAATGTTGAGTTTAATACAGTTTATCTTCTCATCATTAGTCTGACGAGCATTTTCAACCCTGTGGTTCTCTACAATTTCTTAATCCTGAATGAATTGTATTTTTAAATTCTCTTCAGGTGATGAGAGCTCAAAGACATTCTTATGTGTTTTCAGCTCTAACGCTTGTATCCACCTGTCAAAACTTCTGTGCGAAACCCTTTGAATTCAATTTAAACGTCTCCAGTCTGTTTTGTTCTTAAATTCGAATACATTTGAAGATACGCCTCAGTTACTAACTCACACCTACACAGTATAGTTTTTTTTGTCTCAATGCTGAGAATCGTCTGTTGATGGTGAAACATAAAGTTATTTTTCTTTACCTGACAGCTTACTCTCCCAGTGCAATCAATTTCTGAGGGAGGGTCACTCGACGGAAGCCGTTAACCCTGACTTCTCTCCGCAGATTGTGCCAGACATGCTGAGCTTTTTCGGCAAATTCTGCTTTTGTTCCTGAATTACATCATCCGCAGTTTTTTTTTGCTTTATTTTCCCCAAAACCTTTTTTCCTGCCTCAATTGTTGAGGCATCTCCTGACATAACATATGCAGTATGTTCACAATTTTTTCCATCAGTTTCAATCGGATCGATTGGAACTTTCAACTTTCCCTTTCCTGTGCCTGCAGTTAGTAATCACATTGGTTCCATCAGAACTTGCATCAGAATCTGATATCTGCTGTTTTATCGGCAACACTTTAACCTTGCGGTAATGTTCTCACTTTTTTTTACCTTTCCCTTTGTAATTCTGACTCTTTTCCACTTTCTGACTTCTCGCTTCCATTTCTATTTTCCTGAATTTGATTTCCCGTTCCTTATCTATTTCTGCCATTTTTCAATCTTTTCTTTTCGTTCTATCTTTCAGCTTTAATCATCATCATGGATGTTGGCATACTACATGGAGTTGCTGGAAAAGCGCAGCAGGTCAGGCAGCATCCGAGGAGCAGGAGAATCGACGTTTCGGGCACGAGCCCTTCTTCAGGAATGATATTCTTCTGCTCCTTGGATGCTGCCTGACCTGCTGTGCTTTTCCAGCAGCACATTTTCAGCTCTGATCTCCAGCATCTGCAGTCCTCACTTTCTCCATCCTACATGGAGTATTTGGTCTACCTTGTAGTCCCTGTAAAGAGATGTGTGCCATGCTGTTACCTCAGTTATCTCCGCCTCCTTAGATCCACCAAACAATTCTTCCTGCACTGCACTCATCTGTCAATAAGCCTGGTCTTTGAATGTTCCCTTAGGACCCCAGGGCCATCTCTGCTAATGCTGAATACTCTTGCTGTTTCCAGTGGTATCTCTCAAATACAGTACAGAACTTATTGTTTTCTTTGACCTGTGTAATTTCCTAAGAACACAGCCAAATTCATTTTCTCTCTGCAACAAACAGTCCTGAACGAGTCCCCAGTCTTTGTCCTGCCTTCCAAAGTTCTTGCACTGAGAATCAAGTGTTATTCTTCTTGGGCATTGTCAGAAAAGGTAGATTGGAATAAATACACAGAATGGCCAGATAACAAAAAAAAGTTCCTGGAATGGCACAGGCTGGCAATAGAGGTTAAAATGATTTAGAATTGCTGGCAACATATTTTGTAGGAATTGACTGTAATATTCAAACAAATGATGGACAATTCCTCCCCCTCCCCCACCACCAAACGTTCGAAACTGGGAGTTGCTTCTTCTCAGCTGGTTTAGTCATTTACACAGGGAACCTTCAGATGATTAAGTGCATCGTTTTTGTAAATCCCCATGCAGTACGAAATTGATAGAACCATTCTCGATTCAGCACTGTCACCCTCTCCACAAATTGCACCTCCCTGGACCAATTATACCCTCAAAACATTCACAACGACCTTAAAAAATCACCACAGCTAGCGACTAAGCTTGCACACTCAGGCCCCCACCAACAGCCGCTCTGAGCCCCCAGAAATAATCACGTACCCTCACACGCATCTGTCCTGACCCCATCATTGCCACTCTCCATGCCACTGACCTGGTATTCACCCTATCAGCCTCGCACTGATTCATCCCTGACCTGCACTAACGTCTTTCACCAGGCAACAGCCCCCAGAGACTAGCACATCCACACCACATTGCCACATTCCCCACTCTCTCCGGCCACGTCCCCAACCCAATAACTCTCCCTACCTGGTCGACTTGGCATTCAGAATCATATAGAATGAAAACACACCCGTTGGCTCACCCTTTCCATGTGGACCAGGTTTTGTGAACTGAACTAGTCCCGTTTGCCTCGGTTCGACCAATATCACCTGCAAATCTTTCCTATGCACTTACCTGTCCAAATGAGTTTCAAAAGTTGTAATTATACACTCCTCTACCAGTTTCTCTGGCAGTTCATTCTGTAAACACACCACACACTGTGCGAGAATGTTGCCCTTCAGTTCAATTTTAAATCTTTCTCCGCTCACCTTAAAATTATGCCCTTTTGGACCCTCCCCTGCTCTGGAAATATCTTTAGGTATTCACCTTATGTATGTCCCACGTGATTTGATAAACCTCGATAAGCTCAGCCTATGCTCCAGTGGAAAAACTTCACAGCGTTTCTAACTTCTCCTTTTACTTCATGTCCCTTGCAGTCTTGGTAACATCCTTTAGAATCTTTAATGTGCCCTTTCCCATTTAATAACATCCTTCCAATAGCACGGCGATCAGAATTATATGCAGCACTCCAAACGTGTCCGTATCAACATCCTACACAACTGCAAGTTGATGTCCCAACTCTTGTACTTAATGGTGTGACAAACCAAGTCAATAGATCTCAAACGCCTTCTTCACTACCCTGTCTTCTGTGATGTACAATTATGGGACTTTGTACCTGTACCCCTGGGGCTCTCAGTTTGACAACACTCCCCAGGGCGATGCCGTTAACTGTGCATGTTCTACCCTTGCTTGCCTTAATAAAATGCAACATCTTTCATTCAACCATATTAAACTTCATTTGACATTCCTCGACTGACTGGCCCAGTTTTTCAAGATCATGTTGAATTCTGAAATGATCTCCTTCACTGTCCACAATTTCTCTAATCTTGCTGTTATGTGCCAACTTACTAACCATGCCTTCCATATTTTCAAACAAATCGTTTCCAGAAATGACAAGAAAAGAGTGGATTCATAATGGTTTTGCATCACCATCCTCTTTCTCTTACCATCAAGCCAAACTTTTATTCAATTTTCTAGCTCTCTCTGGTTCCCATATAATCTAAACTTACTAACCATCTACCGTGCAGAATATTGTCAAAATTCGACGTAGACAACAACTACCATTCTGCCTTCATCTCTATTCTTGTTCAAATCTTAAAAAAACCCCACATTTTTGAGCCATGACATCTGACGTGAAAACTCATTTTGACTATCCCTAATCATTCCTTGCTTCACGAAGTGCAGTTTTGACCTCTGACCGAACCCGATGCCCCCTCTTACCTGTCAGAGCCAACAGATACCCTACTGCTACACTCTGCCCAAAAAAATCTACGAGCAAGTTGATCTGAACTCATCATTGAGGCAACGTAATTTTCTTCTTATCTCATACACTTTTTATTCGACTTACTTTCGTCATACACCTACCTGGCATGTTACAAGCTCGTTCACGTGCTGTCCTAAACGTGTTACCTTCCCATTACACTTAACTTCTAATCTAACTCTTTCACAGCAAGCCAGCAGGCAGTTGGAAGAGCAGAGCAAGCCTGGCAGCATCGGGAGGTGGAGAGGTCAACATTTCGGGTGTAATCCTTCGTCAGAAATAGGAGAAGGAGTTAGGGAATCTATAGGTAAGGGGGGGGGGGGCGGTCAGGAAATGGGATGTCGGTATGGAGAGGGGCGGGTGGTGATGTACGGATAGGGGAACACATGTAGAGGGTATGATCTGGTCGATCGATGGGAGGAATGATTCATTTGGCAGCTGGATGGAAGGACTAATCAGATGAATGGAATGGAGGGTGTATGGTTGGAAAAAGAGGCAGGAGATGGGAAGGGAGGTTGCTTGAAATTGGACAACTCTCCACTGAGTTTTCCAGTTATCGTCACCTCACTTCCCAAGCTCTGATGCCCGTTCCAATCCATCTCCCTACGTTCCTTTCAACGAACAACAATTCATCTTTCGAATGGGCAGAAAATTAGGTGTTGTTCTCCAATTTCTGTTCTGCTCCACTTTAGCGACCGAGGAGGGCAAGGATGGTCAGGTCGGAAAGAGAGGGGAAAGATGAATTAAAGTGGGTGGCGACTGGGAGATCAGGTCAGCCCCTGTGGGTCCGACTGAGATGTTTGCCGAAACACACCCTCAGTTTTTGTTTTGGTCTCACTGCACAGCCTGGGCACTCTCCAGCCGGACGGATCCTAATTGAGTTGTCCAATTTGAAACAACCTCCCTTCCCATCCCCGACTTTCCTTACAGCCTCGCCCTCTTTCCATTCCTCTGAACGACCCTTCCTTCCTGATACCGACTGGGTTCATTCCTCCCATCGACATAACATGGACCGTCTACCTGTGTTCAACTATCAACATCTCATCCTACTGCCCCTTTCGCCACCACAAGTGTCCCCACCCTTCTGCTGCCATCGTTACCCACCAGCTCCCCAAGCACCAAAACCCAATTCTGACGACTGGTCACACACCAAACATTGATCTTTGCAGCACCTGATGTTGCACAGCTTGCTGGATTCTTCCAGCCTTCTGTTTGTCCACATTGCAATGCAGCATTTGCAGTGTTTTTCTCTCTAACCTTTCACAACAACCGTCACAGTTGGCTGACAGTGCAGTGGGAAATTATATTGACAGACCATGGTACACTAACACCTTTAATTTTCACACAGATCTTATTTACGAGTAGATTTGTGCACTCCTGCCCAAATTTGTTACAGGAAGTCCCTGTCCAGGAATCTGACGCGGAGAAAGCTTCTATAGGCAATTAAAGTTTCTGAATCTGATCAGAATATCTGTGTCATTGTTTTTAAGTGAAGCTGATTACCAGTTTTGTTTTCAGAAACAAACTGATCATGATATATCATCAGCCATGTTAATTACTGAGTAAAAAAAAACACAGTTTTCATATTTCTTGCCGAGTGGAATAGAGATAATGCACGGAAACAGATTTCTCTTCCTAAAATTCAAAGGGTTCAGAAAAGATTTACAACGATGCTGCCAGCATTGGAATGTTTGAGCAATCGGGAGAGGCTGAATAGACCGGGAGTTTTCCTCTGGATCTTCGGAGATGAAGAGTGCCATCATAGATCTTTATATACTCACGAGGGGGAAGAACGGAAGAAGGCCTGTTCGCTGGGATAATGGCATCCAGATTAGGGTGGACAGGTTCAGGGTGAGAAGGGTAAGATTGGAAAGGGAGCTAAGGGGCAACTTTGTCACGCAGAGGGTGGCGCATTGCAGAATGACCTGCCAGAGGAAGTGTTGAAGGCTGGGACAAATACAGCTTTTAGAAGGCATCTGGTTAGCAATATGGGCCAAATGCTGGAATATGGGATGGGATTAATTTATCAGAAGGAAGGTTCGGTTTGGATTTTTTTCTCATTCCATTTGTTTACATTATGATACAATTTACTGGGAGATTCAGGGGTGAAAGTGCTGTCTGTGACTCTGAGGAATCCAGACAGTTAGATACAGAGACTGCAGTAAGTACCTGACTGTAACTGGTTTTATAATAACTGAATGTTTGATGCTGCATATTGCTACTGATATCAAGCACAGTGCTATTGCTATTCTGTTTTCTGAGTTTATGTTGAGTTCCTCTTTCAACTGTGTATTTGGTCCTCAGCCTTTGTTAAGATGGTATCACTGATTCTTGTGCTGAGGAACCCACCTCGGCTCTCCGTACAAACGGGTCACTGATGTATCTGGATCTGTGAAATAATAAACTAGAAAATGCAAGGATTAAGCTTTCCTTTACAGATCTGAAAAATGAGAATTGTAAAGTGCAAGACCCTCTGAACATATCGATAATAACTGTTGTTCAACATGACTGGACATTAGTCATGTCAGTAAGTGTTTTAAATAACCATTACAGTCTTAGCATCAGTAATAGGTTTGTTATTCCAACTGCACTTAATCTTTAGCAGTGTTACTATGAAACACAACACATTATTAATAGTATCTCCAAATTTATTATGTACAAATGCCAGGGTTGACTTTGATTCCTGTTCGGCTTGCTTCAATTCCCCGAGCTGGTAATTGCTCCTCCCTCAAGGACCTCGCCTCCGTTTTAGCACAAACCAATCACTGCTGAATCTAAACCTGAGTAATAATGTACCGGAGGATTCAGGAGTGAAACTACTGTCTGCAGTTCTGTAAAGTACTGCGAAAGAAGTCAGTACAAAACCCTTCGGATGTTGCTTTTTATTAAATACCACCTATCTTTATTATTATGCGCCATACTGTCATCAGTAAAGACATTTTTAAAAAAATCTCTGATTCTTTATTTTTCTGAAAACCCAGTCTATAGGGCCTGATTCTTTCAGATTCTGCTGTGGATGATTTGCCTATGATCTCCGTGGAAACTGGTCACTTATGGCTCTGAACCTTGGACCATAACCCTCACAGATATATCCATCCCCACAATCTGTCTGCTGATAATGCTAAGTACTTACGGATAGTACTGATTGCAATAATTAAAATATAAATGCAATGATCAAAAAGTTGCAGTCACTGTTGGTGGTTGCTTTGGAAATGCTGACAGCCTTGAGCCAAATTCCCTGTTTTCCTCCGTATTTGACTTAGTTTATTTCCTGTTTCCGGTTGTGGCAGATACAGCTCAGTGCATCTGAAAAGAAAAGCTTGATATTCCTGCTGGAAATCAGAACTAGAATGTGTGTGGTCGTGTGAAAATTGTTGCCTTCGTCAATTGCACTCCAGATTGAAGTCCTATTGGCGGTTTCCGGGAAGGAGCCAGTGTAAAGCTGTGGCTGGCATCAATGGCATGCTGACATTCTGGGGGTAATTCTGGGGTTGTGCTCAGTATCGGCGCTTGCCTTACCTTCCAGGAACTGAGCCAGTTCGGCCTTCAGGTTGGAGACAGAATCTGTTAGTCTGGGTGGATCCCACTGTCAGAAAGTGCACAGCGAACACCTGAAGTTACTCAGAGAGAGGGAGAGAGACAGAGTAACTTGATGAACAACTGTCCGAGACTTGCCGGGCCAGGATGGATCAGCAGAACGAAAGGAGAAATGGGGTGTGTGGCATCCTGTTATTTTGAGTGAATAATCACTGGCAGTGTTTAAGAACTGCTCTACCAGTGTTTCTTACATTAACGGGGGAGCTGGACCGGCATCACTGTGAAAATTGAACACCGTGTGCTTAGTGAAGCCTGATTTCTTCAAACAGTTCGACCTGTAAATCCAAACCACGATTGGTTGTGGAGAGCCGTGATTTAGATTACTTACAGTGTGGAAACAGGCCCTTCGGCCCAACAAGTCCACACCACCCCGCCAAAGCGTAACCCACCCATACCCCTACATCTACATCTACCCCTTACCTAACACTACGGGCAATTTAGCATGGCCAATTCACCTGACCTGCACATCTTTGGACTGTGGGAGGAAACCGGAGCACCCGGAGGAAACCCACGCAGACACGGGGAGAACGTGCAAACTCCACACAGTCAGTCGCCTGAGGCGGGAATTGAACCCAGGTCTCTGGCGCTGTGAGGCAGCAGTGCTAACCACTGTGCCACCGTGCCGCCCAAATCTGTGAAATTTCCTGAAAAACCATGGGGCAGTGAATGGTCTGATGTTTGTTGTACTGGTGTGGTGCTGTATAGTGACATTTTCAAATGGGAGGCCGATGACGAACATATGTGTTAGTACTGTGTCCATTGCCATTTGTCATGTATAGAATAAGAATTTCTATGGGAAAACAGGACCAATGGTTGCGTGTATGAGATGAGCTGCCAGAGGAAGTGTTGTGGGTTGGTAAAATTATAACATTTAAAAGACACCTGAATGGGTATATGAATAGGAAGGGTTTGGAGTGATCTGGTCAAAGTGCTCGGAAATGGGAAGAGATAAATTTAGAATATCTGATTGGCATAAACATGCTGGACTGAAGGTTCTGTTTCCATGCTGCACATCTCGGTGACTATGACTCAGAATCCTTTCCAGGATCTTGCTCACCACAGACTAACTGCGCTGCAATTTCCAAGGATTTCCCTATTCCCTTTCTTGAACAGAGAAACAACATTCGCCTGTCTCAAATGATTCAGTACTACTCCAGTGGAGAGTGGGGATGCAAAGATCATCGCCAGGGGCGCAGCAATCTCATTACTCTCTTCATAGAGTTACCTTGGAAACATCTCGTCAGACCCTGGGAACACATCTACCCTAAAGCTACCCAGAGCTTTCAGCACATCCACTTTCTCAATATCAAACTGTTGAAGCCTATTAACCAGTTCCACAGTTTTCTCACAACCAACAATGTCCATCTCTCTCTCTAGTGAAACCAGAAACAAATAAAAAAACTAATTTAGCGCCGGTCCTACCTCGTCAGACTCCAGACACAAGTTTTCTCCAAAACCTAATATTGCCCCTCCCCTCTCTATGTACATTAATGGTTTTCCTTATGTTATGCCTTTGAGGTTTCCCAGTCCTTCCCGCCAAGGTTGTTTCGTTTCCCCTCCTAGATCAGCTCAGTCCATTTTTGAGCTATTTCCTAAGTGCTCTGTAATCCTTTAAAGCCTTGATTTCTCAAGCTTAAGTAGGCTTCTTTCTTCCTCTTGACAAGAACACCCCCTTGTCTTATCACCCACAGCTCCTGGCGTTACCAATCCTTGGCTATCTCAGCAGGATAATACCATCCGACTTCCAAATTCTTCTTCACAGCTCCTGTCTAATAGCTGTATGATTGCTTCTCTCCAATTAAATATCTTGCCATACAATATTTTTGCTACCCCTCACCATGGCTATTGTGAAGGTAAGACAGTTGTGATCACTGCCACCAAAATGTTCTTCCACAAAGAGATCTGACACCTGGCCTGGCTCGTTGCCTTGCAACAAATCCAATTCACCCTCCCACCACAGCTCCTGACCCCCCCCCCCCCCTCCTTTAGGCCAATCTACATATTGTGTCAGTAGTCATTCTTGGACACATCTGCCAAAATCTGTTCCACTAAGATTATCTGCACTAAGGAGTTCCGAATCAATATTGGGGAAGGTGAAGGCACCGAAAACAACAACTCTGTTGGTTTTGCCCCTTTCCAAGATCTGCTTTCCATGCTGTTCTATCATGCTGTTAAGGGCGGCACGGTGGCACAGTGGTTAGCACTGCTGCCTCACATTGCCAGAGACCCGGGTTCCATTCCTGCCTCAGACGGTGGGGAGTTTGCACATTCTCCTGCGTGGGTTCGCTCCCTTTTCCTCCCACAGTCCAAAAATGTGCAGGTTAGGTGAATTGGCCATGGTTCAGAATTATTGAAGTCACTGTTGGGGAACTTCAACAGGTTTAAATTAGAGACAAGGTACAAATCAAAACATGCTGAATCATAAAAGTGGTGCTGACCCAACAGTATGTTTCCAAAGAGCATTATTGCTGCGCACATCCATCATACAACATAGAACGTTACAGCTCAGTACAGGCCCTTTGGACCTTCATGTTAGGCCGACCTGTGAGACCATTCTAAGCGGCAAATCCCTGTCTGTTATCAACGTGCTTGGACACTCTCCAACCCAAATAATCATGCAAAGTTATTTCGAATTTCTTGAATACCTGCAATGCTCTGAAGAATGCGCTTTAGGAGGTATATACTGTCCAGAGACGTTTCACGAGATTGCAAGCGTTTATGGAAGTACTGTCCTCAGAGAAGTGAGTGAAGAGTTGGAATCTTTGGGATTCAGCAGAATGAGAGGTAAGAGGGCGAATGACCCAAGGAGGTAGAATGGAGGTGAATGTAGACAGAAAGTACTCTTTGCCCTCGTGAATCAATCTCGGACCTGACGGAATGATCCCAGAATAAGGGGGCACGCAGTTTGGACGGAGTAATGAGCAACTGCTTCACTCAGAGGGTACTCAAGCTGCGGAATTCTTCACTGCAGAAGGTTTTCGAAATTGGGCAATCAAAGATACTCGAGGATGCGAAACACAAAGGATTATGGGGGAAAAGAGAATTATGGGAAACCGTGATGAGCAGATCAGCCGTATTCTAAGTGAATGGCAGAGCAGATTCGATACTCTGTGTAGACTACCGCTGCCCCTGCATGTTCTGGTCGAGTTAAAAGATTTTGGAACAATTCTCCTGAAATTGTGGTGACAAGGAAGACTTTGAATGCCTTTTAAGGAAGGGATAGAGAGAATCCTGTAAAAAAAAAGAAAGTTTATTGTTGCGATGAGAATGCAACTTTGAGACTTCAGTCAATTCAGCCATGTCCATAGTGAATTATGGGGATAGTTAAGATTGATAGCAAGACTAATTTCTTGAAGACCCCCACTATGCACATCTCCGAAACAGGCGTGATGACCAATATGAACCACACAGTGAACACACATGCCGTTTATCTCCACCCAACAGCATGAACACCCTCGATTCCCACAACAACCTCTAAACATAGCAGGGTCCAAGTTAATAATATTTGCAATGGTCCCTAACCTGAGATTAATCACGGTGTAACAGTATGTCCCAGGGAAACAAGAAAAAGCATAGGAGACACAATCTGAATCATGCACTGAATATCTCCGTGCACCTTCCCCTGATATCAGTACTCCACATCACTCCTGTTGAAGGGCTTATGCCCGAAACGTCGATTCTCCTGCTCTTCGGATGCTGTCTGACCTGCTGTACTTTTCCACCGCCTACTTTTCGATTCTGATCACCAGCATGCAGAGTCCATACTTTCCTGACAGTACAACCCAAACCGAGTGTACTAACCTGATCATCATGGATCACTAAATGCAAACATATTCCAACCAGCTCGATATCCTACTGGCCAAAATCACACTAACACACAGATAAATCCCCAGACTTTCATTCATCACCAAGCCCGCCAACTTAGTCTACTATTTCTGATGTCTGAAGGGTGGTCATGCTAAAGGAAATTGCCTGCAGGTATTGGTGTATAACCAACAACATGGTGGGGCTGTTATATCCACTCGTGTGCTGTGTGTTTGCTGGTGTGGCAGTTGCCCTGAGAAGGTGATGGGAACAGATTCAGTGTGGTGTAGGGAACCCCGCGGTACACGCACCGAGCAAGTTCCCAGGAGTTTAACCCAGTGATACTGAAGGAGCAGTGATATAGTTCTGTGCAAGAATGAGGAGTGAACTGGAGGGGAACTTGGGGTGGTTGATGTTCTCAAGCAAATGTTCCCTTGTCATTATAGAAGGTAGTGGTCATGATTTTGTTTGGTCATGTCAAAATCGTTTTTCAAACTATCTGCAATGCATCATGAGCGTGGAATTCACTGCTGAAAACAAACCTGGATGATGACGAGTTTCTTGTGCGCTGGTGAAAATGCAGCCGGGACAAGTGGGGAGGATTCAGTCAAACTTGTGACTTGTCAACGTGGAATAATATTGAGGAATCAGAAGTTGCGGAATGTTCTAAGAGTCTGAACTGCTCTTCGAGCTAGTGTGCGTGTCTGAGCAAACCACGTCAGCTTCCGCTCAGTGTCAACCCCCCCCCCCCACCCCCCCCCCCCATCCCCCCACTATGTTCTTTCTGGAGATAGGGGATTAATGGATAACTGGGTAATCGTCATGAAAGGCTTGGAACACAAAATAAAAACGGAGAAGCAAGAATTACATGTTTAACGTCTTATGCTTGTAAACATGATTTGGAGATGCCGGTGTTGGACTGGGGTGTACAAAGTTAAAAATCACACAACACCGGGTTAAAGTCCAACAGGTTTAATTGGAAGCACACTGGCTTTTGGAGCGTCACTCCTTCATTGCAAGCTAGTGTGAACATAGAACATAGAACAATACAGCACAGAACAGGCCATTCGGCCCACGATGTTTTGCCGAACATTTATCCTAGATTAAGCACCCATCCATGTACCTATCCAAATGCCGCTTAAAGGTCGCCAATGATTCTGACTCTACCACTCCCACGGGCAGGGCATTCCATGCCCCCACCACTCTCTGGGTAAAGAACCCACCCCTGACATCTCCCCTATACCTTCCACCCTTCACCTTAAATTTATGTCCCCTTGTAACACTCTGTTGTACCTGGGGAAAAAGTTTCTGACTGTCTACTCTATCTATTCCTCTGATCATCTTATAAACCTCTATCAAGTCACCCCTCATCCTTCGCCGTTCCAATGAGAAAAGGCCGAGAACTCTCAACCTATCCTCGTGCGACCTATTCTCCATTCCAGGCAACATCCTGGTAAATCTTCTCTGCACCCTCTCCAAAGCTTCCACATCTTTCCTAAAGTGAGGCGACCAGAACTGCACACAGTACTCCAACTGTGGCCTAACCAAAGTCCTGTACAGCTGCAACATCACTTCACGACTCTTGAATTCAATCCCTCTGCTCATGAACGATAATACTCCATAGGCCTTCTTACAAACTCTATCCACCTGAGTGGCAACTTTCAAAGATCTATGTACATAGACCCCAAGATCCCTCTGTTCCTCCACCTGACTAAGAACCCTACCATTAACCCTGTATTCCGCATTCTTATTTGTTCTTCCAAAATGGACAACCTCACTTGGCAGGGTTGAACTCCATCTGCCACTCCTCAGCCCAGCTCTGCATCATATCTAAGTCCCTTTGCAAACGACAAATGCCCTCCTCACTGTCCACAACTCCACCTATCTTCGTATCATCTGCAAATTTACTGACCCACCCTTCGACTCCCTCATCCAAGTCATTAATAAAAATTACAAACAGCAGAGGACCCAGAACTGATCCCTGCGGAACTCCACTTGTAACTGGGCTCCAGGCTGAATATTTACCATCTACCACCACTCTCTGCCTTCGACCGGTTAGCCAGTTTTCTATCCAATTGGCCAAATTTCCCTCTATCCCATGCCTCCTGACTTTCCGCATAAGCCTACCGTGGGGAACCTTATCAAATGCCTTACTAAAATCCATGTACACTACATCCACTGCTCTACCCTCATCCACATGCTTGGTCACCTCCTCGAAGAATTCAATAAGACTTGTAAGGCAAGACCTACCTTTCACAAATCCGTGCTGGCTGTCCCTAATCAAGCAGTGTCTTTCCAGATACTCAAATCCTATCCCTCAGTACCCTTTCCATAACTTTGCCTACCACAGAAGTAAGACTAACTGGCCTGTAATTCCCGGGGTTATCCCTATTCCCTTTTTTGAACAGGGGCACAGCATTCGCTACTCTCCAGTCCCCTGGTACCACCCCTGTTGACAGTGAAGACGAGAAGATCATTGCCAACAGTACTGCAATTTCCTCTCTTGCTTCCCACATAATCCTAGGATATATCCCGTCAGGCCCGGGGGACTTGTCTATCCTCAAGTTGTTCAAAATGTCCAACACATCTTCCTTCCTAACAAGTATCTCTTCTAGTTTACCAGTCCGTTTCACACTCTCCTCTTCAACAATACGGTCCCTCTCGTTCGTAAATACTGAAGAGAAGTACTTGTTCAAGACCTCTCCTATCTCTTCCGACTCAATACACAATTTCCCACTACTGTCCTTGATCGGACCTACCCTTGTTCTCGTCATTCTCAGGTTTCTCACATACGCATAAAATGCCTTGGGGTTATCCTTGATCCTATCCGCCAAGGATTTTTCATGCCCTCTCTTAGCTCTCCTAATCCCTTTCTTCAGGTCCCTTCTGGCTATCCTGTATCCCTCCACTGCTCTGTCTGAACCCTGTTTCCTCAACCTTATGTAAGCCTCCTTCTTCCTCTTTACTAGACATTCAACCTCCCTCGTCAACCAAGGCTCCCTCACACGACCATTTCTTTCCTGCCTGATCGGTACATACATATCAAGGGCACGCTATATCTGCTCCTTGAAAAAGTTCGACATTTCCACCACATCCTTCCCTGACAGCCTATGCTCCCAACGTATGCTCCTCAAATCCTGTCTTACAGCATCGTAATTTCCCTTCCCCCAATTGTAAAATCTACCTTATTGTGCGCACCTATCTCTCTCCATAGCCAAGGTGAAAATCACAGAATTGTGGTCACCATCACCAAAATGTTCACCCACTAACAAGCCCACCACTTGTTCCGGTTCATTACCGAGTACCAAATCCAATATGGCCTCCCTTCTGGTCGGACAATCTATATACTGCGTTAGAAAAGCTTCCTGGACACACTACACAAACACCGCCCCATCCAATCTACTTGATCTAAAGAGCTTCCAATCAATATTTGGGAAGTTGAAGTCGCCCATGACTACGACCCTGTGGCTTCTGCACCTTTCCAAAATCTGTTTCCCAATCTGTTTCTCCACATCTCTGCTGCTATTGGGGGGCCTATAGTAAACACCCAACAAGGTGACTGCACCTTTCCTATTTCTGACTTCAGCCCATACTACCTCCAGAGGCAGATCCCCTCTCAAACTTCCTTTCTGCAGCCGTTATACCATTTCTAATTAGCAATGCCACCCCCCTCCTTTTTTACCACCCTCCCTAATCTTACTGAAACATCTGTAACCAGGAACCTCCAACAGCCATTCCTGTCCCTCATCTATCCATGTTTCCGTGATGGCCACAACATCGTAGTCCCAGGTACCGATCCACGCCTTAAGTTCACCCACCTTATTTCTGATACTCCTTGCGTTGAAGTATACGCACTTGAGCCCATCTCTGTGTCCGCAAGTAGTCCCTGTCAGTGCTACCTTCTCCACAGCCTCCCTACAGTCTTGGGCATCCTGACACACAGCTAGCTTACTTGCTGGACAACAAGTCCGGATCCCATCCCCCTGCCAAATTAGTTTAAACCCCCCCGAAGAGTGCTAGCAAACCTACCCCCCAGGATATTGGTGCCCTTCTGGTTCAGGTGCAACCCGTCCTGTTTGTACAGGTCCCACCTTCCGCAGAATGCAGTCCAATTGTCCAAATATCTGAAGCCCTCCCTCCTACACCATCCTTGTTTCCACGTGTTCAACTGCACTCTCTCCCTATTCTTTGCCTCACTGTCATGTGGCACCGGCAACAACCCAGAGATGACGACTCTGTCCGTCCTAGCTTTTAGCTTCCAGCCTAACTCCCTGAACTCTTGAATGACCTCCCCACCCCTCTTCCTACCTATGTCGTTGGTGCCAATGTGTACCACGACTTCTGGCTGCACACCCTCCCCCTTAAGGATTCTGAAGACACGGTCCGAGACGTCTCGGACACTGGCACCCGGGAGGCAACAAACCATCTGAGAGTCTCGCCCATGCCCACAGAACCGCCTGTCCGTCCCTCTAACTAGAGAGTCCCCTATAACTAGTGCTCTCCTCCTCCCCCTTTCCCTTCTGAGTCTCAGAGCCACAGACCCCTTCACTGCAGCTTACACCTGCAAGGCTGTCCCCCCCAACAGTTTCCAAAGCTGTATACTTATTTTTTAGGGGAACGACCACAGGGGAACCCTGCACTGCCTGCTTCTTCCCCTTCCCACCTCTAACTGTTACCCAGATACTCACTGTTCTCCTTCCTGATTGCCCCTCTGCTTGCCGTCACTTCCTCTGCTGCTCCCGCTCTTTCAGTGAAGAGAGAGAAAAAAAACACTGCTGCCCGCTACAGGTAAGTAATTTTAAAACAAACTGTCTTACCTTACCTGTGCTTCCAATTAAACCTGTTGGACTATAATCTGGTGTTGTGTGATTTTTAACTATGTTTGTAAAGGTATAATCATACATGCGTTGGATGAACAGGTACATCACAGCACTCAAATCAGAACCAGAGACAGTCATTCAGAGAGATTACAAATCATCACGATAGTCCAAGGGGGCGGGGTGGGGGGGGGGGGGCAACTCTCTCGAAACACTCATGAGACATTTACATTTACACATTTTTTCCTGAAGCACAGGCAATTCACTTATTTCTATCGTTGAGTCATTTGCTGGAACCGAAAGGTTCGAAGATATTGACAATACGTGAACACCCATATAACAGAGTACTACCATTCTCACAGACCTTGGTGTAAATCTGAAGTATAGGTACTGAGAGCTTGGCGAACGTAACTTCAATAGGGTAGAAATGAGCAAGAAACACAAAGAAAACTGACGGAGGTAATGGTGGAGAGATGAGGAGTTGTGCGACTTACTCATCAGGTCTGTCACAAATCTTAAGAAGACCTTGCAAATAGCCAAAACCTGCTTTGCTCACTTTGATTGTGTGAAACACTCAATTGGCTGTTTGCAACTAATGATAGCGGGACACAAGTGTACTCAATCAAACAGGCCTGTGTTTGTCCTCTGAAATTCGTTCGCATTAGATTGCTTGCAGTGTGGAAACAGGCCCTTCAGCCCAACAAGTCCACACCGACTTGCCGAAGCACAGCCCCTCCAACTAACACTACGGGCAGTTTAGCGTGGCCAATTCACCCGATCTGCACATTTTTGGACTGTGGGAGGAAACTGATGCAGACACGGGGAGAAGGTGAAAACTCCACACAGTCAGTTGCCTGAGTCGGGAATGGAACCCGCGTCTCTGGCGCTGTGAGGCAGCAGTGCTAACCACTGTGCCACCGTGCCACCCACAAATTGGATGGTGTCACAGTTTCCAACTCTGTTTAGTGACTTCACGTGATCAGTGTAATGCATTCATAAGGGAGTCTTAGTTTTTCCACTTTATTCCCCAAGCTAAACATCTTTCAGAGTCAGAGGAATACTTCAGCTCTCATCATTTGTTTGTTCCCAATTTTCAAGAAGTGGGGGGAAAAGAAAGCACTTTAGAATATTTTGCAAAACGAATGTCCCCGTGGAGCTACTGATGAGCATCGGTCATCACAGAATCAAACTGAAAGGGTTTGCCTACTGAAGCAAGAGACACTGAAAGTGCACGCTCTGATTCGAACAGTGAGGAAAATATTCTATGCGGTCGTAGCTGTCATTGGCTTGCCTGGTGAGTGAAGCTAATCACTGAGGCTGTTCAAATCTGTGCCTGACATAGCTTTTGTGATTGTCCAGTGGACAACAATGTTGCCTGCAACAACACATTGGGTCAAATATCCCGGAGATAACGCCGTAGTTTCGTTTTGCTGCTTCCACTATTTCAATCTCTCCCCACTATATTATTGCACACAGTGTTGGACCATGAGGACCAAAATCGCCGATGGACTATAGTCAATTGTACAGAAACTGAATAGAACGAAACTTGGATTTTATGTTTCTATCGTTAAGAGACAGAAACGATTTAAAAAAAAAAAGTTTCAAAAAGAAGCATTTCGAAGAAAACTCATGGATTAAAAAATAAAACAACCGAACATATTCTGGCTGACGCACTGGCTGTCTGAAGACAAGTGAATTCAAGAGGCAGTAGAAGGGGGCATAGCTTTAAATTAAGGGGGGGGGGGTAGATATAGGACTGATGTTAGGGGTAGGTTCTTCACTCAGCGAGTCGTAAGTTCATGGAATGCCCTGCCAGTAGCAGTGGTGGACTCTCCCTCTTTATGGGTATTTAAGCGGGCATCGGATAGGCATATGGAGGATAGTGGGCTAGTGTAGGTTAGGTGGGCTTGGATCGGCGCAACATCGAGGGCCAAAGGGCCTGTACTGCGCTGTATTCTTCTATGTTCTATGTTCTATAAGTCCTTAACAGCAGAACCCCAGTTTCCGGGTGGACTGCACAGTTCGCTGGTTTGGGCGGGTGTCTGCGGGGCGGTCTTGCAGTTGCTTCGAAGAAATACATGAACAGAATGTGGGATGGGTTTGAGACAGGCGATGAATCTCTTTCCAGCACATGATAAAGGAACACATCGCACAATGATCAGCAGGTTTCTTCAAAATTTCAGAGGAAGAGGCTGTGGAAAGCAGACACTGCTGTTTGCAGAAATTTACAGTCAGATGAAATGAGTAAGAAGCTTGAGCATTGGATAGAGTAATTATCCTTCATTGAGGCCGGAATATTCTGAAGATTATTGTTCAGATTATGTATTGATTCTTTTGTTTGATGTTAGAATTACATTCATTTCGCAAAGTTCTGGTCGCCATACTATAGGAAGGATGTGGAGGCACTGGAACGGGTGCAGAGGAAGTTTACCAGGATGTTGCCTGGTATGGTAGGAAAATCGTATGAGGAAAGGCTGAGGCACTTGGGGTTGTTTTCATTGGAGAAAAGAAGGTTTAGGGGTGACTTGATAGAGGTGTACAAGATGATTAGGGGTTTAGATAGGGTTGACAGTGAGAACCTTTTTCCACGTATGGAGTCAGCTATTACAAGGGGGCATAGCTTTAAATTAAGGGGTGGTAGATATAGGACTGATGTTAAGGGTAGGTTCTTCACTCAGCGAGTCGTAAGTTCATGGAATGCCCTGCCTGTAGCAGTGGTGGACTCTCCCTCTTTATGGGTATTTAAACGGGCATTGGATAGGCATATGGAGGATAGTGGGTTAGTGTAGGTTAGGTGGGCTTGGATCGGCGCAACATCGAGGGCCGAAGGGCCTGTACTGCGCTGTATTCTTCTATGTTCTATGTTCTTCTGAAGCATGGTACAGTTCATGTACTTTCTCTCTCTCTCTCTCTCTGTCTCTATCTCTCTCTGTCTCTGTCTCTGTCTCTCTGTCTCTCTCTCCACTCCCCACACCGTCTCTCTCTCTCTCCCTCTCTTGTGAAATGATCTTTTCTGTTATGTTTTTAAAACTATATTGCCAGCACATTTTGAGCAGATCGAGTTACTGAACTCCATGGCAAACAATTCAAAAGTAAAGGTGTCACTCTCTGAACAGACATTTGGTTATAAAACCGGAAGACTTCTACAAATCGAAATGAAGCCTTGGGTATAGCTGTAAATTATCGAGCACGAGGGCCTCAGGTATACAAATCTGTGAATTTCGCTTCACGTGCAGACAGGGTGGTTACAGAGGTGCGGAACAGGCTTGCCTTGAGTGATCACACGTTTGACGAAAGGAGCTGGGATCTTGGGTTTAGCTTACACAGCACGTTGCTGTTGCATCTTCTGGAGTACTGTGTCCAGTTATGATCGGCTCATGATTGGAAGGACATTGTTAAGTTGGTGAGGGCTTAGAAAAGATTTGCCAGGATGTTGTCGAGACTGAAGGGCTTGGGTTAGAAAGATAGGCTGGAGAGGCGTAGCTGGTTCAGGCGTGACTTTTCAGTGGTTCATGAAAATTCATTGCCCCTCTCACCTTAATGAAGGTTATAATTAAGGTCAATGGCGGGTGTCTTCACCTGACAGTGAGCGATTTCACGACATTCCGCCTATAATTTTAAGATGTGAGCGGAAAGATTTCAAAGGGACTTGAAATACATTTTTTTTGTACAACGAACAATTCGTATGTGAAATGAACTCCCGGCGGAATACCGGAATACTTCCAAAATACATTTTGTTAAGTACATGATTTAGAAATGTCTTGAGTAAAAATGGCCAATTTTGGGCAGATGGCGTTAGTATATTTTGGTATTATAGTCAGAAGGAACTAATTGGACTGAAGATCCTGTTTCCATGCTGTATGACTCTGTGAATTCATCAGTACTGCCAGCGGATGATGTCACAGAAGCGTATCTTAGAAAGTGGAGTGGTCCACCTTACCACAGTCAGGATCTGTGAGTCAGGAACTGCTCTGAGGCTGGGTACCTGCATAGATTTGAAAAAAAAGCTGTTCCATTTGACTCCATCTTCAGTGGTGTATACCTCAGTATCGATTAATATCAATGAGCTGCACCAAATGCTCTGTCTTGCAGTAACGTTATATTCAGCATTTCCTGGAGCTGAGCTATATATTTCCCCGAATCCAGGCTTGAAAGTTTGAACTAAAATTGGTCTGAATGAATCAGGTAGTTTCTGATCTGCCTGTGCATTTATTCCTCATTCAGACTCTTACTGAACACTTTCCTCTTGTGAACAGCATTCTTCATGCTTATGTTCCGCATGTATTAATACTGGAGGTGTGACTTTCAGTACTGTGTTGATTTACTTATTGATCACATAACTAATTATTTTAACATGTCTGTGTTGATGAAGATGAACTCTTACCATTTAGCCTCAGTAATGGAGAATGTTCGTCTGCATTGATCATTTTTACCTCTTCTCCCTCTCTTACAGTCAATTTAGTGATGGTTGGGATCCTACTTCGGGGTAACTGTGGTCTCTCATCCTGCAGCAGGCGTTATCTGCTGGCCATGGCGGTGGTGGATCTATTGGTCGTTATCATTGAGATCATACTCAAAAGAATCAAACATGATTTTTCCCACCATCATTCTTGGACATTACCTCTGTATGTAGCGTTCACTATGCTCTGTGCTGTCTACTCACAGACTTGTCTGTCTGATTTACTATTGTTTTCACCTTTGATCGATATATCACCACTTGTTGCGAGAAACTGAAAACCAAATACTGCACTCAAAAAAACTGCAACTGTTGTTCTCGCAACAACCAGCAGTCTGTTTTTTTCTAAACAAATATCCCTATGTACTTCAGATTTGTACCTTATTAACAATGTACCGTGGTACTGTATGAATTCAGATGCATATTATTATGACCCTGTGTGGAGAGGATTTAACAACTTTGAAAAGATTCTAACACCAATATTCCCTTTTGGTTTAGTTCTGTTCCTCAACGCTCTAACAGTCAAACACATTTTAGTGGCCAGTCGGGTTCAGAAAGGTCTGAAGGGTCAGAGTAAGCGAGAAGGTTCCAGCGACTCAGAGATGGAGAGTAGAAGACGGAGTATAATTTTACTCTTCGTCATATCTGGCGGCTTCATTTTTCTGTGGCTGTGGTATATTTTATATTATTTTGATGTTGATGATCTTTTAGGTAGAGATGGTAAATACATATTTAAGCAATTTGCATACATGCTGCGGGATTTGAATTGCTGCACGAATACCATTGTCTGGCATCTCTATCCAAGTTCAGACAGAAGTTCAGGAACCCACTGGAAGTTATCTTTGCATAATTAATTCAACCAGGTAAAAATTAAAGCAACTGAGAGCCATACTGAAAGTGGTCGATCACAGAAATATGTTAGCCTGCTGGAGTAAATAAACACCACAGAGCTGTTCTCAATTGGCAAGAGGAGACATGCAGTTGGAGAATCTGAATAATATTGGCAAGCGTTGTTGGATGTCGAATAGTACAGTCTCAAAGAGAAGAGGTGGCTGTCGGATAACCTGAGATAAATGAAAATGAATAACTATTCACGTTAAGGAGCAGCAGAACAAGGGCAAGCAGCGACACACCGAGATCCTTTGGAAATAACTACTTAAGAAATAAAAGTAGCAGGAGTCAATTCAGCCCTTTGTAGCTGATGCAGCACTCAAAGAGATCTTGGCGGATCACCTGTACCAACACTGCTTTCTTGCTCCATCTCCAATTCAGCTGTTGCTAAACTATGGAAATTGAACAATCTTAGTGTTGAGCTGATAATAGTGAGCGATAGAAATAAGCGGAGGTGTCAGACATGCCAGAGAAAAGTCAGCAAAGCGCAAGATCTGAACATCAGTTGAGCACTGACAAAACTGGTAGATAGAAAAATCGAAGTGCTTCATGCAGGGCAGGGCAGGATCGATAGGCTCTTATGCATTTGTACTATTTTCCGATCTTTACATCTGCCAAGGGAAAGAACGATATTTTTTGAGCAAATTGAATGCTGTACACAATGCAAATCGTTGAGCTGGAGTTGAGCTAATTAGACATCAAATAGAGGCGTCAATTGTATAATTCTAGTTTCAAGATAAGGGCTGAGAGTCACTGGGAGCTAAACTCGGCTTTTCCTCCCACGGTAAAAACAATGACTGCAGATGCTGAAAATCAAATACTGGATTAGTAGTGCTGGAAGAGCACAGCAGTTCAGGCAGCATCCAACGAGCAGCGAAATCAACGTTTCGGGCAAAAGCCCTTCATCAGGAGTAAAGGCAGTGAGCCTGAAGCATGGAGAGATAAGTTAGAGGAGGGTGGGGGTGGGGAGAGAGTAGCATAGAGTACAATGGGTGAGTGGGGGAGGAGATGAAGGTGATAGGTCAAGGAGGAGAGGGTGGAGTGGATAGGTGGAAAAGAAGATAGGCAGGTCGAACAAGTCAAGGAGGCAGTAACTGAGCTGGAAGTTTGAAACTAGGATGAGGTGGGGGAAGGGGAAATGAGGAAGCTGTTGAAGTCCACATTGATGCCCTGGGGTTGAAGTGTTCCGAGGCGGAAGATGAGGCGTTCTTCTTCCAGGCGTCTGGTGGTGAGGGAGCGGCGGTGAAGGAGGCCCAGGACCTCCATGTCCTCGGCAGAGTGGGAGGGGGAGTTGAAATGTTGGGCCACGGGGCGGTTTGGTTGATTGGTGCGGGTGTCTCGGAGATGTTCCCTAAAGCGCTCTGCTAGGAGGCGCCCAGTCTCCCCAATGTAGAGGAGACCGCATCGGGAGCAATGGATACAATAAATGATATTGGTGGATGTGCAGGTGAAACTTTGATGGATGTGGAAGGCTCCTTTAGGGCCTTGGATAGAGGTGAGGGAGGAGGTGTGGGCACAGGTTTTACAGTTCCTGCGGTGGCAGGGGAAAGTGCCAGAATGGGAGGGTGGGTCGTAGGGGGGTGTAGACCTGACCAGGTAGTCACGGAGGGTAGTCACGTCACGTTGATCCCTGTAAATGGGTTCAGGGTGTATCACGTGCAGACCATTCTTATTTGAGCAGAAGGAGAATGAATGGTGACCCTTCACATTTGTTATTTGCATTTTCATTATATTCATGAGTACGTCCCCATGTCAGTCTCACCAGTGAAACCTTCATCCATTATGTTACTTCCCCCAGCCTCGAATATTGCACAGCTTGGCCTCACACATCCCACACGATGCAAACTGGACATGAGCAAAATCACAGCTGTCTGATCCCCAGGTCACACCACCTCCCAATCATCACATCTTCCTGTCTGCTTGATGTCCATTCTCAGACACCTATTACGTCGAATTATGTAGGCTTACACTTGTTCACCAACCTTTCCTTAACGTCCTTACACCCAACTAATCTTCTATATCCCGATTTGTGATAACCGCCTCCTCCACCCATTTTTCTCATCCTTATCTCTTAACATGCTTTAGTCTGGCAGGTCCACAGATTCTGTACGCATGGTCAAATTCTCATCACTGGAAATTCATACAAGACTACAGCTTTTCCAACCGCTGTAATACTCCATAATCATGAAAGATTCCATAAGTTTAAAGCCCTCCTAAACCCCTTCTGTTCCCAAGTTTCCATCGTACCGACACCGATTCATAATCTCGAAACATCTCCAGCTGCTACTATCGTCCGTATCTCCATAACACTGCGAATTCCCGAAGCACTCACTTTCTCAGTAACACCCCACAGAACTGAGAATGCTTCTAATCTGTAAAACCTCCTCCACCCGCAACAACACATAAAATAACCTTCCCTGCTTCCTTAGGATTCCCAACCTCTGCGAACTCGTCCATCCATACAAGTTCTCCGCATTCCTCTGATCACTTCCAGACCCAACGGTATTCCTTGCTTGTGCAATCTTGTTCAGGAAAGTAGCACTCACGGACATCAAAGGTTAATCGGCAGATACAATCTTCCCAATTTCTTCTGTAAACGCAGGATGTCACTGTCTATGCACCCTTCACTCTCCCCTACAAAACTGATCATCTTTGTACCCTACGTGAGCCACTAATGTCCGCTCCATCTTTGTACTTACCCTGGTATACGATAATCATTCCTTCCTCTGTAAAACTCTCAATTTCCTCCAGCCGTTCTGGCATCTGTGACATATTCTAGCCTGTCTAAATGTCCCTATATCTGTATCCATCCATTCCAATGTCCACGACTTCTGCAGGTCCTTCAGTCCCTAAATGCAGTCTTAATAGTACAATTTCCACCAGCTGTGACGTCAGTACTTACCTCGAACCAAATAATTTGCTCAGCCCTATCGGTGGGACAGTGGCTCAGTAATAGCACTGCTGCCTCACAGGGCCAGGTACCCATGTTTGATTCCCGCCTCGGGTGGATGTCTGTGTAGAGTTTGTACGTTCTCCCCGTGTCTGTGTGGGTTTTCTCTCAGTGCTCTGGTTTCCTCCCACAGTCCATAGATATGCTGGTTAAGGTGGATTGGTGATGCTGAAATGCCAGTAGTGTTTGGTGCGTTGTTCAGGGGAATGGGTCTGTGTGTGTTGCTTTTCGGATGGTTGCTGTGGACCTGTTGCGCTGAAGGGCCTGTTCCATACTGTAGGGATTCTAATCTAATCTAAATAAAACATCATCTAATTGTCAAAATGGTGCCAATCACTGTGACCACCAACAGCTCTACACAGTTTTGATCACTCCCATAACCACTATAACTGCAGTTTGTGCAAACATCAATTTAGCGTCTCAATACTTGTGGTTGCTGCTGTTTTGCAGGCCGTGTCGGTGTAATACTCACTGCAGACAACTCTTTGCAGACAGCTTCAGTGCATTCCCCACTGCAGATTTCTCATGCCACATTGCAACACTATGATGTTGACTCAGGCCTCTCCTTCTGGACTATTTTATCGGAATGCTAACTGCAGTCAACTCCACACAGTCATTTACATTTCGATTTGACTGCAGATTCCCCAATCTGTAAACGACAGGGCACTCTTCCCAAACATTTTCACCGTGATTAGACTCCAGGCCACCCACCCCAGTCCCAGTGTCTTTCAGTTGTGATGTTGGTTGCTGGCCCTTCTTTCCAGACTGCGTCACTGAGATGCTGACTTCAGGCGACTCAGCCTCGACCGATTTAATGTCAGGAATACTTGAACTCATTCTTCCCACCCCTTTTCCCTTCTTTGCTCACTGCAGACCACTCTCCTCAGTCTGCGACACTGTGAAGTTGAATTGAGGCGACGCTTTGTGAACTGAACTCTGTATTGGTCACCGCACAGCATTCTTCCCACTTCTGTTCTTCTATGATGCTGAATGCAGATCACACTTCAGAGACTGCTCACCTGGATTCTGATTGCAAGTTGCTCCTCCCACCTGGTTTCACTGCGATGCTAACTTCAGGCCAATGTTCCCAAACTGCTTCGCTGACATGATGGCTTCACCACACTCTTTCTGAATTGTTTCACTTTGGTGCAGACTTTAGGTAACTCTTCATACACTGTTTCACTGAGTTGCTCACTGTAGACTTTCCTTTCGAAAATTATCACTGCTATACTGACTGAAGGCCAATTCTTCCAGTATGTTTCCTTGTGTTTCTCAGAGTGCACCTCCCAAACTGCTTATTTGTGCCGTTCACTTTAGCCCACGCTTCCAAGCTCCTACACTGTGATGCAGACTGCAGGCCACTCTTTCCAGACTGTTTCCTTGTGATAAAGAATGTATGCCCGAAAGGTCGATTCTCCTTCTCCTCAGATGCTGCCTGACCTGCTGTGCTTTTCCATCAACACACTCTCGATTCTGATCTCCAACATCTTCAGTCCTCACTTTCTCCCTGTTTTCCTGCGATGCTGATTTCAGGTCACGGTTATCAGTGTGTCTTACTGAGATGCGCACTGCACTTCACCCTTCCCAGGCTAATGCACTGCAATGCTGACACTCGGCCTCTCTTCCTAGACTGATTCATTTCGCTATTGACTGCAGAGCATTCTTCCCAGATGGTTTTACTGCCAAGATCACTGCAGAGAACTCTTTGCAGTCTGCTTCAATGCGATGTTGATTTCCGGTCACTTCTTCTGGGTGATTTTACCAAAACTTCCCCTGCACATTCCTCAGCATTACGGACACCACCCTTCAGATATTTCTCATCACGCCACGAAACATCACTAAGCAGTTGGAGACAATAGATACTGCAAAGATTACCGTCCCTGACAACGTTCCAGAAATAGGACTGAAGAGCTTGCTGCTCGCCAGGCCGACCTGTTCCAGCACAGTTACATCTGTGGCATCCAAGTGACATTGGGACAAATTGCCCATGTAGGTCGTGTGCAAAATAATACAGGATAAATCTAGAACAGCCAATTACCGCCCCATCATGCACACTTGATTATCAATAAAGTAGTGGATGGTATACATCAATAAACTGGTAACTGATGCGCAATTTCCTTACAGTCTGTTTTTAAAGATGCAGAAAAGTGTTGAATTCCAGAGGGGAGATGACGCTTGGCATCAAGGCTACATTCGACCCACTCTGTCATCAAGGAGCTCTAGCAAGCTCTATCAATGGATATTGGATCCAAATATTCACTGATTGGAGTATGCAGGAGTAACATTTCTGTGCTGCAGTTAAATAGGGCCTTGGTGCGGCCACACCCTTGAGCATTGTGTGCAGTTTTGGTCACTTGTCTGAGGAAGGAGTTATTGTGAGAGTCCAGCGAAGGTACACCAGACTATTTCCCAGAATCGCAGGACTGACATCTGAGGACAGATTGGATAAACTGAGATTGTACACGCTGGAATTTAGAATAATGAAGAGTGATCTCATACAAACATGTTTAAACTGGACAGGCGAGATGCGGGAGGAATATTCCTACTTTTGTGGAAGTCCAGAACTAGGGTCACTGTCTAAGAATAAGAAGAAAGAGATGAGGACAATTTTCTTCACTCAGTGAGTTCTGAGCATGTGGGATTCTCTACTGCAGAAAGCTACAACGGACAATTCATTGGATAAATTCAAGAGAGAGCTCGATGAGGCCCATGCAGCTAAAGACATCAAGGCGTATGGAGAGAAAGAAGGAATGACATGTTGAAATTGCATGATCAGCCACGATCACAATGAATGGTGGTGCAGGCTCGAAGGGCCGAATGTCCTTTTACTGCACCTATTTTTTGTGCTTCTGTGTTAATGCACCTGGTATACAGGAAGATGGGTGACGGTTATTTGAGGTCAGTCATCTCAACTCCAGGAGGTTCTCAAGGTAGCACTCTCGAGGCAACAATCCGAAGCTGCTTCTTTTATTGCCTTCCCTGCAACATATTTTCCGAAGTGGGGATGCTCACAGATGACCTCACAGTGTTCAGCACCATTAGTGACTCTTCAGACACTGCAGCAGACCATTTTAAAATGCAGCATTTTCTGAATAGCATCCAAACATGAGCTGACAACTGGCATGAAACATTGGTGACACATAAAAAAAACCCAGCTATGATCATCACCAATAATGCCAATCTGACTGCTGCCCTTTGATATTCAATGTTCAATTCATTAACTGCACTGAATCTCGCACGATTTAACGCCTGGGAGTTACCATTGACCACAAAGGTAACGGGAGACACAATATAAACAGAATGGCCGCAAGAGAATGTCTGATGATCGGAATACTGTGGAGAGTAAGTCGATACTTGACTCCACAAAACCTGCCCAGCATCTGCACGGCCCAAGTCAGGACTGTCATGGAACACTTCCCACTTGTTAAATGGGTGCAGCTCCAACAATGCCAAAAAAAGCTTGACACTATTCCAGCCTGCTTGACTGGAAGTATATCCAAGAGCATCTTCTCCCTCCACAACAAAAGCTTAGTAGCAGCAGTGTATTCTATCTGCGAGATACACTGTAAAATATCACCAAACTCCTCAGAGTGCACCTTCTAAATCCACAACCATTCCCATCTATAAGGACAAGAACAGCAAATATATGGGAACACTAACACCTGTAAGCTCCTCTCCAAACCTCACAGCATTCTAACTCAGATATGTACCTCACCTTCATCACTGTCGCTGGGTCAAAATCCTGAAATTCCTTCCCTAATGGCATTGTTGATTGACCCATATCAGATGAACGGCAGCACTTCAAGGAGACAGTTACCATAATATTCTCATGTGAAATTAGGGGAAGGAAATATGTGCTGAGTAAGAGACGGACAGAAAAAAAATGAAACACAAAACGACCACTCTGCATCTATTGCTAGTCGTTCTTCCTTCTTTCTCTATTCACTTCATCCAGCCCACTCGTGATGGTAAAAGCCAACATCACCTGTCCTCTTAGCCTTCTTTGTTCGAAGGAGGACTGTCCCAACTTCTTGAAATTACTCTCATATATGGCATTTCTCATTTGTAAAACCATTCCTGTGACCTCTCTGCATTCTCTGTCATTCACTCGCAACTTTTCTATAATGTACACAATATGCCAAACGAACCTTCCCAAATATAATGAGCAAATGCATCATCATCTCCTTGCTCTTGTCATCCACATCCTTTCAATTAAGTCGAGAACACCATATATTGCATTAACCACTCTCTCGGTTCTGCCACTAGCACTAATCGATGTGCACATGCATACATGTCGGTCCCTCCTGTATACCCTTTGATTTGGACCCTCGAATCTATATTGCCATTCAAATTTCCTCCAGCCAAAATACATCACCCTGTCAGCATTTAAACTCATCTACCAACTCTCTGCCTACGCCACTAAGTTCTCAATGTAATTGTCATGTTCCATATTGACCTCCTCACAGTTTATCAAGTTTCCAAAATTTGTGTCATCTGTAACTTGGAAGTTGTCGAATGCAGATCAAAACCTAGATCAACAATGATACCAGGAAGAGCAGTTGTCCAATATCGACCTTTGGATAAATCTATTCGAAGCATTTCTCCAAACCCAGTAAATCCATTGATCATTGACATAAAGAAAGTTCAAAATATGAACAGCAGGACATCATTGAAAACGTTTCCATTCCCTGATCCGACGTTTTCGCCCATAACGTTTCAACCTATCAGCTGTAAGAACTATACCTAAATATTTTAGGAATATATTCAAAGTTATGGATTCAGCCGTTCTCTATGGTAGAGGATTCCACATACTTACCTGTTTCTGGGCACAGGCATTTCCCTTCATCTCAGTTCGAAATGGTCTGTCGCATATCATTGGAAGGTGCCTCGTGGTTCTGCTTCAAACACTACGTTGATTTCAATGGGCATTATCCACTGAATAATAACCAGAAACGAACGGATTGAGTTGACAATAATGTGAGCTGGCGTTCCTTCCAGGTTCCTTCCTTCACTCTGAGCCGACCTTCACCGGATTCTTACAAGAATAGGAATTGCAGAAGGAAGCATGTCGATGGGAGTGAGTCATAGCATCGTAGAGATTTAAAACATAAAAAAAAGGTCCTTTGATCCATTCTGTGTGAGCTCAGCTCCATCGTCGTCTCAGCTTGCACACCTCTTATGAGGAGAAATTAGGGAGGGCAGATTGTGGAGATCAGAATCGAGAATGTGGGGCTGGAAATGCACAGCAGGTCAGGGAGCATCCGAGCAGCTGCCACATATCCTTTCGATTCCTGATGACGGGCTTATGCCTGAAACGCCGATTCACCTTCTCATCAGATGCGTCCTAGCCGGCTGCACTTTTCCAGCTCCATACTCACCCCCTCCCCTTACTCACAAACTAACTTTAAGCTGGTTTACCTACGTCTAGACTCTCGGCCATCAGATAGTTCCATTGCTCTGTTTAATTTGCCTCGTCTTCTTTGCAATTTAGAGACTCCACGCATCTAATTCTCCCAATCTCCAGTGAACATTTTCCTCAGCTAAATAAATCAAAGAACTTCTGTTGCTGAAGATCTGAACAGATAACAGAAATGGCTGCAGGAACACAAGAGTTCTGGCAGTGTCTGAGCACAGAAAGCACAGAGAATATTTTGCCTCAACTCATCATTGTTCTGAGGAAGGGTCGTTTGAGTAAATCCGTGAACTGTGCTTGTTCTCCACAGATCTTCCAGACTGACAGAGTTTCTCCAGAATTTCCACTTTTGTTATACTCTGATGTGACGAAATCTGTCTTCGAATGTTAAAGCTGCAATTCCAACAATGGTCTTGTGGAGTTTTGTCGCCAACCCTCCAGAACGGGAACGGTCCTTCCGATGATATGGAAACCAAATTTCACACAGTACACCTGGAGTTGTCTCAACAAAACTCCATAGAATTGTAGGAATACATCCATTCTTGGGTTTAGAGTCTTTTCACAATGAAAACCATCATGTGGAATTCAATCGGGATAACTGCCAGTTTGACACACTTGGGCAGGGCAATGAAGGGACGGAATATATGATAAACAGTGATGAATAGATGATAAACAGCAGTCATCTGGGATCTAAATATTCCCTGGAGGTATATAAGGGATATAGACGTTTACTGAAGCAGGAAATCAGAAGAGCAAAAAGGGGGCATGAGAGAGTATTGGTTCAGAAGGTAATGGTGAATCCAAAGAGGTACCTTAAGTATATTAAAGGGAAAAGCACACTGACCTTCATCACTCAGGGCACTGAGTACAGAAATGGGAAGTTACTTTGCCCTCCTGAATTACGGTGGTGAGGTGACACTTGTAGTATTGTGTCCATTTTTGGTCACCTTGCTATTGGAAGGATGCTACTAAACTGGAAAGAGAGCAGAAGAAATTAACAAGGATTCTGCCTGGACACAATATTCTGAGCTTTAGGGAGAATTCAGACAAGTAGGGCTTTTGCTTAGAGCTGAGGACACTGATGGGGGAGCTTATAGAGGCGCATAAGCTCATGCGAGGCATGGATAGGGTGAATGCACTCACTCGTTTTTCCCAGCTTTGTGGAGTCATGCCCCGAGAGCATCAGATTGAGATTAAAGAAGAAGGCATAGAAGAGAACCCGAGGGGCAACTTCTTTTCACAGACCGTGGCACGCATATAGAAAAAGCTACCTGTGGAAGTGGTTGAGACAGAGACTTGAACACCATTTAAAAGGTATTTGGACAAATACATGGAAAGGAAAAAAAGTAGAAGGCTATTGGAAAAGTGCACAGGAATGGAGTTAGCCTGGCTGGGCACTTTGGTCAGCATGTACTAGTTTGGGCCAAATAGCCTGTTACTGTGTTGTAGGTCTCTAAAAAGTGAGTCTGTTAACCAACTCATGTATTTTAAAGGCTGGGAGGAAATGATTTCACTTTGCGAAATGTTGGTTAGGACACAGCTATTCTGGAATTCGCGTTATAGGAGAGATGTGATAGCACTGCAAAGGGTGTGGGGAAATGTTGGCTGCACCGGACAGTTTTAATTATAAAGAGAGATTGGACAGGCTCAGGTTGTTTTCCTTGACGCAGTGGAGATTGCGCCGGGCCATGAATGATGCATATAAAATGATGAGGCACACAGGTAGTGTGTACAGGAGAAATATTTCCCCTTGAATGAGGGATGAATGACAGGGTGCCAAACAATGGAGAGTAAGGAATAGGAGGTTAAGAGGTTATATGAGGAAAAGTCTATTCACCTAGAAAGTGGTAGAAGTCTGGAACGTATTACCAGTTAGGGTGGTGGAGTCAAACGTCCCAAAAAAAATTGAGTTGGTTTTTAATGTGCACTTGTGTTGCAAGGGTGGAAAGGGTGATGTGTAAAGGTTTGAAAATCAGTTTACCCTAGTTAGGTGATTGACTTTGACTGGCACAGCCTGGACGAAATAACATCTCTGAGCAGAAACATGCTTCCATGCGATTGTGAAGAGTTTTTTTAAAATTTCAGCATATATGAGGAGCTTACAGATCTCTCACAATTCTAAAAAGAGGAATACCAAATAAAACTCATGGATTAATCTCGCTCAGGTACGTGGACATTGATATCTGACGTGCTCATATTCCCAATTACAATAGACTCCCCACCCTTGTAATGCACTAAAACTGAAGGGAAATAACGGCTTGCAGGATACCATCCAAGTGAAGTTCATTTGCCAGCAAATGTATTATGGAATGGAACAGGTCATGTCCCCTCAAAGTATTTTAAGAAGGTAGCCCAGGCCGTAACTTATCAATGTTTTTATTTTTTTCAATACCTCTGCGTAGGATATTGAAGAATTCACGCAGCTTGTCAATCCACTCGCTTTAAAGCAAACCAGAATGTATTTAAACAGTGCAGTTGAACCGTTAAAAAAGACAATAGAAATCCGAATGACTTAACTATTTGAAAACCCAACTGATATGATATCACATCTTTAAGAAGCTGCTGCAATTCTCATAACATCCCATAAACACACCTCTTGGTTAATGGTATATAAAACAACAACAAAATCTGGTTTTCCAGGCAGGTGAGCTTTCAGAGAGAAAAGTAAGGCCTGAAACATCTGTTGAAGCATGGCGTCTCTTTTCATTGTAGCACCTTCTCTGCTACCAGCCAGTTTTCTGACTACCCTGCTCAAATTCAACCCAACTAGAAAAAGCCAAAGCTGGGAGAACAGGCCGCCTGCCATTGTTGAAAATAGCCTCCTCCAGTTACGTCAGCACCTCTCCCTTTATGAACCCACTTGAAGAAAACTGAAGGACGACATAACCTTGTTAAAAGTGCAGCATGGCCACGCCTACCCTCACACAATCTCACCAAAGTATCTCAATGTCACACTTCATTAAATAAAAGGGGAGAGTTCTGACTGGTGTTATCACCAGTACTTATTCATTAACGAAGAGCATATAAAAAAGAAAACAATTTTTCCCATGAAGCTGTTTTGGGGCACCGTTCCATATTTGAAACGATTGATTCCCTGTTATGAAAATGATTGAAATGCAAATCATATTTAATTAGCAGTGCACATAAATTCCGTGCAGAGTTTTATTTAATGTTCATGTTATGAACACGATTAAGCCATCTCAAGAAAGCTACAATAATGTTACGCAGATTGAATTGAATTGAATTGAAATGAATTTATTGTCGTGTGTACCGAAGCACAGTGAAAGGCTTTGTTTTGCACACAATACAGGCAGATGACACAGGTAAGTAACATAGATAGTAAGTACTAGGTAAACAGCAGAAAAAACAAAAACACAGGCATAGATGAATATGAAGAGTTTGTGAGTCCATTCAGTATTCTGACAGCACTAGGGTAGAAACTGTTATGAAATTGACTGGTGCGTGTGTGCAGGCTTCTGTAACTTCTCCCTAATGGCAAAGGTTGTAGAGAAATGTTGCCAGGGGGGGATGGATCTTTGAGAATGCTGGCGGCCTTTCCTTGACAGCGGGCCTGGCAGATGGATTCGATAGATGGGAGGTTGGCCTTTGTGATTGTTCGCTGATTGTTCCTAAAAGTTAAAAGCACCCTCAGTGAAGAAATGCATCATCCCCTCAACCCATATTTTCTGTTAGGAATGATGTGGAGGTGCCAGCGTTGGAATGGGGTGGAGAATGTCAGAGGTCACTCAACCTCAGGTTCCAATCCAGCATGTCCAGTTGAAATCAAAATCTTTCGGAGCCTTGCCCCATCCTCAGGTGAATTCTTCTTCATTTGACGAAGGAGCAGCGTTCCGAAAACTTGTTGGACTGTCAGCTGGTGTCATTTCATATCGGCCTTTATTGTCTGAACCCTCAACTTCGGTCTGCAAGCCCTAGTTAAGATTCTCCTATCAAGGGAAAACAAACCGACCTGGGAAGCAAAGTTGGACATTTTTCCAAGAATGTGAGGCGTTTGAAAGACAATGTTATTTGTTTTCCATATAATCCACAAGTTGCTGACTTACACTTCTTAATCATTCTTCATTGGTCAACATTCTCGTCTATCTGCTTGAAATAGTGTGGCGATACTGTCCCCATAAGAGCCGCTCTCACTCGTGTCTCTTGCAGAGGTGTCCAGTCACATTCGTGCTGAAATATCTCCTCAGACAGGCAGTGGGGTAAACAGCTGGGAATGATCCCTGATTGATTCTTTTCAGTAAAATTAAGGAGTCATGAGTGAATGTAACACGGCTCACACAGACTCAACAGATTTCCTTTCACATAATCATTAATTTGGTTGCTCCTGGAGCTGCAATTTTGAGTCCTGTTGTTTGGGGGGTTTTCTGGCTATTCACTCTACATTTGCCTCTCATCATCTTGTGCATATCTATCAGGTCACCCTTAATTCTCGTTTGCTTCAAAGAGTAAAGATATAGCCTCCTCAACCTCTCCTATTAAGACATTCCCTCCAATTCAGGCAGCATCCTGGTAACTCTCCTCTGCACTGTCCCTAAAACTTCCACGTATACCCTACAATGAAGCGACCAGAACTGAAGACAATATTCGAACCAGGTCTCTTTAGAGCTGCAGCATAGCCTCGTGGCTCTTAAAATGGATACATAATGCATTAACTTGTTAAGGATGTCAATACAGTAAAATACTTTTTGTGTTGTGTTCCAGATGTGTTGTAAGAATAAAGTATGTTTTGCTGAAAGTTTCGTGGCGGACAAATCGAATCATATCTAAAACACAGTTCCTTACTCGTGTCATTTGAAAAATGCACATGTTCGGATCTATGCCACCCCATAAGAGTTTGGCGTCAGGATTTGATGGGGTGGGGGAATTTTGTGGTCTGGTCTGCTTTTGTCCATAACAATAAAAATGACCAATGAACTTCTGCATTGAGACAAAGTAGTTCAGGCATACTTACTTGACCAGAGCAGAATTAAGACACTTTTAAATTTTCAAAAAGGTCTCTCCCATTGCAAGTTTGTTCAAGGAATTGAACAATAAAGAGAAACATTGTTTGAACAACGGACTGTCGGGCATTCAAGTCACATCTCGCACTCACTTGACAACTAACCTAAGAAACCTTCTGAATGACTTGTAATTTTTCTGCCTGCATGAATGCGACTCTTCGTAACATGAATATGGAACTGTATTTATTCCTGCTATGCTATAATATAAGAAAAATAACATGTATGAACCTCAGAAAAATGAATCTGCAGAATATGCCAAAGAAAAATTTTAAAGACCCTTTGCTGCTCTCCATTTCCGTGTCATTACAATTAAGTTTGGTCTCCGGACCTTTCAGTCTCTTACAGATTTGAAAACTCACTGCAAGTGTCTAAAGCAACAAAATGAAAATGGAGTTATCCACATTATTTACGAACACCAATCCAGGATCAGTGCAATAGTGCGGTTTTACACAACAGAACATTATTTGTGACATATTCAGCTTCCTACATAAAGTAGTGAGGTTTTTCTTTGACAGAAAAGGAGGAAAACAGCGGTTGTTGATGGAACTAATGCTGTGGTTCTGTCAGTGCAATATTGACATTGACGAGAAATTGTAACCAATCTACCAAAGGGGAAATGAAGGGTGAACGAGACTGAATATTCTGTGGCTGCACATTGCAGAGCGCGATGAGCACTTTGCACAGGTGAAACCAGAAAGTAAAATGATGGGAAATAATGAGAAGAATTCCGCCACAGTATGACTTTTGAGAAAAGGATTGCATAGGACAAAATACACTAAGCATCAAGCGAGGGATGGTAAGATAGTCAGGGAAGAAAAAGGTAGAGGGGAAGAGGAAGGGGCAGAGATAGGGACTAGGGAGACAGACTCTGGGGAGGGACTAGGAGGAGATGGACTGGGGGAGGCAGAGTGTGGGTGGATACCCAGAGAGACAGGTTGTGGGAAAGGACTGGATGTGACAGATTGGAGAGGCACATTTGGCTAGACACATTGGACGAAAGAATCTTGTTTACAGAATGGGGCAGATATATTTTAGTGGGAGATTCGGGGAGACAGACTGTCAGAGGCAGACTCAGATAGACAGATTGTGAGGAGAGACTGGGGAGGCAAACTGTGGGGTGTGACAGTGGGGGATTGGACTGTCGGGAGGGGCGGGGATTACAGGCAGTGTAAGATACTGAAGGAGAAACGTATTAATTTCTTCAATGCCTCGTTTGAGCTTGATTATATCTGTAATGCCATGACGGAGCAGTCACCCAACCAGTTTTCAGAAGTTAATGGTAGATGAAATGAAAGATTAACATAATGCCTTCCTGTGGTAGGAAACTGCTGAACAGATCTGTGTGGCAGTTATAGCCTGCAGCTCTCTCTTGAAATGGGCAGTTGTTAGAATGCACACATTGGGAGAGTCGCCATTGTGGCTTCTACCAAAACCTAGGGCTTCTACCCCTCCAACTGCGGTGGTTGAAGTTTTAAGAATTGATCCTAAGGGTTCACATGTCTTCAGAATTACATTCCATGTCCCTGGGACATTAATGTTGTACCTTCCCTTTGTTACATGAACTATCAAATATAATTAAAGAATTACTAAGCTCAGTTTTGTCTTTTGTTAATACTTGGAAGTTCATTGACTGCAACTCCCACCTCAGAGATGGAGAAGGACAAATGCAGAGGGAATGCCCGAGTGAGCAATCCATGCCATTTTCTGATGACAGACATTAATACTTTCAATTGTTCTCATTATTCAATAGACTGTGCCTTAATTTAGTTCCATTGCAAACTTGCTCTCTGTTTTTCCCGCACTGTCAGTGCTGATCCATGGACCTCATCTTAAAATGATCCTCCATGGACTGATTCCAATTCGTTTAAGATAAACTCTTTCAATGCAATGGATCTGCATTTGTTACTGAGAAGTTCATTCACAATGAGATGTGCTAAAAAAAATCCCCAGCGCTTTTCTTTCAGAATTAGTGAACACGGTGGTGATTGTCATCTTGAACAGCAGGCGTTGTGTCCTCTGAGAACGGAGCACATACGATTCGATGAGAATGGTTGAGTTTTGTATCATGTTGGTCACTTCCTGTTGAAACATTCCAAACTTTTCGCGAGGATTGAAAAGATTTGTATCTCAGGTTGAGGTTCTGGGTGTGAGTTTGCTCGCTGAGCTGGAATGTTCGGTTTCAGACATCATCAGTGGATCTCAAGTGAACAGCTGGTGTTGTGTCCCGCTTTCTATTTATTTGTTTAGATTTCTTTGAGTGTTTGGTGATGTCATTTCCAATTCTTTTGCTGAAAGGATCTTAGATGAGGTCAAAATAGATGTGCATGTTCAAAGAGTTCTGTTTGGAATGCTTCAAGGGTTTGTTTGGCTTGTCATATGATGAATGTATTGCCCCTGTCAAAGTAGTGGACTTCCTCGTCTGCATGTAAGCATAGTCATGATAGTGGGTCATGTCCTTTCGTGAGTTGAAAAATGTGGTGCAAGAAAAACACAGCAGGCCAGGCAGCATCCGAGGAGCAGGAGAATCGACGTTTCGGGCATAAGCCCTTCTTATGGAGAAAAGTCCTCATTCCTGAAGAAGGGCTTATGCCCGAAACGTCGATTCTCCTGCACATCGGATGCTGCCTGGCCTGCTGTGTTTTTCCAGCACCACATTTTTCAACTCTGGTACTCCAGCATCTGCAGTCCTCACTTTCTCCCATGTCCTTTCGTGGCCAGCGTATCCTGGTAGTTAGTTCTCGGCCTGTTTGTTCAATTTCGTGTTTGATACAGTCCTTGTAAGCTATTCTTGTAAATAGCCTCGTTTTGTCTGTCTCAGGCCTTCTAAGTTTGTCAGCTGTTGTTAAGTATCTTGGTTCTTATTGTGCGCACCATGATGCCAAGAGGCCTGAGTAGTCTGTCAGTCATTTCAGAGACATGTTTGATATAGAGTGAAGTGGCTAGAGTTTCTGGGCGTCTTTTGTTTGCATGTTTGGAATTGTTGTTGATAAATCAGTGGAGTGTATTTATTGGGTGCCCTTTCATCTTGATACAAGGTTTTCTTCTGCTCTTCATAGTTCTTTAGTGCTGCAGCGAACGGTGGCTTGTTGAACTAATATCCTAATGCTATTTCGTTTTGGGAGTGGGGATGATTGTTTCTGTAGTTGAATTTCTTTTCCGTATGTGTTATTTTCATGGAGACACTGGTTTGACATTCTCGCTGACTGGCCGACTGTGACATCTAGGAATGGCAGTTTGTTCTTGCTTTCTTCCTCTTTTCTGAATGTTATGCCTGTAAGACTATTATTGATAATCTTGAGGGTTTCCTCTAATTTGTTTCATTTAGTGATGAAAAAGGTGACATCCACGTACCAGAACCAACTTTTGGGTTGGATGGTCCCAAGAGCTGCTTGTTTGGCTCACCATCTCTCTCCCACCTTGGCCAGAATCCAGCCCGGCCCATTGTGTAGTCTCCATCTCCATCATCATTCTGTCCCACCAGGACATTCAACCAATTGGGAGCATCCGTGTGATTGATGACACTGTCCCACTGCACAAATATGTCAATGCATTTGCTAGTCTCCATGTCAATCATCCCTCCGTCTTACTTCCACGTCATTACTCGCATCTGATTGACCAGTCTTTCTTCCCACCATTGTACGGCCTTGGAAGAAGCTCCTGCTCCCACCAATGCTTCCACTCCATTCGATTGTTACTCGAATCACTTAGTGGCCATCTCATTGTCCTTTAAATCGCACTCCCGCCATCATAAATGCTCTCATCCTGCTGGTCAGTCCCGTAGTCAATCAAAAATGTCACCTCGCACACCGCGATCGCTCCCAGTCTGATCACCATATCTATCAGCACACTTGCTCATAGCCCGCATGAGTGCTTTCCAACAGATGAGTGTTCACATGCACCATTGGGAGAAAGTGAGGTCTGCAGACGCTGGAGGTCAGAGTTCAGAGTGTGTTGCTGTAAAAGCACAGCAGGTTAGGCAGCATCCGAGGAGCAGGAGAAACGACATTTTGGGCCATACCCCTCATCAGGAACGAAACATAGATTCTCCTGCTACTCGGATGCTGCCTGACCTGCTGTGCTTTTCCAGCAACACCCTCTCGACTCCACATCCACCTTTATCACATCCACAGTCTGAAACACATATATTCCCCACCAAGTGGACAGTCACCATTGTCATCATCACGTCAACACCCCACTCAAATCCCCATTGGTTTGTATTTGCAACCATCATCACTCTGTCAAATAATCTGGCCACCAAACCAATCGTATTTAGCAGCCACTATTTTCACCGTCACTGTTCAACCACAACAATCCATTGGCCACTCCCACTCCTTTGGACAGTCTCAATAGTTACAATGACGGTCTATCAGACGCCATAATGAGCCCAATATAATTAGTCCGTCACCATAACTACTACCAGTCTCTCTGCCAACACCCCCGTGATTCCCATCCGGTTGTTCCGTGCCCATGACCAACTTCACTCGCCACACGTTCTATATCGGCAGTCTCAATATTCACCACCAACTCCAATCCATCACACAATTATTCACATCACATCAGTCATCCTCGAACATCTCTCACCCCGTCCGAAACTTGCAGCATTTGCATCCACATTTTTTGACTTCCAGGTCTAACATCACTCTTACCACACCCAGCCACCTGGTCAGTCCCGCCAATCGGCCTGTGTCCACCTCCACCATACTTTTCTGTCCCCCCAAGACAATACAATCATTCAATTGGCTATTTCTTATAACGACAATGACTCGGTCCAATATTCTGGACATGTCAATGAGGTTCCACTTTACACCTTCAAACTCGGTTGAATTCTGATCCAGCCGCCTCAACCACCTCTCATGTTTCAAGCCAGACAAATTCTTCTAAAACATTCCACACCCTTTCCAGACCAACAATTCCCTCCTTCGATTCGAGGTGCAACTCTGATCAAAAACGTACAGAATGCAGTCTGTCCAGAACCTTATGAAAAGATGGGACTGCAGGAAACTTGGTAACCAGGCGTAGATATTCAGCACGGGAACAAAATTCTGGCTGTGACAGCTGCTCTTTTTTCTTGTGGTAGTCTAGGTGTTGGAGGTGATTTCCTTGAAGTTTAGGAGCGGCAATCCCTGTTTTATATACTGCTGCATTGTTTTGGAACTTTGGAGAGAAAAGGAAGTCAAAGCAATAGCATTTTTAAAAGGAAGTGGAACAGACAAAAGAAGCACATGGTGAGGTCAGTGCAGGAGAGAGAGAGAGGGAGGGAGAGACAGAAAGAAACCCACATTGTTAACTGACAGAGCAGTGAACCTGCACCATTACTGCTTTTGCTGTTCGAATTCATGTATTGCTGGACATCAGAGTGCATCCAGAATAATTAACAAACAGTAAAATTCACAATTGATCTTGTAGGTATCTGTTTGGGAGAATTCACAGCACAGAAACAGCTAACTGGGTATTTTAAGCATGGCCTTACAGTAAGTCTGCAGTAGTGAGTAGAATGGGTACTTTCTTGATTATATGTTTTATCGAGATATGTCTTTTGATTAAACTTAAACTATAAGGCATAAGTAATAATTTAACCTGGAGCAGTGTTTTGTAGAGGAATAAGGCAGATGCATTTTCTGGGCCTGTAGATTGAAAGAATCAAACTGGCCTTTAGTAGAGTGATATGCTCATCTTGTCGGATGTGGGAGTTTAGTGAGAATTTATGGGTTACTGAGGATTATATTTGCAATAAATGCCATTGGTTGCAAATCCAATCAGATAGAATGGATCGTTTGGATAAACCGTTAGAAGCTATGAGGAAATTACAAGAGCAAGGGGATCTGATGGATGGCAGTTATGTGAAGGGGGAGAAATCTCAGATGCAGTAACATAGATGAATTAACTCCAGGAAAGGTTAACAGTTCACGCAGGAGTCTTCTGTGGCTATCCCACTTTTCAACAAGTATGCAAGGGAACGTAGCACGAACAGCCAAGTTTCTGGTATTGGGAATGGATATAATGCAGTGTGGGGAACGTCGGGTTCCAAGAGATCGATTGTGTTTGGGAACTCTCTTGCCCGAGGGTGCACACAGACGTTTCTGTAGCTAGAAATCAGAATGTTGTGTTGCTTCCCAGGTGTCACGATCAAGGATGTCTCAGAGAGTGTGCACAATGTTCTCAAGGGGAAGAGGGACCAGCCGGAGATCATTGTACACATTGGAACCAACGACATAGGAAGGGAAAAGATTGAGATTCTGAAGGGAGATTACAGAGAGTTAGGCATGAATTTAAAAGGGAGGTCCTCGGGCATAGTAATATCTAGATTACTCCCGGTGCTACGAACATGTGAGGGCAGGAATAGGATGATAGAACAGATGAGTGCATGGCTAAGGAGCTGGTGTATAGGACAAGGGTTCACATTTTTGCATCATTGGAAGCTCTTTGGGGGTAGAAGTGACTTGTGCAAGAAGGACGGATTGCAGCTGGGTTGGAAGGGGACTAATATACTAATAGGGAGATTTGCTGGAACTGCTCAGGAGGATTTAAACTCGTAAGGTCGGAGGGAGGTGGGACACAGTGAGATAGTGAGGAAAGAGATCAATTTGAGATGGAGTCAGTCCATCTGTGTGAATGTATCTGCGACTTCTCCCCCTTCCCATAACTGCCATCCATCACAATCTGAGAACAAAGGGGAGTCAAACGGTCAGGGCAGACAGGGAAAAAACAGAAAACAAGGGAGGACTGTCAAATTAAGCTACATTTATTTCAATGCAAGAGGCCTAACAACGAAGACAGATGAACTCAGGGCAAGGTTACGAACATGGGACGGGAATATTATAGCAATTGCAGAAACATGGTTCAAGGATGGACATAACTGGCAGCTTAATGCTCCAGGATACAAATGCTACAAGAAGGATAGAAAGCGAGGCAAGAGAGGAGGGAGAGTGGCGTTTTTTGACAAGCATTACAGCCGTGCTGAGGGAGGATATTCCTGGAAATACATCCAGGGAAGTTATTTGGGTGGAACTGAGAAATAAGAAAGGGATGATCACCTTATTGGGATTGTATTATAGAATGCCTAATACTCTGAGGGAAATTGAGAAAGAAATGTGTTAGGAGATCTCTGTACGAATAATAGGGTGGTTATGGTAGGGGATTTTAACTTTCCTAACATCGATTGGGATTGCCATCGTGTTAAGGGTTGAGGTGAAAAGGGCTTAGTTAAGTGTGTACAAGAAATGTTTCTGATTCAGCATGTTGATGTACCTACTAGAGAAGGTTCAAAACTTAACCTACTCTTGGGTAATAAGGCAGGTCAGATTACTGAGGTGTCAGTGGGGGAGCCCTTTGGGGCCAGCGACCAGAGTTCTATTAGTTTTAAAATCGTGATTGAAAATGATCGAACAGATCTGAAAGTTGAAGTTCTAAATTGAAGAACGACAAATCTTGATGGTACTGGCAAGAACTTTCAAAAGCTAGACGGCTAGAAAATGGGAAGCCTTCAGAAATGAGGGGTCTGCTCTCGGGTTCAACCCGAATTGATACAACACCTTCCACATGTGGGCAGCATTGAATGCTATTCTTAAAACGAGGAACAACACACATAAGGAATATGTCGTAGAGATAAGCTAATAAAGAGAGAGGGCACCTTTGAGCAATTAAGTTTCACATACCAGCAATAAACACAGAGAAAAAGCAGCTAACATGCAGTTTGAGACGCCTTTCAATAGATAAATGACATTTAAGCATCATATCATTGTATGAGAGGAACTAAGCGATGTGCAGGAAGCTGTGAGATGGCCTTTCACTGCTAATATGCCAAACATTTATGCTCACCTGGGTGAGGTGCAGTTCAGCAATATTATTCCTCATCAAGAGGAAAGACATGACCAAAAAATGGCTTCCACATCTGGTAATCATCATTTCCGGATTCCTGCCAGAACTGCTCTAAACCTTCATTTCGTCAACCTGGAAGGAAATGACTAACTCAACGTTGATGACCTCTGTGGTAAATCAAAATGACAGATTCTGTTATATCTCAGAAAAAGATCCTCCTCATTCTCCAAAGCGTGACTCCTTTTTCAACAATTATGCGTCTGCATCTGGACTTTCCCACAAAGTGAAACGTCTTCCCATCTGATCACTGCACAGCAGTCAGCATCGTTTGAGACTCATCAGATACTGAGACAGTCCATGTGCAAAGGCAACAGACCTACATATAGCCAAGCCTCCATCTGAACAGTGGCCATTAACATTTGTGCCATGCAATTGCTACACAATGTCCACCTTCAACAAGGTGCGGTCGCAGCATCATTCCTTAAAACTTAATGGCATCGCCATCATTCAATCCCCATTATCAATATTCTGGGGGTTACTATTTTCCAGAAACTGAACTCGACAAACCATATCAGATTAGATTCCCTACAGTGCAGAAACAGGTCATTCAACCCAACAAATCCACACCGACTCTCTGAAGAGTAAACCACCCAATTTACCTCTTACAAATGCACCTAACACAATGGGTGATTTAATATGGCTAATTCACCTTAACCTGCACATCTTTGGACTGTGGGAGGAAACCGGAGCACCCGGAGGACACCCACACAGACAGGGGGAGAATGTGCAATCTCCACACAGAGAGTCGCCCGAAGTTGGGTCACTGGTGCTGTGAGGAGGCAATGCTTACCATTGAGCCACTGTGCCACCCCAATATCAATTGTATGAATACGATGACCAGAAAGAACGAGTCAGAGGATAGGAGCACTGCACGGAGTAACTCATGTCCTATATTCCGAAGACCTGTCCACACTCTACGAGGTGCAAGTCAGGAATGTGATGGCTTACCTTTCATGTGTCTGGTTGCACACAGCTACAACAACATTCAAGAAGCTCGACACCTTCAAGAACCAAGCAACTGATGGATTGGCATCAAATCCACAAACATTCTCTCCTGCCACCACTAAAACTGAATAGCATCAAATCGATCTTCCCTACCCTGCAATGCCTTCGCTGATAGCATTTTCCAAACTTGAGATCGCTACCATTCCGATGGACAAAGGAATCAGATACATTGGGACCCTGCTTTCTGCACGTTCCTGTTAATAATAGACAATACTGATTCCCAATTCTGTCACCTTGGCTTCATTAACGTGGCCAAACCCTTCAAATATCAGCCATGTGCATGTCTCCTCACACTGAAGGATTTCAGTCGATCGAGAATGCAACGTCCTGACTTTCCCGAGTGAAATGAAGGATTGTAAGGAAGCATTCGTTTAACAAGCTACCTCCTTTGATCGATTCAAAGTACATTCAGTTCTGCTCCGTCAAAGATGCACTGAAGGGAAATATTTGTTAAGTGTTAAAAAGGGAAGGTTTAGTGCTACCGATTCCAGGTCTTTCGAGATCATCTGAAAAACCCATTCCTAATGCAAAAGTCCAGTGTTCACTGATCCAAGAGTAGGAATTCGTAGAAGTACGTCAGTACCTTCAATGTCACGTGAGACCTCAAACCAGCTTGAGTACGAGGCTATCAGTTTAATTTCAGTTGCATTCAGTGTCTGTGCACCTGAAAGTTACCAGAGTGGATCTTGTGGCATCTGCTCTTCATCAATACATCTCAAGGCTTCAGAAATGCATTGTTCATATGTAAGTTAAGCACAATGTGTTTACACCAGTCCATCTTTACCATCGATATGGAGCACATTAGCATTTGAACCTATGAGCAAGCAGGCCACTCGACCCCTGTAGCCTGTGCAGCCATTCAGGAAGATCTGGCTTTTCAGAAAGACGATCCAGAAGCGTCTTAGTAAAAGAATAAACATTTATTTATTTATTTCTGCAATAGATACCCTGCTATCGTTAAAATCAAGTACCTAGCTTTCGATGTTCTAACAATAGGACACAGCTTTTCCACATCCATTTGGTCAGGTTCCCTCAGGATCATTTTGTTTTACTTCAGTCAACCCTGACACTTTGAAAGACCAATGAATTCATGCCTAGCCTGTCTAATCTTTTCTTATATGAGGTGTACAAAATAATGAGAGGAATACTTAGAGTCAATAGCCAGAGACTTTTCCCCAAGGCAGCATTGGCTGGTCCGAGAAGTCATAATTTGAACATATCAGGAGGAAGGTAAAAAGGAGACATGAAAGATAGTTTCGTTACGCAGAGGGTTGTGAATGCATGGAATGCATTGCCAACTGAGGTGGTGGAAGTGAAGTCATTGGGGACATTGAAGCGACTGCTGGACATTCACATGGATAACAGTGAGCTGAGGGGTGCGAAGGTTACGTTGCTGTATTTTATATTAGGATTACGTCTCGGCACAACATCGTGGGCTTTGGGGCCTGTTCTGTGCTGTATTTTCTATGTTCTCTGTGTTCTATGATTGTCATGACTGTACCGACGTCAGCTAGGTGGACCTCATTGAATCTGATTGGGGCTGTTAATCCGATAGAATCAGGGCGCCGTGACTGACAGATGTAAACAGGAATATTAGAGGTTTGGTTCACTCTGAGAACTGATTGTGAGGAAGCCAGATTGGTGTGAAGTACTATGATCGCGTAGATAAATGGTGCCGTGGTGACGGGATATTGGATCCACTGGCGTGCTTTCAGTGGTGACGTCAGTGGGATTAATGTAAGAATAAAACAGGCACATACGAGCTGAAGTCCTTCTGAACCTGAAACCGGCACTACAGCGAGCTTTGACATTAGAAACTATGATAACTCGAGAATATAAGTTATAGAATATGCCGATGGAAGTTGGTACTCTCTCCAAGTCAACTGAGTTTTGAATCAACGCTTGAGTGAATGCAATTGCACACACTTACTCATGATTTCTCATAAACAGATCGGCTCGAGGTCAGCCTTCAGCAAACTCCACCTCACCCCCCAAAAAAAAATCAATGGCACGGACAAATACTCAACAGTGTCTTCAGCGTGTGTGCTGGCAATCCATTACAGTTGCTGTTGGCATGCATACTCAAGAAGACAAAAAAGGCTGACTAGGCCAGAATTAAATTAGATACGTTTTCTAGGACTGTGCACACATGGAAGGTGCACCTATACTTGGATGGAAACAGTTTAAATACTCCACAACATCGAAATCTGTACCTATGAAAGTAAATGTCTAGTTAAATGGTCAACTGGTTCCATAGAAGGTTGATCCGGGAATGGTTGTATCAGGGATTGCGGAACCAGTCTTTAAAAAAAAATGCTACGGTCTCCGACTCTTCAGATTCCACGCAACCTCTGTTGGACAGATAACTTACACATGGGAAGCTTTGGCAGAATAAGGGTACCATTTTAATTCCAGAGTGGTATGAAAAGCACCTGGGTCAGTGAACGCCAATTGTCAGAAAAAAGGCCTTTTACAAGCCGTATGGGGCGAAACTAGTTCAGAAAGATTCAACTTGAATTCTCAACATTTTTCAGTTAGAAAATGGTTGCCTGAGTGACGGAGGAATTAATTACCTAAACCATTTTCTTAGGAACGTTCAGAGACTGTTAAGGGACACGACACCATCTTGCACTTGAACCAGGATGCAAGTCTGCAGGCCCGTCCAGCGCCAATAAATGTAAAAGTACAGGCATGGGTCAGAAAGCTGGAAAGTCACGGAATCAGGAAAACAGCATAGTTTGCAGAATGGGCAGCACTGGTTACAATAATTGTAAAGACAAATGCATCAGTTTCCATTTGTGGGAACTTTATAAAAGCGGTAAACCACTTCTCCCGGTGGATAAATGCTAAATCACTTGCACAGAGGACTTACATGGAAAAGTGGCAGGTGGGGGGCGGGGGGAGGGCGGGTTGGGGGGAAGGAATTCATGAAGCTGTAAATGAGCCATGTAGACCTACAATTATGGCTTTCCTGAGAATTCTCAGAAACTTGCTTCATTTAATGCTATGGGTTTGTAACACTGTACAAAACGGCCATTTGGGGGTTCAACAGTCTGTGCCATTATTCAGTGGACGATGCAAAACGTTTGTCAGCTCTCATATCGGATGCCATTTGTCTCGATGAAGTTGTAACAACAGGAAAGACCAATAAAAAATATCACTTGCACACTGTGGAATTCATTCTTAGATCTTCATCCACATGCAGGTCGAGGCCATATAAGACAAACATGCATATTCCAGGTACCTCAAGTGCCCTATTTGGGTTACAGATTCGATACTGAATGATTACAGCTGGTGGAGGATGAAGTGAAGATGATAAAAACTGTACCAGCTTTCATGTCCTGACTGGAGCTGAGGTCGTTCCATGGATTGGTGAATTATGATGGAAAATTCACACGTAACCTGACCTCCATATTGGGACCATTCAATCTGCTGTTGCAAATTGGAACTTAATCAAGACATAGCCTTTGTGGAAGTAAAGAAGAAGCTGTCATCTCAGGTGTTTGTACACTATGATTTCCAGTGAGATTTGGTGCTGACATGTGATGGATTCCCAAATGGTATTGGGGTAGTGTTGGCTCACAGATGGCCCAATGGAACACTAAATATTTCATGCCTCCCTGCTCTTGGCTGATGCTGAAAACTAACATGCCCATGTAGACACTGAAGCTTTGGTGGCCAGCTTTGTTGTAAGTTCTAACAAAGCCTTTTTGGATGTAAGTTTGTAATAATAATAGAGCACAAACTCCTGCCAGCGCTACTCAAAGAAGACAAGAACGTACCACCCATAGCTTCAGGTCGAATTCAGCAATTGTGTATCATTCGAATTGTGATAGTTGAAAGACAGTGCACGTGAGTCAAAAGATTGGCGCTGAAAAAGCACTTCTTCCAGAGACTTGTGTCCGTCGAGTCCTTTTCCACAGAAAATGGTTAAAGTGCAAACGTTAAATGTTTTATGAAAGATTTAGGGTGTGGGTTTGCTCGTTGATCTGTAGGTTTGATATCCAGAACGTTTCATTTCCTGGCTAGTGAAGCGAAAGATGTTTAGTTTAGTTTTTCGGCCTTATATAAATTGCATTTTGTGGCAATCCGAAAGTCCGAATGGTCAACTTATGAGCTATTTCTGTGTTTCTATCTACTAGCTATTGTTTTGTATTTGTACACGCGATAGAACCTGTGTGCATGTGCATGTGTAAGCGATGTGACTGCATGCGTGTGAGAGAAACAACTGCGTCGGTGTGTGTGTGCTTTTGATTGTGTATCAATGAGAGAGAGTGTGTGCATGTGCATTTGTGAGCTGTCTAACTGTGAGCATCTATGTATGGTTTCGTGAATGGGAGGGTGTTTGTGTGTGCTTGCGCATCGTAGAATCATAGAATATGTCAGTGAGGAAGTGTACGTGTGAGAGTGCGTGTATATATATTTGTGAGTTATCGAAGTGTGGCACTCCTCTCAATCCCTGCAGGCTGACCTCGAAAAAAATGCGACTAGAACTTGTGCCTTCATTTTGACTTTCATCCAGCTCAATGCGAGTGTGATGATTTATAATCTGAATGCTTCTCCCCAAACCACACTGACATTAGTTTCTCAATTCACGCCCTCGATGAATGAACTGTTAACTGTGACATGTCCACACCCTTGTACATTACACTACAAGTGTGCACTGAAAGCATTTGAAATCTTTGGAAAATCTGTGCGAAGCTGATGTACAATACTCGCTGGGAGTCTGTAATTTGGAGCATTCCAGCCATATAATAAGCATGTAATTGCACATTATGTTAGGGTGAACATGTTATGCAATTACTATTGAAGTAATCAGGCAGTTTTATTGGAAATGCATGAAAGCTGATAATTTAACGGTGTGCACATAAACATCTCAATTGAAATGACATGGTGAGAATAGCTTCAAAATTCTCTCTCTCAAGCTCGTTGCATTCTTCTTTCAGGTACAGATAAACACTACATATGGTGAGGAAATTTGTCAAAATGTTACAAGCATCTAAAGCATGAGAACGTACAACACATTTGAATCCTTATTAATCTGGATTAATACATTCCACTCCATAAAGGGAGTAACGAAGGACTATCTAATAAGCTACCTGGTGTGTCTGGCGATATTCTGCGATGTCATGACCAAATCCGAATACACCAACTTTCCTCGGACCTTTGCATGAATCCCATGTGGGCTGGTAATGAGAGTTCTAAACAGAGGTGGTTGTTAAGATATAAATCCAATGAGTTTCCTAATATCATTCAAAAAATAAAAGAAATGAAGGAATGAATGAATGAAAGAAAGAAAAAAAATGAATGCATGAATACATTGTCGCATGTATGTCACAGCAAAAAGAAAAACAAAAAGTGCAGTGAAAAGTTTTGCAAAGTAGCCACTATCATCTTTGTCTGGTCTGCATGTGAGAACAGACCAATCGTCTTGTGATGCATCTTTTGAACTGAGCACAAAATGATTACTGTAATAATGATGCCGACCTTATAAATCAATACAGAAAAAAAAGTTCATTGTGAGCTTTGTTTTTCAACTGCATTTCGATTTTATGCCTTATTAAATAAGTATTGGAACACACAAGGAAAAGTGCTTTGTGTCTATTTCCGGTGAGCTGTTCACTCCCCTGTTCTGAACAGTTACTGCGATCCTCTCAGCATATATCAAATGCACCTGTGGATGCTTCATCATTGGGATTTCGGAATCATAGAAAGAGACTCCGAGACTCCAGTAGAATAGTGAAGGAACTTTAAGAACTCCTTAATTACTCACCACAGAGGGCAATGGTCATCCATTGAGAAGGAGCTGGAGATTGCGCAGCTGGGTTTTCATGACTGAGCACCATAACATTCAGCAAAGTGCAATGAATAAAAGACGACAAAACAAAATAACACAACCAAGCAGCAACCCAGAAGGGACCCGCAGAGAAAGAAACAATTGATGACTCTGATGATCCAAAGTTGAAGTGAATCATCCCAGGAACCTTCCATCCTCGGAACCATTAACAAGAACCCGTTGCATTCTGTCATCTCAGTTCCGTTGTAATTGCAGCTGCAGACACGGGAGGCGCTGTTGCTGTTTGGAAATTAAATTATGCAGGGAAACGTCAACTCTTAGATTCTTTCACCACACCCAACCTTCCCAAGCCCACACATGACCACATCATTCTAAACTCTTTTCTTTTGAGACGGTATCTGACTACATTTTAGTCGTTGAAAGTGTTCTCCATGTCTAGGAGATACCTGAATTGCGATCTGACAGATGTTTACGAAATTATTAGCTGCCTGAAACGAGTGGATAGGGTGAACGTATGAACAAGAAATAGATGGCACCGATATAAAATGGTTTACGAACGGAGCAGTGTGACGTGAAGCAAACACATTTTACTTATTCATAGACTAGTGTATGGAAAAATGGTGTAGCAGGTACAATCGTGCATTTCAGAAGGACCATTGGATGCTTACATGGATTATATGGTCCACAAAGATATGATGGAAAAGCAGGAGATCAGCGCTGGGGAATTGAACCAAACTAGATCATAGAGCTGGCGTGATGAGATAAGTGGCTTCCTTCTACACCGTGACTCATCTGATTCTTTGTGTTTTGTTTTGTCTTCTCTGTTCCGCAGACCTCATTTCATCCTGTCCAACACACAGTAACAAATATCGCAATGCTTTTCCAAATATCCCCAAACAGAGGATTGAATTCGCCACCAAGTCTTTCCAAACTGTACCAACTTGAGGCGTTAATCCTTCTTCACTACTGAAGCTAAACATGCTGGAAGCATGTACCAAAAACGAAAATTGCAAAAAAGATCATCAGTTCAGAAAGCACCTAAAGGCAAAGAGACAGAGTTATCTTTTCAGTCTCTGGTCCAACAATATATACATGAAACTAGAGAGGAAGATCAAGAATATAATTACTGCATAAATAAAATATCATTGTCTAACATTATTGCAAATTGAATGTAAATCGGAACAGAGATTTGAGTGGAAGGTGAAAAATTGAAAGGGCAAGAAAAAATATGCTCACAGAAATAGTTGAGCAGGAAACAGTTGTTGGAAGGAATTGTTGAACATGATAACAGCCAATCAGCCAACTTTATCCCAGTTCCATATCTCTCCCGCCATGTCCTTTAGTTCCTTGAGTTCAGAAAAATAAATCTTCCTCCTTCTTGAAAGCATTATGAACGTATGAACCTTAGCCACTTTATGCAGCAGATAAATTCACAGGTTCATTAGCCTCTTGGTGAATCTCATCAATTCAGCCCAGATTTCCCATTGAAGATCCTGAATCATTAATCCTATAACTACTCTTCTGCATTTGACCTCATAGAGAATGTGTTAATGATTTGAAGGTAGCTGCACGCTGTTTGCCAAGAAAAATTGGACTTATTGGCATGAGAGTATTCGTTTGGACCCGATAGATGAAACTACACATTAAGGCTCACACTTTGCATGCCTGCTCTTGAATTAGTTGATCGGAGAGTGCAACAAAAAAAAACGAACCCTGCAAATATTGGGCGCTGCACTTAGCATGGAAGATTGTAATGTATAATGGAGTAAGACATTCAATTTCATCCATTGTTTTGAATGTCCCAGGAATGTCCGATATGCCAGTATGAATATTCTTGATACAATATCAATATCAGCGTGTACACACCCTGGGAATACATGATGCAGAAAATGCGGAATCCTGAACCCTTTAGCCAACTCGTGCTCTGATTCTTTGTTCTTCAAAAATGAAAGCGTCGCTTCACCCTGTACCTTTTCCAGCTCTCGACTGTTTGATACAGACAGTTTCGCGGAAATTTTAAGCTTTGTGGAATGCTGCACTGCTCGTGTTATAGAAATGTTTGATGTGGGCAGTTAAGATGGATTTTTAGGGCATATCTAACCCCATGCTGTACCTGCCCTGGGAGTGTTCGATGGGGATAATATTGTGGTAAACCTACTGTTTATCTAAACCCATGCTGTACATGACCTGGGAGTGTTCGATGGGGATAATATTGTGGTAAACCTACTGTTTATCTAACCCCATGCTGTACCTGCCCTGAGAGAATTTGATAGGGATGCTTCAGAAGGAGCACAATGTTGCATCGAAATCTATGCTGTCCTTTTCTGTGCAGAACACAGAAGGGGAATTATTTGCATGTTCAATGATTGAAGGAAGCTGCGTTCTCCAACCAACACAGTTCTGTCCCTGTCCTGAGAGCTTTAGATGGTGGCGTTGCGAGGAAAGCTGTAATCTGTATTATACCCAAACCATGATTTAGCAGTGACGGTCCCCTTGGGTACAGTGCAGAGATAACTTTACTTTCTGATTACAAGTGTCCAGGGAGGCATCTACTTTATTAATGCTGTTCTTACCCATGACCGTTAAAATAAATCACAATGTAGTGTGACAACAATTCTATATCGAACTCCATGCTGTCCTTGTTTTGGGAGTGTTCGGTGTGGTCTACGTACAGGAAACGTTCTTTGTTTCAGTCATTCAGGTAATGATAGTGTCACACGCTAGGTCAACATTTATGCTCATTCATGCTTGCTTAAAGGACAGTTTAAAAGTCAATCCCAAATCTTTGCGCCTGGAATCACATGCAGGCCAGACAGGATAAGGATGGAAGTTTCCTCCCCGAACGAAATAAATAGGCTTTTTGAAAAACTTGACAGCTGATTCATAGTTGTCATTGGACTCTTAATTTCGGATTTCGATTAAATTCGCATTCCACAAACTGCCAAGATAGGGTTTGAACCTGCTTTCTATGACATTAGCCGGGGATCTGGAAAACATTCTTCCAATCATGCCAGCAGACTCTCCTAATTTTGCTTCGAACTGCTGCATCTTCCCTGAGCCTAGTGGCAGAACAGAGATTTCCCAGTTTTACTTTCAGGAATATCTACGTTCGTGCTATCTCTGCCAGTGGATTTTGTGATGTGGACAGTGCAGAACGAGCTTTACTTTCTCTTTCAAATTGCACCGGTAGCTTTACTCTGCTGATTACCCAGTGCTGTAACTTTTCAAAGAGTGATGGATTGAGACACTGCTGAGAGGGTAATAACATATATCAAAGCAGGTGCTTTTCATATTCTGGGAATGTTAGATGCTCACTGTGCAGAGAGGTTTCCAATGTATCTGACACTCTTTTGTAACTGCCTTGCAGTTGTTTGCTGCGTTCAGTGTAGAAGATGTCCTTCCATTTAAAAGACAAGATTTCGCGTTGATCTGTATCTTACACCGTGCTGAATCGGTTTGGCAGAGTTTGCTGTGGTTGGAGTCGTGGGAATCTATTCAACTATTTACGCAGTTTTACTTTCCTGGGTGTGATTGATGTGGCACTGTATATGGAAATGCATTTTCCACTTAAAGATTAGAGAGTGTGATACTCTGCATTTCACCCTGTGCTGTACTTCTCCTGGAAGTGTTTAATGACAACAGTGTAGATGCAGGTTTGCTTTTAGTTTGCAAGTGTGGAGAAATTTACTCTGAATCTTACATGTACCTAAACTGCAGATCCTTCGGGGAACAGTGTGGAGGGAGATTATTTTGAAAGTATCGGCATCTTTAATCTGTATCTGTCCCTGTTGTCAGAATGTTTGATGGAGGAGACTGTGAAAGGAGGTTTAATTTCAGTATAACAGTGCAGAGGGATATTCTGTTCCAGATTGATTCAGTTGGCAGAGCTTTACTCTGCCTTTAGCTTGGTGTGGTCCCTATCCTGAGAATGGTTAATCCGTAGAATCCCTGCAGTGGGGAAATAGGGCCTTTGGCTCAACAAGTACACACCATCTCTCCAAAGGGTAACCTATCCCACTACATTTACCACTGACTCATGCACCTAACCTACACCTCCCTGAACACTATGGGCAATTTAACATGTCCAATTCACGTAACCTGCACATATTTCGATTGTGGTTGGAAACCAGAGTCAACCCGAGCAGATACGGTGAGGATGTGCAAACCCCAGACAGACAGTCGCTGAGCGCAAGTCCCGGGTGTTATGAGGCAGCATAGCTAACCACTGAGTCACAGTAGGGAAACAGTGAAGGGGTTCTTTATCATCAGTTTCAAGAGTTAAGGGAAATTTAACCCCATGCTTTCCATATCAAAGGAGTATTTAATGGGGACAGTTTAGAGGGAGATTTACTCTGCATTTCACGTCATGTTTTCCCTGTTCTGAGAAGGAATTGCATTAAACAACTTCCACTCGTATTGTGAGCAAGAATGTATATCAGGGCACAACCAAACAACCCTGAATACGTTCTTTGAATTTAGAAATTCAATGATTTACAGCGAGAGGCAAAAGGACAGTCATTACTGAAAAGAAATTTTGAGCTCCAAGATAGAAATCACAGCTTTTCCAAGATCTTCTCTATTGATTCTTCTAACAAATTTTGATCACGTTTAACATCACTATGTCATCAGACTCGCCTTTTTTTTGAGAGAAGTAGATGTTTGTCAGAATACTTAATTGCAGTGGATTTTTAACTGATGAGGGAATTAACTCAACTGTCATGATGTGATGCTTCGAAATGCAAAAATAAAAGAAATATGATGCAATCGCCCTGCAGGGTATAAAGCTAAGACGTTGGGAATGTAACACCGCAGGATTTAAGGCAGTGGGACTTGCTGCAGCCGAAAAAGCACAGCTCATTCCACAAGGAAAATGCATCTTCCAATTCAAACAATTCGGAAAGTCTTTTACATGATCATAGGCATCATTGGAGTTCCTGGTAAATGTTAATAATCATTGCCGTTCTAAACTGTTTATAACCTGCTTTCTGCACTTATATCTTCACGGTTCATGTTATATGTTGAGTTAGTATTGAGAAGGAAAACCATAGATATTCAGCAATGGCATTCTGTTAAATTCTTGGTCCTCATTTATTTGTGTACTTTATTTCTCCTATCTTGGCTGTTTGGAGATCATAACGTTTTGTATTGCGTCAGTGCTGCATTCGGTGGAACAATGCATTGAAAACGTGGAACAAAGTTTTTTGAGAGAGCAAACAAAAGGAGAGAATCAAACTAATGAGCTCAAACGTGAATACACACATCGTTGTGCAAGGAAAGTAAGACACTATCTTTTTCGAATAGCAATATGCTGTGAATTGTGGATTTAGATAGAAACCTTGTTACTTTGTACCCCGGTCAATGAAAGCAAGCAATTAAGAAGGCATGTTGTATAGTGCCTGAAATTGCAAGAAAATTTGAAATCAGAATTTAGAGATGTCTTAGTGTGGTTATGCAGGGTCGTGGTGAGTCTGCACTGGAAATCTGTGTGCAGTTTTGGAGTCCTTGTCTCAGCTAGGGCATTCATGCTATTGAGGAAGTACAGCAGACAATCTCTAGGCTGTGGCAGCATGTAGGAATGCAACCAAATCATTTTGAGATGAAGGATCAATCATGATTGGGAATGGCTTGAATGGCCGAATGGCCAACTCCTCCTCTGAGCTGCTCTTTGTTGCTTTCTATGAAAGAAGGACAGTTAAAAGTAGAATTGCAAGTAACTTGGTCACTACCTGTGCTTAAATAAGTGACGACAAGTACCAAGTATGGACTTGAACAGTCATCATTATGTATTAGTATTCAGTTTGAGGGATATGCCCCCCCCAACCTCCTAGTGCAATTGTTGTTAGTCCTATCAGTTAGTCGCCTACGTGGAGCACAGATTGTTCAGTGATGCCTAACGAAACTGCTTTAAGGCTATACATTATGCTTTTGCTATTTAAAAAAAATGCCGCTGAATGTGACTGCTGAGTATTGGAGATGCAGATTGGTGAGCACAATATTTGGGCTTGCATCATAATCGCATTACATGTGTCTTCATGCGCCATGCCAGTTTCTGTCCATTCCAGTTCTTCCAATCCACCCTAATGTATATCACAATTTCCATTTAACTGTACATTAGAAAGTTTTACTTGTCAAATGATTAGTGCAGTGCCAAGCTCTTGATCTGCATAGGCCTTTGTTGAATTCTTCTCAGAATGTACAGACTTGTTTTAAAATTCATGTTTGATGGATGTCGCCGTCCAGCATTTATTACTCATTCCTGGTTGCGTTGGAAAATCGGGTGGTGCGCTGCCTTCTTGAACTGCTGCAGCCCATCTTTTCAAGTTTGACCCAAAATGCCATGGGGGAAGAATTCCAGGATTTTGACTAAGCAACACCGAAGGACCAGCGATATATTTCAAAGTCAAAATGGTGAGTGACTTGAAGGGGAACTTGAATATGGTAAATTTCCCAGATTTCTGTTGCTCTTGTTCTTCAAGATGGAAGTGTTCATGAGCTTGCTAACTGCTGCTAAGGGTCTTTGGTGAATTCCTGCAGTGTGTCTTGTTGATAGTACACACTGTTACTACTGAGCGTCGGTGGTGGAGGGAGTGGATTCTCGTAGCTTTAGTGCCAATCAAGTGGCCTGTTTTATCCTAGGTGTTGCCAAATCTCTTGAGTGCGATTGAGCTGGCACTAAAGCAGGCAAAAGTGGACCATAACATCGCACTCTTGACTTCTGCTTTGTAGATGGTGGACAGACTTTGTGGGGTCAGGAGGTGAGTTATTCACCGCACTAAGATGAAATTCTGACGTTTGCTTGTAACCACTGTGTTTATATAGTGAACTCCAGTTGAGTTTGTGGTTAATGATAACCCCCAGAATGTTGGTGGTTGGGGTTTCAGTGATGGAGCATCGTTGAATATGAATGGGCTGCTGTTACCGTGCTTCTTATTAATGATGGTCATACACTGGCATTTATGTGGTGTGAAAGTAACTTAACACTTGTTATCCCAAGCCTGGATAATGTCCTGATCTTGGTTCATGTGAACGTGGACTTTGAGGAGTGACGAATAGGCCTCGACGTTCGTAAGTTCAAAAGGTACAGGCACAGAATTCGGCCAGTCGGCCCATCCAGTCTGCTCCGTCATTTGATCATGGCTAATATGCTCCTCACTACGATTTTCGTGCATTCTCTCAATAACCAATCAACCCATTAACTAGTAAAAGTCTGTCGAACTCCTCCTTAAACTTACTAAATGTTTCAGCATGCAGCACACTTTGAGGAAGCGAATTCTGCAGATTCACAACTTTGGGAGAAGTAGATTCTCCTCAATTCGTTTTTAGATTCTTACCCCTTATCCTTAGGCTATGGCTGCTCGTCCGATAGTAACCCACAAGACTAAATATCAGCTCCACATTAATCCTATCCATGCATTTTTTAATTTGAGTACCTCAATTTGAACTCGGCTCACTCATCAAAATTCCACAGAGTATTTGCCTGAACTGACCTTTTTTCTATTCATACAGCAAAACCGTCATCTCTTGGATTAATCTGACGAACTTTTTCCGAACTAACTCCAGTGCCACTATGTCTTTCCTGAAAAAGGCGTGCAAATGTATGAAGTAAGCTCCATGTGTGGTCTTACCAACGCTTTGCATGAGTGAAACAATACTTCCTAATCAATGAATTCTATTCCGTCCACTGTAAATACCAACATTCCACTTTCTGGACTTTCTCGTGACTCAAGAACGAGGACAGTTGGAGTGTCATACAATCATTGGCGGACATCCCCATTAAAAATTTATCATGGAGTGGAGGTGTTTATGAAGGAGCTTACGATGGTTGGGCGTGGGATACTACCTTAAGGAACTCCTGCAGAGAAGTCCAGGAGCTGAAATGGCTAACCTCGAACAACCACGAACATCTTCTTGTGTGTCAGGTATGACACCAATCACTGACGCCAATTTTGCTAGGCCTCTTTGATGACCCTCCCGTTTGAAATGCAGTCTTGATGCCAAGGACTGCCACTTTCACCTCATCTCTACAAATCAGTTTTTTTGGTCCAAGCCTGAACTGAGTGGTCCTAGCGGAACCCAAATTGGGCATTATTGAGCATATAATTGCTGAGCAGGTGCTGCTTGGTAGTATTGTTATTGACACTTGCATCACTTTAGATGATCGCAGTTTGATTCAATGGGCAGTAAAAAGCCGGGTTGACTTTGTCCTGCTTTGTATGGACAGCCCATAGATGGATAATTTTCCACATTGCTGGGTATAGTTTGGTGTTGTAACTGTATTGCAACAGCTTGGCCAGGGCAGCAGCAGACTCTGGAGCAGAAGTCGTCTGTACTTCTGCCGTTGTTGGGGTGGTGGTGTTTGCAGTGTCTTGAACCGTTTCTTGATATCACATTAAGTGTATCAAACTGGCTGATGACTGGTCTCCGTAATGCTGGCGACCACTCATTGTGAATAAATTCATGACTGAACGCAATCATATGCAGAAATAACTTCAAGCAGATAGCACTTTCAAATTTTAGAGGTACTTGGTCACTACTCAGATGTCCTTTAGAATTATCGAGGTTTCCAGCAAAATCAACAGGCCTTTGCCAATTTGGCGTGGGCATGTTAAAAAAAGACTAAGTATCCTAATTCCGTTTCTCTACACTTGACTCATAGTCTGAGTGTCTTAACATTGCAAGCGCAAGTCCAAATGCATCTCCAGCGTTATAGAATCTTCGGTCTCTTTCAGGCTCACAAGTAGTGAGCTCCAGATTCCCTCGAAAATCTGAGTAATTTTATCTTTCTCCTTTCTATTGCCCTAAAGCCATGTTCCCGGTCATTATTCCGTCCACCAAATGGATATATTCTTGACTGCCTCCCCTATCTGTGCCCCTCAAAAACTTAAACGTCCCTTTCATGTCCACTTGCATGCTCCTCTGCTCCAAGGAAAACAACGTATTCAGGCAAGACGCTGCAAGAACACAGCAAGTCAGGCAGAAAATGGAGGCGCAAATTCGACGTTTTGGGTGTAACCCTTTTTCAGGATTTGGGGTGCGTGCAGGGCCAGCTGCTAATAAAGGGGGTGGCACAAGCAGGGTGACGAATTGGGGAGATGTGAAGACAGGTAGAGGGTACAACCTGTTTGTTCAAAGGGCGGAAAGAATCCGTTTGCTGGCAGGGAGGAATACAATGCAGGAGAGGGGCCGGGGAGGGAGTGGGGAATGGGAAGGGAGGTTATTTGATATTCGAAAATCAATGTTGCATCCTCCAGACTGTAGGAATCAATTGGAGAAACAACACCTCATCTTCCACCTGGGCAACCTACAACTGGTGGACACAGCATTGATTTCTCTACTTTATACAAACCTCCCTTCCCATATGCCTACTCTCGTCACAACCCGTCACCCTCTGTTCTTCCCCTTGCCACCCACCATATTCATTCTTCCCAAATAGTCGTGCCCTGTACCTGTCTTCACCTATCCCAACTTCACAACATTGCCACTGTGACCGCTTTTGTCTGCACCTCCCCTTACACTAACCCCGAATCCTGAAGAAGGGTTGCACCAGAAAAGTCAACTTCTCCACCTCCACATGCTGCCAATTTTGCTGTGTTCTTCCAGCCTCCTGCCTGTTTACTTTCAATTCCAGCGGCAGCAGTTTTTTTCTTAATCTAACCAAGGAAAACAGACTGCTTTTGGCTCTCTTCCTTATTAAAATTCCCGAGTTTTGGCAACATCCTCTCTTTGCATCCACTCCATTGTAATATCCAGCACAGCGAATCCTCCAACTACACACAATACTCTTGCTGTAGCATAGTTCAATGCTTTATAGCGTTTCAGAATCATTTTCCTGCTTTAGAATTCCGTGCTTTGTCGAACAAGTAAAATATGCTGTATGCCTTCCCAATCACGGTATCTACTTTATCCATGCAATATAGATATTGGCTGTTCACTAAGATATGACTCAATGCACTATTCTTGCCAATCAAGGTGGCACTGCACAAATGCATCCACGTGTTTCAAAAGTTTTTGTATTGTGATATGTCGATCAGTGCAGGACACAGAATGGTGAAGGTGATATAACCAGAACTTCATGCCCCTTAATGCAACCTTTTCATGTTTATTGGTTACTGTACAAATGGACTCCAGCTCTTTGAATGTATTTATGTTGACGAAGGAAAATTGCATTTGTATTTCAAATTCTGATGAATCTACAACCACGGTACTCCTATCATAGGGAATTGTCAATGAATGTTTGGCTTCTTCGAACTCAGCAAAGGTTTGGGTTGTGTCGTAGGTTTCGTGCTGCTGAATAAAGAGACTGTGGAGTGCAAGTTCATAGCCCCTTGAAAGTAGTAAAGAAGGCGTTTGCTAAGCTTTCCTTCGTTGGTCAGAGCATTGAGTATAGACATTGGAGGGTCATGCTTCGGCTGTACAGGATCTTGGTTTAGTCATGCCTGGAATATTTCACGCAATTCTGATCTTCTTCCTATCGGCAGGATGTTGTGAAACTTGAAAGGGTTCAGAAAAGACGTACACGGATCTTGCCAGGGTTGGAGGATTTGAGCAACAGGGAGAGGCTGAATTGGCTGGGGCTGCTTTCGTTGGAGTGTCAATTTGGAGGGGTGACCTCATAGGGGTTTATAAAATCATGAGGGGTACGGATAGGATAAATAGACAAAGTCTTATCCCTGGGGTGCTGGAGTCCTGAACTAAAGTGCACAGGTTTAGGTTGAGAAGGAAAAGATATAAAAGGGACCTAAGGGGCAAGGTTTTCACGCAGAGGATGGTGTGTGTATGGAATGAGCTGCCAAAGGAAGTGTTAGAGGCTGAGACAGTTGCAACATTTAAAAGGCATCTGATGGGTGCATGTTTAGGAAGGGTTTAGAGTGATATGGGCCAAGTGCTGGCAAATGGGAAGAGATTAGGTGAGGAAGGGTTGAGAGCGATATGGGCCAAGTGCTGGCAAATGGGAAGAGATTAGGTGATGCTATCTGGTCGGCATGGACGAGTTGGTCAGAAAAATCTGTTTCCGTGTTGTCCATCTCTTTGACTCTATTACTTCTATCACAATACGAATTTACAAACTCTTGAATCAAATTTGCAACACTATGTCAGAAAATGAAAACTGTATCAGTAATATCCATGTCGCATTTTTCTTTCCCATAGTAAATATAATGACAATTGCCATCCTGTCTCGGGGAAATTGTGGACTTTCTGCCTGCACGACTCTCTACCTGTTGGCCATGGCAGCGGTGGATCTGCTGTTTGTTATCACTGAGGTCATACTCCGTAAGATCAAATACGACTATTTCTCGAAAGGTTTCTTGGATATCACTCCTGTGTGTAGCTTTCACTATGCCCTAAACCGTGCAGTCATAGACTGCTCTGTATGGTTCACCATTGAGTTCACCTTCGATCGATTTGTCACCATTTGTTGGCAGCAGAAGCTTAAATTGAAATATTGTACTGAAAAGACTGCACGTGTGGTTCTAGTTACCACGGGAATTCTACTCTGCTTAAAAAATATTCCTATTTACTTTAGATTTAGATCTTCAAAAATCATCGATAATGTACCGTGGTACTGTTCTAATACACAGGCGTATTACTATGATCCCGTATGGAGAGGATTTAAACGATTTGAAAAGGTTTTAACGCCAATACTCCCGTTCTTTTTAATTACATTGCTGAATACACTGACAATAAGACACATATTAAGCTCCAGTCGAATCCGCAAGCAACTAAAGAGCCAAAGGAATGAAGAGAAAAGCAGGGACCAAGAAATAGAGAGTAGAAGACAGTGTGTAATCTTACTGTTCGCCATATCCGCCAGTTTCATACTTCTGTGGTTGTGGTATATCTTAAATTACTTTAACATTGATTCTCCTTTGGATAGTTCTGGTGAATATACTTTCGGAGTTGTTGCGTATATGTTGCGGGATTTGAATTGCTGTACAAACTCCATTATTTATGTGGCAACTCTGTCCAAGTTCAGAGAACAATTCAGAAATGTAGTGAGATCTCTTTTTTTATGTAAGTTAGCCTGTTGATAAATAAGCAAAGGAACTGAAACCACTTAAGACCCAAAGGGTAATGGACAACAAATGATAACTGGAAGTCTTAAGGATAAGGTGTCTTCAGTTGTAAATTGACGGTGATGAACAATTAGCAATAAGAGAAGATTAGGTGGAGAGTTGATTATCCAAAGGAAACTAGCACCAAGACCGTGCATAAAGAAAAGGTACAAAATGTTGCAAGGTAAAGTACTAACATCTAGATGATTTCTGTGACCGTTTGGAAGGGGTTTCAGTCACTGCAATGAACAGTGAGTATTGGGCAATAAGTGACCTTCAAAGAATAGATTCAAAAGAGCCAGAATGAGAGCGAAGGTGCTGCACTGCAGAAGGTAAATTGATGACACAGTGTCTCATCCAACTTGGCTGGTTAGAATCGCAGCTTCTCACATCTGTTCATGAACACAACAACATTCCTCCTCAACAAAGACTGTGCATTCTGAAATCTTCATCTGAACCTTTATTACTTTAACAGACATTATTTATTTAAATAAAGAATTATTCAGTGTTGCTTCCATCTTTTCCTGCGAGGTATTGGACCGACACATTTACAGATCACAGATTGGGGCTATGGACAATGTGCAGCCAAATGGGATTACTCTCGAATGACATTATGGTTGGCACACATATGGTTAGCAGAAGAGCTGATCTTGTTCAGTACTTTTAAACGTTCTTATATATCCCAGTCTATGGACAGGATGGAAATCCCGATTTCCAATGGTTACAAGTACATCTGGAGAGGTCCGTGCTTGTTTTTAGGTGGGATAGCAGCTGGGGTAGGAATGAAGGGGATTTCTGGCAAGGATAAAAAGGCTGAGATACCATTAACCATAGTTCGGGTCAAAACAATTCAACCCTATTCAAGTAAACAATCTCAGGATGAAAGTCTTCATTTGCAGAATGTCTTATTTTGCCTTAAAGAGAGCTTCAAGCATTGCTTGATTCATATTAGCATTGGGTGGCTTATAGTGAATGGTGTCTAGACTCTGACATTCAATATCCATCTTTAAAAGTCCTGCTGACACTTATGAATTCTCCACGTTACTATTGACTTGTTTTAGATCAGGTTAAAAAAAACAGATTTCTCTACTTCATGGGCACCAGTGAACTCGAATCTCTTTACACGTATTTAGATGTTGGCTATTAGAATCGCTTTTAAGTTGTAGATTTTATTTTTATTAATTTTTAATTAATATTCGATACCATTTGCCCAAAATATTGGCCTCGACCTCGGTTTGCCTCGGCCAATGACTTCACCAGTTGATAATTGCTGTTCATCACAAGGTTCCTTCTTCCATTTCATTCAATCGTTTTCTCACACATTCATACAGCTAATCTTTCAAATCTTCTTGCCATTTTCCCCAGATACTTACTGTCACCCTTGCTGACACATACACACTCACTTACACACTCTCGCTTTTCTCACTCAGGTACCAACAATCTCAGCCGTACTTTCTTAAACGTACCTTCACTTGCACACACTCTCACTCACTCACAGAGATATTCATTTCCACATAACGTATGTCTCCTGCTGACTACAGTGTATATAGAGAAAGACTAAGCAGATATATGGGCTGAATATACTGCATTTGCTCCCAAATGCTATACAATTAAGTGACCTGAAACGAAACAAATGTGAATTGGGGATCCCCTTTAATTCATCCAGCAAGTGTTTATGGTATCAAAGTGACTAGGATGCATGTTCAACCGAGTTATTCAATCGGTCATTGGATGATTATTTTGATTGAAATAATGTAGAAGGGTACAAATAAAAACGAAGTTTGACACTGGTTGATGATGCTCTTTTCACGAATCAGCACTGACAATATGTGTGAATCGACTCTTTTTGCACTCTATTGAATACATGCGACTGTCCTTAAATGAATCTCAGAAGATAACGTCCAACCATTACTGTGTTAAGGACATGAAATTTGAAAACAATTATAAGAGATCAATGGCACTACAATTATAGAATTTCGTTTTGTGATTTGTTTGAATCGAAAAGGCTTTAGCGGCAACCTGCTGGGGAAACAACTGTATTTTAGCTAAAGTTTAAAAGTAATGAGTTAACAATCGCTAATTAAGCATAATTAGTAAATAATTGTCATTAAAGAGACCATTTAATAAATAGATAAAACAACTGGAAATTGTCATCAGTAAAATGCTGTCCTTATCAAGTAACATATTTGAAGATTGAAAAATGTTCTTCTGATTGATCTGAGGTGTCTATAAATACAAGACGAAGTCGTGAGTGGCAATTACAGTTGTTACATGATTCATTGCATTGTCATATCGGCTGACGAGGCATAACTTCATCTATTCAACCTGACAGACTCCAATTATTGAACGAGCACAATGAATGTTCCAGATTGATTCTTGGTATGGTAGGTTGAAAGTTTTAATAGAGACGTAATCGGTTAGAGTCATACTTAATGGATACTAGAAGAATATGAAAAAAGTCCAGGAACTTCCTATCATGACACGGGGTAAACCCTTCGGCTAATTTTACACCAAACTCACAGAAAAGCTCACCTCACCTCGTAATCTGGAGAAGAACTACTAAATCCCAATATTAACAAAACGGAGATTTTCTCTAACTGCAAGAAAAAGATAGGGAATATTCGTCAACAATTACACTTAAGCCTACTTTGCATGATTGATCTATCTATCTCCCACTCTACAACAATATAACGATCCTATAAAACTCCTCAATTAAGTTGTACAAAAAGAAAATCGAATTTCAAAACCATTAGGCTGTGTCTTCCTTTTGTATCTTCCTCTGTCGGTTTTCCTGTGTCGCCATTTCTTCAGTGTTCTGCTGCATAGATTTGATTTGAAAAAATAACTTTCAGAGAACGATTTTAATGCCCCAAAATGATCATCTCATTAGTTTGAAGTCGTCAAAATAATAAAATTCAAATTCGATTGGATTTAAACTGATTGGTCAAATTCACATTTGTTGTGTAATATAGCATCTCAGCTCCAGCTGTTTGATCCATAGCCAATTGCTACATTTTTAAAAATTTCAGCACACCCCCTTACTTGTTAAGGCGATGCTATGTTTAATTCTCTCTTAATGGTACAGTACACACCATCAAGTTCATAATACCTCTGCCCTTAAGAAAGAAAACGAACCATCATAATGAAAACAATCCTTCATTTTCTTTTCTATGCAATAACCACATTACTATGACATACATATGTCTTAATCTAAGTTCATATTGACTTCTCTCCACATATATATAAAACATTGAACAGATGCCAATCTCATCTATACTACATCGGTTACATCCACGATAATGCATGTGTTGGGACATTCTTACAAACTGAACGACGATTTTTAAAGTAAACGCCTGTAACTTAAGACTCCAACTATCCTCTCATGTTCTTGTCTTTAAAGTATTCCAGAAATGTAAGAAAATTTTGATACGTGTGCACAACCATTTCCAACACATTGTTCGTGACATAAACATTAAAAGTTGTCAGGCCAGGACCTAACTCAATAGTTCTTGTTCGATCTTAGAGTATTTTTTGTCGTGGAGTTTCATTGAAAAGTAACCAACTGGCAGTTCAATTCTCTCATCATCTTCCTGTAGCAGTACAACTCTACTGCCTATTTCGCTGGCATCTTTCAAAGATTAATATTGCATTTGAATTGTCAAATGTCTCCTGGCATTCTTCTGTCCAACTAAAGTGTGTGTTCTTCTTCAACAAATCTGTTTACATTGCCACGAGGCTGTTGAAGTTTGGAACACATTTTCGATAAAATCTGCTCAATCCCAAAAATCAAAGCACTGCTTTCTCCGAGGTTGGCCGTGGTGTTTTGTCGATGGCCGTCGTCTTTGCATTCCTTGGGGTCACTCTTCCATGACTGAATTTGCGAATTCACTTTTGTTTAAGTTTATCACCATTTTCCTTCTATCAATAGGTCAAAGAGTTCTTCCAATTGTATCACGTGATGTTCCGAGTGCTCATTCACGATCAATACATCGTCCAAATAGACTGCACAGTTTTTTTTTTAACCAAGCTTCAATTCTGTTGATGAGCCTTTGGAATGTGGCGGGTTTGTTCTTCATTCCAAAGGGCATCACTTTGAATTGGTACAGTCCATTTGGGGGTTACAAGCATAGAGGTTTCTTTTGCATTCTCTGACAAAGGTACCTGTGCCATAGCCACGCAGTAAGTCCAACTTGGAGAGATAACTGCAATTTCAATTCTCTCTGTATAGTCCTGCAATCTCGATGTTGTGTATGAGTCCGCTAATATTACAGCATTCACCTTCTGATACTCCACACAAATTTGATGAGTCCTCTCAGGTTTTGGGACAAAGATAATCGGCGGACCCCACTTGCTCTGACTTGGTTCGACAATCTCATTTTTGAGCGTGGCCTTGACTTCCTGCTGGACCTGTTGGACTTGCAAAGGATTAAGCTGGTAAGGGTGCGGTTTTATCGGAACTGCATTCCCTACATCTCCCTGATCCACAGTAGCATAGCCCTCCCCATCTGATTCCTACATATGTCCTCATCGTGTTGTAAGAAACCTTTCAACAGTGTTCTTTGCCCCTGAGGCAGTCAGCTTACTAACCTATCCCACTCCTTGCGTACCTCCTCAGTGTTTAATACATTTGGAGGCACATCAACCTCCACAACATCTAGTTTGATTCCTCACTCTGAGCGGCAGTAACTAGCTCCTGTTTTTTGCTGTTTCCTTCTCCCTGTTATCAGAACGTTTCAAAATATTCACAGGACAAACCCGATAAAGGTTTTTTTTACAATCTGGCATTTTTACGAGATGGTTCACTCGAATCAACTACTTCTCAATTTGATAGGGACCACTAAATCTGGCCTTGAAGGAATATCCTGTCACTCGTAATGATGCGAATGCGTCATCACCACGGGAAAATATCGGAATTTCAGATTTTGGATCTGCCCTCTTCAGGTGGTGTTTTGCTAACTCACCGACCAATTCAATCTCCCCCTCACCTCAGAGACAAAATCCAAGTGCGACATCTCCAACCTTGGTCCTGTTAATCTCATTTTAATCAATTACAAAGGGATTCTCACTTCATGTCCAAATATTTACTCAAATTAAGTAAACTGAGTACATTAGCGTAGGGCATCCCTAATGGTAGATAGTGCAAATGGGACATGTTTATCCAAAACATTCTGGTAACAGGGATAGGATGCTCTCAACACGGCCTTCCGGGTTTGATGCCACCTTTCTTAAGTGCCCTGGGGTTCAGGATGATACGCACTTGATATAAAGTGCTGCATAACTATGCGATCCTTGACTTCCTTAAAAAGCCTGACAGTAAAATTAGAACTTTAGTCTGATTGAATCTCTTCACGTCGCTCATAACTCGTGAAGAAAGCTCCTAACTCATCTCTCACCCTTTTTGTCTTAATGCTCCGTAATGGAATTACCTCCAGAAATCTGGTAGACACTTCCACGATGGTTAGCAAGTACGATCCCATTTTTAGTTTTCAGGACGGGCCCTACACAATCAACCATAACCGATGTGAAAAGATCTTCGAATGCGGGAATTGGCAACAAAGGTGATGGTTTTTAGTACTGACTGTGGCTTACCTCCCTGTTGGCATGTATAATACGTATCACAAAAGTTAACCATATCCTTTTGTATCCCAAGCCAATAGAACCGTTTTCGTACTTTTGCCTGAGTCTTCTGTACACCTAGGTCGCTTCCTAAAGGTAGTTCATGTCCTTTCCATAGCACTTCCTGTCTGCATGTTACCAGCAACACTTTCTGGTGCACTTCTGCCCATTACTTCTCTGCACTAACCTGCCGTGTCTCCATTTTTGTCTTAAGAATCTGTCTTTGATAAAATAATCTCCACAATATTCTCTGTCTCCTTTTATGAGCATGCATCAGCATAAAGATCTTTTATTGTTTCGCCTTTCTGCTGTAATCCCATTAACCAATAACTTCTGTCTGATTTTGCCACTCTACTGCTCGTCTCAGTTATTGAATATTCTATTGATCCATTTCAATTCTAATGAGATCTGGAAGGGTATTTTTAAAATCCTCCAGCAGAAGAATCGCTAATCAAGCCTCATAGGTTTAAGGCCCACATCCATCTGTCAAATTTGCAAAGCTTAATTCTTGCAAACTTAGCATAAGTCTGACCTGATTCCTTCTTTATGCTTCTGATTCGCTGTCAAGACACTTCCGGTACCAAGTCACGAGCAATCAAAATAGCATTTTTGACGTCTGCATAATCTTTTGGCCCGTCTTCTGACAACACTGATAATAACTCATTACCTCTGCCTATTAGTTTCTTCCGATCCAGCATTACCCACAAGTCTTCTGACCATCCTGCCTGCCTAACTAATTTTTGAAACAAGAAAAAGAAGGTTTCTATATTTTTCTAATCAACATGTTGTAACATTAGAGTAGTGATAAATGGCTCCATTTCAGAATGGCAGGCAGTGACCAGTGGGGTACGGCAGGGATCAGTACTGGGACCCCAGCTTTTTACAATATATGTCAATGATATAGAAGATGGTATTAGCAATAACATTAGCAAATTTGCTGATGATACTAAGCTGGGTGGCAGGGTGAAATGTGGTGAGGATGTTAGGAGATTTCAGGGTGACCTGGACAAGTTAGGTGAGTGGTCAGATGCATGGCAAATGTAGTTTAATGTGGATAAATGTATGGTTATCCACTTTGGTGGCAAGAACAGGAAGGCAGATTACTACCTAAATGGAATCAATTTAGGTAAAGGGGCAGTACAGAGAGATCTGGGTGTTCTTGTACACCAGTCAATGAAGGTAAGCATGCAGGTACAGCAGGTAGTGAAGAAGGCTAATAACATGCTGGCCTTCATAACAAGAGGGATTGAGTATAGAAGCAAAGAGGTTCTTCTGCAGCTGTACAGGGCCCTGGTGAGACCACACCTGGAGTACTGTGTGTAGTTCTGGTCTCCAAATTTGAGGAAAGACATTCTGACTATTCTGGCAGCGTAGGTTCACGAGGTCAATTCCTGGAATGGCGGGATTACCTTACACTGAAAGACTGGAGTGACTGGGCTTGTATACCCTTGAGTTTAGAAGACTGAGAGGGGATCTGATTGAAACGTATAGGATTATGAAAGGATTGGACACTCTGGAGGCAGGAAACATGTTTCTGCTGATGGGTGAGTGCCGAACTAGAGGACACAGCTTAAAAATAGGGGGTAGACCATTTAGGACAGAGATGAGGAGAAACTTCTTCACCCAGAGAGTGGTGGCTGTGTGGAATGCTCTGCCCTAAAGGGCAGTGGAGGCCCAGTCTCTGGATTCATTTAAGAGAGAGTTAGATAGAGCTCTCATATTGAATGGTGGTGCAGGCTCGAAGGGCAGAATGGCCTACTTCTGCACCTATTGTCTATTGTGCATTGTCTAACATTTTAGCATAACTCTGCATTCACCACCTTGTCTCTTCTGTTGTATCCATGACTCCGTATGGAGTCAGCTATTATGAGGGGGCATAGCTTTAAATTAAGGCGTGGTAGGTATAGGACAGATGTTAGGGGGAGATTCTTTACTCAGCGAGTCATGAGTGCATGGAATGCCCTGCCAATAGCAGTTGTGGACTCTCCCTCTTTATGGACATTTAAACGGGCATTGGATAGAGGATAGAGGGCTAGTGTCGGTTAGATGGGCTTGGATCGGTGCAACATCAAGGGCCAAAGGGCCTGTACTGTGCTGTATTTTTCTATGTGCTATGTTCTATGTATGCTGTTAATTTGACTTTCCTGATTAAGTTGCAACTTCTGAAGTTCGAACATTCTCTTCACTTTTTTCTTTTCACTCCCTTTTCTCTCCCTTTATTCTCTCTCTTTACTCAGATGAGAACCTTTTTCTGTCTTTCGTTTTCCTCTCTCTCTTTGTTTACCTTCTCACTCCATTTTCCTGTATTGTAAAGTGCGCTGTTGTTTTCTGTTTCTCTGACACACATCAGTGTTTGAGTAATTCCCTGACAATTTTAGCTTTACTTTTTCTCCTTGCTTAAACCCCAAAATAATCTTTTTGTGAATTCTAAAACGATGGTCTTTCCTTTTCTTTCTGAACTTTCTTGGCAAATTCTGGAAACATTTTCAAACACAACCTGTTCAGTAAGTTTAGGAACCATTTCTCTCACTTTTTAATTCAACTATCGACAAATAACAGAGAGAAAAAAAAAACAAATTGTCTCGTCTAAGTTTTATTTAAAGATCTAGGACACTAATTTGCCAGGATCTTTCCCACCAGGATCTTTCCCACCAGGAATTGCCAGGATCTTTTCAAATCTGTCCAAATCGCAGACTGGATCTGTCCCAACCTGCCCACGACACGAACCCCCAAAGTGTTTTCACATGGGGTTAACTCTTTTTTTGAATGAAAAGCAACTCATAGAAAAGCTTAACTTATCCCGTAATCTGTAAAAGCATGAGAGACGGACAACAAGCCAAATTCCAGTATTTTCAAACAAAACAAGCAACTTTATTCTTGAACTCTTTGAAAAAACTTTCTGCAGATGTAAAACTCCTTTCTCTCAAAGATTTGTTATCTACCTGCCATCACATAGCAACATACTATCCAATAAAGCCCTAATAAATAAGTCCTGTGGGCGGCACGGTGGCACAGTGGTTAGCACTGCTGCCTCACAGCGCCTGAGACCCGGGTTCAATTCCCGCCTCAGGCAACTGACTGTGTGGAGTTTGCACGTTCTCCCCGTGTCTGCGTGGGTTTCCTCCGGGTGCTCCGGTTTCCTCCCACAGTCCAAAGATGTGTAGGCCAGGTGAATTGGCCATGCTAAATTGCCCATAGTGTTAGGTAAGGGGTAAATGTAAATGTAGATGTAGATGTAGATGTAGGGGTATGGGTGGGTTACGCTTCGGCGGGGCGGTGTGGACTTGTTGGGCCGAAGGGCCTGTTTCCACACTGTAAGTAATCTAATCTAAAAAAAAAGTAATCTAATCTAAATTTGCAGCAAATCAGTTTTCAAAACCATATCACGGGTGTCGTCTTCGAGTGTCGAAATTCCTCTATTTGCAGATGTCCCTGGCTCGTCTTCGGTCTTCTTCTGCACACTGTATTTGCAAGAAAAAATTACCTTTTCAACAGAAGGGTTGCGGGCAGTCTGCATGACAATGGTAGCTCTTCTTTGGCTAACTGCACAAAATTCCTGCTCTTTATACCCTAAACATCGGATTGTCTCAATGGTTCGATGTTTCAAAACAGTAAAAGTGAAAATCGGTTCGGTTTATTATTTTGGAACTTAATTTCAACTGATAGGCTGAATTCGCCCTACTGTGAAACCAAGTCAATACCTAAGGAACAACCAAAATGTTACATCTTTAAATATTCCATCACATTTTGCTACATGGACGCTTTGCCAGCTTTTACTTTCTATAAAGCTTTCAGTACGTGACTTCGACTTCATAACACAAATGTCCAGTAAGGTAGAACAACAGTTATTTTAACATTTTGAGTTAACCTGGCATTTACTCAAGTGCCTGTATTTTGCAATTCGAGTTATTCAGAACCGTAAACGGTAGGTTCACTTCTGTATCTCCCAGTTTATTGTTACCTTAGTTCAGATCCTTCAGCGACTGGTTTCTCCCGAGAGTCGAGGCAAGCTCCTCACCACAAACATCATGATAGCATTGTTGTAGAGTCTGAGGATCAGATACAAGGACGAAAGGAAATCAGATAATAAAAGCATAATAAGAACAAATCCCAGTGAATGCTGATAGTTCTGCGCTTGATATCAGTAATAATTCTAAGTGACAAACATTCAGTTATTAAAAATACACATTCAATCAGGTAGTTATGGCAATTTTTGTTTCCTACAGTCTGGATTTCTTAGAGACACAAAGAACATGTTTACTCCTGAATCTCCCATTGTAACCCAATCTAAAGAAATGAAATGAGAAGCAAGCCGAATTAAACAACCCTTCTGAAAATGCTATTTTTGCTTTTGCAGACAGTAGAATACACATCGATACAGAAAATTAAGTTTGCAAAATGAGTGGACTAGGTTTCTCCATCGTTGTCAGTGAATTTTCCTCTGTTCAACTACGTTCAGTGACGGAGAGTAAATAGCCTGCTCCCTCTATAAAGGCCCAGTCTCCCCTTATTCCCCCGAGAGTCATAATTGATGCCTGTTAGTTTTCGCTGTTTGTTAAAGCTGCACTCGCGGGCTTTCAGGTAACCTGGCATTTACTCAAGTGCCTGTATTTTGTAATTCGAGTTATTCAGGTTTCCAACAGGCTTTATCTTACAGTAAATTCAGATGATCACTGGTCAGATGTTTGAAAAAAATCCCAAAAATCCCTTTCGAGAGGTATCTCAGATGATAAATGAATTGTAAGAAATACCTGGTGACAATCGCTGCACTCTGCCCAGGTTCTGCCCACTGTGAGTGAAACCTTGCCACTCTCTGCTGTGTGCCCGTTCTCAAGGGTAAATATGTCCCAATAGTTTAACTTTTAGGGTTTAGCATTCTAGACTCTGAATCCTGGAGACTGTGATGAAACAATTTGCCCTTTTACCAAGCCAGAATTCTTCCCTTGACAAGACACACCCAAATAAATTAAGTGAGCAAGGATTACGAATGTAAATTCAGCTTGTTTTTCTCATTTTAAGCAAAATGGCAGTGGAGAATAACGCTTTACCCTTTCTGTTAGCGTTTAGACTGTACAGGTACAGAATAGTTTGTTTTTATCTGGCACCTTGTGAACGAACACTCGTGCTACACCAGCAAACACTTTACCCCAAAATGACCGATGTTTACTGTATTAGCACCATCTCCGTGTATTCAGTCAAGGTGCTCTCTGCCGTAAGGTTTTGTTCAAAGGCAAAGGGTTTTCATTACTTCAGGAGACTTATGACGTAAGTAACGTACACCAGTGATATGTACACTCCCTGCATTATGTTTCTTTTACACATTGTGTCCTGTTACACTTTGTGGACCACTTTATAAACAGGCGTGAGTACCAGTTATTGAAAAAATGTTTGTTGTATTTATTTTCCTGCATCGAGCCTTAATAGCTGAATTACAACAAAATCGCACAGATCAGCCACTCACAGTGATCTCGACTTGCTGATTGAACACAGATATTAAAATCCCCACTAATCTGTAAGGAGCTACTTTAGATTCTCCAGTCCTGACAAAATTTCGAACTGAGTCCTCACTCAGAATTCCCTTTGATACGGGTCGTCTTGAATCTGCTCCGTTGTATAACTGAGCAGCCCATTCCTTTTACGATAGAGCAACAACATAATGCACGTCCGTTCATAAGCTCATCCACCTGTTAGAAATCAGGACTAATTTTAATGCCTGGCATTTGTTCAAACACATCCTGCCCATTGTAGACCTTCACAACCAATGATACATCTTTTTAAATCAAGGGGTTTTACTGTCGCACAGAGATCAAAGGCCTGGAATGAGAGCAGAGATTCAATCGGGGAGAGTTGGAACTAGCTAAACCAAGTGTTTGCATAGATCTGACTGTGGTCTGAGCCAGCACTGTCTTCTCAGACTCAAATAGATAGTGACATGTGTTCACGAGGTTCCTCCTTACTCTTTCAGTTTTGATATTTCCAAACTATGATTTTTATATTTCGTTTACACAGTCAATCAGGCAACAGATTGTTTGATGAAACAATGTACTGAAAAAAGGCATGACACAGTCTTGACACTGTTCTGCTAAGCACGCTATCTCCTTCCTGTATTCCGTCTCGTCGTTGTTTGAGATCTGGTCTGCACAGCGGGTTCACAAGCTACTAATTTGGCACTGGAATTCATGCGGAGCTTGCCTGCACAGTCATGTGTATGCCTGTATTCAAATTGGCACAGGTGTTGAGGATTATCACAGAGAAGGCATTATCGTTCACACTCACTGGCTGTGGCCTGTTCGTGTGGAAGTCGAGAATCCATCTGGAGAGGCAGGAGTAGAGATCTAGAACCTGGTGTTTCGAGTTGACCTTGTTTGGAATTATGGTATTGAAGGTGGAACTCCAGTCAATAAGTAGAAGCTGATACCAGTATCTTTGTTGTGAGAATGTGAGGACTGCAGATGCTGGTGGGCAGAGCCGAAACTATGGTCGTAAAAAAAGCATAGCAAGTTAGGCAGCATCCAGGGAGTTCGTGAATCGACATTTTGGACATAAGCCCTTCCTGAAGAAATGCTTTTGACCGAAATGTCGATTACCCTGCTTCATCAGTGTCATTCTTGTCCAGACCTCTGGACGTGAGCATGCAGCGAGCAAGACTGCATCTGCAATGGATATGTTGGACGGTGGGCGAATTACAAGGGATCAAGGTAATCCGGAAGGCCAACCTTTCGAATCATTTCATAATTATGGATGTCAGAACTACTGTGTGGGTGTCGGTGAGGTGCACTGTATGACTTTTGTTTGGATACTCGCATTATTGTTGTCCCCCAGAAGTATCTGGAATCATCAGGCTGTATTAAAAATAGGTTAATGATGTCTGTGAATTCTCAGACTTTGTGTAGCATGTGAGTACACGGCCGGAAACCTCTTCTGGACCTATCGCTTTCCATGGGTTTTGTAGAAGAAGGCAGATGGAACGTCTGTGGTAATGTCTTAATGATCAACTGAATCCGAAGCTGCTGGGACGCGTGGCGTCATTTCACTGCCCTTCTGTTCAAAGCGAGCATAGAATGCACAGAGCTCATCGTGAAGGAATACCCTGTTGCCCATGATACCTTTTTGAAATCGCTTTCTGACCTCATGCACAGTTTGGGATTGCCGCATGGCATTCATGATGACCTTGCTAATGTTGTGCCTGCGTTCCCTGTATATGTCAGGGTCAACCGACATAACCAACTCAGCTGTTGGCTTCACTATGGACTGCATTCTTCAGTTCAATCATGGTTTCTAGTTGAGGGATGTCCAGATCAACTTCACTGGCATGCAGTCATCTACAAATCTGCTGATAAACTCTGGAACAATAGTGGCAACCACGATTAGGTTTTCTGCTGGTTTCTTGATCATGGACCTGTCCCTGATTCTCAGCAGTTCCATTGAATCACTTTTGTTTCCTCAGATCAACACTGTACTGGTTTTACACGCCACAATTTCTGCTTGGAAGCCGGGATTAGAAGGACAGTGATGTGGTCTGATTTTTATAAATGCGTATTTGGAATGGAGAGTTAGACATCTTTAATGGTTGTAGCCACCTTTGTTGGTCAAAGATGTTTGGACCTCTGTTCAGACAAGACATTTCTATTTACTACTCTAGTAACACATTCTTGAGATTGACCTGTTTGAAGTTATTAACTGTGATCAACGAGACGTCTGGTTATTCCATCTCAAGACTGTTTTTAATGTTGTATAATTAATCAAACACATTCTTCCCTGACACATAGGGTGGAGTATAGACCGCTTTTGGGATACCAGAGGTAAGCACGCATGGGAGGTAGTAGGCATAGTACTCTACTGGAAGGTACTTAGGTTCAGGTCGCAGTACCTCACCAGCGTCGACATGGCTGAGCACGAAAGGGCATTGATTAAAAGGTAGAAACCACAGCCCCTTTACTTGCCTGAGGACACTAAGCAGTCATTTTCTTGAACTGACAGTCAGGTGTAACCGTGGTCTGCCATGTCTCTGCGCAACAGAGCATTCAAAAGACTCGCAATTTCCTTTTGAAAGTAAGTCTATCCTTAAGGTAATCCCAATCCTTCTTTATGTCCTTAGTTTGGACCTTTCTCAGTTATCGCCTCGGATGGGACAGGTTTGGAAATCTAGAAGTTTCAAAGTCAACTGACGTCCAGCGTGGCTCGTAACTTCCCTGTGTGAGTGGGTGCTCCCAGTTGATCCCGCGTGGTGGTGAGTGAAGTCATCTTGTCAGAGAAGTGCATAAGTGCTCCGATGGGCCGGGGGCTTTGAAGCTTTTTCGTGTCAGGCGTCAGTGAGGGAAACGTGAAGCTTCAGAAAGGAAGCGAGTGCCTCTGTTGGCATCGTGGGCAACAGTGTTATGAGGATTCGATCTGGTTGGGCCGCGTTGATGTCTTGTCACCATAAGGTGAGCTCTCATTCCCAAGCTGATCGGGTTGCGGTTCCAGGCTTATGGAAGGAGACAAAAGTATAAGGTGCTAGAAAAGTTGTGCAGCATCTGTGAAGAGAAATAAACGTTAACGTTGTGGGACCGATGACCCATCTTTAGCACGTTACAGCCTGTGCAGTTCTTCCAATTTGTATTTCATATTTGCACGGGGACATTAGTCTTATGCTTTCACCTGTATTCGCTTCTTGTCGATCAGACGGCTTTCAGACCTGCAAATATGTGTGACATCTGTAAGAATACTGTAGACCACTCCCAAAGTGTCGCCATATTTGATTAGATTAGATTATTCACAGTGTGGAAACAGGCCCTTCGGCCCAACAAGTCCAAACTGCCCCGCCGAAGCGTAACCCACCCATACCGCTACATCTACATCTACCCCTTACCTAACACTACGGGCAATTTAGCATGGCCAATTCACCTGACCTGCACATCTTTGGACTGTGGGAGGAAACCGGAGCACCCGGAGGAAACCCACGCAGACACGGGGAAAACGTGCAAACTCCACACAGTCAGTCGCCTGAGGCGGGAATTGAACCCGGGTCTCTGTCGCTGTGAGGCAGCAGTACTAACCACTGTGCCACCGTGCCGCCCAACATTTTGGAGAAGTCAGGATTATTGATTGAAAACATCAAATCGTTAAGACCTAACTGAGTTTTGTTCTGGTTTGGAAATTTGTTAAACTTTTTCCAAATGCCTGGTGAAGATGGGGGAGGGGAGGTGGTTGTACTCTTAAATCTTGCTGAGTAATCCAAAATCCAAGCCAATGTTCTCTTGCATTTACTTTCTCGATAGCAGATGGCAAAATTTGGAATAAATTAACTAATATATTAGAATAGCTCAGTGTCAAACATTCAAACACTGTGGGTTTCTGAAAAGGAAGTAACAATTCCCTAATATCCTCTGTGGATGTAAAAGTGCCATCGTAGCCTTGTATTATTTAAACGTTACTTCAAACCCATAGCCATGTGGTTGCATGCTAACTATCCTCCGAGAAATGCAGGATGAACAATAAATGTCAGCTTTGGCATTGTCAACCGTTACCCATGAACAATTGTTGTTAATATCAGTTTATTGACTGAAGGCGGTTAAATCACTCAAATAATCCTTCAGTCGAAATGGAAGTGAATGAAATCTCTCAATCTGTTCATCAGAATGCTTCCTTAGCTTGCGTCAGGAGAGGCAGGCTAAACGTTATTGAGTACTAGTGGTTCTGTCTTATCATCAGAATTGCTAGAGAAAAATGAATCAGACTAGGAAAAGTGGCCTGCAGTGTACGACAACTTAAATTAGTCTGCAAACGGTGGCCTGGATTGAACGAGGTACTGCGGGAGATTGGCCTGTCAATAGCATCATAGTGATGCACTTTGAGAAGAATCGCTGTCAGCGGGTGTCACAATGAAGCAGTTTGTAAAGAGCGACCTGCAGTGAGCAACTCGTGGAAAGTCAGTGAGAAGTACCTTGAAGTTAGTATCTCAGTGGAGCAGACCACAAACGTTTTCTGGCATGAACATCGCAGAGACAGTCTAAGAAGAGGGTGCCTGAGTTCGACATGGCAGTGAAGCAGTCTGGGATGAGTGAGCTGAAGGTAGAAAATCAGGGATGCAGACTGCAAAATGAGCCGTGCAGGGACGAATGCATTGAAATACTGTGTTAAGAATGGTCTTCAGTCAAGATTGCATTCAAAGTGATTGTTCAGAGCGGCCTGTACAGAACATCACAGTGGTTAGCACTGCTGCCTCACAGCGCCAGAGACCTGGGTTCAATTCCCGCCTCAGGCGGCTGACTGTGTGGAGTTTGCACGTTCTCCCCGTGTCTGCGTGGGTTTCCTCCGGGTGCTCCGGTTTCCTCCCACAGTCCAAAGATGAATTGGCCATGCTAAATTGCCCGTAGTGTTAGGTAAGGGGTAGATGTAGGGGTATGGGTGGGTTGCGCTTCGGCGGGGCGGTGTGGACTTGTTGGGCCAAAGGACCTGTTTCCACACTGTAAGTAATCTAATCTAATCTAATCTCCGTCAATAAGACTGGGACGGATAGCTCTGTGGTCAAATTTCAGTTCAAGCTCATCAGCTTTCTCTCCCATGTTTTGAGGTGTTGGTTCGTGGTGCTTCTCGATCTCATGCATTCAGCGGCACAACTCTCCCAGGATTCCATTCTAATTCCAAGCGCCTTCATGTCCCTCATACAGACGTCTTTGAAGCCCTACTTGGTTCACCAAGTGTTTCCCTTCCCAGATGCCAGGTTTCCATAGAGGATATCTATTGCGATGCGACCATACTCAAATGGGTGGAAGTGGCCATGGCAGTATAGTCTCCGCTGCCTGAGCAGTGTGTGGATGCTGTGAAGGCAACCGCGAATTAGGACCATGGCGTTGCATCCTCTGTCTTGCCAGGACATGTCCAGGAAGAGGCAGATACTATTCAAATTCTGTCCCGTCTGTCATGTGTCGTCCCATTTTCACTGCCTTACAGCACTGTGCTTATGTTTTCATTATAGTCGAGCCAAGGTATACAAACTGATGTGCAACGTTGTGTTCAAATCATCGATGGTGATGACTGGTTGGAAGTCGCACTGTGCTTCTGGATCTTCAACATTTTGCCACTTTCTCCAGGGGAGTCAATATGACCCGAGCAAAGGCTTTGCCATAAGTGTTGAGGAGAGAGCTGCCTCTGTAAATGTTGAAGTCGCTTCCCTCGAACTTGCTGTTTTAGTGGGCACTATTATTGGCATCCCTCATGACAACACCTATTTGCCAGCAATGGCAGAGGACTTCATGCAATGGGAGCTGTAAACCGTCTTTCAGCACTTGATCAGACCAGGAGGAATCCCATCGCTACTCCGGGTCTTACTGGAGGCCAAGCTGTCTATGGCCTTGCTGGGTTTTCTAAGGATGGCTCTGCATCTCGCTCGTTCATAGTCAGCAAGCATGTGACGACATCAAGTGCTGAAGAAGACACGATATAATCTCTGGCGTAGAGATCAGAGTAGTGTTCATCCCACCTCGTCTTCTGCTGGCTTTTGTCTGTGATTACTTCCTTCTAAGCGGGTTGAAGGGGCTTGTCTTGCTTTCAGGTCATCCTCGTGTATTCTTGATGCCTTTGTACATTCCCCTCACGTTACCCATTAGAGTGGCCACCTGAATTTCCTCACTTCGCTGTGTCCTGTACATGACAGTGCAAAGCCTGGAAGTCTGCTGAAGCTTGTTCCTGGCAGCTCTGTGAATCTGCAATTTGTTCCAGTGAGCTGACCGCTTGCACTCAGCTAGCGGGACACGCTTGGCTTCAAAGCTTGCGGTGTCTCTGTTGCCTTGGCTTCAAACTATTCGAGTGTCTTGTAGGTCTTCTTCCCAAAGATAGCCAGGGATGTTAAGGATCTAAAATTTGAATTGAGGCAGCAAGGACATGTAGATTTTTAATAACCACAGAATGGCATTTCAAATTAAAAGAATACTATAAAATGGCTGAGAATACTGATTGAATCCTAAGAACCTGTACTGCTGATTTGCAGAATTAAGCTGAAATTCAAAGAGAAGAGAACAATATAGTTTTCATAAAATGATTACTGACACATGAAATTGATCATTCGACTTAACCTTGGCATGACAATTTACGTAAATAGATTCTTCTCAAAGGAATACCATTGGAGTAGCCTGTTGTCAATCATGTCACCATATTACAGTTGATTGTACTTCTCGTAAATAAGAACCCTTTCCCAGGACATATCATTCGATTAACTTGCTGTAAATCATGTCACCTTATTATATTCGATTGATCTTTCTTGTAATCAAGGCTGTACTATCTCTGAGAAAAAAAAGCATATAAATAATGTGCAATTTTCAAATATAACTACGCCATTTAACCACGGAACCGAGGCTGGATAGAATTGTTTCAATGTACCTTAATTCAATAAACTAATGACTGTTGCGTTTTGAACAGACTGCATTTGTCGATTCTTTAGACCGCTCTGAACCAAGGCGGCCTTCTTAAGGAGGTCTTAGATCTTCATTTTGGTGCCATGACTCGTTTTAGACTCGGACAGATTGCGAACAGCCGTGTAATGTTAGGTATCCTTCACTATTGAGTGTTGTGGAATTCGGCCGGTTGGACGTGAGTATTTTAAGAGCGTTTGCTTTTCCTCTCATTCACTTTGTGTCTGACGTGACCCTTCACTGTTTATTTTCCAGTCCAACCCGAAAGGATCGGTCTTAGCACGGGTTGGGTCTGGGGGACTTTTTGTATGTTAAAAAGAAGGGGAAAAATTAATTGAGTTTGAGGTTGCTTTGGTACTTACGGACAGTGGTCTCCGAAAATTGCTGAACTCTGAGGGGACTATTAAACTCTTTCTTCTCGAGCATTGTTAATTTCTGGATTTTAAAAATCGATCTCAGCTTCGTTAATTTCCAAAAAAAATGTTCGATGCCCCGAGATTTGCTAATTTCCATTAAAAAAAATCTTCGATTGCTTGAACTTTGTTAATTTCCAGGTACTAAAAAAAACGGATCTTTGTATTTTCAGCAGTTTTCGGAGGCTGGTGGCCTGAACAGTTTTAATAAAGGTATTGAAGTTCTAGGGAAGCAGGAATCCCCCGATATTTGCAGATTTGGGGAGGCAGGAGCCCCCCGATATTTGAAGTTTCAGGGAGACAGGAGGCCCCTTATATTTGAAGTTTTAGGGAGCCAAGAGGCCTCCGATGTTTCAAGTTTTTAGGTAGGCAGGAGGCCCCGGATAGTTGAAGATCTTGGGTGGCAAGAGGTCCCCGAAATTTGAAGTTTTCAGGGAGGCAGGGCCCCCCCGATATTTGAAGTCTTTACGGAAGCAGGAGGCGTCCGATATTTGATGTTTTTAGGGAGGAAGGAGGCCTCCAATATTTGATGTTTTGTGGGAGGTAGGAGGTCCCACATATTTGAATTTTTTAGGGAGGCAGGAAGCCTCCGATATTTGATATTTTGGGGGAGGCAGGAGGCCCCCGATAATTGACGTTCTAGGGAATTCTAAATTAATAATAAAAACACAATACTTAAGCTGATTTTTTCTAAAGAAAATATCGCGAAATTTTATAATAAAAGTTATTTAGTTTAAAAAGGGTTTTGTGAAATAATTAGGCTTTGGAGAAGTATGATTAGTGAATAACATATTTTTTACAATTAGTTGGTATAAAACTGAAGTTAGTTTATAATGCGTAATTACATAGACAGAGCAGATGATCCACCGTCAACGTTCGTGAAATGACGTGAAAAATTTCATGAAAAGTCTGAGGCCTTTAGAAAACTGTCTGAAGTTCAAAGCCAAACATTGCATGATGAAGAATGGCCATTAGGTTGTCATAAAGCCGTTCAATTGGTTAATTAAGCTCATTAGTTGATTTAGCAATGTAACATGGGTGCGGGTAGGAAAGAGTTAATTGGACCAAGGCGACAGTTTTATGGCGACAGGCCCAAGGAATCAGTTTTGCGCTCGTGGCAAGATACTACCACCAAATTGGGGATTGAAGTCACTGCAAATGGTGCCATGAAATCTGTTGAAGTTCTGAAAAGTGAATGTGCTCGAGGAAAACAACATCAGAAACAAAAGGAAAAGTCACAAGTGACTGGGAAACAAACAGAACTGCGCAGTTCGATGGTTGGCTTTCGTTTTAACATGGAAGACAATGATAATTCGAATTTAGACGAGTGACTTTTTTTGGGGCTCCCATTTTATATTCTTCATTACAGGCTGGTCAGTCTTTGGAAGCTGTTAAACTGAATTCTCGAATTCCCGTCGCTCTCCCACAGTCCACTTCTCTATCTTCCCAGTTCAAACTTGCAAATTATCCTTTTAATCTGTTGATTTCTTAAGTACTATAATTAAGGTTTATGATGGTAATGTAAAAGACCTCTGGTCTCATTTATGATTAGATTAGGTTACTTCCAGTGTGGAGACAGGCCCTTCAGCCCATAAAGTCCACACCAACCTGCCAAAGCGCAACCCACCCAGACCTATTCCCTTACATTTACCCCTTCACCGAACACTATGGGCAATCTAGTATGGCCAATTCACCTAACCTGCAAATTTTTGGACTGTGGGAGTAAAGCAGAGCATCCGGAGAAAACTCACGCAGACACGGGGAGAATGTGCAAACTCCACACAGTCAGTCGCCTGAGTCCAGAAATGAACCCGGGTCTCATAGCGCTGTGAGGTTGCAGTGCTAACCACTGTGCTACTGTGCCCCCCAAGTTTTCCACAGCAAATTTTTACTCGCTCCGAATATGCCCCTTTATTGAACACATTAATCATGACAAGTTTACTGATTTTGCTTGTGTTATAGTCCAGGAACAACGGAGACAAGATAATATTCTCATTGCTGCATCTGCTGTATTAGCAGACTTTACTCGTATCCTTGAACTTCACATCAAAAATAAGGAGTCTGCTGAGGATTTTATTGACCGTTTTAGAGAATGTTATGAGTTCTATTCTGGCGATCGGGCTTGGAATTTCAATGCTATTAATGCCCAGTATAACTCTATGGTATTAAACTGCCTGCCGCCCTGTGTAGTGACAGCAGTCAAACCAAACAATCTAGACTGGTTTTAAGACATTCCTAATCAACTCCATCGTTCTATTGCGGCCTTGTGGAATCAGCAGAGTGAAGACAGACGACCAATCCGTGTCAAATCAGAATTTGTAGTCTAAGAGGAGACACCTCAACAGCTACCTGGGCATCATAGTAGTGGCCCTGCACCAATAGAGAGCACGTTCGTGGGGATGGCAGTGGGACTCCCCCTAGACTTTCATGCCCGGCCTGTTTTAATTGTAACAGCCTATATCACTGGGCTGGTGACTGCCCGACTAGAAACTGCCTTACTGGCGGCAGTCTCCTCCATTCGACTTCCTCGAATTGCCCTCGAAAGATCACACAGGGAAACTAAAGACGTTTTCATGAGAGCTACACTCAGAATTCCTATGACACTTGGGGTAAACTCCTGATTACAGTCATCCTCCACCACACGCAAGAGGCAGAGTATAAATCAACAGTTTTTTTTTCACAAAATAATCCCTTTTCCGTAGTCAAATGTTCAGCTTGACATGTCTTGCTCTGTTGGTTTTTGGGTTTTTGTTCGTTTTGGTAATTGTTCTTTGTTTATGAAATATGGAGGGTGGTCGTTGTTCTTGATGCGTGAAAAGATAAGGCTGGCCAGCGGTAACAATTCTTGCACACTTGTTTAAGTAACGATGTGGCACAGCCAGGATTTACGAGACTTAACTCCCAAGGTAAAACCTGAGATATGGAGTGTGTGTGTGAGAGAGAGAGAGAGAAAAAAAGAGCTGACAAATATAGTAGAAAGTTTGTGATTCTGTTTGAATACACATTTGTTTGTTAGTGATTGAATGTTTGTCCTTCCAGTTAAAGATCCAGGACTGTTTTGAATCTGATTTGCATTTTGGAAATTTAACATGATTACTTTTAAGTTTAAGGACCCTTAAGTGATTATGAAATAAAATATTAACTCCTGTTCGTTTTACGGGTCATGACTGTCCCACTTTCAGTTTCTAACGAATCTCCTTTATCCTTACATGAAAGCCAACCTTATTCAATTTGAAATCAGTTTAATACCGAGGAAGACAACACTAACCTTTTTTTTTGTTTCAGACACGCTTGTTTCAACTTAATTTTAAGACTGCTGTGTTTTATTGTCGATTCCTTTGATTAATATCTGTGTCTTGGATTGGGCTATTATTCGTACATTATAAGTTCTTTTTTACATTGAGGAGACAAAACCTTTTAAGGCAGCTCCAGTTATTTCACCATCTTTAACATTGTAATTGAGCCATGACTGGTCAGGACTACTCTAGAATTCTAATTTGGGATTTAAATTAAGGGACTAAATTTAACTCTAATGGGTTTCAAAGTTGGGAACGGTGTGCATTTTACATTTTAAATATTATATACTGAATAAATGAATTTCCAATATATGTATTTATAAAATATATAAGAAAATATGCTACTCAGATAAATATTGTAAAAAATAATGACCATTGATAGATTACCACAGGGAAGATCTGCTCTCAAAACAAGATAAAGAGAACTAATCTCTGTTGATTCTGCAATGTCCACAAGAATAAATGAAAACTTATTTTCTGTAATCTTCTTCAGCTGGATCCCCACTCAGTAATGCGTAAAGTATGCTTGGCACCACTCCACTCAGTGCTCTCTCCAAAATCCAAAATGAATTCTATCCATATCATTAGGTGTCCATAATAAATGAAAAAGGACTACTGCCTGACTTAACCAGGCACTGCTGTCACCTAGCATTCCACCCTTTGGCCAATAGGGTCAGCCAATAATATCGAGGAATAGGGTGGTATATCAATCACTATTTCTTTTGTCGCATTACGGCCCCATTGCCATGGAGTTAGCTGAAAATTCAAATCCTAAAATTAGCTTTTAGATTATGATAATCAAGATTCCAAAATGTACAGATCGAAACAGGCTTTAAATATGGACAAACATAAATTGATAAATTGGTGAAATAAGGTTAAAATGCAAATAGCGGCTCGCAGACCAATTAGAGAAGAGAAGAGAATGATGTGTTAAGAAGAATAAAGCAGCAAAGTTCAGTTTTTAAAATGTTTCGTCACTTGTTATTTTCCACCCTGAATTACAGATAATGATTATTTTAATTTATTATTTCATTTATTATTACATTTATTATGATTTATATTATTTTTAATAAATCAATTGTATTAGTCCAAATAAAAATTAATTGACAGGATTTCTTCACATATTGTCGGTGAACTGTAATATCAATTCATATTTAATTTGAAACATAGCTGCATTAAGTCATTGGTATTTAAAGAATGCAAAGCTACCTTACTGGCCAGTTGAATAATGTGCGAGATAGATATATAATAAAGCAACAATACTGTAAATTGTAAATACTGCAAACAATACTGTAACTTAAATTCTACTCAGAATCCCGAGTCTTTGTCTGGCATACCGACCCTCTTTGAGGATAGGGATTTTGCCGTTAAATATGTGCTGAGCCTGGTGCTTCAATTGTTAGCGCTACTGCCTCACTGCAGCCAGGTTCCTGCTTTCAATGCCAGCCTTAGGCTACTGTCTGCGTGGAGTTTACACATTCCCCCTGTGTCTGCATGGGTTTTCTCCAGGTGCTCTGGTTTCTTCCCGCAGTCCAAAGATGTGCGTATCAGGTGAATTGGTCATGCTAAATTGCCTACAGTCTTAGTGAGAGGAAAATGGGTCTTGGCTAATTACTCTTTGATGGATCAGTGTGAACGTTTTGGGCTGAAGGGCCTGTTTCCACACTGCAGGAAATGTAATCAACTCCTGATTGTCACCTGCCTTAATTTAAACCATCCACTTATTGTTAACTTCTCCTTCTGTTGAAAGTGAAGGAAGCATTCTTCATAGCCGATATTATGGGGATGTGTGTCCTCCGCCATCCTAAACCGAGTCCCACCCCTGGAACTAGAGTTATGTTCATGAAGCATGTCTCCAACTGCAAGATCAAACCGGCCAAACGTTCTCAATATGTTCGAGAGTTATACAAATGTAAATACAGTAAAATTCTGGGAGTAACATAAATACGAATGGCCTTATTTACATGTCTGAAAGATGCACCTATCTGTCTGATGGAAGTGATAAACAATTGAACAGTAATCAAGAAGCTCAATTACGTTCATTTCACCCGATGTTTTTGCAATGTTTTCTGCCTGGAGGACCTGACAGGATGTAGACCAAAACTACGAACCAATCCAGGAATTTCCAGTCGCAAATGAGGTGAGTGGTGGATGTCTATGTTATGGCCAGAACCGGACTGGACCATGATGCAAGTTACAGATAAAACAAATTGTATACACTGCCCTCGCGATCACAAAGGCCGTATGCCAGCCCTGATAGGTTTGATTGGAACCAGGATACCTGCTGGGGGCGAAACCTACCTCATGTACCTACCCGAAGACCACTGCTTGGCAAATTTTTCCCGAGAGGATCCTGAAAATGGGGGCAGGCAGGCCCCAACATTTCACCTTTGAGACTGGCAACAAGACATCAAAAACCCCAGGGGCAAATTCCTGAACTTGCTTTAACTGTTAAAATGTGGCCAACTGGGAGTAATGTCTCTTCAATATTACATTGGAGCTGATGTTGGGAATCGACATGCTTTCATCCAATCAAAATCTACTAATAAAGACTGAATCTTCATTGTGCTTTTAATATGATCCAAGATTTTGGAGCCTTGTGGGAACATTGAAGATTATTAAGCCCAAGGGGGCGGCGTCAAAGTAATAGTAGTTTGTTCAATCAATCTGACGGTTATCAAGGCGTTCGGCTCATGCTACTGAAACTGATACTGTTTCTGAAGTTGTGGGCAAGTATATGCAGCTGCCAAGCAGGCAGCTTTACACCTCAAATTTCTGATCCCATTGGATCCCCAACAAAACACGGTTAGACACAGTAGAAGGATGGGTATTCCAGATCTGGGTAAGGTGCAAAAGTCACAGGGGAATGATTCAATGCCAATTCACAATGTAGATGTTGATTTCTCTATTGCCTAGTGACTGTAATCATATGGGTTTAGTGTTTAGATTGCTTTCAATATTGTTTTGAAATTTGGAAGTAATGTGCTAATTTCCCTTTCTGAAATAATTACAGGCACTTTATTTTACAATATACTACTGACTGAATTATCAAGTGATTTAATTTCATACATGGACGCTAAGCCTAAATATCTTTGCTTTGTGTGTGGAGCTCATAAGAATACACACTGGTTGATATGATTTATTTTTTAATTGGGCTTTTAGATCTAAGAAGGACTGTCTGGCTGAGCTGTTAACTTCACTTAAATATTCAATACTGACCAGTGATGGTGTATAATTTTAAGATTGTACCAATATCTAAATTCTAGGGTAAGCTTAATATTTGAAAAAATATCAGTGTTATTTGAAAGCATTGTGTCATGTTCCCATATTTGGGGACAAAGTTGCCCTCTAGCTAATATTCATTACCAAGTTTTCTGCTCAAAATCACCACTGGGTTTCTACACTTAATTCTAAATACTATTATCTACAGTTGTAGATCAAGCGATGTAATTTGGGTTTAAGGTTTTTTTTTGGAAAGGAGAATGCAATATATTGCTGATCTAATCTAAATTGTAGACAATATAAATGTTTTTAGTAGCAACACTTCAAAGAGTATACATCCTAGTAAAGCTGAATTTATAAAAATAGGATTGCTTAATTCGTCCATGCCTGGGCTTTTCCATATAAAGTAAGAAAATAATGGGTAGGAAGGGAATCTCTATTGCAGTTAATATGAACGAGCTTTTTGCCAGTATGGGAAACATATTTACTCCAGAGGGATATTTGAGTTCGATTAATTTGAGAATTATTTATTTCAAAATTGCTCTTAGGGATTCTAGCCTGCTGAAGAGCACAAATTATTGCCTCAAATAAGGTACACCCTCGATACACACACCATAATATTGGTGACCTCAAATAGATTAGTTTGTGTTACCTCTTTGCTGTGTCCAATTTTACTAGATTATATATATATTGTATACTCTTATATACAATATACAAGGAGGAAATGGTTTATACTTTATTACATTGGTCACTCCAGGGTCTCCAACCTTGCGAGGTGGGAGATGACAAAGATCGAATTTGACCTGCTGTGTGGATGTGCCATTGCCAGCATTCGTGCGGAGGAAGGGACACTTTAGCTGTGCGATCCTGAGCAAACAGAGACTGTGTACCAACTATGCCAGGAAGATGTCGTTACGAGCTGAATGACTGAATGTTCCCCAGAGTGACTTTTGCAGTGGTCAGCTGCATCAAAAAAGATTAACAGTTAATTTACAAAACAAGTCTAAATGGTCTTTACTCTGTAAAGGTTTTGCGTTCCAGTTTGATTACATTTGTACTTTGGGCATCCCTGGTCAGCCTTGTCCCCTTTCAGATAGATCACGTTGCAAACGAGACAAAGGGGAGTGGGGAAGGTTATCCTTCACTAACATTTTGTTTCTCGAAACCCACAATAAAATATTTGGAGAGGATGAAATAGTTTGTTGCGCCCTTACTTCAGCAAGAGACTCCCTGGCCCCTTTTATCCATCCAAATCCTAACATGGGGGTATGGAATAGTAGTCCAGTATTGACAGGATGTAATATCTCCTTTGGTTATTACTTATTCCCACTTGCGACTTTTTATGGACTTCCTCAGTAAACGCACAATATCCTATCCCAATTGTTACAATACTAAGGGATGGGGATGCGCTCATGTAAGAGTTCCTAAAATTATTCTCAGTGCTATGATTAAATGTATTAGTCGTCACTGCTTTTCGGAAGGATCTCGCATCTCATGTATATACCTTAACGTAAAATGTATCCCTATCTATATGGAAAGGTTAACAACACCCACATTCCTTATGATACCCCTCTTGACACTAATATTTTCCCAATTATTGAATGGGTAGAACCATTTTGGGATGCCGACCTTATTTCTTATTAAGAAACTCGCCTCATTCGATGAGATGATTTTCACTCTCAGCACCCAGAGCCAAATTGTGTAATCATGGATTATCCACATACCCCACCACGTCACAAAGGTAGGCCCGCTTCTTACTGGGAAGGTCCCTCTATTATCTCTACTAAACTTGGATATTATGATCTTTTCAGTTATAGTTAGTCCTGAATAGAGTACGTACTCCTCGTGCGGTAGCTGTAGGTACACATTTTCCAACTACTGTTCCCTTGTCAAGGGGATCACAACTCCCCCTTTAAAACGTTAAGTTTCTCCAGACTTCTGTGCAGAATGGAAGAATCCAAAGTTCACATCAAGAGGTAAAGCACACTCATTGGCATATGCAACTCTTCGTGTTCTTTCATGATGAGGGTCTTCAGGGATTATTAGTCATCAAAACTATAATTATCTCATTTGTGGACTCAAGATTTGGTGAAATTAGACAACTGCTGCCTTAATAGAAATTAGGGACATGCTTTCAGAATTGCAACTATTAGCCCAACCAAACTGATTACATACTTGAGAGGGAAGGTGTATTTTGCGCTATAATGAAAGGAAATGGCATTATCGGGGTCACTGATCTTATCAAAAACATTACTAGACATATTGATAATATTCGCACTTTTATCAACCAAATGAACAATGATGCAGGATGGAGGGATTAGGGGTTTTGCTCATTGTACAACTAGCTAATGAAGATGGCTATGTATCGTGCTATTGATTCAATTGTTCTTTTTGTTGGTATTGCTATAGTTAAGTGTATTATTGCTAAAATATTAACGTCTTTTAACGATATTGGTTCCAAGCAGAAAGTGCTTCTTATCCATTGCCTGCCCTTGGTTCCCATTTTGAGGAAGATAAATTCTTCGCTGTCATTGAATTGGATTAATTTGATCCATGCCTTTATGGTGTGGTCATAGAATGACCAAAAAGGGGGGGTGGGGTGGGGGTGGGGGGGGGGGGGGTGGTGGTGGTGGTGGGGGGGGGGGGGGGTGGGTGGGTGTGGAATGAGGATCTAAAATTTGAATTTAGCCAACAAATGCATGTAGATTTTCATTAACCACAAAATTGTTTTTCAAATTAAAAGAATACTATAAAATGGCTGAGAATACTGACTGAACCCTCTGAAGCTGCACTGTTGATTTGTAGAATTAAGCTGAAATTCAAAGATAGGGGACAATAGAGTTTTCATAAAATAAATACTGACACATTAATTGATCATTAGAACTAACTTTTAACTGATACATGGCGTCATAATTTACGTAAATAAGATTTCTTTTCCAAGGAATATCATTAGATTAACCTGTTGTCAATCATGTCACCATATTACAGTTGGTTGGACATTTCTTGTAATTAAGAACCCTTTCCCAGGAAAATCACTGGACCAACTTGCTGTAAATTCTGTCACTTTATTATATGTGATTGAACTTCCTTGTAATTAAGACTGTACTATCTCTTTAAAAAATCATACAAATAATGTGTAATTTTCAAATGTAATTGTGCAACTTCACCACAGAACACAGACGCTTTAAACTCAGTGTTGTTTGATAGAATTGCGTCAAGCTACCTTAATTCCAATAACTCATGACCGTTGCTCTTTGAACAGACCGCATTTGTCGATTATTTTGACCAATCTCGAACCAAGAGGTGCCTCTTGAGTGATCTTAGATCGTCAATGTGAGGAACATGGTATTCTGCAAGGTTTCCCATTTCTCTGTGGTGGATTCTCCATGCCGTGAGGCAATGAGTCCTTTCTAGAAACCTTCTGAAAACTGTTACATCAGGTCTGGCTGGGAAGAATGGAAAAATGGCTTCCACGGTGCAATACTGGAATGTAGGCCTGGCAGGGTAGCGTGCAGGCAGCATCACAATGGAGAAAGTGTGTGAGGGGTGGCCTCCAGTCAACATCGTCAGAAATTGTTTAGGAGGAATGGCCTGCAGTGGTCATCAAAGTGCAATACCCTGCAAAACAGCAGCATTCAACAAATTCTGCAATGGCAAATGTTGATGCATTCTTGAATGAGACAGACAGAAACACACTTCGCATTTGTGGTGGATGAAATATTGTACAAAGATACGTAGGTGTATTTGGGCAGAAGGTGATCACAGCAATGGGCATGTTTTTGCGTTTGGAAAATGTTAACGCAACGGATAGGACAAAGGTGGGGTCGTGCTGTGGGTGTAGTCGGAAAGTCCAGCGAAGGGATGTGTTGTAAGGAGTGTTGGACTCACAGATGAATGGACATTGGTTTGAACGAATGTACAGGTCGGGGTATTGAAACGGCCGGCATGAGAATGTACAAATGTAGGAATGGCTAGACGAATTTGACGCATGTCAGGGTTGATACAAAGTTGAGAGCGGAGGTGTGATTGGCGCAGGTTAGAACAACGGGGAGGTGTGTTAGGGATGTTGGAAGCTGTAGAGATAGTCACATATGCTGGTGTTTGAGACGATAAAATATTAGAAGGCAGTACCTGGAGATTAACTGGAGGAATTACTGAGTGTTACTTCCAAGTACAGGTGTATGGAGCCAATGAACACTGTCTGTCAGGAAGACGTTGCAGAAATATGGCGAACTTAACTGGTGGATGAGTTACACAGATAGGAATGAAGAAGGAAACTGGGGAGATTGAAATGTTTGCTGGTGGGATGGAGACTGTGAAACACTTGGGAAGCATTGTGAGGTCTGCATGGTGTAACTGAGACTGTGCGTGCTGCAGGCACTCGTCGAATTAGAGGAGATCAAAATGTTTCTCGGTGCTGGAGCTTTCATAAATTGTAGATGTTTTCAAAGCTGGAGATGGGCATTGACAGCACCGTGTTATGGAGATTTTAGAGACAGGACCATTTTAAGGATAATATCATAGATGGTCTGAAGTGCATTGCAGCGAACGGAAGGGCTGCAGGCGTTTGCGATGATGGCGATTTGACAATGAGTAGAGTGCTTTGGGACTTGCACGACTCCAGCATGTTACAGATGTAAGGAGAAACAAAGTGACTGGAGGAGGCAATCAACATAAATCCGGTAATAGAAGATTAGTAATTGCCATAGGAAGAGGCATGCAGAGATTGATAGAAAAGGGCAAGCTTATGTCATTCAGGATGATAGTTAATAGGGGGTCTGAGTGTGGGATGTAAGCAGACGGGAATGCCTGATGAGTGGGACGTCATGACAGTTGGAGAACAGACAGCATTGAATTTGTTAAAGTCCAGTTACCACAGTGTGGAATCTCTGAGTTCCAGCAGTGACGTGATCGAGTCTGGGAAAGAAATGCAATCGATGAAATTTTCAGCAACGAGACTGGTATCAATGTCATGAAAATGGAAAAGACTCGTCTAACTGAAAACCTTGTGGCTCGGAAAAGACCTGTCTGCAAAGAATATATTCTGAAAGTATTTATGCAGATGAAGAAGGAGTAAGTGAACGGTCCTCAGTTGAGCTCTGAGTGACAGTCAACACTTAACATGAATGGGGAACTGTATCATCCCCCCATCTATGTGATGGCCTATTATTTCACTTCCCAACTCATCTGCTTGCTCTGCAGAAATTGTAACACGGTACTTTCCCACATGAAAAGCCCAGGTGTTCACTCGGGTGGAGAGGTGACAGCAGTGACACGACCAGGAAGGGACAGAATGAAAATTAAAAACACTTGTGTCTCATTGTGAATTTACATGCAATTACACATGAAGATTTGCCGTATGTGCAACATTTCTTTTGTGAAGCTGTAATGGCTTTGCGTGAGCGAATGTGAGTAGCTGAGAACTAGTGGAGGAGAATCTGTCGATCAGCTTCACATCCTGTCCTGCGGGAGGCACTTCGATTGCTTTCCTGCCGTTTTTATTTCTGGTCAACTGAACGTTCGCTGCACTGATAACTTTTCTGACACCTTTTGTAAATTTCAGCTCTCTAATAATCTCAGTTCAGCACTGGGATAGTTCAACTTCCTCAGTTTTAGAACAACTGGAGTCGATGTGGTGAAGGAAACTGATGTGGATGCAGATAATCAGCCCTGATTTGTTTGAAAAGTCTGGCGAACTCAAAAAGATAAACAGCCTCCTTCTGCTCCTAATTCGTGTCTATTTATTCCCTCCAAGAATTATGTTTCCTCCTCTTCTGTTGTTATGAAACTCTTTAAAGTGACTGCTTACTTCTATTCATTCACTTCGGGTCATACCAGAGCCATCTACCCTGCTTGGCCCCTTTCTATTTGGCATCTGACAACAGCTCTCAGTATTCCTCAGATTGTCCCTAGTTGACAAAATCGCTCAGAAATGTCCCGGATATTTTCTTCTTCTGAATCGAACACACTAAGTGCTGCTCAGTCAGTTGCTTTGATTGTTGGTTGATTGAATATTTCAAGCAAAAATAGCTTCCAGTGGGTTCCTGAGCTTCTCTCTGAACTTGGACAGAGATGCCACATAGACAATGGCGTTCGTACAGCAATTCAAATTTCGCAGCATGTATGCAACTCTTTTAAATGCATATTCCCCATCCCTATCTAAAGGATCATCAATACCGAAATAATTTAAAATATATAACAGCCACAAAATTATGAAGTTTCCAGAAATGACGAAAAGTAAAATTATACACTGCCTTCTACTCTCCATCTCTGGGTCACTAGAATTTTCTCTATTACTCTGACCCTTCAGACCTTTCCGGACTCGACTGGCCACTAAAATGTGTTTGACTGTCAGAGCGTTGAGGAACAGAATTAAAAAGAAAGGGAATATTGGTGTTAGAATCTTCTCAAAGTTGTTAAATCCTCTCCACACAGGGTCATAATAGTATGCATCTGAATTCTCACAGTACCATGGTACATTGCCAATGATCTTATATGGTACAAACCTGAAGTAGACAGGAATATTTTTTAGAAAAAACAGACAGCCGATTGTTGTGAGAACGACAGTTGCAGTTTTTTGAGTGCAGTATTTAATTTTCAGTTTCTCACAACAAATGGTGATATATCGATCAAAGGTGAAAGCGATGGTGAACCAGACAGAACAGTCGATGAGTAGACGGCGCAGAACAGCGTGAACAGAACACACAGGGGTAATGTCCAAGAATGATGGTGGGAAAAAATCATGTTTGATTCTTTTGAGTATGATCTCAATGATAACGACCAATAGATCCACCACCGCCATGGCCAGCAGATAACGCGTGCTGCAGGATGAGAGACCACACTTACACCGAAATAGGATTCCAACCGTCGCTAAATTGACTGTAAGAGAGAGAAAAGGGAAAACAAAAATGATCAGTACAGACGAACATTCTCCATCATGGAAACTAAGTGGTAAAGGATGGATTTCATCAACACAAGCAAGTCAAAGTATTTGGTAAGAGGATCAATAATTTGAATTGACACAGCAGTGAAACTCACACCTACATTTTTATACATATGGGCCGTGAGCATGAAGCAGGGCTTTTAGAAGAAGAAAATGGGCCAGTAAGATTTTATATGTGGAACAAATGCATAGGCAGATTATAAACTACCTGATTCTTTCAGACCAATTTCAGTCCAAGCAATGCCAAAGACCGAACTTGCAACATGCTTGATAAAAAGAGAAATGTTCCTGAAACCCCAGCTTCTTCCTTCGAAAGAATTTGCAATTCTACTTTCAGCAGTAGCAGACGGTATCAAATACATTCTAGATGCAACTCAAAGGCAGGTGCCATTTGCTCCGAGGCTGTCGAACTATTGATGTTGTGGGGAATGAGCATTAAAGAAAGAAACTGTTAAGAGAGGGTGAACATTCTTCCTGAGCAAGCCAGAACTGGCAAGGAGTGTTCATGTGTTCAGACAGCCATTGCCTCAGTTATAATATGTTCAGTGGAATTGCATGTTGCTTTTCTTCAGTCCATGAGTTTTCTTGGAAATACATCTTTTTTTAAAAATAAATTTCTGTTTAAAACGAGTTTCTGAACAATAACGATTGAAGCATAATATCCCAATTTCGTTCTATTCAATCACTGTACAAGTGATTATAGTCCTTCACATAATATTCGTCAGAGACTTTGTTCTACTCATGGAATAGTCCATCACTGTTGCAATAACATCGTGAGGAGAGATTGAAACAGTGACAGCAGCAGAATGAAACTGCTGAAGAATGTCCGGAATATTTGAGCTGATGTGCTGTTGAAGTAACATTCTCGCTCACTGGGTAACCGCAGAATCTAGATCAGGCAGGGATTTGATCAAACTCAGTGATTATCTTCACTCACCGGGAAAGCCAATGACGCCGAGCACTAGGTAGAATATTTTTCTCACTGTTCGAACCAGATCGCGCATTTTCAGTGGGCAGTAATGTGTCACTAACTTCTGCAGGCAATCCCTCTCAGTTTGAATCTATTGTGAACGATCAGCAGGATCTTAATTTTATGCTCATCGGTATCTCCACGGGGATATTCCAAATTGATGTTTTTTTCTTTCTTGAAAAGTGAGAACAAACAGATGACGACAGCTGAACTAATTCTCTGACACTGAAAAATAGTTAGCGTGTGGACTGAATTGGAAAAATTACAGACTCCCTCATGAATGGCCAACACTGATCACATGAAATAATTCAACTGAATTGGAAACTGTGTCAATTTCTAATGCAAATGGCTTTTCAAATACTCCCCGTTCCGTTTTGAAACCTCGTCTTGATGACCTTCCCTCAATGGCCAGTCAACGACTGAATTTCAAGGACCAAACTCAGGCCTGCGTTTTAGAGGACAGGTTTACCGCGCTCTTTAGTTTCCAAAAAGGCAGCTGAATATTTCACAAATAAAAATGAGCAACACAGAATTCGCTATTTCCATTATCATCATATTTGTGACACATCGGATCAGTAAGTCTCACAACTCCTTATCTCTCCAAAGTTACACCACTCACTTCTCTTTCTGTTTCTTGATCATTTCTACCCCATTGAAGTTGCGTTCACCGCGCTCTCAGTAGCTTTAATTCACACTTACCTCATGTTCTGTGAGCACGGTAGTTCTCCATTACATGTGTAATTACGTATTGCCAATTTGCTCAAACCTCCGTCTTCCATCGAGTGTCCATCGGAATAAATTCCCTGGCTTCAGAGAGAAAAAAAAACTGGAAGTGTAAATGTCTCAAACATTTCTCGAGAGTATTTCCCAGCATTGGACAAACGTGATTTGTAATACCTCTGAATCTCTAAAAGGTTCTGATTTATTCTAGTGCTTTGATGCACATTTCCATCCAAGACACTGATCATACCTTTGCAAACACGAGACATTCTGCATGTAATTTCTGCCTGTACAGCTGTTTTAGAAGCAATCCAGTAATGATGCTTGCCTGGTTATTCATGAATACCCTCTCTCCAAAATGAACAGAGTGAGGAATAACATTGAATGGAAACTGAAGTTGTCTATTCTGACAAGGACACTCGCTCCAAGAACAGTTCAGCCGCTGAGATAATTGCATACCCCCTGATTCCTCAACATCGTTCCACACTGACAAGTCACAAGTTTGGTACAATCATCCCCACTTGCCTGAATGGGTGCAGTTTCAACAATGTACACGAAGGTCAATATTACCCACGATTATGTGAACAATGGGTTGGAGGATCACTTACAGAGGTACTTTATTTGCACCCATTTCACTTATCTTACTCGATGTTGGAAGCCATAGGCTTGCAAATTGCGTTCAATGTCATTTTGATGAATTTCTGAACAGAATGGTATGCGCTGTTGTGGCTAAGAATCACCTGTAGAGAGGGGAATGTCTGTGTGTGTGATGCCAGTTAAGTGGGTTTCTTTCTTCTGAATAGTGTCAAGCTTTTTGAGTTTTGACGAAGCTGTATCATCCAGCTGAGTGATGAGTATTGGATCACACTTCTTACGTATGCCTTGTAGATGGTCGACCGGATTTCACGAGTAAGGGGCTGAATCGGGAAAAACCGCCCTGCGGCCACAGCTGGAATACTGTGTGCAGTTCTGGTCATCGTAACAAAGGAATTATGTGACTGTACGCTGGGCGGCACGGTGGCACAGTGGTTAGCACTGCTGCCTCACAGCGCCAGAGACCTGGGTTCAATTCCTGCCTCAGGCGACTGCCTGTGTGGCGTTTGCACGTTCCCCCCGTGTCGGCGTGGGTTTCCTCGGGGTGCTCCGGTTTCCTCCCACAATCCAAAGATGTGCAGGTCAAGTGAATTGGCCATGCTAAATTGCCCGTAGTGTTAGGTGTAGGGGTAAGGGTGGGTTGCGCTTCAGCGGGTCGGTGTGGACTTTTTGGACCGAAGGGCCTGTTTCCACACTGTAATGTAATCTCTAAATCTGTAGATGTGGATCAGCGTGTTACCTGGGATGGTGAATTCCGGTAACATAAAGTGAAAACGTAAGTGTGGATAATATCTTAGAGCACAGAAATTGTTGGGAAGGAAACCCAGTAAAGATCGCCAAGCTTATCATGACCATGGGCAAGTTGAATCGAAAAACAGCTGATTTCATAAGCGCTCGTAAGAAAGAGGCATAACTTTCAATTGGAAGGCATGAGACTTCATAGTGTAGGCGTCATAATGTCGGCGTCATAGTATAATTTGGCAGGACCAATACAACGGTGGGGCGTCGGGAAGGTGTATGCTGTAGCGTTTCACTCCATGTTTTCATCGGCTTAAATGTGTATTGCATACTTTCTGGAACGTTACCACATTCGTTCTTCAGAGAGGGACTAGGTAAAGCGATACATTCACTGTGTGACTGTTAGGACAATTAGAAGTTTTTCTTGAAATATTTGGAATGGCCATGGTGAGGTGTCTGTGCTGACGTTCACTACATACCTGGCCCTTCCATTCTGGCGCTGCCTCTCTTTGATTGGATAAACCATTCCATCCGTGTGCAGGAAGAGAGCGTTCAGCCTCTCGAGTTTGCCCTATATTTCAATAAACTCACGACTGACCTGACTGAAATCTCAAAGCTGTATTTCCGTCCACCTTGGTAATCCAAAACTATCTTGTTGTGCAGGATTCTCTGTATATGTTCCTGAACAAGTATTCAAATTCTTCGTAACAACCACCGTTTATGGAAGAGTGTTCCAATTCTCTCAATTAGACCAGAAGATGTAAGAGCCACAGTCGTCTATTTCGGTCATCGACAACGATCTGCCATTCATTGGATTGTGGCTGACTTGCTCATCACATCTCCCCTTAATTCCCTTTTCCCCATAATCCTTGATTGCATTCCCGAATAAACGTCTATACTGCACATCCTTGAATATTGTTGTTTGGCCAATTTTGAAAACTCTCTACAGTGAAGAATTCAATTGATATATTTTGCTTTGAGAAATTCAATTGCTTCTGAATGTGTGCCTCCTTGTTCTCAGACTATTTCAATGTGGCCCTAGAGTCATCCAAGAGGGGAAAGAAAACTTTCTGTTCCTTTTTACCTGTTCCTCCCACCTTGGCTGATATATCCTATAACCTCACATTCTGCTGAATTCCAAAGAATCCAGCTCCTCACCCTCTTCGGCGAGGATAGTCCTTAAATAATATCCTTAATAGTATCGCAGGGATTCAAAACTTCAAAGTAGCTTGAGATGAGTATTTGAGTTGGAAGAGTGCTCTGTGTGGTCGGGATTTGGCGCTCAGATTGGTTTCCCAAGTTGGCACAACCTCCAGGGCCGAAGGGCTGATGGATATTTTCAGCAATGAATCTCATTTGGGCCAACGATTGTACAGTGATTCTGTCTGGTCTGACTTGTTCCTTGTTCTGTCATATAAGCCCATCGAAGATCACCAAAAGCGATTTCAATAATTACTAACCACATTTTAAAAATAAACTATCGCAGACTTTGCACATAATAAATTACAGACTCCGATATTGTGTCTCAAACAAAAGATAAAACAACTTAATAAGTACACAAAGCCTTCACTTGACGAGAAATTCAAAATGGTCAGTTGATTACTATCTCTGCTTTAAAACTGAATGTTTTATTTATCATCCCTTCACAGAGAAACGACATTCAGTCAAACAAAGACACTTATGGGACAATGTCAAGAAAACAACAAAGCTTACTTGATTATTGAATAGAATCATACTGAACGGAAGCCCACCATTCAGTCCAACCACTTCATACTCTCCCCGTTGCCAAACAAACTTAATCACACGTGATTGCATTTGACGCTTTCCTTTTCAATCTTTCCGACCGGTCTTCTCACAGAAATGACTTTTAAACGTCAGGAACGTGCATACATTTTTCCCCAGAAGAATATTCTCTGTGTAAAAACATTACCCCTCCTTTGTTTTACATAGCTTTCTCCTCACACCTTAAACTTATGCCACCTAGTTTTGAAGATCCCCAACCAAGTGAAAAGATACTTATTTTTCAACCTCCTACATCCCATGGAAACAAGTTCCAGCAAATCAAGTCTATTTGTTTTAATCAAAGCCTTCATTGGGTTGCTGCTGGGGAAGGGAGGATCTGTGCATGAAGGACGAGTTGCACCTGGACTGGCACTAATGTCCTGGACAGGATAATATCTAAACCAGTTCGGTCGTTTTTAACTTAGTTTGGCAGGTGGATGCAAACCAGAGCTACAGATCAGAAGAGAGAGTTGTTGTTGAACAGAAATAGAATACAAAGAGTCTGTCAGGAAGGACACTCAGTTGATATTGCAGATGGATGGGTTAATGTGTGACTGTTTCAATGCAACGTGCGCTTTGAATAGGAGTGATGAACCTAGAACATGGACCGGCACTTGGAGCACGATGTTGTGGCTGAAACAAAGGCATGGATTTCTCAAGGGTAGGCATGGCTTCTGGGGATTCCAGGGTTTAGACGTAGTTTAAAAAGCAAACACGGATAGGGTAAATGAGGTTGTGGAGTAGATTTGTTAATTAACTCGCAGTTGTCTGCTGAGTCACTATGGGTGGAAGTCAGTAACTGGAAAGGATTGGTCAAATGATTGGCTGTTGTCGATAGCACATCCACTCCGTTGCTGTTATAGAAAAATTCATCCTCCCCAATATTGATTCAAACCTCCTTAATGCAGATGGTCTTATTGGAGCCGATTTTGTGAGATGTGTCCAAGAATGACTCCTGACACAATACGTAGATTGGCTGACTAGTGGGTAGACCATATTGGATTTGGTGCAAGACAATGAATCAGGCCAGGTGTCAGATCCGTTGGTGGGAGAGCATTTCGGAGACAGTGGCCACAATTGCCTTCCCTTTAACACAGCCATGGAGAGGGATAAGAAAATATTGTATGAGAAGGTATGTAATTGGGGATGGACAATTGCACTGCTACGAGACAGGAGCTGTGGAGAAATATTGGGAACAATTGTTGCAACGAAAATGCACAACAGAAATGTGGAGGCTGTTTGAGAAGGACTTGTTGCGAGAGTTGGAAAATTTTGTCCCACTGATACCGGCAAGGAATGGTAACGCAAGGAGCTGTGACCAACCTTCAGAAATCAAAGATCTGGCACAGTTTTAGAGAATTGCAGGTTATTTAGGAAATAACTCAAAAATGAACTGCGTTGAGCTAGGAGGGGACACAGAAAAATCTTGGCGAGGAGGATGAAAAACTCAAAGGTTTTCGACACTAGCCTGAAGCGTACATAGAAATACAGAGAGAGAGCAGGGTCAATCGTAGGTCGTGGAGATAACTTGTGTCTGGAGTCTGACGAGGTAGGAGAGGCCCTAAATGACACTTTTTTCGCATCTGTAGTCACTATACAGACGTAGTTTCTTGATAGTGAGAAATCTGTGGAACAGGTTAATAGTTTTGAACAGTTTGATATGAAGAAAGTGGATGTGCTGAAAATTCGGGATAGCATTTGGATCGGTGAGTCCCCAGGGCCGGACGACATGTTTCCAAGCTAATTACGTGAAGTGAGTAATGGGATTGTTGCACCACTAGCGATGATCTTTGCACCCTCACTCTCTACGGGAGTATTACTGAATGGTATGAAGGAGGTGAATGCTGTTTCTCTGTTCACAAAAAGGGAATGAGAAATCCCTGGTAATTATAGAACGTTAGTCTTAATATTGTGGTGAGCAAGGTAATGGAAAGCACTCAGAGTTATTGAGTTACACAGATATGCAGTATGGAAGCAGACCATTTGGTCCAACTCGTCCATGCCAACCAGATCTCCTACGTTTATCTAGTCCCATTTACAAGCACTTGGACCATATCAGTCTAAATCCTTCGTAGCAATGTAGCAATCCACATTTCTTTTCAGTGTCATTATTTTACCAGCTTTCACCACTTCCTCTGGTGGCTTATCTTATCCACGTAACAAATGTTCCCCTGTTTCAATTTAAATTCTCTTATATAAACGTAATTGGCAATGGAAACGGCACCAATTCCTATATTCGCCACAGGGGTCTGGTTTGAAAAACATCCCTTCCCTCCTTTAAAACGAAAAATCTAAATGCAAAATCGCAAGAACTCCTGACACTGCTGGCATCAGACACTCTCAATACAGACTCAGCACCGGGTGGAACATTCTGCTCTTTCATGATGAAGAGGGGCCTTTATTGGACTTGGGTATACAAAGTTGAAAATCACACAACACCACAAAACAGTCAAGAAAATCTATCTCAATTTGGCTTGGCATAGCTTCATTAAAAACAGTGAATATGACTTTCGGAAGGGCGGGTCAGGCCTCACAAGACTAATGAATTCTTCCAGAATTTATTGAGTCAAATTTTTTGACGAAGGAAGAACAGTGGATGTGGTTCATATGGATTTCAGTATGACATTTGATAAATTTCGCCATTGTAGATTGATTCAGAAAGTTAGGAGGTATGGGGCATGGGGAAATCTGGCTGTCTGGACACAGACTTGGAAGGCCAAAAGGAGACAGCGAGGGGTAATGGATAGATAGTATTCTGCCTATCGGTCTGTTACCAGTGTTGGCTGGAAGGCATGTGTTCTTGGGCCTCTTGCTTTGGTAAGTTTTATAAATAGCTTGGATGAAGAAGTGGAAGGCTGGGAAGTAAGTTTGCCGATGATAAAAATGTCAGCGGTGTTGTGGATTGTGCTGGGGGCTATTGGAGGCTCGAAGGAGACATTGACAGGATGCAGAGCCTGGCTGAGAAGTGGTATATGGAGTTCAACGTGGATATATTGGTGAAAAGATTCATTTTGGAATGTCAAATTTGAATGCTGAACACAGGATAGGAGATTCTTGGCAATGTGGTGGAACAGCGGAAGTTTTGGATCCTCAGAGATATAACCTTTAAAATTGCCACCCACGTTAATAGGGTTGTTAAGAAGGCGTGTTGTGCTTTGGCTTTCATTAACAGTTAGGATGTGTCATGACATAAATGACAGTGTTTGTGCAGCAACTGAGCACCTGGAGCATGTAGCCCAGTTCCATTATGCAAAGGGGGAGATCTAGAAATTGATATCCCAAACTTACCATTCTCCAATTTATGGAAAATACCATTGATACTGACCATAACAGTAGAATATTGCCTGAGATAGGAAACAATAAAATGATGGAATTCCTTCGACCCTTCAGCTTTTGGCCTCTGGCGCTCTTCCTATTGTTTTGATGGTGTAATCTCTTGCGGACTTTGCTGGTCACTACAATGTATCTGACCGTTATAAATTTGAAAAGCAGAATAAGAATAAAGGCAACTCCCGGGGTTAGTATGTAACGAAACAACTCAATTGTTCCCCATGCCAGTGAAAACTTGACTTCTCTTTTAATGAAACAAAACTATGGTCTGTTCCTGGTTTGACACTGTCCTTCGAACATAAAATACCAGAAAATATTCTTCAAACCGCTCAATCCAATCACTATTCCCAGAACCACAGCCGTTGTTTTTACATTGCAATATTTAATTTTAAGAATTGGGCAACAAATGGCCACAAAACGATCAAAGGTGAAAGCGACGGTGAACCAGACAGAACAGTCAATGATTGCATAAAGCAGGACAGCGTGGATATTACACACAGGACTGCCTTCTAAGAAATTATGCTCGTCCATATCGACAAATGGAACGTGTTGCAACATGAGGTCAACAATAATAACGAGGAGATCTGCCATTGCCATGGTCATCAGGTAGCGAGTGACACAATTGGAGAGACCACACTTTTTCTGGGACAGAATCACAACTGTTACTACGTTCGCTGTGAGGAAAGCAAACAATGAAGTTATGATTTTTGCTTGGAATAATATCAGCTTTCTTGAGCATTATCTGAGATGTTAAATATCACGCTGTATCCATTACTGTAGCGAGAGATTATGCCAATGCTTAGATTACTTGTTGTGTTCAACTATTGCCATTCCATAAATTGAGCATTGAATGGAAATGTATCATGATATAATCGTTGCTGTCTACTGAAATGTTTCTTATTGTTACAATTAAATTTTCACCATAACATAAATCAAAGAAACTCAACTTGATTTAGGCAACGCTGTACTGAGATTAGACACTGTGAATTTGTATTTTTAAAAGTATAACCAAAGCATCCCTCCACATGAGGACCAGGTGATTTATCCCAAACAGGTCCACACCCACCCTTCGAACATCACCCCATACCGACCCATTGCCCATCACCCTAAAACTATATTTCCTTAGACTAATGCATGAAAGCATATCTCTGAACCCGAAGAAAAGTTTAGCATGGCCAATTCATCGAAACAGCACAGAAAAACAAAGAGACACAGAGATGTACTGTAAGGAATCAAGCCCTTCAGTTCGAGTGGTCCAACCCAAACTAATCTGTTTCCATTTGCCAGCACTTGGCCAATATCTCTCGAAAGCCATCCTATTCATGTACCCATCCCGATGCCTTTTAATTATTGCAATTCTACCAGCGTCCACCATTTCTGCTGGCAGATTATTTCATACATGGAGCACACTACATGAAAAAGTTGTCCCTTCAGTCCCTTTTATATCTTTCTGCTCTCAAACTAAATCTATGCCCTCTAGTTCTGGACTCGCCCAGTCCAGGGAAAATACCATGTTTATTTCCCTTACCCATGCCCCTCATGATTCTGTAAATGTCTATTTGGCCATGTATAAAATGAGCCTCCGAAGCTCCAGGAGAAACAGCCCTAGCCTATACAGCCTCTCCCGATACCTCAAATCATGCAACTCTTGAAACATGCTTGTAAATCTTTTCTGAACCTTTTCACGTTTCACAACATACTTCCAATAGGAAGGAGACCACAGTTGGACACAACGTTCCAAACGTGGCCTAACCAACGCCTTAGACAGCCGCAACATGACCCCAAATTGTGCACTCAATACTCTTGACTAATAAATGAATACATACCAAATGCCTTCATCACTCTCTGATCTAGCTGCGACTCTACTTTCAAGTAGGTATGCACATTCAAACCAACATCTCTTTGTTCAGCAACATTCCCTCGGACCTTATCATTAAGTAGGCAAAAGTGAGGACTGCAGATGCCTGAGATTAAAGTCAAGATTAAAGTTGTACTGGAAAAGCACAGCTGGGCAGTCAGCATCTGAAGATCAGGAAAATTGACGTGACGGGCAGGAACCCATCATCAGGAATGAGGCTGGAAACCTCAGGGGTGGAGAGATAAATGGGAGGGCGAGATCACAGTGCAATAGGTCGATTGAGGAAGGGGTAAAGGTCGGAGAGGAGGGTAGATCTCCGAGATGGGAAGCAAGTTTGACAGGTGGGACAGGTCATGACTATGATGCTGAGCTAGAAGTTTGGAACTGGGGTAGGTGGAGAGAGGGAAAATGATTGATGACCTGGGTTTGAAGGGTTCTGAGGTGGAAGATGAGGCGTTCTTCCTCCAAGTGTCAGTTGGTGAGGGAGTGGCGGTGGTGAAGGTTCACAACCTGCATGTCCTCGGAAGAGTGGGAGGGAATGTTGAAATTTTCGGCCACGGGGCGGTGGGTTTGATTGATACGGATGTCCTGGAGATGTTCCCTGAAGCAATCTGTGAGAGGGCATCCAGTCTCCCCAATGGACAAAGAGACTGCATCGGGAGCAATGGGTGCAATAAATGACATTAGTGGACGTGCAGGTGCAAGTATGATGAATGTGGAAGGCTGGCTTAGGGCCTTGGACGGAGGTGAGGGCGGGGATGTATTGGCGCAGATTTTGCAACTCCTGCGGTGGCAGGGAAAGATGCCAGGAGGGGAGGGTGGCTTGTTGTGGGGCGTGGACCTGAACAGGTAGTCACAGTGGAAAAGGTCTTTGCGGAAAGCTGATTGTGGTGCGGAGAGAAATATATCCCTGGTCGTTGGGTCCATTTGTAGGTGGCGGAAATGTCAGCGGATGATGCGATTTATGCAGAGTTTGGTAGCATGGAAGGTGAGGACCGGGCGTTCTAATTTGTTTCAGTTGGCGTGGTAGGGTTTGAGGGTGGAGGTGCGGGACCTGAATAAGATGCATTTGAGGGCATCTTCAACCATATGGAAGTGAAATTCCAGTCTTTAAAGGAGGAGGCCATCTGGTGTGTTCTCTGGCGGAACTGGTTCTCGTGGGACCAGATCCAGTGGAGATGGCGGAATTGGGAATTACTGGAGATCACTTTTACAGGAGATAGGGTGGGAGGAGGTGTAATCCAAGTAGCTGTGTGAGTCAATGGGCTTGTAAAAAAATCTCCGTGCTGAGTCGGTCGTCATTGATGGAGATGAAGAGGTCGAGGAAGGGAGAAAAGTGCCAGAAATGATCCATTTGAACTTCATGTCGGGGTGGAATGTGTTAGTGAAATTGATGAACTGATCAACCCCCTCGTGGGAACATAAGGTGGAGCTGATGCAGTCATCAATGTAGCTGAAGATTATAGTTCCTACACTGATCTGCCTTTCCAAAATGCGGATCCTCAAATTTTTATAAAGTAAAGTCCATCTGCCACTCCTCAGCCCATTGGCTCGTCTGATTAAGCCCCTATTATAATCTGAGGTAACCTTTGCAGTTCACTACACTTCCAATTTCAGTGTCATCTGCACATTTACTAGTAATGCCTCCTATGTTCACATCCAAATCATGTATATAAATGTGGAAAAGTAGTGGACCCAGCACCGAACCATGAGTCACTCCACTGGCCACAGACCTTCTTTCTGAAAAGCAACTCTCTACAACCACACTCTGCTTTCTACCTTCGAACCAATTCTGTATCCAAATCGCTATTTCCCCATGTATTCTACGCTATGTAACCTTGATAACCAGTCCCCCATGTGGAGCCATGTCGAACGCCTTACATCAAATTAGATCATGTCCACATCTCTACCATCATCAATCCTTTTTGTTACTCGTTCAAAAAAAAACTCAGTCAAGTTCGTCAGAGATGATTTCCTTTGCACAAAGTCATATTCATGATCCCTCATCAGTCCTTGCTCTTCCAAATACATGTCAGTCCTGATTCTCAGGATTCCTTCCAAAAACCTGCCCACTACCGACGTCAGGCTTACCGGTCTATAGTTTCCTGGCATGTCCTTACCATCTTTTTTAGGTAGTGGTACCACGTTAGCCAACCTCACCTGTGACTATCAATAACGCAACCATCTCAGTATGGGTCTCAGTGAGCACTTCCTTAGCTCCCAACAGAGTTACAGTGCACACATGATCACATCCTCGGGATGTATCAACCTTCATGCGCTTCCTGACATCCAGCACCTCTTCCTTTAAATACGGCCATCTCGCAAGATGTAATCATCTGTTTGCCCAAATGCTATATCTTTCATGTCCTTCTTCACAGTAAACATTGAGGCATAACATTCGTCGTGTAGACTCCCTCCCCAGCCATTTCGGCAGCTCCACACAAAGGCTGCCTTGCTGGATTTTCAGGGGCTCGATTCTATCCAAAGTTACACTTTCATTCTTAATGTGTTTGTGCAAAACCCTTTGAATTATTTTAACTGTATTTGGCAAAGTTATTTCATGTCCCCTATTGCACTCCTGATTTCTCTCTTTAAGTACACTCCTATTGCAGTTTTCAATGTGTTAAAAAAAAATCAAAGTTTTCTGATGGAAGCCTTGCAGTCAAAGACATTAGTCACAAATGCCGTGCAGGGACTCGCCCGAGGCTGGCATCGAACTCCCGGCCAAAGGGCTGTAAGAAAGCAGTGTGCAGTACTGAGCCAACTTGCTGCACAGAAGTTTGTGCCCCAACTTTGATCATGCACTCGTGTGTCTTGTCAGTCTGGGGCTGGCAGTGTTTGATTTAATTTGATAACGGTCGAACATTCTTCGATTGATGTGGATTATATCCAGGACAAAGTGGTTCACAAAACCGATTCCCAGCTAAAACATTAAACGTTCAGTGTACCTGACGTTTGGAATTTGCACTGCAGCAACTCTCCAAGGCTCAATGGCTTACAGCGGCTCAATATTCATGCACTTCTGTGTAATAGGTTCCAGTCTTAGGCGAAACATGACCTTCAGTGTTCAAGCCAGTGTCTCAGAATTCATACACTTGACTTTGCAATTTATCCAAGGATTCTCGGGGAAACCACGGTCGAGATTGACGTGTCTTTGATCTTTATGTCTTCGTTGTCTACAGGAATAATTTTAGAAGACTGAAGGATTGTAAAAGTTGTAACCTTGTTCAAAAAGGCGAAAGGAGGCAACCCTGGTAATTATAGACTTGTGAGCCTTGTTGCAGTTGTGGGTTAAGTGTTGGAAAACGTTATAAGAGAGAGGATTTATAATCATCAAGAAAGGAATAAGTTGATTAGGGATAGTCAACACGATTTTATGAAGGATCGATTGTGCGTTACGAACCTGATTGAGTTCTTTCAGAAAGTGACGAAATATGTGGATGCAGGCAAAGCGGTTTTTGCTGTGTATATGAATTTCAGTCAGGCATTTGATAATATTCTCCACTGTAGGCTACTGCACAAAATACAAAGCCATGGGATTGAGGGTGATTTAGAAATTTTGAACAAAAATTGTCGAGCTGAAAGAAGACAGAGGGTGGTCTTTGACGGGAAATGATCATCCTGGAGTTTGGTTACTAGTTGTACAACGCAAGGATCTGTTATCAGTCCACTGCTGCATTTTTATAGACGACCGGGTTGAAGACAGAGAGGATGGGTTACCAAATTTTCGGATGGAAATAAGTAGAGTTTGAGTTCGTGCCAAAGAATGTTGTGGATTGCAGCGGGACATAGATAGGCTGCAGAGCTGGGCTGAGAGGTGGAAAATGGAGCTTAATGCGGAAAAGTTTGAAGTGATTCACATTGGTAGAAGTAAAAGGAATGTCTCTGTCCATCATCACTCCCAATCCGTGGTAAAATAACTACACAGAGGTTGGTATCCCGTCCAAGTCACATTTTATGACACATGGAGAGGACTTGACATTAAGCCACCTCACTCAGAATCAGCTCTCAGACTGAACTTGATGTCTGACACGTTCACGGACCATACCAGGCCCCATCAAATTACCTGGAGACATCTTGATCTTATGTTAAAGGCAAATGTAAATCGTTGCTCTCAAAATCCAATTCAACTAGCCAAACTACTCAGCAATACTCAGAGCACAATGTATTCAAGCAACACAGTTAAAATACACCAAAAGGAAGAACTTAAAATAACTTAACTCTGTTGGAAAACGTAGCACAATAATGCCTACAATATCTCGTACTAATTATCTCTTCCTATAGAGAAGCATCACATAAAAAGACCCATTCTCAAAACAGGATTTGTTCCACAGGTCAGTCCAGCAAACCAGAAGGAAAAACATCAAAGAGAAAAGTAGCCAGGAGACATAGACTGCAGTTTCCAAACCTGTTGAAATTCCAACAGCAATCGCTGCTGAACCTCAAAACTGAAATACTAAACTCTAGATATGCTCGTCTGTGATAGTTGGCTGCACCCTTCCAGGCTGCTTCCACTGTTATAACTGCAGACAAAAACCTCAAATCCTCCGAAGCTGTTAACTTGCTCATCCTTCATTGATAAACTTGTCCCCTCCACCTGTCAACCTCTATTCAACAAGAAGAACAAGATAAAGGCACAGTATCGTCACATTTCTCCAAATAAAACAATGCGTACTAGTGGATATGGGCATGCTGGAGTGTCAGAAGTAGCATGATGATGAAAGTGGAGATGAGCCAATGGGTTGCAGCGTTCTTTCTATAGTGGGGGAGAGTGATATTGGACATGAAGACTTACAATTAAGATGAAAATATTAGCGTTAGACATGGAGAGTGTTGAATACGATGAGAACAACTAAGTAGTGTTGGGTCTGAATGATGATTGACATGGACACTGTTCAAGTTGTTTGGAGAAATAATGAGAGAGATTGCCAAGATATAATGGCAATAGTGGCAGCCAAAGATATGCTAGTGACAGTGTAGAGGGCGTAGACATGAATGATTGACAATAACTCTATCCGTTGAGATGTGTGTAACGTTGGTGTGGAAAAGAGAGTTATGATCCAAATTCTTTCTTCAAAGAAATTGACTTATCTGTCACTCGACAATGGTTTGGTTGTAATCATTATACTTGCAATTGACATGAGATGGCATGGTTTGGGTTGGCAGGATGGCTCAGTGCTTGCACTGCTGCCTCTCAGCGCCATGGACCTGGGTTTGATTGTAGCCTAGGGCGACTGTCTATGTGGAGTTCGCACATCAAGTCCGTGTGTGCGTGGCTTTCCTCTGGGTGCTCCAGAGTCCCCTCACAACCCAAAGATGTGCAGGTTAGGTGCATTCTCATGCTAAATTGCCCATAATGCCCAAGGATGTGTTGGCCTGGTGCATTAGTCAATGGTAAATTTAGAGGAATGGATTTGAATAGGATACTCTTCAGAGGATGGTTGAGAATGTTTTGGGCTGAAGGGCACTGCCGTGCTTCTGGGATGAGAGAATAAAGAATGTGTTAGCCAATAAAATGGGAATAAAGGTTTGCTTGGGTGGCAAGAGATTGAGGTGGGACATGGAGACTGTCGAATGATGCCAAAATTGCAGGAAATTCTGCTGTAAGTGGATTAGTGTAAATTGGATGGAGTTGTAGCACAATGTGAACGAGAATGATGATAAATATGGGGACTGGCCTGTGAAGTGACAGAGGTCGAGCGATTTTCGCTGAAAGTGATGCATGCCTTTAAGAAAGTCCGAAGGGATGAGAATATTACTGAGGATTGGAGAGCTGTGAGATGAACGATACTGAGCTGATCAATGGAATCGATGTGCTGTTGCTGATAGTGAACAGTGTGCTTACGGGCATGGTAACTGGCCAATGGGAAGAGAGTTGGTGTGTTTAGATGGGAAGAGTTGCAATGTCCAAAGTGACTGGACGTTATGGTGGGTTAAATGTTGGAGTCTGCTGTCAAAGGACACAAATGGCAGGACAGTATGCGTAGGGGCCTACTGAGGAACAATGGTGAACTTGGAGTGGTAATGATGTGGCATGGCAGATACACAGATCTAACACCTCGAGACTTGCCGCTTGGTAGGAACATGCGCTTTGCTGAACATCTGACTGACTAGTAGGTTGGGAGCTCTGGGAGAGTGTTGTTGGACACGGAGAAAGGAAAATGGGATCGGATGAATGCTTCATGTTTGAGGCAGGAGAGTGAGAAGGAAGATGGAGACTGGCCAATGGCTTTGAAGTGTTCAAAAGTGGGTGACAGAGAGGTTATGGTTATGGAGACTGGTCAATAGAAAGTGAGCGATGGTGTAGGGGAGAGGAATGTGTTTATATGCACTGAGACTAACCAATGGGAAGACAATATTGAATGGAGCGGAAGACAATGTTGATTGACATGTAGATGGGCCAATGCTATAAGTGTACAGGTGGAAGGATTTGAGTACTGTGAAGCTTCAGGTCAGCTTCAGATATTACTGGTTACGTAATCTAACCATCTCCACTTCAATATGGATGTTCAATCCCTTCACAGGCCTACACCCGAGCAGAATCATACTACAGAAAAGGCAAGAACAGTTCCTACCTATCATCACTCTTCTCCACCGGTTAGACCTCGCCATAAGTAAGAACAACGTAAAAGGTAAAAACAATGACTGCAGATGCTGAAAACCAAATACTGGATTAGTGGTGCTGGAAGAGCACAGCAGTTCAGGCAGCATCCAACGAGCAGCGAAATCGACGTTTCGGGCAAAAGCCCTTCATCAGGAATAAAGGCAGTGAGCCTGAAGCATGGAGAGATAAGCTCGAGGAGGGTGGGGGTGGGGAGAGAGTAGCATAGAGTACAATGGGTGAGTGGGGGAGGAGATGAAGGTGATAGGTCAAGGAGGAGAGGGTGGAGTGGATAGGTGGAAAAGAAGATAGGCAGGTAGGACAAGTCCGGACAAGTCAAGGAGACAGTAACTGAGCTGGAAGTTTGAAACTAGGGTGAGGTGGGGGAAGGGGAAATGAGGAAGCTGTTGAAGTCCACATTGATGCCCTGGGATTGAAGTGTTCCGAGGTCGAAGATGAGGCGTTCTTCCTCCATGCGTCTGGTGGTGAGGGAGCGGCGGTGAAGGAGGCCCAGGACCTCCATGTCCTCGGCAGAGTGGGAGGGGGAGTTGAAATGTTGGGCCACGGGGCGGTTTGGTTGATTGGTGCGGGTGTCCCGGAGATGTTCCCTAAAGCGCTCTGCTAGGAGGCGTCCAGTCTCCCCAATGTAGAGGAGACCACATCGGGAGCAACGGACACAATAAATGATATTGGTAGATGTGCAGGTGAAACTTTGATGGATGTGGAAGGCTCCTTTAGGGCCTTGGATAGAGGTGAGGGAGGAGGTGTGGGCACAGGTTTTACAGTTCCTGCGGTGGCAAGGGAAAGTGCCAGAATGGGAGGGTGGGTCCTAGGGGGGTGTGGACCTGACCAGGTAGCCACGGAGGGAACGGTCTTTGCGGAAGGCGGAAAGTGGTGGGAAGGGAATTATATCCCTGGTGGTGGGGTCTTTTTGGAGGTATCCGTTGCTCCCGATGTGGTCTCCTCTACATTGGGGAGACTGGGCGCCTCCTAGCAGAGTGCTTAAGGGAACATCTCCGGGACACCCGCACCAATCGGCCACACCGCCCTGTGGCCCAACATTTCAACTCCCCCTCCCACTCTGCCGAGGACGTGGAGGTCCTGGGCCTCCTTCACCGTCGCTCCCTCACCACCAGACGCATGGAGGAAGAACGCCTCATCTTCCGCCTCGGAACACTTCAACACCAGGGCATCAATGTGGACTTCAACAGCTTCCTCATTTCCCCTTCCCCCACCTCATCCTAGTTTCAAACTTCCAGCTCAGTTACTGTCTCCTTGACTTGTCCGGACTTGTCCTACCTGCCTATCTTCTTTTCCACCTATCCACTCCACCCTCTCCTCCTTGACCTATCACATTCATCTCCTCCCCCACTCACCCATTGTACTCTATGCTACTCTCTCCCCACCCCCACCCTCCTCGAGCTTATCTCTCCATGCTTCAGGCTCACTGCCTTTATTCCTGATGAAGGGCTTTTGCCCGAAACGTCGATTTCGCTGCTCGTTGGATGCTGCCTGAACTGCTGTGCTCTTCGAGCACCACTAATCCAGTATAAGTAAGAACAACCCCTACTTTAACTCCTCTGATATCTTGCAGGTTGAAGCTATGGCAAAGTATGCTCTCATGGCTGTTTTGGTGGAGCATCAGAGGTCGAGGTGTGACCTTATTTTATAAAGTCAGAAGAGGCAGAGATAGGGAAAATAGATACGGTCTTATCCCTAGAATGCGAGAGTCGAGGACTCAAGGGCATAGGTTCAGGGTGAGAGGTTAAAAGTTTGGAAGGGTCCGAAGTGGCATCTTTTTCATAGAGAGGAGTGGAGGAATGGAATGAGCTGCCAGAGGAAGTGGTGGACGCTGGTACAATTGCAACAATTAAAAGCCATCTGGATGAGTTTTTATGAATAGGAATGGTTTGGAGAGATGTGGGCCAAGTGCAGGCAAATCGGACTAGATTAGGTAAGGATATCTGGTCGGCATTGACAAGGTGGACCGGAGGGTATGTTTCTGTGCCGTACATCTCTATGACTCCATCTATTATTTCTTAAGCCCCAGTTATGCTTGTCTGTTTGTGGAACACGAGGAAGCTTCCTCGTTCCTATCCTACATGGGTCCCCACCTACAACTCTCTCTCCAGTATATGAATGGTACCAAAGATATTTTTCCCCTCTGGTCTGGAATTGATAACGTATATCAGTTTTCCTTCCAACGTTCACACTGGTCTCACATTCACCTGGTTAATTTCTGACTCCTCCCTTCCCGTCTTGGACATCTCTTTGAAGACTGGCCACCACTATCCTCTGCAAACCAATCTGCTCCCACAGTTCCCGAGACTATATGTCCTCACCCCCCTCTTTTAAACGGACACATTTCCATTTTTCCGCATTCTCTGTCTTCGTCATATCGATTCTAACGATGCCACCTTCCACAGGTGAATATCAGCAAAGTCCATCCTCTTTCCCTACTGAGAATACCCCACTACTGTGATCAAAATGCCTTTAGCCATTCTGAACCTCAACCTTCCCCTTCACGACGATATAAAGGATGTAGTGCCTCTGGTCCTCACTTTTTATTCTCAGCATTTCAACATCTAAAGGATCACAGGCAGACATTTTCGTCACATCTACTGAGATTCCACAACCATTGACATAATTCCCTCACCTTGCTTGACAACATTCCTGAGGTTAGTTCACAAAAGATCTTCAGGAAGCACCTTCCAAACCCCCATTGCTTCCATCGTGAAGGACAAGCGCAACAAAACGATTGGAATATACATCAGCTGCATGTTCCTCTCCAAGTCACTCGCTATTGCGACTTGCAAATGTATTGCTGCTCTGTAATTGTCTCTGCAGAAAAATCTCATAATTCTCCATCTGAGGGCATAGTCGCTTTACATAACAAGATTAAATTAAAATTCGTTCTTTACTCGAAGAGGATCGGGGACATGGAATGCACTGCCTCCAACAGTAGGAGACTCGCCAACTCTAAGGTCATGTAAATGGTCATTGAACAGACATATGAACGGAAATTGAATGGGTTGGGTTAGATGGGCTTAATGTTAGATGTACTGTTCTGTAATGTTGGACGTAGCGCTTCAAGAATGCAGCTCACCGTGGTCTTCTCAATGACAACGACAGAAGGCAATCGTTGCTTGGCCTACCACTGGCACCCACGTAACATGTATAAATAAAAAGGAATGTGAGTTCCCATGTGGAGGGAGGACAGGGTAAGATGGACATGGAGACTAAACAATGTGATAGCAATGTCGGTGGGTGAGCTCAGAAACGATGGACAATGGTGGATCTGATGTCTGACCAATCGGATGTTTTAGATGGTAAAATGTGATGGAGACTAATGAGGGACAGAAGGATTAATCAAAAGGATGACAGTGATAGGATGACGGTATAAAAATTGTTGATGTCATGGTGACTGGCTGAGTTCAAACCAACAGACAAATGCACGATACTAATGTATGAAACCAACATCCACTAGATCACTAAATACCGCATCCTTGTGACAGAATAACTCATTGCGTCTCCCTGCAGATGGCTAAAATTTGAAATATAGCAAATACTGACTGTTATCACATTTTTCAAAAAAAATCTCCACGGAGCCTTTGCACAAAGTGATCGGACATCCCGATGAAAGTTAAATAATTTACAGGCTTGATTAGGTTTTTGAGTTTGCAAATTGTTACATATCCCTCGAAGAATTCTTCTCGAAACACGCATGTTTAACATCCGATTCCTCATTCAAAAATTTATATGAGACAGCATAAATCGTTAGTTAGACCACAGCTCGAGTATTTTCTGCCATCCATATTACAGGAGGATGCACTTGCACTGGAGAGAGTGCAGAAGAGATTTATCAGATAATTGCCTGTAATGCAGAGATTTTTGTATGAACAGAGATTTTGTAATGTGGGCTTGTTGTCCTGGTAGTGGCAGAAACTGAGGAGTTGGACACCGCTTAATAAAGAATTAAGGCTAAAAAAGAAGCATGTCAGTTTATACAGTTTCAGTCATCAAAACACAGATACACAATCTGCAGAATAACTTCCAACCATTTAAATTGATGGTGGAGTGGGGATTGGGGGGGGGGGGGGGGGGGGGGTGCAATGGAGGTTTAGTCTTAATTAATTTTGCAAAACTAAATCAAATATTTGGGAAAATACTTACGACTATTCCAAAGGAAAAGGAGAACTGATAACATTTTAATCTTGCATTATTTGTTGCTCTAGCTACATGGTCCCCAACTAGCTGAGGGTGGGCTGAAGATCTCTGGTGCTCGTATAATGGGTTCAATGCAGAGTGGGGGAATAAAAATGAGACTTTGACATCTCAACGATGCTCACTTGGAGCAACACAGGGTCAGATACTAACTAAATGAATGAACAGATGAATATAACTTAAACAAGGTGCTTACAATCAGTCGCTGGTTGGGGAGACTTAATAGGGACTCCAACAGAAGCCAGGACGGGATAGGAAACGTACTGGATCATATAAATTAGATGTTCCATCCAATATGCTGAAAACGTAAAAGTAGCACAATAAATCCCTAAACATTGTTGTAACATTCCATTCTCTGTTCTCAGATTCGGATGTATCATTACAACATTCCAATGTCTTGTTCTCAGATTTTGATCTCTCCTCTCCCTCTCTCTGAAGTTGCTGATCCTTGTCTGTGTCAGAGTTGTGGCCCCTGTGAAAACACACTGAAAATTTGACATGATTAACTGAAGAAGGAAACCGGCCTGTGACCCAATTAGGTTCGACAGAGATGGAAATTAATCACTGAACAATGGAATTTTGGACTCACAACTTAGACTTTTACATGCATCAAAATACGTGACAGTTTCTTCTCAGAATTTGATAGACATTCACAGCATGCAAGCAGACCATTAAGCCCATCTGCTGGTCAACAATGATGTCATCAGGGCAGAAAGTGAATATCAATATGTTCCTTGACTTGATTTTTTTTTCTCTATCCCCGTGTCTCTGTCTCTGTCTTTCTCTCTCTCTTTCGTCTCTCTGCATGAATGCTGTGCTGCCACCTCATTTAAGATAAATGATGCCTGAGTAGCATTGAAAGTAACTGTACAAGTGTCAATTTCTTCAATGTTTTTCTTGAGCTTGATATTAGCTGTACTGTCATGTGGAACGTGTTCAGAAGCTCGCAGCCTATAGAATGAAATATTACCAGGAGAAAATGAGGACTGCAAACACTGGAGATCAGAGTCCAAAGTGTGGTGCTGAAAAAGCACAGATGTCAGGCAGTATCAGAGGAGCAGGAGGGTCGACATTTCGGCAATAAGTAAGGGTCTAAGCTAGCCTCACAATATAATTTGTTGGGGGGGGGCGGTGGGGGGCGTGAGTTGGTCTGCTCTGGTCAATCACAGCGGATATGTCACTCACCACTGTCTCCACAATCATAAAACCATGAGGAATAGGAGTAGGAGTCGGTCATTCATCCATTCGAGCCTGCTCTGCCATTCCTTTGAAACATAGCTGATTCGACATTCCTCAGATACATTTTCTTGCCTTTTTCCTGGTAACTCGTCATTACCGGACTGATCAAGGATCTATCCATACCAACTTTAAATACTTACAAGGACGCTTCCCCCAAGGCGATCCCTCCAAGAGAATTAATTCCTTCTTAACTTGGGCTTAAACTGGCGACTCTTTTATTCTCAAACTATGCTCTCTGCATCCAGACTCTCCGATGTTGGGAAACAGCCGCTGAGTATTGCCCCAGTCAAGCCATTCGTTATTATTCATCATCCAATTAGATCACTTCTCATTCTTCTTATCTCCACTGAATAGAATCCAATGTTCCTTAACCTTTCCTAATGAGGCAATCACTCCAGATCAGGAATCATCCCAATGAACATTCAGTGAACTGTTTCCAATGTAAAAGAAAAGTCTTCCTCGAAATAATTGGATGAAAAACGATCACTCTGGTCAGGCTGGGCTTTTGCTCATTTTTGTTGGCATACTTTGGAAAAATACATTGCATCTGTACATTTACCAAAGTGAGTCAACAAATTAATTCAACCCAAAGTCCTGAAGGGTGTCCATTAAATTCTGATGTAATCCTCCCAGGGCTAAAGTTTAACGTTGAGATTTTGCAGTACTCAAACAATGAGCCATTTTATTGCGTGTTCCATTTCACATTCATATCTTTAACAAATAAATTAGAATGCTCAATTATCATAGGCTAGCCAATAAATCATTTCATTGACAGTGCTGAGTGTACCCCATTCTTCCTGTAGACTTCTTGTAAAATTGAACTTCACAAAACAAAAGTTTCTTGCACTTGATGACAAGTATGGGACAATAACATTCGAGAGTTCTTCGAAAAAAAACATGGACACAAAAGATGTCATGCAGGTTTAGTTGATTCATTTCTGGGAAGGAAGTCTATTGCTGTTAATAAATACTGAATACTTTGAAGCCCACATCCATTGCAAATCACAACACAGAAATGCGATATTTGGAAGCATGTGATCCTATATCACAGAATATAAAAAATATTACAATGCAGAAAAAAGGCATATCATGCTTTTACCAGGTTCTATTCCTTAGTCCCAAATCAGGTGACTTTGCCCCATATCCATATACACCATTTCTGTACAGGTAACATTGTAACATCCTCTTGAATGCCTCAAACGAACCTGTCTCCATTACATTTCCAGGCAGTGCTTTCAATATCCTTCCCATTCGCTGTGTGAACACATTTTTGAAAGAAACCCCTCGCTTCGTGAAATAACTCCACGGAGGCGAGTTCAAATCACCCTTTATTTACATATGTACTGCATGTGGGCACTGAGCAGCGAGCTCAGAGCCAGTCGCTAGATTGCGGATAATCCCTGAGTGTCTGACGAGTTCAAGTCGTCCATGAATCCCTGATTAGCCCAGGTTAACATCTCATAAAAATGGAGCTTATGCACAATGACATCAACTGGCTTACCTCTTTCCAATCATTACATTCTTCACAACTCCCCCAACACATCAACTCCAATGTTTTCGGCCTGTTTGTGTTCCTCTCACTTTTGTCAAAGATCTGATTCCTTCTCATCTGACTCTGGCACAGACAGCGTTTATCGGCCATCAGCCTGTTTATTTTACCTGGATCTACTCAGAAGATGTTCCTCCTCATCCACAGATCGTAACAGTATCTGCGCTGTGACACTACATCCATCTTGAGCGCTGAGGTTTCTTAGATGCAAGATGCAGCCGTGGAAAACACGGTTTTTGAAAAATTTTATGGATGTTCTGAGGGCCGAAAAGGTTTTGTTCCTTCCCCTTTTGCAAAATAGCTGCTTTCATGTGAAAGAAAACTTGTTTTGGACCGCCTCACCTGCTCTAACTTAGTGTGTCATGAGACATGACTTTGCATCGATCTTGCCACCTTCTCATGCATGGACATTTTAGTGGTTTCCAAAACAATCTGTCTCTCGCTTACAGGAGACAGGAGAAACATTGTCTTTCCTGACGTAATTTCAACATTCCCCCACGAATATCTCGTCTAACCTGATGTAGAGTCTTCACCGCATTACAGCTACAGCTATTCCTGTAGTAGCGTGAGAGACGTTGTACAATCAAACAGAAACTCGGACAGTTTGGCATGAGTGATGTTGTACGTTATTTCTTTAAGCATACGTTCAACCTTTGAACTACATTCTGATAGACCATTGGATAAGGAATAATATGAATGTATCCAGACATATCAAATGCCAAATGACTTGAGGAAATAATCGTTATCACTATTGGTAAATGACGGCTTGTTGTCTGAGAACAAGACTTCCTGGAGTCCATGCATTGCAAATGATGCTCACAGATCTCTTAACTTGTTCCCTGAGTTTGACGAATGAACGCATTGTATGTTCAACCACATTGAAGGGACATCCACAGTTACCAATAATATTGAGCATCTGGAAGAGGCAGTATTATTGATGTGCAACCGAGTCCTAGGATTATTCAGACATTCACACGAATTTGGGAGAATTGCAGGAGTAAACTTGTTTCCGTGCTGGTCCTCTGGGCTCTCCACTGCCAACGACGGCAACCAATCCTGGCTATCTAAAATAATTTGTTTCTGATATCTTCATTTACGAAACCAATCCTCCGATGATCATCGTGAATTTCAGACAGTGTTTGTTCGTTGATCTTTACTTGGGGCAATCACTGTTTCTCCCATAACAATGTACTTTTGTCTACACTGATCTGGGCTCACCGGGTGGTGAGAGTTTTCAGTTTTTTTAGAACATAGAACATAGAACATAGAAGAATACAGCGCAGTACAGGCCCTTCGGCCCTCGATGTTGCGCTGATCATAGCCCACCTAACCTACACTAACCCACTATCCTCCATATACCTATCCAATGCCTGCTTAAATACCCATAAAGAGGGAGAGTCCACTACTGCTACTGGCAGGGCATTCCATGAGCTTACGACTCGCTGAGTGAAGAACCTACCCCTAACATCAGTCCTATATCTACCCCCCCTTAATTTAAAGCTATGCCCCCTTGTAATAGCTGACTCCATACGTGGAAAAATGTTCTCACTGTCAACCCTAACTAACCCCCTAATCATCTTGTACACCTCTATCAAATCACCCCTAAACCTTCTTTTCTCCAATGAAAACAACCCCAAGTGCCTCAGCCTCCCCCCTACCATGGGGGACCTTATCAAACGCCTTACAAAAATCCATATATACCACATCTACCGCTTTCCCCTCATCTACCTCCTTAGTCACCTTCTCAAAGAATTCAATAAGGTTTGTGAGGCACGACCTGCCCTTCACAAAACCATGCTGACTATCCTTGATCACATCATTCTTATCCAGATGTGCATAAAGCCTATCCTTTACAATTCTCTCTAAGACTTTGCCCACAACAGAAGTGAGACTCACTGGCCTATAGTTACTAGGATTATCCCTACTCCCCTTCTTGAACAAGGGAACCACGTTTGCTAGCCTCCAGTCCTCTGGCACTACTCCTGTCGACAAAGAGGACACAAAAATCAAGGCCAATGGCTCTGCAATCTCCTCCCTTGCTTCCCAGAGAATCCTAGGATAAATACCATCAGGCCCAGGGGACTTATCTATTTTCACCCTTGCCAGAATTTCCAACACCTCTTCTCTACATATCTCAAAGCCATCCATTCTACTTATTCGTGCCTCAGTATTCATATCGACAACAATGTCCTGTTCCTGAGTGAATACTGACGAAAAGTATTCATTCAGCACCTCCCCAATCTCTTCAGCCTCCACACGCAACTTCCCATTACTATCCTTGATTGGACCTATTCCTTCCCTAGTCATTCTTTTATTCCTAACATACCTATAGAAAGCCTTAGGGTTTTCCCTAATCCTACCAACTAAGGACCTTTCATGTCCCCTCCTTGCTGCTCTTAGCTTTTCTTGAGATGACCCTCGAGTTTCCCCCATCAAAACAAGAAGCTCTTTGAATTTTGGTTGCAAGGTTTTATTGTACAACGCTGGATAATTTCAACAGTGACTGAAAGGGTGCCCGGTAAAATCTAAAATCAGAATACTCTTTAATGGGAGGCACGACAGCTGTTGTATCTGCCAACAGGAGGCGCAAAAGGATTCCCCATTGGCATTCGGCCACCTGAAAGCAACAACTGTATTTTTTCTTTTATTTGAGAGCAAGAGCCCCTGCTTATTTCGGAGAGAACCTATGAGTGGTACCGCCTTCTCTTCCTTATTTGCTACGAATAGGTGTTTGTGGTCCAGTACTAATACTAATTGATATCCCTAAATGTTTTTCAAAAGCTCCTTTTCCATCTGGGATATATGTTTTTGGTACCATACAAAATCCGGGAAGCATATGTATTTTGCGTCACCAGGGAGCGAAGAGAATCTGATACTATACAGAGACGCATCATATGTCAGCACCGTATCACGCATAGGATTGCAGTAAGCCAGCATTTAGAAACATAGAAACATAGAAAAAAATACAGCACAGTACAGGTCCTTTGGTGATCGATGTTGCGCCAATCCAAGCCCACCTCACCTACACTAGCCCACTATCCTCCATATGCCTATCCAATGCCCGTTTAAATGACCATAAAGAGGGAGAGTCCACCACTGCTACTGGCAGGGCATTCCATGAACTCACGACTCGCTGAGTAAAGAATCTACCCCTAAGATCTGTCCTATACCTACCACCTCTTAATTTAAAGCTATGACCCCTCGTAATAGCTCACTCCATACGTGGAAAAAGGTTCTCATGGTCAAAACCTATCTGTACCCCTAATCATCTTGTACACCTCTATCAAGTCACCCCTAAACCTTCTTTTCTCCAATGAAAACAGTGCCTCAGCCTTTCCTCATACGATCTTCCTACCATACCAGGCAACATCCTGGTAAAGATTTATGAAACGATAGTCGTTTTCTCAGTTCTCTGAAGGTTACATCTTCGCTAGAGACCATTTTTTAAGGCTGAACATTTTTCAATAGCCGTTGTAAGGGTGCCGTGATTGAGGCCAATTGACGTGTGAACTTTCTGTAATAGTTCACCAACCCAAGGAAAGACCTTAGCTCCCAGAGGCACATAAGAACTTAGGCAGTTCTGATCGCACTCACTTCATTTTCTAAATAGTGTAATCCAGTCTTGTCGACTCTGTAACACAGAAAGTTCACTTGAGGTGCCCAGAAGGCGCATTTCCCCTCCTTTAATAACTATGCCCAAGTTCTCCAAGTGCTTTTTGTTGGTATTCCCAGTTATGAGTATATCATCTGGATAAATGATACTCTGGGCTAAACCTTCTAAAATATTCTCTTGTTGTCCGCTTGAATTGTGCCCAGGCTGATAATACCCCAAATGACAGTGGTGTGTGTTGGTGCAATCACTTACACTTTTACTTGTAGCATTCTTCTGTTAACCGTCATTTTGTCACACTTGCAGTCTCGCATGGCTCATGTCCAGCCTCTTCATGGACAATTCCCAACCCTCCCCTGGATTCAGCTATGACGAGGGCGCATAGCTTTAAATTAAGGGGTGGTAAGTATAGGACAGATGTTAGGGGTAGATTCTTTACTCAGCGAGTCGTGAGTTCATGGAATGCCCTGCCAGCAGCAGTGGTGGACTCTCCCTCTTTATGTGCATTTAAACCGGCATTGGATAGACATATGGAGGATAGTGGGCTAGTGTAGGTTAGGTCGGCTTGGATCGGCGCAACATCGAGGGCCAAAGGGCCTGTACTGCGCTGTATTTTTCTATGTTCTATGTTCTATGTCCCCCCCACCCGCCAGTCTTATGTGCAAATGTTCTTTTTGTATGATTGATTGTATATCCATTTGATTAGATTAGATTACATTAGATTACATTACAGTGTGGAAACAGGCCCTTCGGCCCAACAAGTCCACACCGATCCACCAAACCGCAGCCCACCCATAGAAACCATTTACCATTTGTTTAAAATCCCCACAAAGGCATTATAATCAGTAGGACAGGTGCTGTCCATTCTGAAAACTGTATTTGCTTCATGATATCTTCACTTTCCAGTTTTCTGCTTTTGCCTTTGTTTTTGCAAAGAAAGAAATTGCACGGGGCAGGATTGCAAGATTGTGCAAATGCTTCCTGGTCAACACGCAATGTTGTCTTAGCTCATTAGATGTTCCCAACATTGTCCCAAATAACATCTGGGTATTTAAATATATTTCATTCAGGCAGCCGGTTTCGAAAGGAAAATGCCTAGACGATCAAACTGAATCTTTCTCAATCACGTCCAAACCATCAAGATTCAGCTGAGCTGTTTACCTACGATCAGTTGTAATGAGAACAACTGCTTCTGATAGGAGGCCAGAACGAAAGTCGCATCCTCAATATCTAACGTTTTCTGATATAATAGTAAGTATTCTCAGTTTGGCCAAAGTCTTGTGCAAACTTAAGTGTTGGTGTCCCAAGCGTAACTCATTAAAGTCTGGTTCACAATCACTGATATAAGCCCTTGGGTATTGATCCACATTAGAACCGGGTGATCATTTAACAATTTATTTTCATAAATTGATTCTGATTTGGGTGTTGCTAAACAATTTAACTGTTCCACATATGCAGGTTTCCAGGCTCTACACTCTTCTGGACACTGGCTGATGAGTTCTTGTACTGCAGCACTCCATTGAATCCGTGTATCAGCAACAATATAATGCTGTGCCTGGACGGTTCCTGAAGTATGTTTTAGCTATTTGATTGCCTCAGTTTTACTTTAGAAGTTTTCTGTAGTCTAAACTATGTTCCTTCTGATCAGGATACATCCCGCGTAAGATTTCCTGCACTCACCCTCTCAACCTCTGCGCTCTACTGAAAAATTCCTTACCTGTCCAGCCTTTCTTTCAACCAAAATGCATTCTAATACGGCAACATGCTGCAGTATTTATTCTGAACCCTGCCCAGCTTAATAATATTTCCTATAACGGTGTGAGCAGAAACGGGCACAGAGTTCCAGCAGAGGCCTCATCAATGTCTTGGGCAACCCAATCTGAACTTCCCAGCTCCTCTACAAATCCCCCATACCAAGCAACTCTCTGGTAAACATTTGCTGTATCTTGTCCAAAACATCTAGATCCTTCTGGTAACGTAATGGCCAAAACTACATACTATATTGCAAACATGGTCCAACAGATGATCTACAAAGCTGCAACATAATTGCTTATCCCAATACTGAATGCCCCTTCAAATGAAAGGGTCGTAACTGATAAGTCAAGCCTTCCATTCCTGGTAACATCCTTGTATTTTTCTTTATCTGCACCGTCTCAATTTTAACAATAGCCTTCCAGTGGAAGGACAAACAGAATTGTACGCAGTATTGTGAAAGTGGAATCAACAATGCTCTGTACACCTGCAATATGATGTGTCATCTGCGATTCTCAATGTTCTGACTAATGTGGGTAAGAGAGCCAAACATCTTCGACTCCATTCCCACCTCCATGCTTTTCATGTGAATGCTGTGTTGCAGGTCTAAATTGCCGTGCTACAATGGAAATAAAGGATAATGCACGGTATATATCTTGATCGTGGCGGATTGGGTGGCATGGCGTCTCGGTGTTTAGCACTGCTGCTTCACAGCTCTAGGGACTCCGTTCGATTCCAGCCTAGGCTGTTTGCTGTTGTAGAGCTTTCGCGTTCTGTGTGGGTTTCTGCTTGTTGTTCCAAATTCATTCAGTTTAGCTGGATTGACCATGGTAAATACGTACTTACGTGACAGGGTGCCATTGCCTTCATAGTGTCGACACAGACTCAATGGGACAAATTATTTCTAACTACACTGTAAGGATTCTATAATTGGTCTTCATTTCAAGAGGATTGGATTTCCGAAGTACGTATGCCTTACTTCAGTGAGGGGATTATTCTAAGACCACACCTGTAGTGTTGTATGCAGTTTTGTGCTCCCGATCTCACAAAGGATATCAAAGCCTTCAATACAGTGCAGTAAGCTGGCAACAGGAAGAATAAGAGAGTCCCACATGAGATCTCGGCGTTCATAAAAACAAGCGTGGGACATGATTTCAACACATAAAATTCTAACAACTCCGGATATATGAGATGCAAGAAAGATATTTCCTCTCGCAGTAGAGTATCACGAGACACGCTAGATCATTTTGATCTGGGATAGGGAGAAATGCCTTCGCTCAGTGTCACGAGACTGTGGAATTCACTGTCAGTGAAATATGTGGAGGCTGATTCTCTAAACATGTTCAGAGAGTCATCAAGTCATCGACGACTCAGAAAAAGGCCGTTTGGCACATCGACTCTGTTCCAGCTGAAAAACAATCATCTTACTACTGAAATCCTATTTTCCAGCTCTTGTCTCATAACCTTCGAGGACTTGACATCACAAGCTCACATACAACATAGAACATAGAACATAGAAGAATACAGCGCAGTACAGGCCCTTCAGCCCTCGATGTTGCGCCGATCAAAGCCCACCTAACCTACACTAACCCACTATCCTCCATATACCTATCCAATGCCCGCTTAAATACGCATAAAGAGTCCACTACTGCTACTGGCAGGGCATTCCATGAACTTACGACTCGCTGAGTGAAGAACCTACCCCTAACATCTGTCCTATATCTACCCCCCCTTAATTTAAAGCTATGCCCCCTTGTAATAGCTGACTCCATACGTGGAAAAAGGTTCTCACTGTCAACCCGATCTAACCCCCAATCATCTTGTGCACCTCTATCAAATCACCCCTAAACCTTCTTTTCTCCAATGAAAACAACCCCAAGTGCCTCAGCCTTTCCTCATAGGATTTTCCTACCATACCAGGCAACATCCTGGTAAACTTCCTCTGCACCCGTTCCAGTGCCTCCACATCCTTCCTATAGTATGGCGACCAAAACTGCACACAATATTCCAGATGCGGCCGCACCAGAGTCTTATACAACTGCAGCATGACCTCAGGACTCCGGAACTCAATTACTCTACCAATAAAAGCCAGTACGCCATATGTCTTCTTCACTGCACTATTTACCTGGGTGGCAACTTTCAGAGATCTGTGTACATGGACACCAAGATCCCTCTGCTCTTCCACACTACCAAGTAGTCTACCATTAGCCCAGTAATCCATCTTTTTATTACTCTTACCAAAGTGAATCATTTCACACTTAGCTACATTGAACTCCATTTGCCACCTTTCTGCCCAGCTCTGCAGCTTCTCTATATCCCGCTGTAACCTGCCATATCCTTCCTCACTGTCTACAACTCCTCCGACTTTCGTATCATCCGCAAACTTGCTCACCCAACCTTCTAACCCTTCCTCCAGGTCATTTATAAAAATGACAAACAGCAATGGTCCCAAAATAGATCCTTGCGGAACACCGCTAGTGACGGCACTCCAAGATGAACCTTTGCCATCAACTACTACCCTCTGTCTTCTTCCAGAGAGCCAATTCCTAATCCAAACCTCCAACTCACCTTCAATGCCATATCTCTGTATTTTCTGCAGTAGCCTACCATGGGGGACCTTATCAAACGCCTGACTAAAATCCATATATACCACATCTACCGCTTTCCCCTCATCTACCTCCTTAGTCACCTTCTCAAAGAATTCAATAAGGTTTGTGAGGCACGACCTGCCCTTCACAAAAACATGCTGACTATCCTTGATCACATCACTCTTATCCAGATGTGCATAAATCCTATCCCTTACAATTCTCTCTAAGACTTTGCCCACAACAGAAGTGAGACTCACTGGCCTATAGTTACTAGGATTATCCCTACTCCCCTTCTTGAACAAGGGAACCACGTTTGCTAGCCTCCAGTCCTCTGGCACTACTCCTGTCGACAAAGAGGACACAAAAATCAAGGCCAATGGCTCTGCAATCTCCTCCCTTGCTTCCCAGAGAATCCTAGGATAAATACCATCAGGCCCAGGGGACTTATCTATTTTCACCCTTGCCAGAATTTCCAACACCTCTTCTCTACATATCTCAAAGCCATCCATTCTACTTATTCGTGCCTCAGTATTTATATCGACAACAATGTCCTGTTCCTGAGTGAATACTGACGAAAAGTATTCATTCAGCGCCTCCCCAATCTCTTCAGCCTCCACACGCAACTTCCCATTACTATCCTTGATTGGACCTATTCCTTCCCTAGTCATTCTTTTATTCCTAACATACCTATAGAAAGCCTTAGGGTTATCCCTAATCCTACCCACTAAGGACCTTTCATGTCCCCTCCTTGCTGCTCTTAGCTCTCTCTTCAGGTCCTTCCGGGCTACCTTATAACTCTCAATTGCCCCTATTGAACCTTCATGCCTCATCTTTACAAAGGCCGCCCTCTTCCGTTTAACAAGGGATTCCAACTCCTGATTAAACCACGGCTCCCTCACACGACCCTTTCCTCCCTGCCTGATAGGTACGTACTTATCAAGGACACTCAATAGTTGCTCCTTGAACAAGTTCCACATATCAATTACGCTCTTGCCTTGGAATCTACTTTTCCAATCCACACATCCTAAGTCATGCCTCAACGCATCATAATTTCCCTGCCCCCAGCTATAACTCTTGCCTTGTAGTACACATTTATCCCTCTCCATCACGAGAGTAAAAATCACCGAATTGTGGTCACTATCCCCAAAGTGCTCACCTACCTCTAGTTCTAATACCTGGCCTGGTTCGTTACCCAGAACCAAATCCAGTATGGCCTCACCTCTTGTTGGCTTATCTACATATTGTGTCAGGAAACTCTCCTGCACACATTGCACAAACACTGACCCATCTAACGAACTTGAGCTATAGCTTTCCCAATCAATATCAGGAAAGTTAAAGTCTCCCATAACAATCACCCTATTACTGTCACTCTTCTCCTGGATCATCTTCACAATCCTTTCTTCAACGATTCTAGGACTATTAGGAGGCCTGTAAAAGACTCCTAACAGGGTGACCTCACCTCTCCTATTCCTAACCTCCACCCAAACTACCTCAGATGGCAAATCTTCGTCCATCTTCCTTTCCACCGCTGTAATACTATCTTTGACAAGCAAAGCCACACACCCCCTCTTTTGCCCCCACCTCTGACCCTACTAAAACATTTAAACCCTGGAACCTGCAACAGCCAATCCTGTCCCTGATCTAGCCATGTCTCCGTAATAGCCACAACATCGAAGTCCCAGGTACTAACCCACGCTGCGAGTTCACCTACCTTATTTCGTATACTTGTGGCATTAAAGTACACACACTTCAAGCCACTCTTCTGTTTACAGGCACCCTCCTTTAAGATTGATGCCATATTCCTAACCTCCCTACACTCCAGGTCCTGCACCCTAAAGCTACAGTCTGGGTTCCCATGCCCCTGCAGAGTTAGTTTAAACCCCCCCCCCAAGAGCACTAGCAAACCTCCCCCCAAGGATACTGGTGCCCCTCAGGTTCAGGTGCAGACCATCCTGTTTATAGAGGTCCCACCTTCCCCAGAAAGAACCCCAGTTATCCAAGTACCGAAATCCCTCCCTCCTGCACCATCCCTGTAGCCACGCATTTAACTCTTCTCTCTCCCTATTCCTCGACTCTCTATCACGTGGCACGGGTAACAAACCAGAGACAACAACTCTGTTCGTTCTAACTCTGAGCTTCCAACCTAGCTCCCTCAAAGCCTGTCTAACATCCTCAGCACTCCTCCTACCTATGTCATTGGTGCCAATATGGACCACGACTTCAGGCTGCTCCCCCTCCCCCTTAAGGACCCGGAAAACACGATCAGAGACATCACATACCCTTGCACCTGGGAGGCAACATACCAAACGTGAGTCTCTCTCGTTCCCACAAAACCGCCTATCTGTGCCCCGAACTATCGAGTCCCCAATTATTATTGCTCTGCTCTTCTCCACCCTTCCCTTCTGAGTAGCGGGGACAGGCTCCGTGCCAGAGGCCTGAGCCCCGTTACTTACCCCTGGTAAGTCGTCCCCCCCACAAGTATCCAAAACGGTATACTTGTTCTTGAGGGGAACGACCACAGGGGGTCCCTGCACTGGCTGCTTCCTCCCAGTCCCCCTCACTGTCACCCATCTATCTGCCATCTTTGGAGTTACTACTTCCCTATAGCTCCGATCTATGACCCCCTCTGCCTCCCGAATGATCCGAAGTTCATCCAACTCCGACCTCTTCAAAGTTGTGAGTGCTTCTGCCTCTCCCACCCTTACAGACAAGGAGTTCCAGATTCCCACTACCCACTGGTTGAAAAACTGTTCGATTCAATTCCCTCCTCCTGCTGCCTGCTCCATAAAATCGATGACCCCGGTCATTGACCCCTCCTATGCGTAGAATATTTTGCCCTGTCTGCGTTATCTGTGTCACTACAGTTTTGAATACACACAATTAGGCCCGCCCCTCATACCCCACGTCAGCTTCCAGATTTAAAGAATTACTGGCACCAGTCTTGGTGTGAATTCAGCTATTGTCCCTCGTGCATTTGCTTCGGGTTCTAAACCCATTCGCATTAACAACTACATTCCTGCCTTTCCGCAAATGTAGCTAAGTGTGAGGTGATTCACTTTGGTAAGAGTAAGAAAAAGATGGGGTACTGGGCTAATGGTCGGATACTTGGTAGTGTGGAAGAGCAGAGGGATCTTGGTGTCCATGTATACAGATCTCTGAAAGTTGCCACCCAGGTAAATAGTGCAGTGAAGAAGGCATATGGCGTACTGGCTTTTATTGGTAGAGTAATTGAGTTCCGGAGTCCTGAGGTCATGCTGCAGTTGTATAAGACTCTGGTGCGGCCGCATCTGGAATATTGTGTGCAGTTTTGGTCGCCATACTATAGGAAGGATGTGGAGGCACTGGAACGGGTGCATAGGAAGTTTACCAGGAAAGGCTGAGGCACTTGGGGTTGTTTTCATTGGAGAAAAGAAGGTTTAGGGGTGACTTGATAGAGGTGTACAAGATGATTAGGGGGTTAGATAGGGTTGACAGTGAGAACCTTTTTCCACGTATGGAGTCAGCTATTACAAGGGAGCATAGCTTTAAATTAAGGAGTGGTAGATATAGGACTGATGTTAGGGGTAGGTTCTTCACTCAGCGAGTCGTAAGTTCATGAAGTGCCCTGCCAGTAGCAGTGGTGGACTCTCCCTCTTTATGGGTATTTAAGCGGGCATTGGATAGGTATATGGAGGATAGTGGGTTAGTGTAGGTTAGGTGGGCTTTGATCGGCGCAATATCGAGGGCCGAAGGGCCTGTACTGCGCTGTATTCTTCTATGTTCTATGTTCTATGTTCTAACATTGTGAAATGTGCAATGGTGCGATTCGCACTCATCTCCCCAGGCTGTGAGTCTGAATTAAAATGGCAGCTAATTACAAAGCCATGGCATCACAGGAGGATAGGAAGAAATGAAAAGGACGAGATAATTCAACCTCTAAATTCTACCGACATCAGTCAATGGGATTATGGCTGATCCGAGATACGTTGCATCTAATTCCTTGCCCTTTCCCTGCAAATATTGATTCGCAATTGAACAAGAATAGTTCTCCTGATCTTGGCATTAAATATGTAAAAGAAATCTGCCGCCACAGTTGTCTGTGAAAAAGAGTACACACAGAGAAAGAAAAAATTCCTCCTTATCTCAGAACTTAGTTTTTGCTCTTTTTTTCTGAGGCAATGCTCCCGAACTCAGACTCTCCCATGATGAATAATATCCTTTCAATTTATTCTGTCAAGCCCCCGAAGAATCCTCTGTGTTTCAAAGAGTTCTCCTCTCATTCTTCTTGACTCCAGTGAGTGGATTCCTAATGTGTTTCGCCTTTGCCCATGAAACCATCCCTCTATACCAGACATCATCCTAAAGAATGACATCTAAACTACTATCAGTGATATGGTATACATTTTAAATAAGTAAGCAGCAGCTTGGGGCAGCAAGGTGGCTCAGTGGTTAACATTTTTGCCTTACAGCACAAGGGATCCAGGTTCATTCACAGCTTCGGGTGAGTGTCTGTATGGAGTTTGTACATTCTCCGTGTCTGTGTGGGTTTCTTCTGCATGCTCTGGTTTTCTACCCGCAATTCAAAAATGTGCTGGTCAGGTGAACTGGCTATGATAAATCGGGTTTTTAAGTGCATTAGTCGGGTGTGAAGAAAGGTAGGGGCATGGGTCTGGGTGGATTACTCTTCAGACGGTCGGTGTGGACTTCTTGGACTCACTTGAAGACACGCTCTGAATCACTTCTCATTTGCCTTCTCTTCTGAACTCCTCACAACTGAGATTTTAAGTCCAAAGGATTGTTTCCACAATAGTTTTAGGAATGCTGAGCCACTGCTGCAGGCACTCAGGCTTAAGATGTTTGTTATGTTGCATTGTGACAGTCATGTGAAACTATTAGATTTTTCCATTTACAAGACTATAGCGGTTTATGCCCAGTGTCCTTTTGAATGACTTAATTCAACCTTCCTCCATTACAGAGCCAGGAAATGTATTCAAACTCTAATTCGATGCTGCATGAAATAAATCCTAATTTTACATATGCATTTTTGCACATCACATCAAATCTACAACGTATCGTTCTTCCTCCTAAAACTGGAATAAACAGTTTCGCCCTCTCTCCCCTCCCCAGCCCACGCATTATTTTCAAAACCTCCAAGATTTGCAGCACAGAAAAAAGGGTCCTTCGTGCAACTGAGTCCATTCCAGTATAAAAAGCTCCATACCTTTGAACATTCAGTTTGACAATCCCATTCATTTGGTCTCATGTGAGAGAAGAGTGAGAGACGGCTCCTTAGTGAGGACTCCATCTCGCTGAGAAGTGGAGAGATGGATGGATGGATAGATAGATAGATAGATAGATAGATAGATAGATAGATAGATAGATAGATAGATAGATAGGTAGTTAGATAGATTGATAGAGACAGGTAGAGGGAGAGAGAATGGAAGAGAGAGAAAGAAAGAGAGAGACAGGGAGACATGTAAGTGGAAAGCATCGGAACGCAATCAAGTCAGAAATACAGAGGAGAGATCAACAGAGATTGAGAAAACCATAACAAGGGAAAGATCAGAGCAGAGTCAACCTGCAGAGAAGGAAACGAGTGAGATGTGTTTCAGTTGACACAACGGCCTTGTTCTTGTCTCTACAGGTTTTTTACTGGGACAGTGCTCAGGCTTGAGAAGGTTGCAAAAATTGCAATGTGTGATCCTCCAGCCTGATACTCTGATTAAGATTCACCTGAGCATTAGCGAATAGCTTATAGAATATGTCAGTGCACCAGGTCAACGGCACTCCTGCATTGCATCAACAACTGAACTGTAAAAATGAATCCGATTTATTCATATGTGGGCCTCCGTGAATGCTGGTCCAAACAATCATTATGAAACGGGGTGAGGTTTGAATGTTCAGTGAAAGTTTATTCAGATATTTGAAATTATGTGCTGTCCAGTGCACTCTTGACTGATCTGAAAGGAGCAGGACCATATCTGAGTCATGTTTCACTGTCTGTGAGAACTTACTGCGCACTAATGAAAGTGTGGAATAGGGGGCAGCGTACCGTTGAAGTCATGCATGCCGACCAGATATCCGAAATTAACCAAGCCCATTTGCACGTAAGCCAAATTCCACTTAGACGCTTCCTATTGATAGACGTATCAAGATGATTTTGAGGTGTTGTCATTGAACCAGTCTCCGTCACTTCCTCAACCCTCTGCGTGAAATCAGCTGCCTCTTACATCACTGTAAAATCTTTTCCCTCTCAACTTAAACTTATGCCTGTGGTGTTTGACTCCCTACCTTGGGGGGAAAAGACCTTGGTTATTACCGCTATCCATGCCCTTCATGATTTTACAGACTTCTATCAGGTTCACCATCATTCACCGATGATCCACGGAAACATAGACCCAGCTTATTCAGCCTTTTTCTATAGCTCAAATCCTCCAACCATAGCAACAATCTTTTCTGCAAACGTTCAGGAGTAACAGCATTTTTCTTAGAGCAGGGAGACCAAACTAAACGCAGTGTACCGAAACTGGCCGAACCAATGTTCTGTAAGTCACAAAATGACATCTCATTTCCAGTATTCAATGTACTGATGAATCAAGGCAAGTACAACTAATGCCTTCGACAGGACCTTTTCCATCTGTGACTCCACCTTCGAGTGTCTATGGACCTGGACCACAATGTCTCTGCGCTCGGCAACACTCCACTGGTCCTCACCATGAAGTGCAGGAGTTTTGTTCTGATTTGCTTTGGCAAAACTTAGCACTTCACATTAAGCTGCATCTGCCATTCCTCACCCTATTGGCTATTTAAACAATGTCCCTCCGAGGTAACGTTCTTCACTGTCTACTATATTATGACTGTGTTAATAATCTGCAATCTTACTAACCGTTACCCCGTATTCACATTTAAACCATAGACTCATCGAGTCTTGGAGACCTACAGCATGGAAACAGGTCATTTGGAGCAACTTGTATATATTCCGCAGTTTTTGGGGAACGACTTTCATTTGTCTGTATTTGGTCGATATTTCTTCCATCCAAAAAAAGCTGAGTAAATGTTTCAGAAATGACGAATTTGTGTTCAGTTTGGCAGATCCAGAAATAAATACAATGCCCATAAGGGCCATTTTGTATCATTCATCCTTACTTTAAACCTATGCACTCTCGTTTTAGACTCCCCATCCATGGGGAAACACTGTTGGATATCTTGCGGAAGTGGCTGCTGGTTGGATACTGCCTGAACTGCTGTGCTCTTCCAGCACCACTAATCCAGAACACTGTTGGATTTCTACCTTATACATACCTCTCATGATGTACAGACCTCTATATTGTTACCCCTCAGTATCTTATGCTGCAGCGAATAGACTCACAGCCGACACAATCTTTCCTTATAAGTCAAACCATCCATTATAGGCCACATGCTTGCTACTGTTTCGTGCACAGTTTCTAGTTTGTAAATATCCATTCCACAGCAGGGCATCCAAAACTGCATGCAGTTCTCCAAATGTGGCCTCACCATCGTCTTGTACTGCTGCAACAAGACGTCCAGGTTTCTATGCTCATTACTGTGAGCGATGAAAGCAAACATGCTGAAAACCTTCTACATCACCTTGCCTACCAGTTACTCCACGTTCAAGGAGCTGAGAACCTCTACACCTTGATCTCGTTGGTCTATAAAACTCCATAGGACTTTGCCATTCACTGTGTAATCCTGCCTTGATTTGACCCATCAAAATGCAGCAGCTTGTATTTATCAAAATGAACTCCATCTGCCATTCCTGAGACCACTGGCCCAAATGATGAAGATCTCGCTGCATTGGCAGCTAACCTTCTTCACTGTTCAGTACATCATTAATCTTGCTTTCATTGGAAAACTTACCCTACGTATCTCCAAAATGCTCATCCAAATCACTTCTGCCAATGACGAATAACAGTGGACTTAGCATCGAACCATATCGAAGACCACTTGGTCACAGGTCTCCTGTCTGAAAAACAACCATTCAACAACACATTTTGTTTTCCAACGTTCAGCCAATTTTGTTTCCATTTTGCTTTTCATGGAACAGGAAATTTAACATAACGTAACAGCCTACCATGTGATATATTGTCAAAGGCCTTGCTGAAGGCCATTTGGTCAATAACTACCACATTGTCCTCATCTACTTTCTTGCTCAAACGTTCAAAAATTCAATGATATTCGTAAGACATAATTTCCCACACACAAAATCATGCTGACAATTCCAATTAAGTCCTTGCGTATCCAAATACCTGTAAATCCTCTCTCTCTGAATCCCCTCTCCCACCTGATACATCAGAATGGTTAAACTCACTGGTCTGTCGTTTCCCGGCACTTCCCTACAGCCTTTCTTAAATCATGTTCCAGCATTCGTCACCCTCCAATCTTCAGGAACTTCACCTATAGTTGCTGATGATGGAAATACGTTTGCTAAGGGCCCTGCAACTCCCTCCCTGGTCACCCACAAAGTCCAGGACTGCACATTATTTGGTCCGGGGCATTTTTCTACTATAAAACCATGAGACCATAAGACATAGTTGCAGAAATGAAGCCATTCAGCCCAAAGACGCTGCTCTGTCATTAAATCGTGATTGATAAGTTTATCAATCCCATTCTCCCTCTTTCTTCCGTACCTTCGACCTCTTTTGCAATCAAGGGCATATCTATCTCCATCTTAAATATACTCAATGTCCTGGCCTCCACAGCCTTCTGTGGCGCTGAATTCCATTTATTACAATACGTTATAAGACTTCCATCATTTCCTCTTGTGTAATGTGGACTCTCTTCAAAATTTCGCCATTAAATTCCACAAGTTCCCTCACATCCATCCCGAGCCATGGCTCTCCCAAATCCCCATCATCCCAACTTCAAATCTCCATTCTCTTCACTTTCCCCTTTACATCTCTTACTATTATTCCCTATGAACATACTGATTAATTGTTCAATCTTTCCAATCCAAATCTCTGTCGCCGCTACTCTTCACCTCCAACTGAGCCATTTCATAGAGTCATAGAGAAGTACAGCATGGAAACAGACCCTTCAGTCCAACCTGGCCACGCCGACCAGATATCCCAACCCAATCTAGTCCCACATGCCAGCACCCGGCCCATATCCCTCCAAGTCCTTCCTTCTTATAGCCATTCAAATGCCTCTTAAATGATGCAATTATCCCAGCCTCCACCACATCTTCGGGCAGCTCATTCCATGCACGTACCACCATCTGCGTGAAAAAGTTTCCCTTGAGGTCTCTTTTATATCTTTCTCCTGTCACCCTAAACCTATGCCCTCTAGTTCTGGACTCCCCGATCCCAGGGAAAATATTTTGTCAATTTATCCTATCCATGCCCCTCATAATTTTGAAAACCTCTATAAGGTCACCCCTCAGCCTCCTACACTCCAGCGAAAACAGCCCCAGCCCATTCAGCCTCTCCCTATAGCTCATATCCTCCAACCCTGGCAAAACCCTTGTTAATCTTTTCTGAACCCTTTCAAGTTTCACAACATTTTTCCAATAGGAAGGAGACCAGAATTGCACGCAATATTCCCACAGTGGCCTAACCAACGTCATGTACAGCCGCAAAATGACCTCTCACCTCCTGTACTCAATACTCTGACCAATAAAGGAACGCATACCAAAACGCCTCCTTCACTATCCTATCTACCTGCGACTCCACTTTCATGAAGTTATGAACCTGCACTCCAAGATCTTTGTTCAGCAACACTCCCTCGGACCTTACCATTAAATGTATAAGTCCTGGTAAGACTTCCTTTCACAAAATGCAGCACCTCGCATTTATCTGAATTAAACTCCATCTGCCAATTTTCAGCCCATTGGCCCATGTGGTCCAGGTCTTGCTGTTTGTGCCGAAAAGTTATTCGTTCCACACAACAGCATCAGATCCCTCACTCAACGTCATTAGTACTGGACACTTGCATTTGTCTATCAGTCCTTGTATCTCCATAGCTCATAATTTTCTGCGTTTCTTTCTGGATGTCCTTCAATTTCTCTCTCACCCTTTTTCCATTCTTCTTTCCTTCTATGTTTCTCTCCATGCATTCTCTCTTGACATGAGTGTTCTTTGTCTTCTACCTGTTTCTCGCTCTGGGTTTCACTGGATGTTTTTCTTTCTGCACTTTCTTTCCATTCATAGGATTTCTGCCTGCCTGTCTTGATTTTCCCTCTGTGACTCACAGCCTGTCTCCGTAATTTTTCTGATCAGTCAATCTTTTCATCCCTGGATTCTCTCTCTGTCTGGCTCTTTGCTCCCCAGATGCCTGCCTTGTTTCCTTGGTATGTGTTCTCTTTCTCTGCTTGACATTTGTTCTCTGCTTTATTGCAACATTCTGCATCGCCTTCCTTTTTTGTATTCTCCCTCTTTTTGTACTTTGCTGTATCTCTCTCTCTCTCTATCTATCTATCTATTTCTTCATCCCCTTTTTTCCTGAGTTACTTGCCCTCTCGGCGAATAAAACAGTCTTTTTAACTAAAGGTGAGGCAGATGATGCCTGGGAACTGGGAACTTATTCTTCATTCCCTCTGTCAATTAAACAGTCAGTGTATCCCTGCACCTTCTGATTTTGTCCTCCATTGTGAATGACAGAGGTTAGAAGTCACACAACTCCAGGTTATGTTTGTTTATTTGAAATCGCAAGCTTTCGAAGCACTTCCCCTTCTTCAGGTGAAGTATAGAGAGGTACATCGGCCTAACATTTATATCAGAGAAATCATAAGATCATACGAATGATGTGAGGGCAATGTCGATAGGTTGAATATGAAGTTTGTGCAGGGAAACGAAAGTATGAGGAAAGTGTCAACAAATAAACAACAAGTTTCCACACTGTAAGTAATCTAATCTAATTGAAGGGATAAACTATAATCGAATTGATTGAGGCAGAAAGAGAATTAGGAAAAAAAAAACAAAAATAAGGTGCTGCCGGAGACAAATTCTAAGCTGCGATTACGTGATAGATATACGAGTTGAAGGCCGAGAGCCTCAGCAAAATAATCAAGCAATCCAAAACCGTGCTATCCAGTGAAGGTAGATAGATCATAACAGAATATCAAAAAGATTTTGTTGACAAAGGACAGTAAGGAATTTTTTTCAGACACAGAACAGTACTCGTAAGTTATATGCAGTGTAACATCATCCCAACATCATGGTGGAGACCGTCTTCTTGTGTATGGAACTTAGCTTTCCTGCCTGCTAGCCAAATCTGTGTTAATGTGTACCTCGAAGGGCACTTTTGAAGACGCTTACCTGAACTTTGAGGATGAGTGCCTTTGATTGCTGAACTGCTTCCCAACTGGTAGGGAGCATTCTTGCTAAGCAATTGTCACGTGATATCCATTCGTCCACTGTCGTTGTGTCTGCCTGGTCTCGCCAATATACTGTGCTTCGTGGTATCCTTGCTTGCAGAACGAGTTAGAAATTTTCCGAGTCACATGAGCATCTGTTTTGTATGTGGTAGATAGCGTTCACGCATGTGATGCCACTCCGCATTTCGAGGAACCATGTTAATCGTCTCTTTATTGCCTCGGGGTTTATTTCCTATCTGTTCCCTTTCCATAAGTTTACTCTCCCTGGTGACTTGCAACTTGCTGTGCATGGAAATGATCAACTATAAGACCAATCATTCTCTGCAGTGGCTCAATTGGGTAGATGGGGAAGAGGTGAGAATGGCAAGGTAAGTCCCTTTGAAGAATAGGGACGTAGATGACCCTTTATGCAGGGTAACCCTTTGTACACTCTCATTGCCAGTGGTGAAAGGGATGCTTGTTGATTGGGCACTTGCTGTGCATTGAGTCAGTCAGTAAAATGGCCAGTTCATCTCTCCGCATGCTGTCTGTGCCCGTGACCACGAGAATTGGCAGTCAGTGAGGTGGAATAATGTTATGCAATAGATTCAGAGGGGAATTTGTGTATGGTGGAGGAACTACAGAGAGGGAAATTAGGGAACAATGAGACAGTAGTGGAGGCAGGTATGTCTGGAAGAAGGAAAACATGGAGAGTGGTACAAAAGTTGACATTAGTTTGTCAGTTATTTCTTTTTTACCTCTTATAAATTCACCAATATCTGACTGTCAGGAACCAAGGTTAGCTTTGAGCAAAATTTCTCTTTATATACCTTTAAAAACACTTCAGAGGATCGGTGTAAACTTGTTGGGTGAAGTAGCCTGTTTCCACACTAATCTAATCCAAAACAATGTTGTCGATTTTGTCCCCTGTTCCTGCATGTTTGCAATTAAATTTATTTCAAATCCCAATCTAATCCCAGGTCATCCTTTGCTGAATTCTCAACTGCTTCCAATCCTTGGCAGTGTGGACTGTGCAAATTCCCAATTTGCCTGCCGTTTCTTTTCATACCTAATACCTTGTGACCCTTCGTTTAGCGCCTGTTTTCTTGGCATTCATGCTCCAGACTGAATGAAACAGTTTCGTTGTTCACTTGATCATTCTTTGAAAGTGTATCAGTGTCTATCCACTGTCATTTCGTTCGGTAACATTTGCCGAACAATAACAACCAACTCACTCCTGTAATATTGCAGTTTGTCTTCTTTAGTATCAGGGTGCTAGTCGTATAATCAACGACCTCAATCTCCAACGTGATGAAGGATTTAATCATATTCTCATATATCCGAGGCATTTCTCGTATCTATATTTCTAAGTATTCCTTCCTCATTGAGAAACACAAAATCTAAGATGTCCTGTTCTCCACTTGTTCTCCTAAACTGCCCGAGAGGACAGACTCTTGGAACCCCTCCTGTACAAGATTGTGGTTAATTTGATTCGCCCAATCTTTAATTAATTCGACCAGAATTACAGTTGAGTCTTAAACGCATACATCACTGCTTTCTTGTTTAATGCCTACCCAACATCATCACTTCAGTTTGGCGGTCTCTATGCCACCATATTTTGTTTTTGCATTTTTGTGTTTGTCAATTCTATCTGCATAAATTTTACACTGTTCCAACTCAAATGTTACGTCAATATCCTCTTTTAGCAGGAATACAGCTCCATCATCAATTATTCTTCCCCTTATTTTTCGAAATACTGAATAACCTTAGATGGTCAGTTCCCACCTCTGGTAAGCCTTCCATCATGTCTCGATAATTGCAACTGTCAGAAATGTTTATTTTATTTTCTGAATGATTTGTTCATCCACTTTCTTTTGAATGCCTCATGAGTTCAGGCACAGGTTTCTGAAGCGAGATTTTAAAATTGTTTTCGCTTTGTTTCTCCTTTTTGTTTGCGTATTAGATTTGATGTTTACATTCCTATGCCCGTAGGTTTCCCAATTCCTCTTTCTGTCATGTGTTCTTAATCCCGGATTGTCATTATCAGATTCCTTGAAGAGGGTCCCATCGCCCTTCCAATTTAGTTGAAACTCTCCCCAATCACTGGCAAACGCATCTCCTCAGGTATCAGCTCTATCCTGCCATTTGGTAACTGGTTAATAATCCCTGTGGAGAAAGTGAGGACTGCAGGTGCCGGAGCTCAGAGCTGAAAATGTGTTGTTGGAAAAGCGCAGCAGGTCAGGCAGCATCCAAGGAACAGGAGAATCGACGTTTCGGGCATAATCCCTCCTTCAGGGCTGCGCTTTTCCAGCAACACATTTTCAGCTAAAAATCCCTGTGAACAAGATTTCACACCACAGAGTTTGGAAACCCTGTGCTCATCCGATCTCATTATCACGCTTTCTTTCCACACAACCTACTAATTCGCAAAAGACCAGCGTGTTACTTTGGCAGTAATCCTGTTGTCATTAGCGTAATGACACTCGTTTTTAACTTGCTCCCTAAATACCAATTTTCGAAATTTAAGGCTCATAATTGTTGTATTCACCTTTTTTTTGGTCCATGACGGCAGGCTGCAGGTGATATGCTTTAGCGTGCGCTGTAACTTCGCTGTGACATCTCTGACGCAAAAAACAGGGAGGTAACTTTCTAACTTAGATCTCGTATGTGACTACAGAAAAGCCAATACTTATTCTTTTGTTGGGCTTAGGCATCGCTGGCTGGCCAGCATATTGCTTCCTGTCCACAAATGCCTTTCAGAAATTCGTGGTCAGCTTCCATTGTAAACTGTTGCAGTTCATACACCCCACGTTAGGAGATAAATCCAACATTTTGACCCAGAAACAGCAATATGTTTCCAAGTCAAGTGATGATTAGTTCAGAGGGATCTTAAGTGATCATGGTTTTAGAAAGTGATATCTCAGGATCTGTGGTGAATTTTTGCATTGCATTTTGTAGAGAGTAAACACTGCAGCTACTGATTGATCGTGATTGGTGCTGTCGATATTTATGGATAATGTGCCAGTCTATCAGGATACGTCGGACTGGGTGATATCAAATTACTCCAGTGTTGTTGGAGTACAAACATCAAGGTAAGTGGCGAGTATTCCATTGCATTCCTGACTTGTGTAAGTAGATAATGGACAAACTTCATTGAATTAGCAAGTGTGTTAGTTGCTGCAGTATTCCTAGCCACTGACGTGCTCTTGTCAGCACTGCATTTATGTAATGTTTACACTTGATTTTCTGGTCAATGTTGACCGCAAAGAAGTTCCTCGCAGAGGATTCAGTGATGGTAACACCATTGATTATGTCGAAGAATTATGTATTACTTATACAGCGCAAAGGTTTATTGTCACTTGTCAGCCCAAACACAAATATTTTGCCAAACCTGTTGCATTTGAGCAATGACGACTTCACTATTTGAGAAGTTGTGAATGGTGCTGAACAATCTTCGGTGAAAATAGTTGTTTTGACGTTATGACAGAGAGAATACCTTTGATGAAGCAAATGAAGATGGTTGGGCCATGGACACTACCCTAAGGAACTTTTGCAGTGATGTCCTGCAGCGCAGATAACTGACCTCGAAGAACCAGCCTGGAATTTGCCTCCTGATACCACTGATTTCAGTTTTGATCAGGCTCCTCGATTGTGCACAATTGCACTCAATCTTCCATACTCTTTGCTGACGTTCATTTTAAGATGCCACAATATAAGACATTAGGTTCAGGAAGCTCATTTATCTTTACTTCAATTTTTTGTCCGGGTGGAATCACAGAACTACTACATCTCAGAAAGAGGCCGTTTCGACTTTTCAGCCTGCATCCAAATTTCAGAGAGTATTGTTACATCGTGCCAATGTCCTGCTATTCCCCAGATGTTCGCAGTACATACCCGCCCAGAAAGGTCAGTGCAATGCATATTCTTCACAGCAAAAACGACTGTTTGCAATTACTTCTCCAGAGTTGGTATCTGATTTTATATTCGTTTGTGCATTTTATAATTTTTCCGTCTACAAAATATGGAGTATTTGTTCAATATCAACACCAACTCCTCCTTGCCATTATTAATATCCCAGTTCCACCTTGCATAGATGAATAATTCCATTCTCTGCTGTCATCGTTTCTTTTTCATGTTGGTACTCTTTTCGAAATATTACTTGCCAGTATATATTTGCATCCTACTTTCTGCACTCCCCATCCCTGCACCTTTTTTTCAAATCATCATTTGCTCGTTTAAAATTCTTTCCAACCTTATAAAAGTTCGATTCACAGCATTGACCTCAGCTGTGTCCTCCATGATGCGATCCTTAACTTCCATACTTATTCACGTAGAGTACACCCTTTTCGTAATCCTGTGTTTGTTTATGAATGTTATGAAATGTCTTCCTTAATTTCCTGTACTGCTTGTTTAAATGCTAATTTTGCACTTCTTGATTTTCTCGTCGAGAGTAACCAACGATTAATTAAGGGCATTGTATTTCCTTTAAGTAAGATTAAGACACCAGATTCCAACTCATGTTTCTCACTCTCAAACCACGTGTCATTTCATCATGTCATGATCATTCATGAGAAGTGCATCCGTTAAGACTTTCTCGTGATTGTACTCATGCAGCCTTCCACACATGGAAAATTAGACAAAATCATAGGTATTGGCTCAGGAATCAGGTACCAATGCAAAGAGATAAATTCTCAGGTGTAAGGGCCAAGAGATATACGTTTGTTTGACAGGTGTCAGTATATCAGGCCACAAGCCATATTGATTCCAGCGAAAATTATTCAGTATACATTTCTGGTGGAGAAAAACTTCAATTGGTCTCAACATTTAATATATTTAACAATTTGAGCAAACGGATATTTCATCATATTCTTCAACTGCTCTCTGAACTTTTGATGCGTCACAACATAAATCACAGAGTTTGTGCAGCAACTGAGCATTTGGAGCATGTAGCCCAAATCCATTACAAAAAAAGGCAGCGATTTAGACTGAAATCCCAAAAATACCATTCGTGAACTGATGGAAAACACCATTGACACTGACCATAACAATATGAAATTGCCTGAGAGGAGAAACAACAAAATGATAGAATTCCTTCGATTCTTCATCTCTGGGTCTGTGACGCTCTTTCTGTTGGTCTGATGGTGAAGTCGCCTGCGAGCTTTGCTCGTCACGACAATGTGTCTGACCGTGAAAGCATTGAATAAGAGGATGAGAATAAAGGCAACTCCCGGAGTGAGAACGTAATGAATGAACTCAATTGCCCCCCAGACCGACGAAAGCTTGATATCCATTTTCACCCAACAAAACCAGGGTCTGTTTTTTAGGCGATAACGACCAGTATACACAAAATACCAAAAAATGTTCTTCAAACAGCTCAATCCAGTCACTGTGCCCAGAACCACTGCCGTTGTTTTCATTTTGCAAAAGTTGGTTTTCAGATTTGAACAACAAATGGTAACAAATCGTTCAAAGCTGAAAGTGCTGGTGAACCAAACAGAGCAGTCAGTGGCTGCATAAAGTAAGATAGCATGGATATTACACACGGGGATTGTGTGTAAGATGTGATACCGTTCCTTATAGACAAATAGAATGTGTCGCAATATGAGATCAATGATAATGACCAGAAGATCTGCCGTTGCCATGGCTAGCAGGTAGTGAGTAATACGTTGGCAGAGACCACTCTTCCCCCGGGACAGGATCACAATTGTTGCTATGTTAGCTGTGAGAAAAGTAAACAATGAATTTATAGATTCTGCTCAGAGAAAATGTAACAATTTTTCTTAGCACTGATCGAGATGTGCAAATGTTTTTTACTGGACTGAGAGTCATGCGCTGGAGCCACGCATTGACATTCAACGATCTGACCACGTGAAACATAAGTTCAGATAACGATTGCCGTCGGCAAATAATACAAACCGCGTGAGGTAAGTTTGATTTGTGGAATTCAACACTCAGATTCATCAGTGAAGATTCATGCCCAGCTTCGATCGTACGCGTGTTTCCCTGGATCAGTGATCTCCTTCCCCTGATAATTAGGGAGTACACCTGGGTGATTGGTGACTATTGAAATGCTGATTTGTTACCCGTGACCCAATGTGGGAGTTATGAGAAAAGGCTAATTTGTTAATTCTCGTCTTTTCGAAAGCAGAATGTGTTAACACGTCTTTATGGAAACCTTATATTCTGTTTTAGTCAGGTGTGATAGAAACATTCCCAATTGTTGGAATGTTTGCAACATAAACATTATCCAAGAAATTGAAAACATCCAGGGCAACCGATCGACTATACTGGAACCATATAACAAAATAGACATTTGTGCCCTCCATCACTGAGCCTTAGTAGCTCTAGTATGGATAATCCACACGATGTCCTGAAGCAACTCACTTTAGTGGTATCTTTTCTATCCATCAAAGTGAACCAACAACCAGGATAAGGTCTTCAGATTTACCAGAACATGATCAGACGCTGAATCACCTATCTCAGTTCTTCATTAAAGCTTTTACATATTTTCTGGTGTTTCTGATAGACATCATCTTCAGTGTGCAGGATATTGTAACAAAAGGTAACCACTGGTTCTCAGAGCTACTGTCAAGAATGCAAAGTGTGAACACGTTGAATTTGAAACATTGATTCTGTTTCCTAGTCCAACGTGGCTCATTGGTTTGCACTTCCACCTCACAGCACCACGAATTCGGGTTCAATTCAACCCTAGGCCGACTGCCTGTGTGAAATTTGCAGGTGCTCGCCGTGTCTGCATGTCTTCTGACAATTGCTCTGGTTTTGGACCGCAGTGGAAGGATATGCAGTATATGTGCTTTAGCTATGCTACATTGCCCTGCAGGGTCCAGGACAGTGCACACGATATAGAATAAACACGTTTATTTCGGGTTTACAGGAACACATTGGGGTGCAGGGGTTGAGTCTTGATGAGATGCTCTTCAGAGGATCAGTCCAAATCTCATGGGTCAATTGTCCTCTTCTGCGATGTCGGGATTCTTTGATTCAATGTTTCAAACCTGCAGCATATCTCCAGCTGTCTCAGCTTGTTCTTGGCAATGGTTAAAGTAGATTTAAGGAGCATGTACCAACGTCTCACACCCCAAGGCATTTGAGTGAACGAGTCACATTTGATTGGGATGAATTTGCTATGATGGACCTTTTAATGAGTGTGTGATGAAGCCACAGTTAAGCAACGACATTTGTAACGAACAGCAGATATGATGATATTTAGCGAGCAGGTGCTTCAACTGCGTGGATGTCAAATAGTCAATGATTAATCACAAACGACTCTAAGATAGGAAGTGTTTACGGGGCTAATAGTGGGATACAGAGATTCTTCACTGGTGCCAAATTGCAGAGAGTAAACGACAAACACAGTGATGCATTCACCAATGGTTTTTACAACGAGCACGAACCGCTGCCAGGTCTGCACAGTATAAATTCCACAGTATAAGTCATCGAAATTGGGAAGAACTTACCAGGGATGCCAAAAATTGCGAGAATGGGATAATAAATGAATTGAATGATCTGAAGTGCCCATCGAATGCGATGTTTTAGTAACATCTGATCGAAATTTGCTGAAAAATAACTTATCGTCTCAAAGAAACCCCTCTCCACTACTTTATCATTCCAGTCGATTGTTCTGACATTCAGAACCATTGCCGTACCATTGCAATCGTCTGTCCCCACATCCTCTACTGTTGTAATGCCAATCCAGTAATTTTCTCTTGGAATCCACTTCATTGTTGTTACAATCCAATCTATTGTCGCCAGACTCCAATCCGTTGCTGCAGCTTCCTAATGTATTATTCACAGATTGCGATATCTAATATCTCTCGCTCTGTCTGTCTACTTCTCTCTGTTGCTACGGAGCATTGAAAAATGTGTCACATAAATAGATGTGTATCCCGCTTCAGTAACGCAATTATGATTCATCAATACTGATATTAGTGATGGTGGCTAAACAAACAGGTGTAGATAACTGCTTTCAATCGAACACCCTCTGAATCACACAAAATAATATGTTTATCCAGGAAAGATATGAAGTTTGCTGAGGAAACATTAAAATGTTTCCAATGATAATAGGCATGAGTCGGAGTTTGGGAGACTCTGGAACAGTACAAATGTACAGCTATGTTTCAAAAGGGAAGAACATTGAGACTATGCAGTTAACCATGTTTTATGATGCTGGACAGGTGTCCAGGACATCAGGCAAGGGGTTACGTAATTTGAAGGAAGTAGTAAGCCAATGTTCAGAAAAGGATATACGTGGGCGTATACCCCAATGCAGATGCTGCCACCCTAAACCGAGCAACACCATCATCCATTTCCCGATCATGGCTGGTCTTGTACCAGACATTGTTCCTTGATGCAATAGTCATTAGACATCTATCAATTCCGTCTTAAGCTTAATATACAATCACTACAGAGTACAAACAGGCGCTTCAGCCCAACATATCTGAAGAGTAATCTATCCAGACCCATTCCTCTACCTTATTGTTCTTTATTTACACATGACTAATGCACATCGTCTTATATGTCCCTGAAAACTATGGGAAATTTAGCACGACCAATTCACCTAACCTGCACATATTTGTATTGTGGGAGCACCCGGAGGAAACCCACACAAACACGGGGCGAATGTGCAAACTGCACACAGACAGCCGCCACTGTTAAACTCTGAACCACAGTGCCACCACGGTAATTAAACTTTCACAGTATTTTCGGGGCAAAATTCCAATGTTTCATTATCCTCTGTGGGAATAATTTACTCCTCTTCATCAATTCAAATTCTTTGTTTTCTGCATTCCCCCCGAATCTAAACCACTCAGCTGGCAATTCATCCCTTCGACATCGGTTGTCCATCCATTGAAGATCTTTGTACCATTCTAAAGCTTCAGCCTTCCATTCCTCTAAACTCCAAACAATCCAGCTTCTTCACTGACAGTCTAAGAATTCAAATAATCTATCCAGCGAAATTCAGCTGCACTGTTTCTATGTTAAGTATACAATTACTTTGGCGAGAGGAACAGAGCTGCACAAATACTCCATACGATGTCTCACATCGTTGAACAAAGCATCTTTGCTCCTGTCGTCAACTTATCTTGCGATAAAGCTGAGGAGAACGCTCCTTTACCAAAGTGCTTACTCTACTGCAGGCTGTTTTTCAGTGAAACATCAATAAGGCCACTCTGGTTTCTTTGTCCACCAACACTTTCCAACTTGTTTGTCTGTTCCCAGTTGACCATCTAAAAGTGAGAGATGACTTGATAGAACACAGAACATAGAACAACACAGCACAGAACAGACCCTTTGGCCCACGATGTTGTGCCGATCATTTGTCCTAGCTTAAGCACTATCAATGTACCTATCCAATTGCCGCTTAAAGGTCACCAATGATTCTGACTCTGCCACTCCCACTGGCAGCGCATTCCATGCCCCCACCACTTTCTGGGTAAAGAACCTACCCCTGACATCCCCCTAAACCTTCCACCCTTCACCTTAAATATATGTCCCCTTGTAACACTCTGTTGTACCATAGGAAAATGTCCCTGACTGTCTACTCTATCTATTCCCCTGATCATCTTATAAACCTCTATCAAGTCACCCCTCATCCTTCGCCGTTCCAATGAGAAAAGGCCTAGCACTTTCAACCTATCCTCGTGCGACTTATTCTCCATGCCAGGCAACATCCTGGTAAATCTCCTTGCACCCTCTCCAAAGCTTCCACATCCTTCCTAAAATGAGACGACCAGAACTGCACACAGTATTCCAAATGTGGCCTTACCAAGGTCCTGTTTAGCTGCAACATCACCTCACGACTGTTGAATTCAGTCCCTCTGCTCATGAACGCTAATACACCATAGGCCTTCTTACAAGCTCTATCCACCTGAGTGGCAACTTTTAAAGATCTATGAACATAGGCCCCAAGATCCGTCTGCTCCTCCACCTTACTATGAACCCTACTGTTAACCCTGCATTCCACATTCTTATTTGTCCATCCAAAATGGACAACCTCACAGTTGACAGGGTTGAACTCCATCTGCCACTCCTCAGCCCAGCTCTGCATCATATCTACATCCCTTTGCAGCCGACAACAGCCCTCCTCACTGTCCACAACTCCACCAATCTTCATATCGTCTGCAAACTCGAACAACCTTCGTATCGTCTGCAATAGATCACATGCATATGTATTGTTTCTTAATATGTTGGCTTTCCACTGAAACATATTGAGCCAGACAACAAATTAGCTTCAACTACAGGACAGAATATATTACCTAAAGGAAAGAATTGAAGAAAGGACATCAAATACCATAAACATAACAGACAATCGCAAAAGTTTGAAATCATACAGTATAAATAAATTTCAACCTCATTTTTGATGCTGCAGAATCTCCGGCTTAACGAAATTACTCTCCATATCTCCACACTTCTAAATTATTTTACTGACTTTGTGTAGTTCATTTAATAAGTCAGTTCTGAGTTTGATGACATGATATTGCATATTTTGACCAAAGTTCTCCGAGTTTGGAAGTTCCACAAACTAACTCCATCTGCTGAGATAACTGTTTTTACAACATCTAGCCACAACCGCAGCTGCCACACCACCACCTCCCCCACCTTGCACGACCCCCAAAACCTTCCTCTGGGAAAGACTGAAGTCACTTTTAGACACAACTCTGGTATTCCATGAAAACAAATCTGGTCGTTTTACTGTCGTCCGGGGAATTTTGGCTGGTTTGTTGGGGGTGGGGGGGGGGGGGGGGGGGGGGGCGGGGTCACAAACTGAATTGACAAGGGAACGGGGAAGGATATAGATTTAAAGTCGGAAGCAAATTCCAGTGACATGCAGAAGGAATGCCAATGCAGCCACATTAGTCAGAAAATGATAGAGCATGTGAGAGGTACAGCAAACTAAATTGCATCTAATTTCATGCAAGGAAATTGACATGTAAAGCAAATAATCTTAGATTATTGATCAGAACGTAGGAATGTGCTGTTTTTGTCATAACTCAAATGTGGTTCACAGAACGGTGGCTTATAAAGCTCACAATTCCAGGGTTCACAATTTACAGCTGCGCTTGGGGTAAAGTTGTGGGCATTGCATTCTTGAAAAAAAGGAAACCATCGCTACAGTAATGAGGGGGGACAGTCGAGAAGAGTCCTCGAATGATGCGTTCTGGGTAGATTTTAGAAATAAATGATAGGACCGATATATCTGCTGCATCTTTTCTGAAGTACTTGGAAGATTAAGAGGGAGAGAGAAGAGTAGATTGTAAGCTAATTACAGAACGCTATGAGAGCAGTTGGAGTATGATTGTCCAATTGTAGGCAATTTAAAATTTGCTGACATTAACTGCGCTTCCCTTAGTGTAAAGTTATTACACGGAATGGGTTTTATAAAGAGTATTCTGGAATGATTGTAATTCCAAAAGGTCGATAATCCTACTACAGATGGGACAGCGCTAAGTCTAATGCAACTGAATGTGCCCAATCAAGTGTGCAAGCGTTTTGGGGAGAGTGACCATAATTCTGTGAGTATCAACGTCATTGTGGAAGCAGATAAGGAGAGTGCAGACGCTAAGTATTTCAATCAGGTGAAGTTCATTTCAATATCATGAGAAAGGATCGGGAAAGCATCGACTGTTACATCGACATTTGAAAACGTAGGATAGTGAGAATCAATCAAGATTGTAATGATCTGAAAGTGAAGGACAAGGACAGTATGTCCTCTGAATCCGGGTCATCAGGGGATATTCATAGTTTAGGAAGAAAAATATGCGAACATGTATCAAATGCAGCACAGTAAAATATAAAAAGGAAAGGCCCTTCCGATGTGTTAAAAAGTGTATGGCGACTGCATAAGAACAAAATTAGAACGACATAGAGGAAGCAAAAATATAGAACATAGAATATTACAGCATATTACAGGCCCTTCGGCACTCGATGTTGCGTTAACACATGGAACCAATCTGAAGGCCATTGAATCGGCACTATTCCATTTTTGTCCATATGACCATCCAATGGCCATTTAAACGTCCTTAAAATCGACGAGTCCACTGCTGTTGCAGGCAGTGCGTTCCACGCTCCAACTACTCTCTGACTAAAGGAACTCTTCTGATCTCTGTCTTATCTCGATCATCCCTCAATTTAAAACTGTGTCCCCTCGTGCTTGCCATCGTTATCCGAGGAAGAAAGATTCTCACTGGCCAAACTATATAATCATCAGATTATCTTATATCTCTCAATTAAGGCATCTTTGAACGTTTTTCCTCTCCACCAAAAACCGCCTCATATTCCTTCCTCATAAGACCTTCCCTCCATACCAAGTAACATCCGAGTAATTCTCCTCTGAACACTTGCCAAAGCTTCCACATCTTTCCTAGAATGCAGTGACCAGAACTGTGCACAATACTCCAAATGTGGCCGCACTGGACTTTTGTAAAGCTGCAGCATGATGTCATAGTTCCAAATCTCAATCCATCTACCAATAAAAAGTAACACACCATATACCTTGCTAACAACTCTATCAACCCAGGTGGCAACTTTCAGAGACCCATGTACCTGGACACCGATATCTCTCTGCTCATCTACACTACCAAGAATCAGGCGGGCCTAAGGGCTGAGAAGTGGTAGATGAAGTTTAATTTAGATAAATGTGAGGTGCTGCATTTTGGTCAAACGAATCTGAGCAGGACTTATTCACTTAATGGTAAGGTCTGATGGAGTGTTGCTGAAAAAAGAAATCTTGGAGTTCAGCTCCTTACTCTTTGAAGGTGGAGGGACAGGTAGGTAGAATAGTGAAGAAACTTTTTGTGAATGCTTTCCTTTATTGGTAAGTGTATTGAGTACAGGAGATAGGAGGTCACGCTGTTGATGTACAGACAAAAATATCTTACGGGGGGAGGAGGAGGAGGGTTGGTGGGTGGGGAGTCCAAAAGCAGCGTACAGAGGTTTAGTGTGAGAATGAAAAGTGCCGGCTCGATGTGCTGAATGGTCAAATTTGTGTTTCTCTGTTGGAGTATACAACCTGTCGAGTAAACATGAGATACTGCAGAAAGTCATGGTTATTGAAATACATTGACCTCAAATTTATGCTATAGCTTGAGCTTTAATTGAAGAGCTGTTACGGCAGTCCTTGACTTTCCAAAATTCTGGCATATGACAGAAAATGTGAGTAAGTCTCGAAAATAGAGGTGGAGGAAATCCGGAAATGTCATCAACAAATCATTCGGCGAAAAACGCACCTTATTGTAAGTGTGCTTTCCTTTTTTTGTCATTTTTGAATATAAGTTTCAGACGAGTTGTCAAAAATCCCTCAGATGAATGCGGGGCAACTGACGTGATGGCTGTATAGCCTATGGCCATTGGCCAATAAAGTTCAGTCAATTGTCCAGCACAGAGAAAGTAGCACGATCCTAGAAATATGAATCGTCAATAACTGCTCAGATAGGAAAATATCAGATTAGGAGCCGCCAGAAGAAGATGGCAAGAGCTATTTTGATTCGATGCTGAAATAACCACGCTGGAGTAGAGGAGGTTAGTGAACGAAACTACATTCTTTGAAGACTGTGCATGGGCCGACAACTCATGAGTTGATTCCACAAGATGTAGAACTCATGAGTTGAGAAACTGCACTGGGAAATCTGTACAGGCACCGAGAATCGAGTGGAATCAGGGTAGGAGAGAGCATGATTCTGTCAGTTTTTTAAGAGAGAAGTCTTCTCCAGACAGATGGAAGATGGACCAGAATGAGAGGAGGAAATTGAGGGAACAGTTCTTGAACGATTCAGCGATAGATCATCACGCTGCTCCCACCAGCTCAACAAGACTGAAAATACTGCCCCTGCAGACTGTTCGTCCTTTGATCCCAAACTTGATTACTAATCAGAAAATTGCAGTGAACTGTTGACCGCCTATACTGGAATCACGGAATTCAACAACTGAGAAAGAAACCCTTTGACTCACCATTCCAATGCTGATCAACGAACACAAAATGTAGGCCATGTCTGGTTAGACACTTCCAATCATGAAAAGAACCCACACCCCACACATTTGGTCTCCCAATTGCAAGCCGAGCTTGGATCCATTTATCCGACTTACTTTGGATCCTAACCACATTTCCTTTTGGACCAGACTTCCACGTTGCCATGTTTTCAAATGCCGGACTGAAGCCCATTAAAACCATATCAACTTTACCAACGTCATCAATATAGTCAGTCACTTTATAAAACAAAAGCCCATTAAATTAGTCAGCCAGGATCTCCCTGTACTAACTCGATGTTGAATATCCCGGATCCACCGCGACCTTCCCAACTATTGATTAGTCCTGCCCATCAAAGACTTTTTTCCTAAAATATTCCTCTGACTGGCGTCGAACAATACATGGCCTACCTCTGCTTCCCATTGTGAAGAAATGAAGCATATTTGCGATCCTTCAACCATCTAGCAATTCATCTGTGGCCAGAAAAGTATAAAATATCCCCGGGCACGTCCCAAAATTCCTTCCCTTACTTCCCATGGAAGCTTGTGACACATCTCATCAGACACTGGACATTTATGCATCTTGCTGTTTACTAAACGATCTAATGTTTCCTCCTGACTAATTTTAACATGCTGGAGAACGTCAGGATTCAAAAGGAAACACCCCTCTTAATTTTGTTTCCCCACTGCGAATATCGATGATAAATAATCATTTACAAACCTCATCCACGTCCTCTGGCTCCAAACACAGAATTCTCCTTTGGTCTGTGAGAGGAACACACTTTTCCGAGTTATCTTATTAACAGTAAATAAGCTAATAACGTACCTTAGGGATTGCACTAATCCTACGTACCAAAGACACATTGAAATTTGGAGCTTATTTAACGACCAGCTACTGCAGGTCCTTGGAAAGTATGTACTAGTCAGGCCGGGAAGAAGTAGTGGAGCACGGGAGCCATGATTATTAACGAAGTTGAATTTCTTGTGAAGAGGAAGAAGGAGGCATGCATTAGGGTGAGATGCGACGGCTCTGTTAGGGCGTTTGAGAGTTACAAGTTATCCTGACAAGACCTAAAGACGGAGCTAAGAAGAGCCAGGAGTGGACATGAGAATTGGTTGGCTTATAGGATCAAAGAAAACGTTATAGCTTTCTATAGGTATATCAGGAATAAAAGAATGACGAGAGTAATATTAGGGCCAAACAAACATCGTAGTGGAAAGTTATGCGTGGAGTCAAAGACGATAGGGAAAGTGCTAAATGAATACTTTTCGTCAGCATTCACACTAGAAAAGGACAATGTGGTAGAGGAGAATATTTAGATACAGGCTACGACACAACATGTGATTGAGGTGCACAATGACGAGGTGTTAGCAAATGTGGAAAGTGTGAAAATAGATAAGACCCCTGGACCGATGGGATTTAACCCAGGATTATCTGGGAAGCCAGGCAAGAAATTGCCGAGCCTTTGGCTTTGGTCTTTTTGAGGTCATTGTCTACAGGAATAGGGCCAGAATACTGGAGGATAGCATTGGTTATCCCCTTGATTAAGAAGTGGAGTAGAGGCAATCCTGGAAATTATCAGCCAGTAAGCCTTACTTCAGTTGTGGCAACAGTGTTGGAAAGGGTTATAAGAGGCAGGATTGAAATCCTCCAGAAAGGAACAAGTTGATTAGGGATAGTCAGCACGATTTTGTGTAGGAAAGGTCATGCCTTACAAACTTCATTGAGTTATTTGAGAAGGTGACCAAACAGGTGGATGAGTTTAAAGCAGTTGATGTGGTGTATATGGATTTCAGTGAGGCGTTTGATAAGGTTCCACATGGTAGGCTATTGCACAAAATATTGAGGTATATGATTGAGTGTGCTTTAGCGGGTTGGATCACAAATTGGTTAGCTGAAAGAAGACAAAGGATGGTGGTTGATGGGAAATATTCAACCTGGAGTTCAGTCACGAGTGGAATGCTACAAGGATCTCTTTTGGGTCCACTTTTCTTTGTCATTTTTAAGAATGAATTGAATAAGGGCAGGGGAGGATAGGTTTGTAAATTTGTGGATGACACTCAGAATGGGAGAGTTGCGTTTATTGATGAGGGATGTTCTAATTTACAGAGAAGCACAGGTATACTGTAGATCTGGCCTGGGGGGGCCAATAGAGTTGAATGCGGAAGAATGTGAGGTGGTTTTCGATGGAATGACTTAGAGGAGGGAGTCGAAGGGTGGGTCAGTAAATTTGCAGATGATACAAAGATAGGTGGAGTTGTGGACAGTGAGGAGGGCTGTTGTCGGCTGCAGAGGGACTTAGATATGATGCAGAGCTGGGCTGAGGAGTGGCAGATGGAGTTCAACCCTGCCAAGTGTGAGGTTGTCCATTTTGGAAGAACAAATAAGAATGCGGAATACAGGGTTAATGGTAGGGTTCTTGGTCAGGTGGAGGAACAGAGGGATCTTGGGGTCTATGTACATAGATCTTTGAAGGTTGCCACTCAGGTGGATAGAGTTTGTAAGAAGGCCTATGGAGTATTATCGTTTATTAGCAGAGGGATTGAATTCAAGAGTCGTGAGGTGATGTTGCAGCTGTACAGGACTTTGGTTAGGCCACATTTGGAGTACTGTGTGCAGTTCTGGTCGCCTCACTTTAGGAAAGATGTGGAAGCTTTGGAGAGGGTGCAGAGAAGATTTACCAGGATGTTGCCTGGAATGGAGAGTAGGTCGTACGAGGATAGGTTGAGAGTTCTCGGCCTTTTCTCGTTGGAACGGCGAAGGATGAGGGGTGACTTGATAGAGGTTTATAAGATGATCAGAGGAATAGATAGAGTAGACAGTCAGAAACTTTTTCCCCGGGTACAACAGAGTGTTACAAGGGGACATAAATTTAAGGTGAAGGGTGGAAGGTATAGGGGAGATGTCAGGGGTGGGTTCTTTACCCAGAGAGTGGTGGGGGCATGGAATGCGCTGCCCGAGGGAGTGGTAGAGTCAGATTCATTGGCGACCTTTAAGCGGCATTTGGATAGGTACATGGATGGGTGCTAAATCTAGGATAGAAGTTCGGCACAACATCGTGGGCCGAAGGGCCTGTTCTGTGCTGTATTGTTCTATGTTCTATGTTCTATTATTGATCTAATAGAGTCATGCAGTCAAAGAAATGTGCAGCACAGAAAGCAGCCCTTCAGACCAACTCGTCCATGCCAACCAGATATCCCAAACCAAACTCGTCCCAACTGTCAGTACCCGATCTTTATTGCTCAAAAACCTTCCTATTCCTGTACCCATCCAGATGCCTTTTAAATAGCGCAATTGTAGTCGCCTGCAACAGTTCCGCTGGCAGCTCATTGCATACATGTAGCAATGTCTGTGTGGAAAGGATTCCCCTTTGGTCCCTTTTGTGTCTTTCCACTGTCACACTAAACCTATTCACGCTGGTTCTGGACTCTCCGCTCCCCCTCACCCCCACCTCCACCCCCCAGGGAAGATACTTTGTCTGTACAGCCACAACATGACCTCATAACTCCTGTACTTAATACTCCGAACAATAAAGAAAAGCAGACCAAAAATGTTCTTCACTGTCCTATCTACTTGCGCCTCAACTTTCAAGGAGCTATGAACCTGCACCCCAAGGTCACTTTGGTCAGCAACACTCCCTAGGACCTTACCATTAAGTGGATAAGTCCCACTAAGATTTACTTTCCCAAAATGCAGAACCTCGCATTTATCTGAATTAAACTCCATCTGCCACTTCTCAGCCCACTGGTCCGTCTGATTCATGGATGCAGTATCCCATTCATACTTTCTCTTTGTATCGCTGAATGTCTTTTACCGCAATGGCCACTTTCAGACCCATCTTCAATATATCTAATGAGTTGGGCTCAACAGTTTCCTGGGGAGAGAGTTCCACAGGTTTGCAACTCTCTGAGTGAAGTTGCTCTTTCTCATCACTGTTTTGACTGGATTAACCATTATTCTAAGAATATGGCTGCTCGTTCTGAACCTGGCCACCGTCAAGAACACCATTCCCGCATCTAGCCTATTCAGTCCCACCAAGAATTTACACTTTTATGATATCTACCCCACCACCATCCTTCTATATTCCAGCGATTACAAATCCAATCGATCCAACGTGTCAGTGCAGCCATTGTGGGTATCAGTTTTGTGAACCTGTGCTGGACTTAATTAACAGCGAGAATATCCTTCCTCAGACTCGAAGTACCAAACCGTCCACAGTGCTCAAGGTGTGGTCTTACCAAGGTCCTGTGTAACAGCAGCAAGACATCCTTACGCCGAAGCTCAAATCCTTTTGTAATGTACGTTAGCAAATGTTACAACGTTACAGCCAACTCTCGCTGCACGTCACCGTTTCCTAACCTGCCACTATTCCGTTCATAATCTCTTCTCCTGTTTCTGTGACTAAAGTGGATAACATCGCATTTATCCACATTGCACTGCACTTGCCCACTCAACCGGTTTGTCCAGGTTACACTGAATGCTCTTAGCATTCTCCTCACAGTACACATTGCCGTCCAACCTCGAGTTATTTGCAAACTTGGATTCATTGCATTTAATTCCTTCATGGAAATCATTAATGCATATTGTGAACAACTGGGGTCCCCGCACTGTGCCCTCCAGTTACCGCTTGTCACTGCCAGCCAGTCTGAAAATGATGGGCTAATTCTGATTCTCAGCTTCCTGTCTGCCAACAAGTTTTCTATCCATATGAATTCACTACTTCTGAAACAATAGTTTTAATTTTTCTCAATAAGCTCTTTTGTGCAAAATTGTCAAGAGCCTTTTGGAACTTCTGGTGTACAGAATTTTCTCATTCGCCTTTGTCCACTCTTCTAGCCACACACTAAACTAATTGCAGAACGTTTGTCAAGCATGATTTCCATTTAGTTTATACTGATTAGGACAACTTCTGTCACCGCTTTCCAAGTCCTCAGTTCCAGATTCCTTAATAATTGACTCCAGCATTTACCCCTCCATTTATGTAAGGTTAAGTGGCCTATGCTTCTCCATTTTCACTCTCTACTCCCTGTTTCTTTTTTAAAGAGTGGCGTTTCATCAGCTACCCAGACTCAACTGGAAAGCTTCCAGAAAACAGAATGCAGGAAAATGATGACAATAGGTCCACTATTTCTAGAACAACTTCGTGAAGCACATTGGCATTCGGAGCATCAGGCCCAGAGGATTATGGGGTTTTAATCGCATTAGTTGCTGCAGTTACGTTTCCCGATTAATAGGGATTACCGTTAGTTCCGAATTCACGCTTGACACTCTATCCCCAAGCATTTCCTGGAAGTTATTTGTGTCTTCCTTCATGAAGACAAATACAAAGTATTCATTCAACTGCTGTACTACTCTGTTGTCCATTATGAATTCACATGATTCTAAATGTTAGGGATCTGCATTTGTCTTCAACAGTATTTTTGTCTTCATTTTTCTATATAAGCTTTAACAGTCAGTTTTGATGTTTTCCACAAGCTTACTATCATATTTTATTTTCCTGTTCTGATGTCAGCCCTTTGTGCACCTCCGCTGAATTGTAAGTCTTTTCCAGTCCTGCGGTTTCCTGTTTTTGTTTCTGGACAATTCATGTACACCTTTTTGTCTTTACCACGATCCCTGACTTTTTTTTTGTAGCTATGGTTGATCCACAGTCCCGATTTCACTCTTACACCAGGAAGGTTTATCCAAATGGTGAGATCCATCCATGTATTCTTCGAATGCAAGCCATGGCCTCTCCAGCGTTAACCCTTTAATTATGCTTAGCCACCTTCTGGCATCCAATGCATGCCTCATACCATCAAGTGTATCTTTCTTTAAGCTCAGGACCCTAGTTTCAGAATTTATGCAGTCACTCTCCGTCTTACTGAAGGATTCGACCATGTTTTATTCACACTTTTCCAAATGATTTCGCATCGTGTTGTTTCGAATTAATCCTCTATCACGACACGTTGGCTTGTCCAGAGTAACTATATAATTCCTCATTAAAACCAAGGAAACCATTCCTGACATTTTCCAGGAAATTACATTCCATTGTATTGCTACTAGTTTGGTTACCCATATCAATATGCAGACAGAAGCAACCAGTAATGAACGTAATACAATTAACTGAATTGAACAAATCAATGTACTATCAGACAACTTGAAGTATCCCCACTTTAGATGCCATATACACTTGTACATTCATTCATTCACAAATGAGGAGAAGTTTGACGCAAGCATTGTCAATGCGAGAAAAAATAGGACAGAAGGAAGATAATTCTGCACGAAGTGGTCAAGGTTGCAAGGGTATTTTTTTTCCTATTTCTTCTCACTTTAGCAACGATATTTCTTACCATGATGGTTGTTCTTTGAAGCGACAGCAGCCCAGTTGGAAGTACGACTTCACTTGCATTAGGAATGTTTCTATGTATTTTGCTGTTCTTGTTCTCATTCTCCACTCCCATCGAAAAGCATGTTTTCTGCTGGACAGCCACTCTGCCCCCGTAATTGGTAGCAATGCACAGCTCGATCAGTCTGACTGCTTTTGTCAGGCAGATTTCTCTCAATCAGAGCCCCTGCTTCTTCTCAACAACGTCGTAACCTCAATCCTCTAAATGCAGTGTTGATTTGAATCTTATTGGAGACTACCTGATCTCATGCACCAGTAAACCGATTTTCCACGGATCCCTGATGCTACTTCGCCCCAATTGCAAAAGTGGTTATGAGGATTGCAACACCTTGGACGATACGTTTTCGATGAGGGCTGCTAAGGCAACTTTCCGGCTGCGCCCATTCTTCTGAGACCTGATGGATGTGAGTTGTGAAGGGTTTCTCCACACGGGTCTCTCCATGATACTTTCTTAGAACATGTGTGACATTGGCGTCCACCCAACCAAACATGAGTTCAGCTGTAGGAAATGGAGATATTGCTTTTCAGAGTCTAACAATATCTTGATTTCGCCACATGCAAAGTCTGATCAAGTCGAGCTTGGGCGAGTTGTATTTCTCCCAGTTATTTTGATATTTTATTGTGTTAGATTTTAAAGTGCTAACACTCTCTGCTCTCTCGGCTCCAGTGCTTTGTTCAAATGGGGTAACTTGGGCGAGTGCATGAATAGTTTGGAATCTGGAAATCGTCAGACTCAACATCTGTTCTTCCCCAATGCCCGTGTAACAGTACGTGGCACCTCACTTAAACTTGAAGCCATGTCACGATTGTGCATAAACATTCCTTCAGAACCAAGTGGCTTCTGCAAAACCAAATCAGCAAAGAAGGTGTTTGTATCAGACTTTGATGAATTTTAATATGACACGGTGAGCAATTGTGCAAACGGACTGTAAAACACATCGTGTCTCAGTGAACACAGTGCATTTCTAAACTCCAGGACAAGCCTAGAGGCGAGGACGACCCAAATGTGTCCATGCAATGCGTGACAAGGTCAGAAGAGAGAACACAGAGTTACCTGACTCCAGGCTTGATCAGGAAGCATTCTGATTTCCATTCCTCTATTGCAAGCATAAAGAGTAGTTCGCTTATGCAGTACAGAGAAACCTCGATTACATGAATGAGATGATCGGGCACTATTACATTTGGACAATTAATTATTTGCTAATTAATTCAATGCCTGACCTGTGGGGCTTGGAGTCTTCTGTTAAGTCCGCTCCATGTAGGAGATGAGGCAGCAGCATAACACGCGAGAGATCCTGGCCCTACTGCAACCCCGTCTAAAACCGTCCTCCCAGTCGGCCACAACACTGCCCGCCCGCCAAACCTGTCCAAATCTGCCCTAACCCCGTACATCACCGCCCCAATGCGCCTTGATCCCGCCCTCCTCCAATCCCATCCAACACCACCTGCCCTCTCCCCAACCTGATCCAACACTGACCCCACTACCCACCACATCACCAACCCAGTCCAACACTGCCCCGTCTACCCCGACCTACCTCCATCCACAACCCAGTCCATCCTCGCCCCCTCTCTGGTGTTGCGCGACTGCACACCAAAACCAAGACTGCTGCTGCTTTTGCTGTCTTTTGGGGGTGCGGGGTGAGTCACCAAATAGTGCGCATACACACCCGCGCACACAACTTCTTACTGCATCTTTTTGATATGTTCCACCATTCCCCTGTTGGAGAGATAATCTGATGAAGGGGGATTTCGGGTTCGCCCCCTGTAGTACACCAGGTAATATGTGAGAGGAGAGGGAGACAGGGCGGGAGGCCAGTCATTTGGAGACAAACCTGTGATCCCACTGATGTGCAGGACTGTTCTTGGCAGCATTTCAGTTCGCCGAGTTCACTTTAAATCATTGTAAACAGAAGATGCGATCAGTGTTTGATACAGGTCTGAGATGCAATATTTCTATCGGGTACCTCAAAGTGTCATTCGAATAATTCAATATTTGGATAATTGATCTTTGGATAATGAAGATTCCTCGATATTTGATGTCCTGTCAAAGGCACACGAGGTAGTTGCGTGTGTCTTGTGCAGAGTGGTCACCCCAATGAGCTGTCTGTCCAAGAAGTTGAAGGAACTGCTTAGGAAGGTCACAAGTACTCTGGACCTGACATGACTTGAATGTCGAAAACTGATTCATTTCAGATGGCTGTGAGGTTATCCCACTGAACAGAAAAAAAATCACATATATGATGACTGGTAGATCAATTGAAAGCACTGGGGTTCGGAGGACTTTGCATGTACGTCTGCTCAAACCATGGAAGTACTTCCACAGGGGAAGAGAGTGGTTTACAAAGTTATCACGATACTTATATCTATTAGCTGAGGAACAGAGTTAAGATTGATGCTGGAAATAACACTCATTTTGGTTAGGGTACATGGCCCGAGGATTGCATGCAACAGCACTGGAGACGATGCAAAGGAGATTTTCCAGGACGTTGCCTGGGCTAGTGATTGTGTTGTGACCAGAAATTGGAGATATTGCTGCTGTTTTCTTCGTAAAATTGGATCCTGAGAGTTGGGGCATGACTAAGATACATACAGTTAGAATGTCCATTAATAGGGGAGAAGGTAGGAACGTTTTTCTTCATTATATTGTGCAGTTACAGTGGCGACAGGTTTGTGGAAGGGCGAGGGCATTTAGAGAAGACGTGATAAATTGTTTTAGATAATACAAGATACAACATTACAACTCGATGTTGCGCCGACCCGTTTCACGAATCTGAAACTATCCAGCCTACACTATTCCATTTTCATCGAGCTATCTATCCAATGACCACTTAAATGGCATTAAAATTGGCGAGTTTACTAGTGTTTTCGGCAGTGCATTTCACGTCCCTACTACACTCTGAGAAAAGAAACTACCTCTGTATATTTCACGCACAGAGTGTTGGGAATCTGAAACCCTCTGCTGTTCAGTGTTGAAGAGGCACAAACTTTCGAGTAGAAGTATTTGGATATGCACCGGAATCAGTTAACTTATTGCAATTGCCCGATATTTTCTGAAAAAGTTAACTTACTGATTTTGCCCGGCACAGTTTAAATGGGCTGCATTGTTTTTTTTCTTTACTGTAGCTTTTCGTTCTTCTCTGAAGCTCTGTTAAATTATTTGGCAAAACAGAAACGGTTCAGCTAGGCCTCCTTCAGTCATTCCCAAAATTAAAGATGCCAGTCTTCATGCCTCGATTCACTCCATGCGATACAAATGAATCTTTGGAGGCGTTGATGATTCCACTTGAGAACACCTTGTACACAAAGTGCAGGACAAGTCCCATCTGTCAAATTCCCGCCCCAGAAGTTTACTCTCGATCATTAATAAAGCCATGGAAGGTGTAATCATCCGGCCCAGTCGTAAATTGACCATTGATGTCCAGTTTAGGTTCCACCAGGAATATTCGGCTCTTGAGCTTTATGACAGCTTTGGTTCAAACATGGACCAAAGCTAAATTCTGGAGGTGAGGTGAAAGTGACAGCTCTGGAATTCAAGGCCGCATTGGTGTCGCATCAAGGAGCCCTAACAAACGTGGGAGCAATAGTTATCTGGAGTTAAATGCGTCTGTTTTGGTTGAATTGGAATAAGAGACATTATTGGCTGATATCCAGGAGATTATGCACTCTGGAACGTCCACCTGCAACTGAGTTGGGACAGTTGAATTGCTGAGCAACATTCAAATCAGAGGTAATCCAAATAAATGTCTGGGTAAATGGTCACCCAATTCTAATGGAGGTCTCTACTGGTGTAGCTGTAAACATAATTGCAAAACTAATCTTACACGCAAATTCATTCTGGTCTCCAACATTTACACCTGTATAAAACTTAGTCAAGGCGAAGAATCCATAACGGGGAAGCCCTACAGATGAAGTGTTCAAGTTTGGTTCCGGTCTCTTCTGAGAGCAGGTGATGTGGTTACCACTCATCTAGGAAAAGGCTCAGGCCCAAGATTGATGGAGCGAAATTGATTGAGATAGATTGAAGTCGATCGTTTCAACATGTTTTGAATGGAAAATGGCTTCCTAACTGAATCCTCGTGGAATACGCAGAAGCATTTCAGGAAATCTATGGACTCTCAAAGGGCCAAGGCGACTATGCATGTTGAACAAGAAACAATTTCGCGATTTTGCAAGTTTCGTCCTGTGTAATTTGCCTCCTCTGCAAAGTTAGATGCCGAAATCAGGAATTTATGAAGAGGAAGAATCATAAAACCAGTACATTTTGCGGAAAGGGTAGGACCTGTCGCACTGATTGCAAATTAACACTGGCCGGTTTGCTTTTGTGGGGATTCTAATCAAATTGTTAACGGCTTTTCAACGCTGGATAAATATTTGACACACTTGCACAATGGACTTATATGCAAAATTGGCAAAATGTGGGCAGGAAGTGTGGTGGGCTGTCCTTTACAATGCTAGATTTGAGCCGTAAGTACCTACAATCACAATTATATGAGGATTCCCAGAGTTATGTTGCACTTAATGCCAGTAAGGGTTTGTACCAACGGACGAGACTGTCTTTTTGGATATCATCAGACAGTGCTATTTTCGAGTCGGAGAAAGTAAGGACTGCAGATGCTGGAAAATGGAGTTAACAGTGTGTTGCTGGAAAACCACAGCAGGCCAGGCAGCTTCAGAGGAACAGGGGAATCGATGTTTTGGGCATGAGTCCTTTATCAGGAATGCCCTTGTTGACCGTTATTAAATATCATGTAAACAATTGGCCAGGAAATCTCGACTATCCTCCCATTTCCTGATGAAGGGTTTATGCCTAAAACGTTGGTTCTTCTGCTCCTCGGATGCTGCCTGACCTGCTGCACTTTTCTAGTATCACGCTCTCGCCTGTGCCATTTTCGAACAAATAGTGGAGGATCAGATTCCATCCCAAAAATCACAGTTTTTGAGCAGTGTTGGTGTCTAATGTACGCTTGCCTTTTGATTTCAACGTGAGGTGTTGTCTCCATCATGCACAACAGTGGGCAGGATACGGATTGTAGAAAATATCATTCAGATATTCTTGTGAGCTCTGAATTCATCAGATTTGAGTTCAACGAGCGGGAATTTCCAGCCAGTCCAGCCAATGATATGAGATTGGAAACAAACTTTCTTCTGTGCTTGTACGTATTCCTTAAATGTTAACAGTTGGCTTCACCTTTAACTCGGTTTTTAGCTTATATCCCATATTGATTCAGGGAGTCACTGATTTGCAAACAAAGCCAGAATGACGTAATGATAAACGTTCTCACACAGCAAGTTGTTAGGTGCTGGAATGCATAACCCGGGAAAGTAAAAGTAGACACACAAACAAGAAAGAGTCGCCTACTCAGCCCTTCAAATCTGCTCTGTCATTTAATAAGCACATAGACAATCTTCTTTGAAGCTAAACTCTCGATTCCTGTATTCCCCTTGATCATTTTTCACCCCTTGCTTCTGCTTTAAATCCTCGTTTCTGCTTTAAATGTGAGCATCATCACTTTTTGTACAATTGCCACTCGTTCTATATTCTGTCACAAACAGAAATATCTATTCCACATCCACCAACTCACGACTACTCAGGATCTTACACATTTCAGTTCAGCCATCTTCTAAACTCTGGACGATACAAGTCTAGCCTGAATGGCATTTCCTCATAATGTTGAATTGGATTAAAATTAGCCTGGATCTGCTCGAGCTGACATCAGAAGCGTGACAAAAATTCCAACAACTTGATGTGACAACCATGAGATTTTATTGATAACAGTGCTGCAGCAGTCTGGCGAAAACTTGCAAAGGAAGGAGATACCAATATTTCTGAATTTCTTTTACGAGTTACAGGCTTTACAGAGAGAAAGGCAAGAATTTTCTACTTAATTTCTGTGAGCTATTGTTATACTTTATCACTCGATATTCGTCATTCGCAAGGCCAATACATTGAATATCGACCTGTGTTATCCTACTGACTTTCCAAATGTCAAGGTAAACACGTCATTGTTGATCTTTGTTTTTGCATATAAATGTTTTGTTTCCACTGAAAGTAGTACTTCAACACATGCGAGGAACCGTTTGAAATTAAGGCTTGCAAAATTTAGTGAATCCAGCCTGGGTCATGTTTGCTCAGTTAAACACTACTTCTGACCTTCGCCATATTCCTTGAAATTTGCTGTGTTATCAACCCGGTGTTCGCCAATTTTCCCAACACTTTCACCCAATTTTCCCATCAGGCAATTTGACTGTTTCCCACAATTCCACAATAAGGCTATCCGTTCATTCCAAGAACTACTGCAGTGCATTTTGTCTGCACTGTTTCCAATACAGTACTGCAAATCATTACGTGCACAGCGCTCCAGATACAGTCACACCATTGTTCTGTTTAACTGAAGCATGGCTTTCCTACACCTGATTTTACATGTGCTGGATATGTGTTCAATTGAGCCTTTTGAGAGCGCATTTGAAGGTTATTTGGAAGGTTATTGTTTACGGAGCAAAGGCAGGAGATCGGCAAGTTGGAATTGGACCATTGCAAGTAATATAGGGTACCTTCTGCACTATTTTAATGTTGATTCTCTAATCAGTGAGTAACTGATCGACACAGAGAAATTGGAAATGCAATTGTGTGACTGCTAGTTTAGATTATAAACGATCTTTTTGTTCTGATGCTTAATTAAACATTTTGGGTGTCAGTTTGAAATGGGATTTCGTGAATCATAGATTGTTTTACCAGTTCAACTTCTAGTAATGCATAACCAAGAAACCGACTTACCTGGAAGCTTACTTCTGTTCAGAATTTGATAAACTTGCAACCATTAACGGCATTTTGTCCGGACTAGTGTGTTTCAGTTATAAAGAGAGATTGGACAGACAGGGCTTGTTTTCCCTGCAGCAGAGGAGACTGAAGAGGAATAACGGTAAGATATATAAAATAATGAGTTTCGTGGAAAGGTTAGGCTGAATTTAATTTTCCCTTTTTGAAAGGATCAAGGACCAGGGATGTCAGAGAGCACACTGAAACAGATGACGATATGCAATGGAGGTGCAGCTAATTGAACTTTACTCAGAGATATGTATGCCTGTGTCCGTGCCTGTGTTTGTGAATATGATCGGCTGGCTAGGTGTCAGGAGTGTTTCTGAAGTGAGCTTCTTGGCTCACTCTTTAGGGCATGCCTGGCTAAATTGTAACTCTCAAGAGCCGTAACTGAGTCTTCATGTCTCATGCTAACTTAAGCCTTCTTCTTCCTCTGGACAAGAGATTCAATTTCTTTGCTCAACCACGACTCCCTCGCTCTACCACTTCCTCCCTGCCTGCCATATACTTATCAAGGACACTCAGTAACTGTTCGTTGAATAATCTCCGCATTTCACTTGTGCCCATCCAATAGTAAAATCAAAATGAACTTAAATATTACTTACCACCACCTGAAGAGATATGTTGGAATCATCTTAGATGTACTAAACTGAATGAACCTTATGTAGTAATGGGAAATGCTGTTCGTGCTCAGCAACATCCTTCCAGTCTGATCCAATTAATACTGACACAACTTCAAAAAGAGATTGAAGCACGCTGAGTGATGACTTAATCGAAGTAAGTTGTAGTGAATGGTGCTCACGCATTGTGATGGTATCAAAAAAAAAATGTTTCCCAACGATTCCATATGGACTGTTCATGTAATTGAATGCAGTCACGTAACATAATATAGCATTTGAAGAATGCGTTGAAACAAAGAAAAGTGAAAATACAGCAAAGGCCCAGGCGTTTAGGCCCTCCAAGCCTGTGTCAGCACATTTTGCTCTTCCACACTGAAAACGTCTTCGCTTAAAGGATCCGTATTCTGCTATTCGCTTCCCGTTCATGTATTCGTCCAGGTTCTTCTTGAAAGCTGTTATTGTGTTTGTTTCCACCAACGTCCTCTGGTAATGTGTTCCAATCCTTTGTGTGAATAGTGTTACTTACTCATCTCTTTTTAACATCACCCTCGCACCTTGAAAATGGATCTCCTAGGAATTGCCCCTTCCACTCTGATAAAGAAGCTCCATACCTTCCAGTCAATCCATGGTATTTCCAATCTGAGTAACGTCCACTCGGTCAACACTCAACTTCAACTGAAAACCCGTCCAGTTTATCCAAACTTTCATCACAGCTTAATGCCCTCAAATGAGGCAACATCCTGGTAAACCTTTCCTGCACACTTTACAATGCAACCAGATCCTTCTGATAGTGTGGTGACCAGAAATGAACACAATATGTCAAGTGTGGCCTAACTGATGTTCTATAAACCTGCAGCATACCTTCTCGATCCTTATACTATGTGCCACTTCCAATGAAGGCAAACATGCCATAGGCCTCTTTATTATACCTTACATATTGCGATGTCACCTTCAGTGATCTGTAGAAGCTCATACCCAGATACGTCTACATATGAATGTTTCGAAATGTTCTGTAATTCACTGTGTAAGTTCCAACTGTACTTGAACATCTGAAACGCATCACTTAACATTTGTCCGGGTTACACTCCATCTGTCATTTTTCTGCTTGTGCCTCCAACTGATCTATGTCCTACTGTATCCTCTGACAACCTTCCTCACTGTCTGCTGATTCATCAATCTTTACGTCATTTGCAAACGTAGCAGTTAAACCAGCTAGCGTTTCCTCGAAATTGTGCATATAGACGGCAAGCAGCAGAAGACCCAGAAATGATTCCGATGGGACATCACGAGTCACAGCCCTCCAGTCTCAAAAGCATTCATCCACTGCTACTTTCTTTTGACTTTGCCAAATCTGTATCTATCTTGCCAGCTCACTCCTGATACCATGAGACTTCAACTTTTGTACCAGTCTGCCATGACGGTCTTATCAAATGCTCTACTGAAGTCCATGTAGACAATATCAAACACATTTCCCTCATGAATTAACCTCATCTGCTCCATAAAAACGTTAGTGAGGCACGATACCCACCCCCACATAAACCCATACTGTCTATCACTAATACGTCGATTAAATTCTTCACGCATATAGAGGTTGTCCCAAAGAATCTTCTTTCAATAATGTACCCAAAACCGTCATAAGGCTCACAGGCCTGTAATTTCCAGCATTACTCCTGTTGCATTTACTAAACGGTTGGACGACCATGGATATTCCCCAGTTCTCTGAAACCTCACCCGTGGCCAAATAGTACACGAACATACCTGTCAAAGCTCCAGTCTGTTCTTTGCCTCCTTAACTATTCTGGTATAGACTGATAACTTACCTGCCTTAAAGCTTTTTAAGATACTCATCACTTGGCTGAGAAATGCGACACTTACTTTCCAGAGATCATCCTCCATCAATTTCTTCGCTTTGATGAATACCGAGACCAAGTATTTATTTAGTGTCCTACCTAACTCGTTTGTCTCCACACACAGGTTCTCTCTTTTGTAATTGAGTGGGCCTAGCCTTTTACTGGCTATCCTCTTACTTTTTATGTATATATAAAAAGCTTGGGATTTTCCTTAATCATGTTTGCCAATGACTTTTCATGACCCCTTTTAGCCTTTGTATTTCTTGCTTAAGTTCTTCACTAATTTCCTGATCTACTTCAAGCGTATCATCAGTTTCCATCATCCTGCAGCTTCCGTCTGTTTTCTTTTACTTTCTGACCAAGGTCAAAAGATCCCTGATCAACTCAGGTTCACATAACGTGTATTACCTATCCTTCATTCTCGCAGCAACACGTACCAACTGCTGGTTGAAATACTCCTAAATGTCTTATGTGGATTTACCGTCAAACAGTTGTCTCCAATCAACATCCTCCTGTTTTTGCTGAATAGTGTTGTAGTTTGCCTTCCCCCAGCATATTCTCTCGAGGATTGTTGTTAACCCTAGTCATGAGTGTCTTAAAATTAACCTCAATCCCGTGACCAGGCTCGTTTCCCAAAACCAGGCGGGGTTAAATTCCTTTTCAGGTTGGACTGTTAACCGACTGCCAAGAAACCCTCCCGAAATGAGTCCAAATGAATATGGTGAAGTTAATACCACAACGATCCTGCTCTATATATATCTTGCCAAAATCAGTCTCCATATTCTCTCCTCTAGCGGCCGCTGGTTGTAAAGAGGCCTGGATTATAGCTTCAGCATTGTATTGTCGTCATTCTTCTTACTGAGGTCCTACCTATATTGGCTTGCTGCGTGAGTCCACTGATGAATCCTCACTCAGGACAGCTCTGAGATATTCCTTTATCAGTCGTGCAACGCCGCCACCCCTTTAGCCTCCATTGCCATCACGACTGAAACATCTCAATCCTGGGACATTGACCTGCCAGTCCTGCTCCTGTTTCAGCTTAGTCTCTGTAATCCCAATCATGACACATTTCCAAGTGCTAAGCAAAGCTGTAACTTCATATTCCTTGCCTATTACACTTCCCACACCGAAACACGCACATTTCAGACCACGTCCCCTGTTCTTTTCAGCATCGTTCTTGTTCTTAGTAAAATTTGCCCTTGGCTTCTATCTCACCCTCAATTTCTGCATTTACTACCGTACTTCTCTTGTTCCCATCTCCCTGTCAAACAAGTACCTTCCCAAACCACCATTCCCCCACCAAACCATGAAAACTGGTTCTATTCATGCACAGGCATAACCAGTCGTTTTTGTGCAGGTCCCACCTCCCCCAGAACCAGTCCAATGCCCCATAAATCAGAAAACCTCCCCACTGCAACATCTGTTCAGTGACCTTTAAGTTCTCAAAACTGTACAGTTTCTACTCTAACTAGCTCATGAGAATTTTAGGCATCCTAAGTTAACCAACTTTGGTCCTATATTTCAAATTTCTTCCTCGTTCTCTATATTCTGCTTGTCGAATCTCATCTTTTTTTTAACCAATGTCGTTCTTATTAATGTGTACTGAGACCACTGACTCTTTGCCCTCCCTCTCCCCGACAAGAATATCCTGCAATCGCTCCGAGATATCCAGTAGCCTAACACCAGGGAGGCAACACGTCATGTTGGACTCATGTTTGCTGTCACAGAAATGTTTATCTATTACCCCCTTATAATTGAATGCCCTATAACTATAACATTTCGATACCCGTCTCTCCACCTCCTCTGCAGCGGGGACTATCATGATGCCATTAATTAGGTTGCTGCTGTTATCGCCTGAGAGGACATTCCCATAAACACTAGCACAAACGGTGGATATGTTTTGCAGGGGAATATCCATATTCCTGCGTTGCCTGCTTTGCTCTCCTGTTCTGCCTAGTGATCACCCATCACCTTCCTGCCTGTGAAGACTATGGTGTGACCACGTCACTATACCTGATATCGTGCTGAGAAGGTAAGACAAGCAACCGTTGTCGCTAAGCTTTAACCCCTTAAAAAATTCACTGGCAGTTACCTCTATCCAAAAGAGCGAAACAAGTTTCAGCTTTTGTGGCACTACCTTTGACTTTACCAATTTAAAGTCATGGCATTCAGTATGAAATATTCAGCAGCCACATCTCGAAGAAAAAACATAAAATTATGTCGGTATTACCCTTTTGTGCAGTATACATTGATGATTTGGAGATTTTTAGTTATACAAAAAGGAAACGTTAAAAGCATGTAATGGCCTTGTTGAATAGACATCAGGAGGCAAGCTTGTTTGTAAACCCGCTAATCATGACCTAACAAATGTCCAAATCACATTCCTAGGCCATATCATTAGACATCGACAGGTTTCTCGTTGGGATGTGAGAAACAATTTTTTGAGGAGTTTCCCATAGCATCGACAAAGAAGGAAACACTCCAATTCCTGACTGTGAGTAATTTTAAAGAAAAATGCTGTTACACATTTTTGCAGCATGTTTCTCCACTGACCGACTTGTTGAAGAAGCTTTTGTGCTTCTGTGAATGAATGAGTGTCAGATAGCAATGTGACAGTTTTAAATCTTTGTCCACCACCACTCCAGTATTAGCAAAAAGCAATTAAGTAAAGGAATTTAGATTGGGATCGATGAGTGAAGTGGCTGTACACTTGAAAGTAGGTAATGTGAGTAAAAAGAGACTTACTGGATTTTTCTTTCCGAAAGCTTAATGTTCATCAAAGGAGGTATTCTACTAATGAGAATGAGACTGGTGCTGCTGGTGCAACATTTCAACATTTATGTTGCCGACACAATTTTGTACGCTGAATATAATCCCTTATTTTATCTTTACAGAGAATTGTGAGAATAAAAATACCAATCTGTACACATGAACGCTGTTGTTATAACCTTTAGATTTCAAAGTTAAGCAAATGTACAGCACGAGAGAACATAATTTCCAATGCATTGTCACGACTGAGATGAAGGACGTTGGAGACATTCAGTGATGGGAGAAAATAAATGAAATGCACTCGTTTTTTCAGTTGGAATAATCAGTGCAAATAGAATGCATAGCACGAATCACGTGAGATTAAATGGTTTGAAAATAATCATTTTTGTACCTTGATTATTACTTTTTAAAGATGAAGAATGACAGGAGTGTCCTTTTTGAGAGATTTGTGTTTGTGGTGTTTCTCTTGCAGTGAGGTTCTCCCAAAATAGTGCCCATATGTCTCACTCCACCATGGAATTAGTCAACAACTTTTGATTTCGCCTTGTTGCTTTCTTTTTAAATGACACACTCGAACCATGAATGGGTGTGTCAGTGTTCACACAGACCCAGGGAGGTTATTGACTTGCTTTCAGTGAGTCAGTAGGCTTCTGCTGACTGCTAACGGAAATGCTTGAAACCTTGGCTGATGAAAGCTGTGGCCATGAAGTCACAGGCAGTGAGGCTTCTTAAAAATCAAAGAGGGCATACTGTTTCTGTCTTCTAGACTGGTGACAGGTAGTATGTGAGAACCATAACTATTTAGCTGTGTTGCATTTTTGTAAACAGATTTTTTTTAATGGAATGCGACATGTTTTGGAACGTTTGATGATTTTGTTTCAACAATAGATAGGAATCTCAAATATTCCAACAGACTTAAAATTATGCCGAATCATTTTCTTCCTTATATTTTAAAAGTGTGGTAGGAATCAAGTTTGCCTTTATGAAATCAACTGGTGGATTAATTCAATCATAATGTAAAAGTTAATATATAGACTGTCTGCTCACAATACTCAGTTGGGAGGTATGAGGACAGTCTGGTGTTGTCTATAACAGGAGAGTTGAGGATCGGCGAATAAAACAAATCCCAATGGGAGCTATGTACTGGCCTCCAACCAGTAGTTAGAATATTGTAAGAATATGAAGCAGGAGGTAGAGAAGGCATGTAAATTCAGGCAAAATTCAGTTATTATGGGATACTCTAATATGCAAGTCGACTGGAAAAAAAGAGTTCTGCAGTGGATCTCAACTAAAAGGGCGGCACAATGGCTGACTGGTTAGTAATATTGCCTCACATCACCAGGAAACAACGTATAGGTTCCACATTCGGGCGTCTGCTTGTGGACGTTTGTGCATTCTCCTCATGTCCGCATTAGTTTCATTCGAGTGCTCCGGTTTCCTTCATTGGTCAAAAGAAGACTGGAGGCCTGTGGCCGGTGGATTGCCACAAGGAGCAGTGCTGGGTCCACTACTTTCCATCAATTATATAAATGATTTGGCTGTGAGCATAAAAGGTATCGTCAGTAAGTTGAAAGATGGCACTAAAATTCGGGGTGTTGTGCACAGTGAAGAAGATTACCTCAGATTACAACGAGATCTTGATTGCTTGGGCCAATCGGCTGAGAAGTGGCAGATGGAATTTAATTTAGATAAACGTGACATGTTGCGTTTTGGGAAATCAAATCTTAGCAGGACTTATACACTTAATGGTAAGGTCCTAGAGAGTGTTGCTGAACAAAGAGACCTTGGAGTGCAGGTTCATAGCTCCTTGAAAGTGGAGTCGCAGGTAGATAGGATAGTGAAGAAGGCGTTTGGTATGCTTTCCTTTATTGGTCAGAGTATTGAGAGCAAGAGTTGGGAGTTGCAGCAGGACATTGGTTAGTCCACTTTTGGAACATTGTGTGCAATTCTCGTTTCCTTCTCATCGGAGGATGGTGTGATTCTTGAAACTGTTCCGAAAAGATTTAGGAGGTTGTTGCCAGGGTTGGGGATTCTCAGCTATAAGGAGAGGCTGAATAGGCAAGGGCTGTTTTCCCTGGGGAGTCTGAGACTGAGTGGTGATCATTTAGAGATTCATAAAATCGTGAATGGCATGGATAGGATAAATAGACAAAGTGACTTCCCTGGGGTGGGGGAGTCCAGAACTAGTGGGCATAGATTTAGAGTGACAGGGGCAAGATATAAAAGAGACCAAAGGGACATCATTTTCACACAGAAGGTTGTCCGTGTATGGAATAAACTGCCAATGGAAGTCGTCGAGGCTCGTACAATTACAACATTTAAATCGCGTCTGGATGGGTAGATGAATTGGTGGAGTTTGGAGGGATGTTTCCTGAGTGCTGGCAACTGGGACTGGATTGGGTTGGGATATCGTTCAGCATGGGCAAGTTGGACCAAAGGGTCTGTTTCCGTGCTGTACATGCCTCTTACTCTATGATTGTATGTGCAGTCTTGGTGAATTAGTCATGAAAAATTCGGGGTTACAGGGAAATATTTGGGTGTGGATCTGATGTGTTGAATATTGTTATGTTTAGAGTTGGAAACGTCTATGTAGATAGAATGCCAAACGTGAAAATAAAGATTTTGAAAATGAAATCATTTGTGTATTTAGATTGTTCTTTCTTTAAAAGATAAAGAATGATAAGACTGCCCCTTTTGAGAGATGAATGTTTGTGTTGCGTCGCACTGGCTCTCAAGTAAAGGAGCAGCACAAAGGCTGGGTTGTTTCTAATGTTGCCTCACATCACCAGGGACAATGTTTTGCTTCCACCTTCGGACGGCTGTCTATGGGAGTTTGTACATTCTCTCTGTATCTGCATGGGTTTCATTCAGATGCTTCAGTTTCCTTCATTATTCCGACGATGTGCAGGCTCGGTGGATTAGTCATGAAAAATTCGGATTTGTAGGGAGAGGGTGCCGTGTGGATCTGGGTGGGATGGTGGGATGTTCTTCAGAAGATCAGTGGGACAAATGGCCTTCTTCCACGCTTTCTTAATTTCAGCAATTGACGTTTGATGCAGCTTGTGGGCGAGACCACTCGAGAACAAGTAATGTTGGATTCTGTTATGTGTAATGAGGTAGACTTGAATTTGGTGCTTAAGGTGAAATAACCCCGAGGAGACAGTGACTGTAAATTGACAGAATCCATCCTCTAATTGGGAAGGAAGAGTCTGACATCGGTTCGAACTGTATTAAAATTGAGGAAAGGTAAAGATAAAAGCATTTGCATGGAGCTGGCCCGAACTGTTTGGAATGGAAGTCAAACGTGGCTTACAATTGCAACGGTTTTATGTGCGTAATTCTGCTGGGGGCCCAGTAGAAATTAAACTCAAGGATGAATAAACCAATGGAGGGAATAGAAGGATCGCCATGGTTGATGAGACAAATCAACGACAGCATTAAATCACTAGAATAGAATCATTCCATTTTGTATTGATTGTTGTGAATCCAGAGGAGTGGCAACCTCTTCAAAGTTAGCAGAGGATAACTTCCAAAACTGCAAGAAGGGGGCAGAAGATGAAAAACGATGTAAGATAGCTTGTGATATAAAAAGATTGAAAGAAATGTTCAGATATGTACAATCTAAGAGAGGTAAGAGTGAACATTTGTCTCTGAACAATAAGACTAGGTAAACGAGAATGTAAATAAAAGAAGCTGGAGGAATTGATTGGCTTGTTTGTACCTATTGTCAAATTACAATGACGATGCAGAATTATTGCACTTCATAGATTAGATGAGACTGTAATGGCAATCACTAAGGAGAAGTTGCTCGGGAAGCTGAAAGGTCTTAAGGTTGATAATTTGATCTGACCCGATCAATTTAACCACGGAATTCTGAAGAGCCAAGCTGAGGGGATGTGCAGAAGCATTCGTTGTGAATTTTCGTGAGTTACTGGTGTCATGAAAGTTCCCACATGTCTAGAAAATGAATAATACTGAAAAGGGAGGGAAGCAGTAGACAGAAAATTATATTATCTCTGACTTATACACACGCCACATTGATTCCAACTCAAGTATCATTCTGATGCCTTGAATTCACTCAGGATGATAAGTCTCTGTAATGTTTATCGTCCGACTGAGAGCTGCCCTTTCCTGATCCTGGCATCCATTCAGTGCTATGTCTGGCCACAGTATCGAACTCTCTCTCCAACTGCCTTCCCAAAGCTGGCTCAGGGCTGCACAACAACCAGTTCCACTCTAGCCCTGGCTAATTTGAGGTGCTAACAGTAAACATTTTTTTCCTGTCAGACATCAAACTAGAAAAATAGAAAAATTTAGAAATACCACAGCTGTCCAGAAACTTTCTTGCATCCCCTACCCATTGATTGCATCCTTGTCCCCAAATCCAACTCCTGTCGAATAGTGACCATCCCTTCTGATCTTCGACTGTCTGCTGCTGAGCTTCCTGTACTCAGCAAAGGTCCCCGTTTGATCCATCTGCGTCTCCAACTTAGTGAATGCTGGGCAATATATTGTGTTGAAATCTTCTTCCATTGCCTTATCTCTGTGCCCATTTCTGTGGAAAAGAGCCCTGTCCCTGTCACAAATACCCATTCGCACAACTCCAGGACCCCTTCCTCTGGTTCTTTACTTGTAATCGATCTGTTAATTGAGGACCGTCAACATGAGATTGGTCGCCTCAGTTTTTCTGCCCACACCAGCATTTATTCGAATGCAATCTCCGAGAACTAACTGCTCTCCAGGCATTCAGATCTGAGACTGACGTTGTAATTAAGCTTGCCAATAAGTGTGCTGGTGTTCTTGCCTGAAGTACTGATCACTACTTTGCGGAGGCTGATTGCCAGCTCTCAGGTACTTCCTGCTAAGTCCATCTGAATCATAATCCTGCCATGAAATATTACGCCATTCTGTCAACTGCAGTGATTAGCCTCATGTCATTTGGTAATCTCCCATTTTCTGCCTCTAGCTGATACTGTCCCAACCCCGCACAACTCGTTTCTACCTCCTTTCAAATATCCATAAACAGGACTTCCCGGGCAGCCCATTGATTCAGCTGACTCCTGCCCCACAGAATTCATCACTTCCTTGCTTGAATCGGTCTTTTCTCCCCAGTCGCGTCCCTGCCCACTTACATCCGTGATTCCTCTGACATTTTATGCTGGCGTCAGAATTTCCACCTTGCAGTCTCCAGCCGCATCCTCCTTCCCACCGGCGTGCATCCTTTGCATGTCCATACCCCACAGGATGGTCTCACTGCACTCGAATTCTTCCAGGAACAGTGACTTGAACAATTCCCAATCACCAATCGCCACCTCCACCTGGCAGAGTTCGTCCTCTCACTGAAAAACTTCGGATTGAACTCCTTTCATTTTCTTCCGTTCAGAGAGGTGGCTATCGACATCCACAACATCTCCAGTTAGAGCTGTCTCTGTAGGATACCTGGATTTGTCCTTTTCCAGTCCTATTCTGATCCCCATCCACCGCCCTGTTTCGGTACCATCGATGATACGCTTGTGTTGCCTCTCTTTCTCAAACGTAATTGGAAATACATCTCAGTTTTGCTTCCAATTCCACACACGACCTCATTTCACCTCGTCCATCCCTGAGTCCTCCCGTCCATTTCTCGATATCTCGGTTTCCATTTCTGGAGATAGAATGTCCGCTAACATCCACTATTAACCTACCCACTCCCACAATTACCTTCACTGCACGTCCCCACACCCTGCTTTCTGTGAAGACATTATTCCTTTGTTCGGGTTCCTCCATGTATGCTGCATCTGCTCTGATGATGCCAGCTTCGACAGGGGTGCCTCTGAAATATCCAACTGCTTCCTCAAATAAAGACCCCCGAGTGCTGTTGTCGAGAGGGCCTTCAACTGGATTCAACCCATCTCCTGTACTTTGGCCCTCACACCATTTCTTTCCTCCTGCGACAGAAGTAGCACCCCCCTTCTCCCATCTGCCAAACCCACCACCATCTAAATTCAGAGGAACATTGGCTGCCCTTTCTGACACCTCCAGTGTGATGTCACCAAAAGATATATCTTCCAATCATCTCCCTTGCCCACCTTCTGCCGGGGCTATTTCCTGCAGAACACTTTGGTCCACTCTTCCTTCACTCTAATACCCTCCACCCACAACCTCACAGCACCTCCCACTGCAACCACTCAATGTCACCTAGGAACTTAGTTCCTCCCACCTCAGCATCCAAGGATCTGAACACATCTTCCATGGTCAGTATTGCTTTAAGTGCACTTCCCACTATCTAATCTATTGCACTTGCTGTTTAAAATGTGGTCTCCTCTAAATTGGGGAAAAAAAAGCATGGACTTCGCGACCACAAAGCAGAACACATATATTCTGTCCTCAAAGTAAGGGCAAGCGCTTTCAGTTGTGTGCCGCTTCGACACAGCAAAATGCTCTCTCATCAACATCTCCATCTCACACTTTTTGTAATTTTTCAGCGAAGCTCTGTGCAAAATGGAAGAACAGTATTTCATTTTCCGCTTGGGATGTCGACAACGTTGCAGACTCAACATCAAATTCAATAAATTCAGAGCTTTACTTCTTCCGTGTCCTTACTCCAACCCCAGAAATGTGGCCTTGATAACATAAAGTCTGATATTGCAAAGAATACTAACAATCCCCTTTAAGAGGTATTCACCCTCCGAGCCAGGTTGGCATCCAATCCTTTTCGGTTCAACTTTTTTCTCTGTCTTGACTCTGACACCAGCTATTGTTTCCTGCTTACCTCCTCCCCACCACCACATTATCTGTATTCGGACTGACAATTCTGATGCAGGACCACACGACACGATAAGTTAACTCTCTTTCCCCTCTTACAGTAATTCCTGCTGTGTTTTGTTCTGGAAAATTGTGGGTCGCTTAGACTGTCCTTGGACATTCTCATTCCTGATGAAGGGCTAATTCTTATGGCAGAAATGTCGATTCTCCTTCTCCTCTTATGCTGCTTGACCTGGTGTGTTTTTCCAGCGCCACACTTTGTGACCCTGATCTCTCGCATCTGCAATCCCCATTTTCTACGAATCGGTCGACATCAAGATTTTCAAACGCATTTTTAAGGATTCGATTTCGGATTATTGGTTTGTGGTAAGATAACGTGAGAGTTGCGTGGCTCCATCAAGGAGATTTCATGTCTGATAGCTCGTTCAGTTGGAGAAAGGGCGGGCAGTGGACGTGGTCTCTTTGGATTTTCAGAAAGACTTTGACAAGCTGCTGCACAGAAATCTGCTCAATAACATTAGAAACCAAAGTGTTATGGAACGGGCTAGACACCCCCAAAAATATATTAAAACGTTAACCAAGACCAGATTTTTTTTTCTTATTGAAAAGAATATTATGAAGTGAGTGTTCCAGGTTTGATGCAGCTGGTGAAACAACTCGGCTTTAAGCATAGAAAAATGTATTTAAACACTATCATTAAAACAGCAACAAAGGAAAGTGGAATTTAAAATAACTTGGTTGTTGAAAACTTAATCGATCCAGGACAGTAACTATCCGTAATGAACTGGTCCCATATAGTAACAGTCCATAAATCCAACCATTGCAAAAAGATAAATTCAAATACTTTTTCTGCCAGGCAGGAGTGAACAACATCGAGAGTCAGTTGGGAATCCTTTACTGAAGCCGGAAAACTTTCTTTCCTCAAAAATTTGATGACTGCTACAACAAAAATAACTAGAAAACCTTGAAACACGTGAATTGGTCACTCCCTTTCTGTCGTTTTAACATTCTAATTCCCGGGGCTCTGCCTCTGCCTTTGTAACTTGCCTTCATAATAAAAAAGGACATCATAAACTTTTGAAAGTGAGAACATCATCAGAAGGTACTGGCTTTTATTCGAGAATTGGCTGCCTGGCAGAACGCAGATAGTGAGGAGAAGGGGTATTTCTCAAGATGGCAGGTGCATTTCCGTAGCTTGCAGTTTTGGTAGAACTATTCCCGTTATGCACTGACAAATTGGATCAACAAATTGAGGCTATTGTTACTAATATGCAGATATGTGGAGGGGTAGTCATGTTGACGAGGTGGTAAGATTAAGAAGTACTTGGACAGGCTCGGAGAGTTGGGCGAATGGCACAAATTGTGAGAAAATATGAATTCCTACACTTCGGTGGGAATAATAAATACATAGTCTTTCTGAATCGGGAAAATCGTCGAAAATTTGAAGCAGGAAGAAATTGGGAATTCAAGTTCAGATTACTTTCAGATTAGTATGCACTTTCAGTTGCTGGGTGGAAAGGCAAATGTAGTGTTGACATTAATTTCAAGAGGGCTTGCATGGAACAAGAGTAATGTACTGCGGAGAATGGAGAAGGCCCAGGTCAGACCGCATTTGGAATATTGTCAGCAGTTTTGTTTCTTTATCTATCGAAGGAAATGTTTACCTTGGAGGGAGTCCAGAGGACATTTTTACAAAACAATTAACGCGGGAAAGAAGAGTAACTCGATTGAATTTAGAAGGGTAAAGGGTGATTCACAATGAAATTAACAGAACCCTGAGTGGACAAGACACATGGACCGGACAACATGTTTCCACTCATAGGAAGGCTTGATTAAGAGTGCAAAGCCATAGCGAGAAGGAGTGACTCTTCTGCAAGTCAGTGGTTCATCTTTCTTGCTTTTGCCATAGTGAACTATGGATGCCAAGTTATTGCTTCTTTTTAAAACATTAATAGAAAAGTTCTTGGTTGGTGGGGGGAAACAATGTATGAGGGTATCGAAAGTGAGAGAGGTTGGAAACTTATCAGCCATAATCAAATGGCTTAATTATGCTCCTTCATCTTATGTTCTGATGTGAAAGACCACAGAGGAGCAAAACAGGATTTTTACCATTTCGGATAGGTGTCTTGTCACATTGGCTCAGAGTCTTTGTCACATGGTCATCAGACAGGTTATGGGATTTTGTCTGACCTTATAGGTGTCTTTATGCAATTGAGAGTAATGCTGGCTCCGTTGATAGCTCAGGTAGGAGCCTTCAGCAGTTCAGATGGGGTCCTGGAAAAAGTCAATTAACGCCTTCCTCCGAATGGTTCAGTGTCGTTGACGTTTGGCATAAATGCGTGTTTCAGGCCAAACAGCAGCTTGTTCAGTGCTGACAGCAACATTGGACAGGTGTCTTTGGGCTTTTAACATAATATATATCGTGGCCTTTGTCAGTCTAGATGGGCTGCTTGAAAAGATTTTTGACAGACTAGACATAGGAATTTCTCAGACTGATTGGTGCCCTGTGACAGTCAAGACACTAAGATTTGTCAGCAGGGATAGGCACCGTTGCAGAGGTTAGACGTCTCTTTTACTGGAAAGATTCATTTTGATAGTCTGAATATGGTGTTCTCTTGTGGTGCACTGATTGTATATCTACCTCTGGACCTCGAGGTTTTATTTCTATCCCCAACTGGTCGAGGCATATATAGCAGTATTTCTGAGCAGCTTGATCTGAGAAAGCAAAAATAACCGTTTGACAAACTAATCAGTGCTCAAGAATTTTGACGGTCTGGGTGAGACCTTTGACAGACACGTTTGATGAGAACTACGAGTTATTGAGAAAAAAGATCAAATGACTGGAGGGCTCAGTAAGTAACAATCAGATTTTCAGTCGAAGATTAAATCTTCATGTCCCTGTCTGTTTTCTGTTTTTGCTGGTGAATATTCTACCGACACATAACAACAATTAAACAGTTACATCAGCTCTCGGAAGGGAGCTTCAGGAGTTACTTATAGAACTCTCAAACAAAACTCTGGCAATTGCACATGTTGCCGGAACTTGATCTTCCTTCCCCAGAAGCAGTGCAGTGATGAAATTGCCTATCATATCAAATCCTAGAATTAAGAGCAGTTCAAAATGTTTCAAATGGAAATCTTCACTGGAAACTCATTCTCACCATGGTGAGAATGAAAATTTCTTTCATCTTGGTCAGAATGATTGGCCGGACTGACCCAGGAGAATTGTTGGAACTGTATATTTCGGCCTGCCTTCATTGCAAAAATAACAACAGAAACCTTTCTAGCATTTAACAAACCATTTCGCAGCATCGTGCATTCCCAGTTATTCTTTTCATGAATGAGCTGTTTGGCGTATGCACCTTCTTTGACGGTCGACAAAAATACAAGTTATTACCTTGGCCTGCATTGTTTGTCAAAAACAAAATCAAGATGTGAAGATTGTCACTGCTGGCCACCTGTTAAGAATGTTTTCGTAGTCTTAGCTGAAACATGAAGATGTTAGTGGAAATATTACAGTGTACATCACAGAGGAGCACAGAGTCGAGAAATATTCTTTGAACACCGAGTGAGGGTGATTTGCTATATTTTCTGTTAAAACGTGAAGGGAGATAAGGGTAATTATTTCCACTGGCAGTTGTAGTAAGGTAAGAAAGCAGAATTAAACAAACACTCACTGTATTCGTAAGGTTAACGTTGCTTGTCTCCATAAATGCTAACAGACTTGTTCATTTCCCCCCAAAGTTTCTGTTTTTACCTGCTTGTGGTAAAGATTCACTCTTGCTCACCCTATAACACAGCTAACCATGCACTGCACCACTTGCTGGATGTTCTGTTGAGCACAGCTATGATTACCAATGAGAATATTTCCAGTTGTCCGCCTGATCTTGCAACAGACATTAATAAATCTTCCAAATTCCACGACTTGACCCCAAATGTTGCCAATGTTATAAACTCATTTTTGTCGATTATTTTGTCCCTTTCTGAAACTAGTTTTCCACAAATTTCAAAAAAGTCGAAGCAAAAATACAAGTGTACCTACTCAGCGAATCTAAATAAAATTTACATTTATAATGTTTAGCAGTTCAGCTTCAAAGGTCGCCGAGCAAGTAGTGCTAAAGCTCGCTCATACATTGCCTGTAACTTTATGAAATCCTTTGGCAGTGTCATTTAAGTCTATCAAACATTCCAGTTTTATGGCAGTGAACTGGGAAAACCCAACAGAATGAAGCTACTTCGATATTAAAAAAAAACGCCGAGCATCTCATGGCCCCAATACTTTTCATTTGCACTGATCTCAGGAAGGAATTAGGTGACCAAGAGTCAAAACTTAATTGCAAAGAAATGAATCAATAAAAAGGCGAAACTCAAAGGCTCAGTTTGTTATCAGATTGGTTGATTTGATTGAGGATTGAATTCTTGGACCACAGTACGATAAAGCAGCATCCTATTTTAGGTAACCAGAGATAGGGCTCTGCTTCTCTTGCTGTTGCATGATGTCACTCCTTTTGTTGTGAGAACAGTTACAACAAAGTGCGAGATTTCTGGTTTTACCTCTGAGCTTGCATCACCAGTCAATAAATTTTTCAAATCCATATGTCAAACTTGCAAATGCCGTGATGCCATGAGCACATATTTTGTAGATTATTCCATTTGATTTGCAATCCAAGTTTTCTGCTAATTCCAAAAAAAAACATCAAAAACTTTAATGTGAAGTAAAAACAGAACCTGCTCAGGCAATAAGTTGCAGAGCAAAAACTCATAGAGGTCTCTGGCATTTGGTCTTCCAATTATCCCTTCTGCGTTATCGTGAGAATAAGAAGTTTTGTCAAGTGGCTTGAATCGGAAATTGTCTTTCGGAATCGATTGCCACCTAAAGCAAAGTCTTTGTGTCATCAGCAATGCAGCTCGCAACTGAATAATGTATTTGGGTGGAACAACTTGTGTGACCAAGTTAGAGTTTGTCAGAAGTAACTCATTACTCCGCCCTGCAGAATTTATCAAGGAGAGAGAGAACCTGCAATGATATTTGGAAATACATTAGCTGAGGGAAAGGCTTATTTGTTATTTTGAATGCATAAAATTGAAGGAAGTTCAGTGTAGTTACTTCTGCTGGCAGTTGTGTGGAAGGAAGTATGGAAGAGATTGAAGTGTCACTGGACTCGAAACATGAACTCGGTTTGACTTGCTAGATGCTACCAGATCTCCTTAGTTCTTGCACGAACTTCTATGTTTCCATGTTTCTAATGTTTTTTTGATTTGTTTACTATTTCTACCAGTAAACGGTGACCAATAGCATTTGAATGTGCAACCTTAGTTTGGTGACTGTGAACTGAGATAAAAATATTGAATGCTGAGAAACTGTTAGGTTCTTCCTCCTTTTATTTTAGAATTGTATAATCATATCACAGAATCATTAAATCCCTGCAGTGTGGAAACAGTGCATTTGGCCCAACACGTCCTCACCAACCCTTTGCAGAGTAACCACCCAGACCCATTCCCCTACCCTGTTGCACTAGATTTCCTCTGACCTATACACCTATCCTACAGAGCAGGAAATTTAGCAAGGCCAATTCACATAACCTGCACACTTTTGGGCTATGTGAGGAAAACGGAGCAGGCAAAAGAAACCGAAACAGTGTTGTAATGAGCACTGGACTTAGAACGAATGGGGAAAGTAGGACAATTTGACGAAGTTGACTGGATACCCTCAAGACCTTCAAGAATGCTGAATGCCATGTGAAATTGACGCAATGATCTGCAAGAACGGTTGACAGGAGTCAGTATTCATAGAGCAGCAAGAGACTCAATACTGCATCTACAATGCAAGCAGCTCCGCAAATAGCAGATTGAGATATGGCATAACAATGGAAAACAGGTGCATGCAGGCAGTGTAAGGATTTGTCATTCAGTTCCCCCAGTCTGTGCCAAAGTACAACAGTGTCATGGTTGATATGATTGCAACCTCACATTTCCACCTTATTTTTAACAAGGATATACTTTGGTTTGAACCTAATCAAAACCAATTCTTCGAGGTCGAGGCTTCGAAGGAGTTTTGAACTTGTCAGAGATGAATGTAAATATCCCAATCTCTGTAATAAACAAGTGGCACCTCATTTTCAGTCAGCAAAAACAAAAGAAAGTTCTGTATTGTCTCATAACAGAATCCATCCTCCAAGAATTTAAATTCAGGGGACCCCTCATGATGCGGAAGATTTCATTCGAATGGCATCATCCCAATTGAAAAGTTCGCATGTACCAGCCTATCCTGTTCAATATGAACCGAAAAGCAATCCACTTAGTCCAAAAATGAGTTAGGATCTGCGTCTCTGAACACCGTCGCATACATGAGTTCGCCTTCTTTAAATCAGTTGACTAATAGTGTACCAGGTACTCCAAACACGGCCTCATCAATGCTATGCATGACTGACACACAACTTCCTAACTTTGTTTTAAATTGTTCTCGTGGTAAGTCAGGACATCCTATTACATTTAATTATTTGCATTCTTCCAATGCACTCTAACATTCGTAATTCTTGAGGATATACCGATCTCTCGGTATCTCGAATTTCTGCAAACTCTCAGTTTTCAGTGAAGATGCTTCATTATCGTTAACCCTGAAAATGTGGCATTCTCGCATTTTGCCAAATTGTACACTCTTTGCGGCAAATATGCCCCCTTCATTCCCAAAACTATACGATGTGCCTTTCTCATCTCCGCAGCACAAAAGACTTTCCTTTTTAACGTCAATTTATGAGTAAATTTGGGAAATATATGTAACTGCGATTTACGTAAGTTACTTGCTCAGATTGGAAACAGTTGAGGTCCCAGGATACTTTCCCACTTCATACTTATGAGTAGAATGCACACTGAGATCCAGTTTCTGCCTCGTACCTGTCAGGCAAACTACTATCTCTATCACAGGCTCCCAGTTGCATGAATGTTTATTTTGCGAATATAGTATTTAAAGTAGCACTTCACCAAATGCCTCTGCAAAACTAAGTACTATAATTCTCTTTGCCCACAACAGTCAGCTTGGAGACCAGCGTGTTACCTCATTCAATGAACTTCTGAAGGTGCAGATGCAGCACATGTTTGGAATTTGATACATTCGTCACCGTTGCAGTTGGGATTTCAGGCAGTGTCGAACGTTAATTGCTGAATTTTGTGGTGACATTATTTGATTGTACATTGGGGCATTGTGACCATTTTTGCTCCACTCTCTCCAGAAATTTGCTCTTGCCCTCGGGAAGCAGAAAGGAGGTGATTAGATCAACAACTGAGTACTTCTGAAGAATCCCAAATGAATGTGAATGAGCGAAACTTTTCCTGAACAAATTCTGCTTCGGAGCACTGTCAACGTCCCCGTGCAATTCTTAATGGTATTTGGGAGGTGGACCAATGGGGCCGTTAGAGATCCGTATTGAATTGTCATTCCTGAAGTGCGGAGAACATGAGTGGGCACTTTTCCACATTGGAACAAAGATACCAATGTTATAATATGATTGGATCAGCTTCGTTAAGGACATATCAGGTTTTGGAGGAGACGTCTTCAGTATCATTTTCAAAATATTGCCTGGGGTCATCACCTTTCCAGTAACGGTTTCTTAATTGTGTGACTGTCGCTTTATCCAGACTTCATGTGGAGTGAAGAGAATTGACAACGTCCTGGTATGAAATGTTGAGGACCTCTGAAGTAGTCTTTATATTATGTCTTCATCCATTTACACTGCTTGTGGATTGTCCATAACAGCTGATTTATGTGCTTAGCATTTAACAAGCATTGTAATGTATTTGAGGCATCAAAGTAAAACAAAACGGTTGAATGCATTTATTGAACATTTGTGACTAACTTGAACTTCTCACTGGCAGATTGATACTTGTAAAAATATAAGCTAGCTTCCATTTCCCCAACCATGAATCAGTCCTTTGGATGGTTCAGAATTTTCCCACTGTCACAGAAGATGGACAACCAGTGATTGTACTCATAATATAACTTTACTATCCGATACTGGCAGTCATCAGTATGCCAGGGGCTAACTTATATACTTATTGTTGCCTGTTGATTTATGTTAAATATGTTCCTACTTACCAACTTGATTTCAAGAACAATGTAAAATATGCATACTAATTCGGAGAAAATGGCATTTACGAAACAAATGGAATTGCTTTGAATTCTCTACAGTTTTGGAAACACTGGTTAAGACAGAATCAGGGTGAATACTTCAGGTCCAGTGACCCCTCCAGCCATTTCTGTTTTGACATATGATTGCCAACATGCGCCATTCTTTGTTTTATTGATGCAGTTAGCTTGTTGGTCGGTAGAAATCGTTTTAGATGGCCAACAATTATTTTAACATTACTCACAATCTAATAACGTTAATTTTATTTTGCGACTACCAGAGGACTGCTCGATTCTTTCTTGGAGAATGAAGAATGCAACAGATCATTTCCAAGTATCTGTAGGCTTCCAAGGCAACTGGTATAATACAAGTCATGTTCTTACATGACATTTTGTTCATGATCTTATTGGAAGCGGGAAACTGTGTTGTATATTGATAACAAACTCTTCCTCTTGGAAGTAATCGAATAGTATTCACCTCTTTTTATTTTTTTTACAGCGAACTTGGTGACAATTATGATTCTTGACTTAGGAAACTGCGGATTTTCCAAGTGTATATCTGGCTAGATGGCAGCAGCAGATCTACTGGTCATGCTGAATAATGTATTAGAATACCACATTTTCACTTAGCAATTCCCAATATCATTGCTATCAACGACCTCCGTTTGTAAGTTCACTATATACATGACTGTTGTGACGCTTGAATGTTCTGAAAGGTTCACCATTTCCTTCACTTTCGGCCGGTTTGTAGTGATCTGCTACAGGAAGTTTAAGACAAAATACTGCACTGTACTAATGACAGCTATTATTGTTACAACTCTCGCTGTTCTTACCTTTTTAAAATACATCCGAATTACGTCTGCATTTGATCATCAGGTAATAATTATCAAAATATTTTGAGGTTGCCAAGCAAGAACAGAATTCTTCTCAGATTTTGGGGAAGCCTTCTTTTGGTTTCACAGTGCCTCCCTCGTTTGGCTCCATCAGTCGGATTGTATTGAGCAGTCGAACCAGGGAACGCTTCCATAGTCAGAGGAATGAGAAAAAATTATATCGAGATGCAGAACCGAAATAAATCCGTCATCTTACTGTTCGCTATTTCTGGCAGTTTTACATTGCTGTGGTTGAAACATACTGTGACTTCTTTAATGACAAAACTGACAATTATGATTCTTGACTGAGGAAACTGCGGACCACTACTTACTACCAAAATGACCACACACACAGAAGATACTTTACCACTGACACTGCAAATTTCCTGAGGCATTTGAGGTCGTCTGTAAACATTTGGATTTATGCATCAACCAAGAGGAAATTTCGAGAACAGATCATAAATGCATTTGTCTCTCCCTGGCCCCTCATGGTGATGTTGATTAAAAAGCATGGAATAAAGGAAACAAGAACACTCAAAGCTTTCACGAAGCAGAACAGAAATTGATCACATTCTTACTGCATAATTGCTTCTTCTTTTGTGCGATGAAAATTGAATATTACTCTGCCAACATTTCTTTCAATCTGTGGCAATGTGTGGTTGCTTTCCTTTTATGCATGTTTCTTCCAGTGAATTGACAGAGCTGTGAAGCACATCACCATCTGATAGAAAATACCATCAAATCTGAGGTGTGTGCATACTGTGGTGGCGTCACGCAACCATTGGTCATGGGGAAAGACACGGTGTAGCATAATCAAAGGAAATGCCCAGAATGAAGAGGCAATTACTTTGTTTACAGAACTGCACTTCAATGTCTAAGTCGAATATTGGAAGTGATGATATTTGTAATAGCAAATAAGCAAAGCACAGCTTAATGTATCTTTTTCTGCCGGACATTGCGGAAGGTTTGTGGATTGCGGGATGATGTTCTGGTTCTATGATCCGCTTGGGTTTCCCAGAAGAAAGGAATTTGGCAAAATTAAACCAAATATTGCACGAGTTTTGCTGTCACTTAATTTGAGATTCTAAAATGCAAACGTTCAGGTACTGGAAACCGATGAACATTTACCCTGCTTCATTTTCCCCACAGAATCACAGGCTTGGTACAGCACAGACAGAGGTAATTTGCAACATTGTATCTGCATGGGCTGTTCAAGAGACTATTATTGGGGAGTGCTAATTTCCCACTTTGCCCCAACCCTCTTGTCATCCATATATTTCATTACAGAACAATACAATTTCGTAAATAGTGATAATGGTTGTTTACAATCTTTTCTTCCTCCTCTCGTTTTAACTCTTCATTCTCCATGATTTGGACACTTTTAATACATTCATCTATACAAAGAGCAAAAGGTATTTGTTCAATGTCCACACCATTTTCCTCCTCTCCCATCGTTAGGTCCAGAGTTCCATTCACTCAGCGATGGATATTTCCTTTTCCAACCGTCATCACATCTAACTTTGTCGAAGCTCTTACCATCGTCTTTTCGAACCATTTCTTGTTAATTTATGTTTTCATGCTACTGTCTCTCTCTTTTCTGAAAAAAATTTCCTTTTTTTAAAATAAAAGAGCTCAACTTAACAGACAGCTTCACAACGTTGACTAGTTTCATGCACTTTCAAATGATCCTTTGTTCAATGTTTTGTGCACACTTCCTATTCAACTGTTTCACTGTAAAACAGAACTCTTTTTAAGCGTTATGAAATGTCACGTTATGAACCCAACACTGGTTATTTAACATGCTAAAAATTACACAACACCAGGTTATAGCATAACAGGTTTATTTGGAACGACTAAATTTTGGCACACTGCTCTTTCATCGTATTTAACATGTAAGCATTTCTCTTTCTTTTCCAGTCCGCCATAACGAAGTTTGTTTCCACGAGATTTTATTTGTTTTATTTCAACTTATAGATTGGGGTCATTCCCATGTTTTTCATCATTCCCATGTTTAAACTGGACGATATTTTATCATTTTGTGATCACTCTGGAATAGTGCACCCATTACTGAAGCTTCTGCTCTGTCGATCTACCTTACGTTTACGTCGAGACACGGGCTGAATATGCAAACGCCACACGCATACACACGCACACACACACACACACACACACACGCGCACGCGCACGCGCACACACAGACACACACACACATATATACACACTTTGCGACACAGCAAATAACCGAAGCATTGCTAGAATAGAACCAATTGGAATACAGAAAATTTTGTGACACACTCTGTCAATTTGAAGACGCAAAAATCACAGTTCAGAGGCACTTGACGCATAATCGAGTTGCACAGATGTGTGTAAATCAAACACCTACAGAGAATATTGCATAAAATAAATGCAGAATTGATTGTTGCTAATGTAATTTTCCAGTCATTCTCAACGTTTAATCCATTTAAAAAGTGGAGTTAAGGGATAGCTCACCATATTCTTCAACTGCGTTCTGAACTTAGGATGCGTGATGACATAAATTGCAGTGTTTGTGCAGCAACTCAGCACCTGGAGCATGTAGCCCAGTTCCATTACGCAAAGAGGGAGAGCATGGAATTGATCTCCCATAATTACCATTCTCCAATTTATGGAAAACACCATTGATACTGACCATAAGAGTAGAAAATTGCCTGAGACAAGAAATAATAAAATGATGGACTTCCTTCGACTCTTCAGCTCTTGGCCTCTGGCACTCTTCCTATTGCTTTGATGTTGGAATCTCTTGCGGACTTTGCTGGTCTCTACAATGTGTCTGACCGTTATAAAATTGAAAATCAGTATAAGAATAAAGGCAACTCCCGGGGTTAGCATGTAATGAAAGAACTCAATTGCCCCCCAAACCAGCGATAACTTGACAGCTCTTGTTACCCAACAAAACCAGGGTCTGTTCCTCGGATAATATTGACCTTTGAACATAAAATACCAGAAAATATTCTTCAAACCGCTCAATCCAATCACCATTCCCAGAACCACAGCCGTTGTTTTTACATTGCAATATTTAATTTTCAGAATTGGGCAACAAATGGACACAAAACGATCAAAAGTGAAAGTGACGGTGAACCAGACAGAACAGTCAATGATTGCATAAATCAGGACAGCGTGGATATTACACACAGGGATGCCTTCTAAGAAATGATGCTCGTCCATATAGACAAATGGAATGTGTCGCAATATCAGGTCAACAATAATAACCAGGAGATCTGCCATTGCCAAGGCCATCAGGTAGCGAGTGACACATTTGGAGAGACCACACTTTTCCCGGGACAAGATCACAACTGTTACTATATTAGCTGTGAGGAAAGCAAAAATGAAGTTATGGTTTCTGTTTGGAAGACTACCAGTTTTCATGAGCATTATATGAGATGTTAAATATCACTCTGTATCCATTACTGTAGCAAGATATTATACCAATGCGGAGGTTATTTGTTGGGTCCAACTATTGGCATTCCATAAATTGAACATTGTAGGGAAATCTAACATGTTGTATTCATTGCTGTTTACTGATATGTTTCTTCTTGTATCAATTAGGTTTTCACCATAACATAAATGAAAGAGACTCAACTTGATTTAGGAAACGCTGTACTGAGATTAGTCACTGTGAATTTGATTTGTTTTAAAGAGTAGAATCAAAGCATCCCTACACATGTGGACCATGTCATTTATCCCAAACAAGACCACATCAACCCGTCGAACATTATCTCACACAGACCCATTTCCCATTTCCTAAAACTACATTTCGCACATCAATGCATCTCTGAACACGAAGAAATGTTTAGCTTGGTCAATTCGTCGAACCTGCACAGAAAGACAAAGAGTCTATGAGATGTATTACTTGGAAACAAACCCTTTGGTTCGACTCGTCCATGCCGAACTGCTATCCCATCGAATCTGGTCTCATTTGCCAGCACTTGGCCGATATGCCTCGAAAACTTTCCTCTTCATGTACCCATCCTGATGCCTTTTAATTGTTGCAATTGTAGCAGCTTCCACCATTTCCGCTGGCAGAGTATTTCATACGTGGATCACCCTGCATGAAAAAGTTGTCCCTTACGTCCATTTTATATCTTTTATATCAAACTAAACCTGTGTCTTCTAGTTCTGGACTCGCCCAACCCAGGGAAAATACCTTATTTATTTAGCTTACCCATGCCATTCACGATTTTATAAATGTCCAAAAGGTCACCACTCAACCTCCGATCCTCCAGAGAAGATAGCCCTAGACTATACACCCTCTCGCTATAGCTTAAAGTCTCCAACCCGAGCAATATGCTTGTGAATCTTTTCTGAACCTTTTGAAATGTCACAACATCCTTCCAATAGGAAGGAGACCTGAGTTGTATGTAACATTCCAAACGTGACGTAACCAACGTCTTGGACAGCCGCAACATGACCCCGAACTTTATACTCAGTACTCTGACTAATAAATGAAAACAAACCCCACGCCTTCTTCATTCTCTGATCTAATTGCGACTCTACTTTCAAGGAGTTATGAACATTCAAACCAACGACTCTTTATTCAGCAACACTCCGTCTGAACTCATCATTAAGTATGCCGAAGTGCGGACTGCAGATGCTGAGATTAAAGTCAAGATTAAGGCAGAGAGGGCAGGCAGCATCAGAGAAGCAGGAAAACAGACGTTTCGGCCAGGAGCCCTTCATCAAGAATGACGACGGAGGTCTCGGGGGTGGAGAGTTAAATGGGAAGACGAGGCGCTGGGGAGGAGATAGTTGAGAGCGCAATATGTCGATGGAGGAAGTGATTAAGGCCGGAGGTGAGGGTGGGCCAGATGGATGGGCAGGAAGGTTAACAGGTGGGGCAGGTCATGAGGATGGTGCTGAGCTGGAAGTTTGGAACTGTGGTAAGGTGGGGTAGGGGAAATGATTGGATGCCCTGGGGTTGAAGGGTTCTGAGGTGGAAGATGAGGTGTTCTTCCTCCAGGTGTCACGTGGTGAGGGAGTGGCGGTGGAGGAGGACTAGAACCTGCATGTTCTCGGCAGAGTGGGGGGGGGTGTTGAAATGTTCGGCCACGGATCGGTGGGGATGATTGATAAGGGTGTCCCAGAGATGTTCCCTGAAGCACTTTGCTAGAAGGCGTCCAGTCTCCCCAATGGAAAGGAGACTGCATCGGGAGGAATGGATGCAATAAATGACATTTGTGGATGTGCAGGTGAAACTTTGATGAATGTGGAAGACTCCTTTGCAGCCTTGACTGGAGGGGGAGGTGTGGCACAGGTTTTGCAACTACTGTGGTGGCAGTGCAAGTTGCCAGGAGGGGATAGTGGCTTGTGTGGGGCGTGGACCTTACCAGGAAGTCATGGAGGAAGCGGTCTTTGCGGAAAGCGGATAGGGGTGGGGAGGGAAATATATCGCTGGTAGGGGGGTCCGTTTTTAGGTGGCAGAAATGTCAGCGGATGCTGCAGTTTATGCAGAGGTTGGTAGGGTGGAAGGTGAGGACCAGGGGATTCTGTCTTTGTTGCAGTTGGAGCGTTGGGGTTTGAGGGCGGAGGTGTGGGACATGGATGTGATGCATTGGAGGGCATCTTCAACCACGTGGAAGTGAAATTCCAGTCGTAAAAGAAGGAAGACATCTGATGCATTTTGTGGCGGAACTAGTCTTCCTGGGAGGAATTGGGAATACGGGATTGCACTTTTGCAGGAAGTACAGTGTGTAGAGGTGTAATCCAGGTAGCTGTGGTAGTCCGTGTGTTTGTAAAAATATCTCGGTGTTGAGTCAGTCGTCATTGATGGAGATGGAAAGGTCCAGGAAGGGTAGGGAGGTGTCAGAAATGATCCAACTGAATTTCAGGTCGAGGTGGAATATGTTGGTAAAATAGATGAACTGCTTAACCTCCTCGTGGAAGCATGAGATGGCGCTGATGCAGTCATCAATATTGCGGAAGTGTATATATCGTACTCTGACCTGCTTTTCCAAAATGCAGAACCTCATATTTCTATAAATTAAAGTCCATCTGCCACTCTTCAGCCCATTGGATCTGATTAAGATTCCATTGTAATCTGAGGTAACTGTCTTTGCAGTCCACTACACCTCCAATTTTAGTGTCATCTGCAAATGTACTAATTACACCTCCTATGTTCACATCCAAATCATTTATATGAATGAGGAAACGTAGTGGACCAAGCACTGAGCCTTGTGACACTTCATTGGTCACAGATCGTTTTTTCTGAAAAGCAACCCATCACAACCACACTCTGTTTTCTAACTTCGAGCCGAATTCTGTATCTAAATCGCTGTTTCCCCTTGTATTATGCCATAAAACCTTGACAACCAGTCTCCCATGCGGAGCTATATCAAACGCCTGACTGAAGTCAAATTCGGTCACGTCCACATCTGTAACGTCATCAATCCTTTTTGTTATTCATTCAAAAAGTCAGGCAATTTCATCAAACATGATTTCCATCACACAAAATCATATTGACGATACCTAATCAGTTCTTACTCTTCCAAATAAAGTTCTGATTCTCAGGATTCCTTCCAACAACCTGTCCACCACCGAGGTCAGGCTCAGCGGTCTGTTGTTTCCTGGAATCTCCTTACCATCTTTCTGAGGTAGTGGTAACAATTAACCAACCTCACCTGTGACGATCAATAATGCAACATATCAGCATGGGGCCCCGTGACCACTTCCCTAGCTCCCAACAGAGTTATAGTGTACACATGATCACGTCCTGGGGATGTATCCACCTTTGTGCGTTTCAAGACGTCCAGCACCTCTTCATTGAAATATGAACACTTCGCAAGATGTCACCATCTGTTTGCCCATATGCTGTATCTTTCATGTTCTTCTCCATAGTAAGGACTGAGGCGCAATACTCGTCTAGTAGACCCTCTCCCCAGCCATCTTAGATAGCTTCACATAAAGGCTATCTTGCTGATCTTGTAGGAGCTCGATTCTGTTCAAAGTTATCCCTTCATTCATGATGTGTTTGTACAAAAGCCTTTGAATTTTTTTTTAACTCTGTTTATCAAGTTTATTTCATGACCCCTTTTTGCACTCCTGTTTTCTATCTTAAGTACACTCCTATTACATTTATGAATGTGGGAAGAAACCAGAGCTTCTGGATGGAAGCCATGCAGACAAAGACAGTATGCACAAACGCCATGCAGAGAGTCGCACGCGACTGGAATCGAGCCCCCGTCCCAGGGGCTGTGAGGAAGCAGTGCTAACCACTGAGCCAACTTGCTGAACAGAACTTTGCGTCCAAACATTGATCGTGTTTCTGGTCAATCTGGAGCTGGCAGTGATTGATTTAACTTGATAATGGCCGAACATTCCTCGATTGATGTGGATTATATCCAGGACAAAGTGGTACACAAAACCGGTTCCCAACTAAAACATTAAACGTTTAGTGCACCTGCCATTCTGAATTTGCACCTGCAGCAACTCTCCAAGGCTCAATGGCTCACTGCGGTGCACAACTCATTCACATCTGTGTTAGAGGGTCCAGTCTAAAGACGAACATTACCTTCAGTGTTCAAGCCAGTGTCTCAGGATTCATGCGCTTGACTTTAGAATTTATACTAGGATTCTCGGGAATAGGTTGACATAGCTTTGATCTTTATGTCGTCACTTTCTACAGGAATAGTTATAGAAGGCTGAAGGATAGCAAAATTTGTTCCCTTGTTCAATAAGGTGAAAAGAGACAGCCCTATTAATTATACACTTGTGAGCCTTATTTCAGTTGTGGGATAAATTATGAGAAACGTTGTAAGAGATAGGATTTATAATCATCAAGAAAGAAATAAGTTTATTAGGGATAGGATAGTCAACACGGTTTTGTGAAGGGTCGGTCGTGATTTGCTAACGTTATTAAGTTCTTTGAGACATGACGAAACAGGTGGATGCGGGCAAAGGCTATTTCACCATTGTATATGAATTTCAGTAAGGCATTTGATAAAGGTCGCCACAGTCGACTACTGCACAAAATACAAAGCCATGGCATTGAGGGTGCTTTCGAAGATTTGATCAGAAATTGGTTAGCTGAAAGAAGACAGAGGGTGGTCTTTGAAAGGCAATGAACATCCTGGAGTTTAGTTATTAGTTGCATACCGCAAGCATCTGTTTTCAGTCCACAGCTGCATTTTTATAGATGACCTTTTTGAGGAAGTAGAATGATGGGTTACCAAGTTTGCAGATGGCATTAAGTATAATTTGAGATAGTGCCAAAGGAGGTTGTAGGTTGTAGAGGTCCATAGACAGGCTGCAGATCTGGGCTGAGAGGTGGCAAATGGAGCTTAATGACGAAAAGTTTGAGGGATTCGCATTGGTAGGAGTAACAAGAATATAGAGTACTGGGATAATCGTAAAATTCTTGGTAGTGCAGATGAGCAGACAGATCTCAGCGTTCAAGTACATAAATCGCTGAACGATGCCACCCAGGTGTATAGCATTATTAAGAAGGCCGACTGTGTGTTACTCTTTTTAGGAGAGGGATTGAGTTTCGGAACTATGAGTTCATGATGTAGTTGTAAAGGAAAAACTCTAGTACAGCCACAAGTATTTCATACCGTTCTGGTCACTGCATTATAGGAAGGATGTGGAATCGTTGGAAGGGGAAAAAGGAAATTGTGTAGGATGTTGCCTGGTATGGAAGGAAGGTCCTCCGAGGAAAGACTGAGGGACTTGAGGGCGTTTTCGTTGGAGAGAAGAAGGTTGAGATGTGACTTAATTGAGGCATATAAACTAATCAGTGAATTAGATAGGATGGACAGTGAGAGCGTTTTCCCTCGGATGGTGATGAATAATATGGAGCACGTAGCTTTAAATTGAGGGGTGATGGATATAGGACAGATGTCAGAGGTAGTTTCTTTACCCAGGTACTGGAAGGGGCATGGAAAGAACTACCTGCAACAGTGGTAGACTCACCAACTTTAAGAGCATTTAAATAGTTATTGTACAGACATATGGACAAAACTGGAATAGTGGAGATTAGATGGGATTCGTGTTGGTTTCATAGGTCGGCACAACATCACGGGCCGAATGGTCTGTACTGCGCTGTAATGTTCGACATTCTATATTCTAATGTCGAGATCTGGAGGACTGATAACACCTGAATGGAAATGTCAGAGGTAGTTTCTTTACCCAGGTACTGGAAGGGGCATGGAAAGAACTACCTGCAACAGTGGTAGACTGTTGGAACTGTCGCCAGAGTTGCTCGGCTACTCTAATGCTTTCTGTTAGTTCTTGAAGAGAATGAAAAGCGAACTCAAAGCATGTGGTCATGACTGAGCGATAGGCAAGTCATGCCAGATATGCGAGCCATTGCGTTTTGGAAATGGATAAAATCTAAGACATGTTACCCTCATGTAATTACGAGGTTGAACCAATTGTTAAGCAATGATGTTTGCAGTGAAGACAAAGATTATAGATTCGATTAATGAAACACGTCAACTGCGTGGATATGTAATCAATGGATATTTGGCTACTAAGTCAGTTAATACTCAATAAGACTCGAAGATAGTAGTGAGGTTTGGAGATGTGAGAGGCGGACATAAAGGTAGACAAGAAGCATCAAAAGTAGGAGAGTAAATTTCAAGCACTGTCAGACTCTTTCAAAGATTTGCAGAATGAACAGCAGACAAGGAAGGAAACTACAGCAGCAGGGGTTGCAGAGTAAATATCACATTTTATTAAAATACCAAGAACTTACCAGGAACTGCAATAATAGCGAGAACTGGATAATAAATGAATTGGATAATCCGAAGGATTGTACGAATGTGGTGTTTGACTGGCTTCCGATGACTGGTGGAAAAGTAACTCAACATTTCAAAAAAACCCCTCACCAATGTTGCACTATTCCAATCTATTATTCTCACATTTTGAACCATTGCCGTACCATTCCAATCTGTAGTAACATTCCAATCCATTTTTGTACAATTCCAAACGATTGGTCTGACTTTCCAATCCACTCTCTTACTTTTCATTGCATTATTCTTCGTTTCGAATCCAATGTTCTACCATTCCAATCTATTGTTGCCGGATTCCAGTATATTATTTGATCATTGTAATCTAGGAGTGATTACAAAATACGATCTCCTTTCCTCTCTCTCTTTCTCCCTGGCTCCCCGCTCTCTCTGTCTTTGCCTGCCTCTTTGTGCTGAGACTGTTGCTCCAACGGACATGTTGAGAAAACACATCGATTGATGTCCCTTACTAATAGATATAGTACCCGCTGCTGTGAAACAATTAGGATCCATGGGGAATGGCATTTGAGAGAATTACTCAACTAACGTGTTCAATTATGTCCTTTCAATTCAACTCCCTCTGTGCCAGAATAGAATGATGTGTTTACCCAAGTGACATCGGAGCTTGCCTGTGGAAAGAGTGATGTGATTAGTGAAGGCACTGACTGTAAAACTGGAGTCGGGCTACAGTATGAGCATTACAAGTGCTGAGCGCTGTTTAAGAAAGTGAATGAATATACCATAAAACAGTGGCCACTGTGCAAATTGAAATCCAAAGCTTAAAGTGCCTGCGGAATCATTAGGCATGACGCATTGGAAAAAGAAGGTTAGAGCAGTTGCTCACACAACAAAGAGAGAAAAAGCATATTTAGCCATATTCATCTGACAGTGACATCGAACCAGCTCCGCTGTTCCAAAACACGGTCGCTCAGTACATTTCTACGTGCCTTGACATCGTTACTAACACTGAAACTCTCTGTCCCTAATAAGGAGCTCCCATAGTTTTCTGGGGCAGAGAATTTCAAACATTCAGTATTCTCTGAATCAAAACATACCTCGCTTTTATTGCTTTCCTTTTTTTCTGGAATAGTTCTTGAGTACGAGCCTTGATTACCAGCTAAATATTCACCCTGCACTTACTGCCCCTTTAAAAACATTGGAATTTTTTTGGATGCTATGAAATATTTCTAATTCCAGATATTCCAGCCTCCCCAATTTAAGGCAATGTGAGCCGAACTGCATAAAAGACGCGAATTTCGGTCTTATAAAATTCTCTTGGTTCAAGACGTCTTTGCTCATGTAATCCAATCCCGTCATGTTAAAAGTATTGTGAACCTTCTGAACTGTTTGGTTTATGTGCAGGATCACTTTCGGTCACTCATTCACAAGGCCACAGGCTGTTTCGGACATTAGCACTTCATTGTTTGAATTCAGTTGATGTTATGACTGACAATGTTAGTTCCCAAAATAAGAATTGGCATGGTAGATAATATGGAAACTGAAAGATGTGCCGATGCTGTGAATCAGAAGCAAATAGACAAATTGCTGCAGGACACTTCTTCGTAAGATTCAGTCGAGCCTGCTTGTTAACTCTGATTTCTTTCCAAAAATCCTAACATCATAGGTTTCTTTGTTGTGCTTGAATGCTTAACACAATGGTTATTCAATGCAAAATATCCATATGAGCTGCAGATGTTCTTCAAATGCAGGAGAGAAGGTGCTGACATATCATATGAAGTGACAAAAATTTACCTCAATATAGAAGAAAAATCAGACTATAAGAAGTAGAAACAACCCATCCACCAAACAACTCAGTCTACCTTTCATACTGATACCTCTATTTATCAAACTTTATTTAAGCCTTGAAGACACACAAACGCGCCAGCTCTCTGTCAAGGAGTTCCAAAAACTCACAACTCTCTGAGAGAAGAAAATCTTCCTCATCTCAGTCTTCAACTGGAATTCCTTTATTCTGAGACAGTGTTCTCCAGGTCTGAATTTTCACTGTAGATGCCCTCTCAGCAGCCACATCTGGTCCACGATTTTGTCGCTTTCTGAAGTCTTTCTCAGTTTGAATAATACTGTTCAGCTGATCTCCCTTCCAAACTGAGTAGCTTCACATTTTTCTCACAGTGGACTCCATTTCAATGCTTCCCTGTTGATTTTGACCGGGAAAGGGGATGGAGGTAGCAGAGTGGTGGGTTGTTCAATGCAACACGTTTAAACAGTGGTGAAGATTCCGTTTCAAATGCATTGTGTCCCCGGCGATAATTCTCCATTTTTGACGATTAGACTCAGTAGAATATCCTATGAAATGCTAAACAAGTTTCGGGGAGAAGTTGGATCATTTTCTGATCCCAGATTCGATCGGGAAGTTTGCAGACTACCACCCATCCACAAATGATGTAGAAGAATAAGCAATTCTTCCCTGCAAGCCGGCTTCAGGAGACAACCAGAACACGGCTGATGTAATTTTCAGGACCACTCTAGATTGCTGCATATTCGCTTTGGGAATCAAACATCTATTTACCTCCACCTTCAAAATATTCGAGCATTAGTTACACACTACCTTATGAGGAATGAAATTCCAAAAACACGCTTCTCTCCCAGAGAACATATTTTCTCTTCTGTGTTTTCATTGGCACTTGTTTGTTTAAAAGCCACAACCGCTAGTTTTGGAATTTCTTACAAACGGTAAGAGCCTATCTATTTTCAGGCATTCACGAACGCTCCGAATCTTAGAAAAAATTAAGTGAATTAACTCTGACTCTTCTACACATTAGGATGTAGACTAGACACTAGACTATCTGGCCTTTCCCGACCAGGTTTTCCATTTGTTCAGTGAAGCCATCACAACTGCGTCCACCATATTTGTTTGTTTTCAGTTGAAAGAGGACTCTCCCTCTTTATGGGTATTTAAGCGGGCATTGGATAGGTATATGGAGGATAGTGGGTTAGTGTACGTTAGGTGGGCTTTGATCGGCGCAACATCGAGGGCCGAAGGGCTTGTACTGCTTCTATGTTCTATGTTCTGTATCAACATCTATTGTGAGATGCTGTCACTTTAAAATGTTATTTTGTCCTCGAATTTTTTTGAAGAAAGGCAGAGGTGCCGAGCATTCGAGAACGTTTAACACCTTACCAATGGAAAGAAGTGAACAGCTTTCCCAGTTCTGATTTTTCTTTTCTGCTTTGGTTTAGCTGTGGCAGTCACAAGATTCTGGAGACCCGGACAGGTTTCAAGCTTCAGCACATGTTTACTGGCTGCCTTTTCCCTCTGAAATATTTTGTAATGTTGCTCCCCTCTGCCTGTAAAAAGAAAAGTGTGTTTCAAATTACATTTTTGCCAAGGGGCGTCATTATGGATTATTTCTGAATTGGAATGGATCCTCAGTTAAGTTGCTGAATCGGTCTGGTTAAGCTTTCACATCGTTAAATTATTTTAAATTCTGTTTTCTTTTGTTTGTGTTTCAACTGTCGTGTTTCAGTAAATTCTGTTTTGCTTGGGGCGGTTTGAAAAGCTGCATGACACGTGGAATCCCTATTCCAAATCTGCCTTTCAAGCAAGAACAATAATATGGTCTCGGCTGCGTTCTTTAAATATTTAGAGCGATCTGGCCTGTTCAATAACACGAGCACATTCACCAGTATTGAACAAAGGAAGCCAGATACAGTCTTACGATTGTCCTCTATAACTGAGACATTGCCCCCTTACTTTTGAACTCAATTCCCTTTGTAAATAATTATAGCATTCTATGAGTTTCTTGATTACTTGCTGAACTTGCATGGTAACCTTCGTTGATTCAAACAGTGGAACTGCCAGAAACCTCTGCATCTCAGAGCTCTACCACCACTCAGCATATCTAAAATGTGTTGATTTCGTTTGTGCTGCATGACTGACATTTGTGTGCAGTAGTTTGATGCAAGTGCAATTGTGGATCCCATCCGAAAATCTCCCATTCGCTCCATTATTTTGGAGATGTGACATTCTTTCAAGGGCACTCGCCCAGATCCTGCGCTGGGGCCAGGTTTTTTTTCTCAGCAGAGAGAAGAGCTCCAGAAATGCCTTGGTATGTATAGAACAGGTATGCTGAGTGAGATTCATGATTTCTGGAGTTGACCTGGCACAACTGGAGTGGATCTGTTCAATCCGATTAAAATTAAGTGTTGCACTGAGACATGGGATAAAGGGAACACACAATGGTCCATTTTTGCAGCAAAAGCTGGAGCTGTGAGAGCGAGGACCAAGGGGCTGCTGGGAAGACAGAGTCCCCCTTTCAATTATAAACTCGTTTAATCAGCACCCTCCTTTTTTAGCAGATGTAGTGACAGTGAGGACTCGTGCACTTCCAAAAAGATAAATTGCTCCTTTAAAAGCTTGCATCATGTAAAGAGGGGGCACACGATGAGCTGCAGCAGCGATCGGTCTGATAAGTGTGTGAGATAATATATTTTGCAGTAGCTTTACCCGAAACACTACTAAGACAGTGTATCCCATCAGTCCTCCCCCACTTACCAAAAATGGTTCCGTGTGCCAATTCAGTAAGGTGACTGGATTTTTAAAAAAATAACTCTTTTGGAATTCAGAACAGTGGGAATGTATGATAGGGTAGTTGCATCCTCACCCTGTAGGATGTGGGAGGCAAGGGTCACCAAGGGTGTCCCCACTGACTTCATTTGCGGGAAATGCACTGAACTTCAGTGCTTCAGAAACCGCTTTAGGGAACTGCAGTTATAGATGGAGGAAGTTCTGATGACTTGAGAGGCGTAGTGAGTAATAGAGAGCAGTTACATGGAGGAGTCCCACCTCAGGTACAGGAAAATGATGCATGGATTACAGTCAAGGAATGGAAAGCGAACAGGCATACAGTGCAGGGATCCTCTGTGGTTGTTCCCCTCAATAATAGGACAACTGTTTTGAATACTGTTCTGGGGGATGAGTACACGCTATTGAGGAGTTGTGGAGTATAAATTAGGAACAATTATTCTACGGGAATTGCACATCAGAAATGTGTGAAGTTTCAGAGCACTTCTTGCAAGTGCTGGACAACTTTATCCCACTGAGGTTGGCAAGGATTTGCAAGGTGAAGGAGCGTTACATGACACGAGAAGAACAGTTTCTCGTCAAGAATAAGAATGGAGCTTACTTATGGTTGAGCGAGCAAGGATTTGGCACAACTTTAGCAGATTGCAATGTAGCTTGGAAAGGAGTCAATAATGAACTAAGGAGAGCGAGGAAGGGTCCAGAAATGCTTTGGTAGGAAGTATTAGGGACTGCCCATAGGCGTTCTGTACTGACATGAGGAAAAACAGAATAATCAGAAAGAGGGTCGGGCCGATATTGGAGGAAATTCTCCCTGGAGTCTGATGAGATGGAAAGGCAAAAAAAAAAAGTATTTTTGTTTCAGTATTTCCATGAGAGACGGACCTTGTCGACAGTGTGAGAACACCGTGGACTAGGTTACTAGACATGAACGAATTGATATTTAAACATTGGATGTGCTGGATGTTCTGGGAAGCGTCATTAAAGATAAGTCCCCAGGGCCGGACCAGATATAGCCAAGGTTACTATGGGAAGCGAGGAGTGAGGTGGTTGCGTCTCTGACATTGACATTTGCATCGTCACTCTGAACGTGCGTAGTTCCTGATTATTGGAAAGAGTCAAATGTTGTTCCTCCGTTCATGAAAGGGAATTAGGGCATCCTGCAGAATTACAGACCAGTCTGTCTTACGTCTCTGGATCGTAAGGTACTGGAAAGGATGCTGAGAGATAGGATTTGTGACTATTTGCAAAGATGTAGTTTGGTTTAAGATAGACTTTATAAAGGGTAAGTCATGCATCACAAGCCTTATTGAATTATTTGCGGATGTGGTGAGACAAGTTGACGAAGGTCGAGAAGTGGATGCGATGTATATGGATTTCAGTAAGGCGTTTGATACGGTTCCAGATGGTAGGCTATTTCAGAAAGTTAGGATTATGGGATACAGTGAGATTTGGCTGTCTTCACACATAATTGGCTCTTCAAAAGAGGACAGCGAGTGGTAGTGGATGGAAGGTATTCCGATTGGATGTTGATGACCAGTGGTGGCCCATTGGAATCTATTCTGGGGCTTCAATTCTTTGTAGATTTTATAAATGACTTGGATGAAGAAGTGGAAGAGTGGGTGTTCAAGAAAATTTCGAGAAGTAGACCTTGCACATTGACTAGTTTACTACATGATGCATCATGTGGAGACCCACTGTTTTAAACGTGGCTCAGTAGAATTCCAAAGAAAAGCAGCAAGTTACAAGATTATATGGGAAACAAGACATGGGCTGAGGCACAAGCTGGCTGTTCATTGCAAGTTGTCAGAATGGATTGAGGAGGTTCCAAATCAAGGGTCAGCCCTAATTGATGCTACACACTCCACATGTGGGCAGCATTGAAAGCTATCACCAAACATGCTGGTTACGGAGATCAGTACAAATATTGGAGAGATATCTTTAATTAGAGGAACCACACACATTGGCAATACATCGTACACTAATTGACGTGGCTAAACACGTTTGAGCAACTAAGCTGCATGCACGAGCCATACATCAAAATTGAAAAAAAGTGAGCACAAAAACTGTGGCACATCGAACACATAAGCTGCACTTTAGCATTATCTCCACGGGAGACAGGAACGGAGTTATGTGCAGAGGGCTGTAAGGTAGGGTCTCATAACTGCTATTGTTCTGAGGAGCACTGCAGCAAAACGGTTCCTTAACAGAAAGGGAAGCCATAATCAATAAAATGGCTTTCACAGTCCATCCTGTTTTCTGTTCACAATCAAAGTAACGGGTCAGGAGCTTCAGCAAACGGGGAAACGTTGTCAAAGCCGGGGAGGTGGGCGGTTGACTGGTGGGGTAGGCTTGGAACTGGACAGGTAGCCCTCAGAATCAGAGATGTCAGCGCTGTCAGGATTGGAGTCCTTGGCTTCACTGTGAGGGGGTTTTGACCAGCTGTCCTGAGAATGGGGAGGAGAGCAGCAGCAATCCAAAACGCGCTTTACACTGATTAATAAAATTAACAAGGAACGCGAGAAAATCTAAAATAACAACAAAGTCAAGAAGCACTTGTAGGAGAGGATTGCCCCAGGAGCTGAGCCACGAGACCACCCAATAGCACAAGTCTACCGACAGCCAAGTTCCCACTAAGATGGTAATCACTTGCATCGAGTTCCGTGCGTCCATTCGAGTCTTCCTTTGATTTTGTTTGCTGTGTGGGTGGCTAGCAGAATTAGATATGGATATTCCCATCTACGCTCTAGTTTTCCCCGGTCCCAGTACTTAAGTTTGATATACCTGTGAATGTACACTTTGGAACGTTTTAGTTAACTTAGCCAGATATTTCCCACTGCTCTTCCACTGTTTTGGCAGTCGTATCAATCATTGGGATGGTTCAGATTCATCTACCAAATACATTACTGTTATTTGGCAATATTCATATGCCAAAGCAAGTTCTCGAAAAAAAGCCAAAGGGTCCACCAGGCAATGGAATGATTCTAGAATTCTCCTTGCTAAAGTGTGTACAACTATGCACATAATCAGCTAAAACAGGGAGTAGCAAAGAACAAACACAAGTTTGTCCCTCATGGGTCACACATAACTTGTCTTGAGTATCGGGGGAGTACCCCATTTGAGTCCATAGTTTGTGATCTTCAGCCGGGGCCTCCCTCGTAATTTCTGTATCTTACCCAGGTCTGGTGTGCCAATTATTATATTGTCTCTAACCAGGTTTTCGTGGGAACACAATAGTATCAGAAGTTTGGATTGCAAAGCTGCCTGCTTGACAGCAGCATCTATCGACTCATTTCCTTTGTAGATTGTATCAGTTGCCTCAGCGTGAGCCAAACGTTATGATAGCTATCAGACTGGTCTGAATAAAAAACAGCATTAATAATAGTATGTCCCGTGTGGTTAAATCCTATAAGTTAACCCAAGGCTCGGTAATCATGGGCTACCTCAAAAGCACATCGAGAGTCAGTGTATACTTGCAGCTTTTCCTTTGGTTAGGATGGACGCATGTCGTTCATCGCGTTAGCTGCAAGTTTAAAAATACGGATGGTTCGCTCCCCACAGGTAATTTTTCCACAGTTAAAGCAAAGACTGCCATTTCTCCCTGGGGGATTTCGCTGTGTGCCGCCATTCCCAAAGCTGGTGTACTGAGGCTTGCCTGTTCCCTTTCCAAGGTCACTTCGGAAAAGGTCAGTCTTTGCTCGGCGGATATTTGAGATATGTTCAGCCCCTATATGCATGCTAATCCCAGTGAACCTCTTCAGGGTTGGCACATGGGGTTTCAGGATCGCCATGTGGCTGGATATATTCAGTTGCACCTGTAATTTGGATCGTGGCTCGTTCTAGTTGGGGCTATCCCAGTGGATGACCAATGCTCACCTCCATTTTGATCAGAAATTCTTAGAAGGATTCATACTGTTTGTCCGAGTCATGTTGGCAACACCAGAAGAAATGCAGTACAGAAGCAAAATATTAAACAAAAATGTGTTAGCTTCTCGATTGAAGACTAGGCACCTGCAAATGTTCTGTAACAGGCAACAATCCTCTCCTAAGAATCATCTCCTGACTCCGAAGGATTGGGAATGTATTTCAGTACGTCCCTAATATTTACATGTTGTTGTTAGGCTCATTCTAATGACTAGATTAAGTGATCCGCCTGGTCATCATTGTTAGGGAATCACTTCTTCAAGTCCTCGTAACTGCAGACAGTCACTAGGGGTGGCGTTATACATCCGAATTACCCTTCAGACATACTGAGCAAATTGGGCAGGGCCTTGCTTCATCAACATTACTCTGCTTTCCGAGACAGCCCCTATTTAAGGATGGCTCAGGCCACTCACCTCCATGTTGGCGACTATGAGGCCAATTAGCGAAACTGGACCTTCATCTCCAGAGAAAGGGGAGGGTTATAACCAGATGTGTGCTTGGGAATATCATGCGATGTTAGGGGCTCAGTGGACATCCTTTAATAAAACCCCCATCCCTTATCCCCATCAGTGTAATCCCCATCACTAAATAGTGCCGGTTTGCCAGGCACAGGATCCTGAGTGACACTGAGGTTCTTTTGCCACGCTTTTGCTTCAGCTCCTTCTTTTATTCACACTTTCCATTATATCGCCGACTTCGATTGCCAGGAGGATACACAATGCTCAATTTGTTTTAAGATATGGCACAGGTGAACATTAATCAATACAGCTATGATTCTAACCAATCATGAGACAATCACACAAATCACAGACAATGCGTGAAGGAAGAAAAACTAATTAACCTTGCCAAATAATCAAACAAATGCAATTCAGGACTATTACGAATGGTTTTAAAAACATTGACTAATCTAAACATACTGTTAACAAGAGATGGCAGATAAAAAAGTGACGAAGATATTTCACTGTTAATGAATAAGAACAAACAGATTTCAACGTCACAAAAATGATTCAAATCTGCTTCGTGTTGCAATCATGAAATTGTGTCGGGGTTGGTCTATTAAGGGTATATCGCACCCAGCATATTAACTCGCAAGAATGAGCGAATATGAGCTTTGTGAAGAGACCTCAATGCAAAATGTAAATTCGGCCATTCAAGAACCAATTGTATAGTTAAAATGCCTACAGCCTCCGACCCTCAAATCCATTATAATTTCCTGGTTCTTGTCTCTGAATTTAAGTGCAGCAGTCTTAAAATTATGTCGAACCAAATGAGTCCGATGCAAAAGTTAATTCTGCTGGTGTCATTTTCTGAAAACAATGTTGCTGGTTTGGGATACTTAGATCTCTCTTTATACTTTCAGTTTTAAAATTATTAAGGAAATTATTCAAGGTTCGCCGCAATTCCTCCACTTAATGAGCAAATGCTAATGTCTAAGATGATTTTCCTCAATGTCAGGTTCAGATGATTTTAAAGAAATGAACAGACACCCATTTTCATCCAGGAACAGAATCATTCCTCACCCGACGGCAGGGTTTCCTGCTCTCGCTTTTACGTCCTTTTGTCAATCCTTTAATTAGTCCAACACCTGAGGGTGAAAAGGGTGATATTGAATTGTGACAGAGCCTGAAATTATGGAAGACTTGAGAGCAGGTTTATACTGGTTTCAAATCGTGCAGAAATCGAAGCAAAATACTTTTTTATAAAAAGTCTGTAATGTCGTCTTCCTCCATATTAAAATTTCATTTCATGAAAACATAAATTAGAAATTGACTGCAGTGGTCTGTCTGAGGAACATACCTGGATTTTGAGCTCCAGGGATCAAAACAAAAATCGTTCAGTCGCCAACAAGCAAACGTGCATTGAAACCAGAACACAAAGAGTTGATCTTTTCAGAAAACTTCAGTGACTCAGCACTGTGACAGTCTCTCTTTCTGGCAAATTTCTTTCCATTCCAGTTTTTTTAAACCTTCTATTGACTCCTTGCTCGTAAGTGCAATGAAATATTCAGATTCCAGAACAGTCAAACTGAGGGAGTTTCAATTCTAACAATATGTTCAAGCCAAGTTGTCTGTGCCTCTGCATTAGTCCATGACCCAGGGGGAAATACAATAGAGTCGGTAATGGTCACGCAATGCGCCCCGTAGGTTAAATTCATTAAGGTCTTGACATCTTGACATCTGGCGTCGGGGTCAATTCCTCAAGGCTTCCCCAATCCCAGCGATCCGCCGAGTTTGCCATTGAGATCTGGACACCTTCCGTCTTCCTTCAGCGGATCAGTCTTACAGCCTCAGATCAGTATCATGGACCTAACCAATTGTGATTTTGGTTAGCCCCATGCAACACTCACATTTACTCATACACCAACTTAAATTCTTGAAGGTAGTAACTTTTGAAGAAAAACTCGGGAGGCAGAGCTTGAACATTAACCAGTTTATTGCATCACAGGGAGCTTACCGTTCCACTCTATCGCTCGGTAAGACTCTGAACGACAGCAGGGAGTTACAGGATAATGTAGAAAGCAAGACTCGGGCTGAGAACAGGCTGCCCATTAATTTCAAAATGTCAGAATGGTCTGGGGAGGTGCCAAATCATAGGTAAGAAAACCAAATGGAGAATTCACCACAAAGGTTTACAGGAAAGCCACTACACACAGACCAAGTCCTAAACTATGAAAGCAACCACCCCAACACACACAAACGAAGTTGCATCAGGACACTATTCAAAAGGGCCACAACACAGCAGCACACCAGAACTACAAAAAGAGGAAGAGGAACACCTATACAAGGTATTCGCCAAAAACGGATACCCTCGCGATTTCATCAACAGATGCCTCAGGGAGAGACAACGGAACGAGGACATGCCACAACCCAAAGGACGAGCCACACTACCATACATCAGGAGCATCTCTGAACTGACAGCCAGACTACTGCGAACACTAGGACTCATAACAGCACACAAACCAACAGCCACTCTCAGACAACATCTGACCAGAACGAAGGACCCGACACCCAACATGAGCAAAACTAATGTAGTGTACAAAATCCCATGCAAGGACTGCACAAAACACTACATCGGACAAACAGGAAGACAGTTAACGATCCGTATACACGAACATCAACTAGCCACGAAACGACACGACCAGCTGTCCTTAGTAGCCACACACACAGACGACAAGCAGCATGAATTCGACGGGGACAACACTACCATTATAGGGCAAGCCAAACAGAGAACAGCCAGGGAATTCCGAGAGGCATGGCACTCATCCACAGACTCTATCAAGAAACACATCGACCTGGACCCAATATACCGGCCACTATAGCGGACAGCTGGAATGGACAACCGGAAATGGCAGAGACAGGCCACAATAAATGCCGGAGGAAACAGCACAGAAGCGCTTCACAGGAGGCTTCCAAGCACTGAGGATGTCACCTAGACAGGGGACGAAACGTTTGCAACACAAATTCCCAGCTCGGTGAACAGAACCACAACAACGAGCACCCGAGCTACAAATCTTCTCACAAAGTTTGAAGCTCTCAGCTTCAGCCCGAATTCATACAACACATTCCACATGTGGGCAGCATTGAATGTTATCCTTAAAAATAAGAACAACACACATTAGCAATACATCATCGAGAGAGATAAGCTAATTAACAAGAGGAGGCGCCTTTAAGCAAATAATTTCACATACCAGCAATACATCACAGTGATAAAGCAGCTAGCAGACAGTTTGAGACGCATTTTAATAGATAAGCGACATATAAACATTATACCATTGTGAGAGAGGAACTGAGAGATGTGCCAGAAGCTATGAGACAGCCTCTCACAGCTAACATGACATGGATTGTTGTTCTACTGGATGGGGAACAGTTCAACAAAATTGTTCCTTGTCGAAGGGGAAGGGCATGATCAAGAAAATAGCTTCATCATCTGGTAATAATCTTTGCCACATTCCTGCCGGCTCTGCCCTAAACCTTCATTTTGACAGCCTGGAAGGGACTAACTCAACGTTGTCGGCCTCTGTGTAAATGAAAATGAATGGTTCTGTATATCTCAGGAAAAAAACTTCCTATCCTCCAAAATATAACTCCTTTTTATACAATTATGTGTCTGCACCCGGTCTTTCCCACAAAGTGAAATGTCTTTCCATCTGATCATGGCACAGCGTTCAGCACCATTTGAGAATCGTAGGATACTGAGACAGTCCATGTTCAAAGGCAGCAGACTTCCACATTGCCAAGGTTCCAGCTGAAAAGTGGTAATTAACAATTGTGCCTCACAATTGGCGCACAATGACTACCATCAACAAGATATAATCTCGCCATCGTCTCATAAAGCTTAATGGCATCACCATCATTGAATCCTACCTATCAAATTTCTAGGGGTTACTATTGTCCTGAAACTGAACTCGACAAACAATATCAGTACGATGACCATGAAGAACAAGTCAGAGAATAGGAACACTGCACGGAGTAATTCATCTCCTAACTTCCCCAGGCCTATCCACAATCTACAAGGTACAACTCAGGAGTGCGATGGATTACCTTTCATGTGTCTGGATGTACACTGCTATAACAATATTCAAGAAGCTCGACACCTTCAAGTACCAAGCAACTGATGGATTGCCGTCGAATCCACAAACATTCTCTCCTGCCACCTCTAAAACTGAATCGCATCAAAGTATACGATCTCCCCTACCATGCAATGCCTTTGCTGCAAGCACCTTCCAAACTTAGGAGCTCCATCAAGGGCAAGAGAATCAGATACGTTGGATACCCGCTTTATGCACGTTCCCATTAGTAACAGACAATACTGATGCCCTATGTTATATCCTTGGTTTGATTAACATGTCCAAGATTCTTGAAATAACAGCCATGTGCATGCTGCCTCACACTGAAGGATTTCAGTAATGCAACGTGCCGCCTTTTTCTGAGTGAATTGAAGGACTGTAAAGAAGCATTCATTTAACAAGCCATATCTTTTGAGCGATTCAATGTATATTTAGTTCTGATAAGTCATCATCAAAGGATGTATTGAAGGGAAATATTTGTGAAGAGTAAAAAGGGAAGTTTAGTGCTACGGATTCCAGGTCTTTCTACAACTTATGAAAAACCCGTTCCTAATACTAAAGTCGAGTGTTCAGTGATCGAGTAGTAGGAAGTCGCAGACGTAAGTCAGTACTTTCAATGTAACGTGAGATCTCAATCCAGCTTGAATACAAGGCTATCAGTTTCACATCAGTTGCATTCAGTTTCTATGCTCCTGAAAGCTACCAGAGTGGATCTTGTGGCGTATCGATCCTACACTCTCCATCAATACATCTCAAGGCTTCCGAAATGCATTGCTTATTTGTAAGGTAGGCAAAAAGTGTTTGCACCAGTCAACCTTGAAATGAAGCACACCAACGTATGAACGTATGAGCAAATAGGCCACTCGACCCCCGTAACCTGCACAGCCATTTAGTAAGTCCTGGTCGGATCCGAAATTCGCATTAACTCTCCACATCCAACACCTTGGCAATCAAGAATCTAATTGCCTCTTCCTTAACGACGAAAGAAATTGTCGGCACTCACTGCCTTTTCAGAACGGGAAATACAACGATTGAGAAGAGTCTTCATAAAAGAATTGTATTTTCTTCGTTTTTTCTTGAAATAGATACCCTGCTATCATTAAACGACAATGTCTTGCTTTCCATTTTCCAACAGTGGGGCACATCGTTTCCACATCCATTCGGTCAGGTTCCCTCAGGATCATTATATTTTTTACTTGACTCAACTCTGACGCTTTCAAAATCCCAATGAATGTAGGTCTAGCCTGTCTAACCTTTCCTTATACGATTGTCATGACTTTACCGAGGTCAGCGAGGTGGACCGCATTGAATATGCGGGTTGTTAATCTGGTAGCATCAGAGAGCCGTGACTGAAAGATGCAAACAGGAACATTAGAGGTTCGGTTCATTCTGAGAGCTGATTGTGAATAAGCCAGACCAGTGTGAATTGCTATGCATTAATGGTGCTGTGGTGATGGGATACTGGTCCCGCTGGAGTTAATTCAGTGGTGATGTCAATGGCATTAATGTAAAGATAAAGAAAAGGCACATACTAGCTGACGCCCTCCTGAACTTGAAACAGGCACTATAACGAGCTTTGTCATTTGAAAATGTGACAAGTTGAGAATATAAGTTATAGTGTATGGTGATGGAGTTTGGTACTCTCGCCAGGTCGACTGAGCTTTGGACACAATACTTGAGTGAATGCAATTGCATAATTTTACGATATCTCACAAATAGATTGGCTCGAGGGAAGTCCTCAGGAAACCCCGCCCCCCTCCAAAAATAAAATCCAAGCCACGGAAAATTGCTTAACACTGTCTTCCACTGGCAAACCATTGCAGTTGCTGCTGGCATGCGTACCCAAGAAGACAAAAGAGTCTGACGAGGCCAGAATTAATTGAGGTAAGATTTCTAGGACAGTGAATAGTATGGAAGTGCACCTATCTTTATCTGGAAACTGCTCCACAACATCCAAATCCAAACCCATCAAAGTAAATGTCTGGTTTAATGGTCACCCGCTTCTGAAGGAGGTTGATTTGGGCATGACTGTCTCAGTGATTGCAGAACCAGTCTTTCAAACAAAATTGCTATGGTCTCCAACCCTTCAGATTGCACGAGACCTCTGTTAGACAGGTAACGGACACTTGGGATGCCTTTACAGAATAAAGGTACAATTTCAGGTCCAGAGTGGTATGAAAAGCACCTGGGTCAGTTAACACCGATTTTCAGAAAAGGCCTGCCCAAGCCTTTTCGGGCGAAGCTAGTTGAGAAAGCTTCAACTTGACTGGATCAAAATCTTTCGATTAGAAAATGGCTGACTGAGTGACGTCGGAATTAACTACCCAAACCATTTCACTTTCAGAAGGTTCTTGGACTGTGAAATGACCCAACGTGGTTAGCACTGCTGCCTCACAGCGGCAGAGACCCGGGTTCATTTCCCGCCTCAGGCGACTGACTGTGTAGAGTTTGCACGTTCTCCCCGTGTCTGCGTGGGTTTCCTCTGGGTGCTCCCGTTTCCTCCCACAGTCCAAAGATGTGCAGGTCAGGTGAATTGGCCATGCTAAATTGCCCGTAGTGTTAGGTAAGGGGTAGATGTAGGGGTATGGGTGGGTTGCGCTTCGGCGGGGCGATGTGGCCTTGTTGGGCCGAAGGGCCTGTTTCCACACTGTAAGTAATCTAATCTAATTATCTTGCACGTGGACCCAGGATGCAAGTCTGCAGGCCCGTCCAGCGCCAGGAAATGCAAAAATACAGGCACGGGTCACAAAGCTGGTAAGCCAGGGAATCAAGAAACCAGAATGGGCAGCACTGGTTACAATAATTGTGAAGACCGATGGATCGGTTTCAATTTGTGGGGACTTTATAAAAGCGGTAAACCACTTCTCCCGGTGGATAAATGCCAAATCACTGACACAGAGGACCTATGAGCAAAAGTGGCAGGTGGGGGCGGATTGGGGGGAAGGGATTCATGAAGCTGGACATGAGACACGTATACCTACAGTTGTGCTTTCCGGGAATTCTCAGAAACTTGCTACATTCAATCCCATATGTGTTTATAACAACGTACGAGACTTCCATTTCGTGTATCAACAGTCTGCCATTATTCAGTGGACGATGCAAAACGTTTTTTTAGGCCTAATCTAGAATGCCATTTGTCTCGATGAAGTTGCAACAACAGGATAGACCAATTAAAAAAAACCTACAGATCTTGGAAATCAATCTTAGATCTTCATCCACATGCAGAGCTAGGCTGTATAAGAGAAACGTATATATTCCAGGCACCTCAAGTGTCTTATTTTGGTTGCACATTCGATAGTACCGGATTACAGCTGGTGCAAGATAAAGCGAAGGTCATGAAAAATGTACTGCTTTCTATGTCCTGACTGAAACTGAGGTATTTCCTTGGATTGGTGAAGTATGAGGGAAAATTCACACGTAACCTGACCTCCATCTTGGTAACATTCGATCTGCTGTTGCAAATTGGCACTTCGCCAAGACATAGCCTTTGGGGAAGATAAGAAGTAGCTAACATCTCAATTGTTTGTACACTATGATATCCAGTGAGATCTGGTGCTGACAAACCGATATGGTATTGGTGTAGTTTTGGCACACAGATGGTCCAATGGATCGCTTAATAGTCCATGCCTCCTTGCTGATGGTGAGACTGAGCATAAATATGCCCAGGTTGAAACAGGAGTTTTAGTGGTCACCTTTGTTGTAAGTTCGAACAAAGCCTTTTTGCACGTAAATTTCTAATAATACCAGGTCACAAACTCCTGATAGCGCTACTCAAAGAGGACAAGAACGTGCCACCCATAGCTTTCGGTCGAATTCAGCAATTGTATATCATTCTAGTTGCCAACAATTACCATTGGAACTCCAAACAGGAGGCCAAGTAGCAAATGTGGATAGTGTGAACGACCTTCTCATGGCAGATGCAGTATAGTTGGTGCTGCCACTGAAAGTCTTCGTTCTGTATTTAAACTTTCTGGGCACCCTTCCTGTCACCGTTGACAATGTTTGACTGTAGATGCTAAAAGGTCAGTTCTTGACAAATCAAAAGCAATTGTTAATGATGGGGCATCACAGCAAGACCTGAAGCCTTCTTTAACCGGGGAAACAACATGTGTCCAAAAGGCAGATGTTGGCGAGAAGTTATGTCTGATCGCCAAGCTTGCACACAGACATCACCACATTGGTGGAGCAGTGCTCAGCCAAGTAGAACAAGTATCACAAACCTTTTTTTAACGAAAATCCCAAATCCTTTTAATTAGGTAACTAGAGAAAGGGTTGGCCCACTTAAGCTCAAAGGAGGAAAGTTTGGTGTGGAGTCAGAGAAAATGGACGAGATTCTTATTGCGCACTTGACATCGGTATTCACTGAGGAGAGGGTCATGACGGACGTTGAGATTAGGGCTAGGTGTTTGATTAATCTGCATGAAGTCGGCATAAGGAGGGAGGAAGTGTTACGTATTCTAAAAGTGATACGTTGGGCAAGTCCCAGGTCTGGATGGGATCTATCCAAGGTTGCTAAGGGATGTGGGATGCAAAATAGCTGGGACCTTAATAGATATCTTTGCAGGATCCTTAAACACACGAGAGTCCCGGAGATCTGGATAATTGTTAATGTTGTCCCCTTGCTTATGAATGGTAGCAGGGACTATTCAGCTATTTAGAGCCTGATGTCAGTGTTAGTGAAGCTGCTGGAAAAGATACTGAGTGATACGATCGAATTACACTTAGAAGAAAATTGGCTTTTCAGGGACAGGCAACATGGTTTTGTGCAGGGAAGGTCATGTTTTTCCAACTTAATGGAATTATTTGAGGAATTGACAAAGTTGATTGATGAGGAAAGAGCTGAAGATGTCATATACATGGACGTTGGTAAGATGTTTGACAAGGTTCTCAATGATAGGCTGATTGAAAAAGTGAAGTCATGGGGTGCAGTGTGTATGAGCCAGATGGATAGAGAACGTACTGGGCAACAGAGAACAGAGTGTTGTAGTTGAAGGAAGTTTCTCTGAGTGAGGAATTGTGACCGGTGGCGTTCTATAGGGATCCTTGCTGGGAGTACTACTGATTGTGATATACATAATTCATCTGGAGGAGCATGTAGGTGGTCTGATTAGCAAGTGTGCAGATGAAACTTAAATTGGTGGAGTATCAGATAGTGAAGGGGGCTGTCAGGAAATGTATCAGAAAATAGACGGATTGGCGAATTGTGTGATGAAATGGCTGGTAGATATCAATCTGCGTAAATGCGAGGTGATGCCGTTAGGAAGATCTGATTCAAAAGTGAACTATGCAGTAAATATATATGCCCTGGGAAAAATGATGTGTGGAGAGATCTGGGTGTCCAGTTTCATTGTAATCTGAAGGTGGCAATGCAGGTCGGTAGAGTGGTCAAGAAGGCATGCGGCATAATTTCTTCCATTGCACGGTGTGTTGAGTGAAATAGTTGGCACGTCATGTTACCGTTCGTCTTTGGCCACATTTGGAATACTGCCAAACATTCTGGTCATTACTAAAAGAGGTGGATGCTTTGCAGAGGACGCAGAGGAGGTATAGCAGGGTGTTGCCTGGTATGGAGGGCGCGAGCTATGAAGAGAGGCTGGGTAGGCTAGGAATATTTTCATTGGAAACACGAAGTTTCAGGGTCGATCTGATTGAGGTCTACAAAACCATGAGAGTATTAGACAGGATGGATAGTAAGAAATTGTTTTCGCAGAGTGTGTGATTAAATTAAGGGGGGTTACAAGTTCAAGTTCAGAGGGGAAACGTTTAAGACAATTATGATTGGGAAGTTTTCTTTACACCAAGGATGGGTGCCTGAAATGCATTGCCAGTGAGAGTAGCAGAGGTATGCATGATAGCACCATTTAAGATATATTTAGACAGATAGATCAATGGACAGGGAGCAGAGGGTTTACAGATTCACGGAAAATAGACGACAGGTTTAGTTCGAGGATGTGGATCAGTGCAGGCTTTCAGGGTTGAGTGGTCTATTCCAGTGCTGAGATTTTCTTTGCTCTTTGTTCAAGAAGATTCCCACATTTATGGAATGGACACATAAAACCTGGTCTCGGTTAATGTAACGAATATGACTGCCTATTGATGGGATAAACGTTCTTACTAATTGTGCATGGCGAACTCAGAACGGTTAGATGTGCATGGACTTCATTCCGCAAACATACAGACAATGATAGAAGAGTTGCAAGCATCTTTTGTCATATGCTGACTCTGAGAAATGTTGGTCACGGACAATGGGCCATTTTTTACAGGCACGGATATTCAGTATTTAGTAAATTTGAAAGGCTTTCACCAAATAAGAACTGATCCATACTATTGATTTTCCAGTGAGTTGGTGGAAACAGCCCTGCAAACCTTGGAGCTAGACTTTTTAAAAAAGCCTATAGCTTCACTCATTACTAAATTGTCCATTTCCTATTTGATTACCAGACCAGTCTGCATGCAAATACAGGGATAACACTCACAGAATTTCTGCTGGGGTGAACATTCCGCACCAGTTCAAATCTGATCATCCCAGACCTGAGACAGCTGGTGCCAAAGATCACAGAGGTCGCCTTGGATGGGTAAGCTGCATGGTTCACACGATGTCAAGTCGCATTATGTATTATTACTGATAACGAGATGCTCTCCTAAACATGCACGTGCACTACATGAAAACTCAAAACTTTCGAATGAGTGAGGAATGAAACGTATCCAATCCCTCAGAACTGCAGGAAAGGTTGTCAGAACATTTGTGTTTTCACCCACCCTCTCGCATCAAAGACAATACAGAGCCTTTGATCTACACTACTGATTTCACAGCCTCGAGCCCTTTAACACCGAAAGAAGAAGATTAATTTTTTGCGAGATGCTCCGGCCCAAGGTGCATGTAATTGTCTAATGCAGTCCGCCAATAACAGTCTGAGTGTAAGAGACCGGGCTCAGAGTGACAACGCCCAGGAAAGTATATACGAAAAGAACAGGCCTATATCCCCAATCTTAATGGGAACGGGATGTTGTAACAGTAATGAGGTCAATAATGTGGACCTCATAAAACATCAGCTTCCCTATTGAAGCTGTCAATCTGGTCCGGTCAGGGGGTTCTACTGAAAGATATAATCAGGACTGTCAGAGTTTCTGTTTAGTCTGACAGCTGGCTCTGAGGAAGCCGGACCAAGGTCAATTACGATAAACTTGTAAATAAAGGATGACTTGGTCCAGGAATATTGACCCTTGTGTAGTTATTTTAGAGTGGATTTAACTAAAGGGCGAAAAGGAAGAGATAGCATTAACCTTAGTTGAAGGGCACGCTACAAATTCAATCCACTCTCAATAAGCAATCTCAGAATGAAACTCATAATTTGCAAACTTCCCATGTGCTGTCCTCAGAGGACCTGTTTCATTACTTGCTGCATAAATAGCATTGGGCTGTCTGTAATGAATAGTGCAAGCAATCAGGTCAACATTTTAACCCATTCCTATGTCGACCATCTGACAGTTCCGTATTAGGCCTGGTCTCCTTCCTATCGGAAAGATGTTGTGAAATTTGAAAGGGTTCCGAAAAAATTTACGAAGATGTTGCCACAGTTGGACGATTTGAGCTCGAGGGAGAGGCTGAACACGCTGGGTCTGTTTTCCCTGGAGCGTTGGAGGCTGAGGGATGACCTTATAGATGTTTGCAAAATTATGAGGGGCATGGATAGGGTAAAGAGACAAAGTATTTTTCCTGGGGTCGGGGAGTCCAGAACTAGAGGGCATAGGTTTAGGGTGAGAGGGGAAAGATATAGAAGAGACCTAAGGGCAACTTTTTCACACAGAGGATGGTACGTGTATGGAATGAGCTGCCAGAGGAAGTGGTGGAGGCTGGTACAATTGAAACATTTAAGAGGCATTTGGATGGGTATATGAATAGGAAGTGTTTGTAGCGATACGGGCTGGTTGCTGGCAGGTGGGACTTGATTGGGTTGGGATATCTGGTCGTAATGGACGGGCTGAAGCGAAGGGTCTGTTTCCATGCTGTACATCTCTATGACTCTATGTTACTTTGGTCTCAGGTGATCACAGGTAGTGACAGTAGATTGTTCCCCCAATGGACACCTATGATCCCATTCATTTCAATATGATATTTTCGACAAGTTTGCCGTGAGACTAACGTTTCCATTCCAGATTTTACATTGCATTTTTTAAATCCACCAATGTGGTATTCAAACCAATATCCCCATCAGTTTGACCTGAGTTCATGATTATGAGCACAGTGAAATTAAAAATATGTAACAGCTGTTACTCACAAATTCACTTGCTCGATATCATGCTTTCACATTTTTGCTCATTAAAACACTTAATCTTGCACAATTTCATCCTCTTTCAGAATCACATTATTACTGAAATTGTAACACAAACACTGTCCCTGACTCATACATTGTAATGTAACACAAGCACCTTTCATGCCCTCGATGAATGAACTGACTCGCACACACTGTCCCTGACTCATACATTCACACATTCAGTCAAGTACCAACACGCTCATTCAATTACACACGTACATTTACACACATTTACTCACTCCCATTCATTACGACATGAACATTGATAGACAGTGAATGTGAATCGAAAGGTATCGAAACATTGAAAAAAAAAGGTTATCCAGAGAGTTCTGTGTACGTGGAGTTCTTTTTCACAGAAAATGGTTAACGAGCAAAAATTAAATGTTTTATGTAAGTTTAGTATTTCGATCTTATATGAAATAGCGTTTTGAGGCAACTCGAAAGTCCGTGTGGTTAACGTCTGAGCTACTTCTGCGTTTATATCTACGAGCCATTCTTTTGTATTTGTACATGTGATAGAGCCTGTGTGTATGTGCACGTGTCGGAGTATGTGACTGCATGCGTGTGAGAGTAGCAACTGCGTCAGTGTTTGCATTTTTGAGTGTGTATGAATGAGAGAGAGTGTATGCATGTGTATTTGTGAGCTATCCAAATGTGGGCATGGATGTATGGTTTCATGAATGGGAAGGTGCTTGTGTCTGCTTGTGCATCGTATAACCATAGAATGTGTTAGTGAGGAAGTGTATGTGTGAGAGTGCATGCGTGTGTAGTTGAGAGTTATCGAAGTGTGGCACTCCTCTCCATCCCTGCACGCTGACCTCGAAAAATGTGGATAGAACTTGTGCCTTCATTGTCACTTTGGTCCAGCTCAATGCAAGTGTGATAATTTACAATCTGAATGCATCTCCCCAACCCACACAGACATTGGTTTCTTAATTCATGCCCTCGATGAATGAACTGTTAACTGAGAGATGTCTACACCCTTGCATATTACACTACAAATGTGCATTGAAAGCATTTGAAGTCTTTGGAAAATTTGTGTGAATCTTACGTACAATATTCGCCGGGAGTCTGCAATTTGGAGTATTCCAGCCTTATAGTAAGCATGCAATTGCATATTATGTAAAACATGTTAGGGTGAACATGTTATGTAATTGCTATTGAAGTAATCAGGCAGTTTTATTGGAACAGCATGAAAATTGATAATTTAATGGTGTACACGAAAACAGCTGAATTGAAATGACATGGTTACAATAGCTTCAAAATTCTCTCTCTCAAGCTCTTTGTATTCCCATTCCAGGTACAGCTAAACACCACATACAGTACAAATTTGTCAAAAGTTTACATGCATCAAAAGCATGAGAATGTAAAACACATTTGAATGATTATTATTCTGGATTAATACAATCCACTCCATAAAGGGAGTAACGAAGGACTACCTAATACATTACTTGGTGGGTGTGGTGATATTCTGCTAATGTCATGACCAAATCCAAATACGCCAACTTTCCTCGGATTTTTGCATGAATCCCATGTGATGAGAGTTCTAAACAGAGACATTAACTGACTGGTGGTTGTTAAGATACAAATCCATTGGGTTTGCTAATATCCTTTAAACAAGAAAAGAAATGAAGGAATAAATGAAAGCAAGCAAGAAAAAAAATGAGTGCATGAATTTATTGTCGCATGTATGTTACAGCAAAAAGAAAAAACAGTAAAATGCAGTGAAAAGCTTTGCAAAATTGTCACTATCATCTTTGTCTCGGCTGCATGTGAGAACAGACCAATAGTCTTGTGATGCATCTTTTGAACTGAGTAAAAAATGATTATTGTAATAATGATGCCGACATTATAAATCAATACATAAAACAAACCGTTAATTGCAACTGCATTTCGATTTTATGCTTTATTAAATAAGTACTGGAACACATAAGGACAAGTGCTTTTTGTCTATTTCCTGTGAGCTGTTCACTCCGCTGTTCTGAATAGCTACTGCTATCCTGTCACCATAAATCAAATGCATCGGTGGATGCTTCATCATTGGGATTTCAGAATCATGCAAAGAGACTTAGAGGCTCCCGTAGAATAGCGAGGGAATTTTAAGAGCCAAATATCTCCTTAATTACTCACCACAGAGCGTAATGGTCATTCATTGAGAAGTAGCTGGACAATGCACAGCTGAGTTTTCGTGACTGACCACTATGACATTCAACAAAGTGCAACGAATAAAAGACGACAAAACAAAATAGAACAAGCGACAGCAACTCAGAGGGGACCATCAGAGAAAGAAACAATTGATGACTCTGATGATACAAAGTTGACGTGAATCATCCAGCAAGCTTCCCTCATCGGAACCATTAACAAGAACCTGTTACATTCTGGCGTCTCTGTATCCTCCCCACTATCCTCCATATACCTATCCAATGCACGTTTAAATGCCCATAAAGAGGGAGAGTCCACCACTGCTACTGGCAGGGCATTCCTTGAACTCACGACTCGCTGAGTAATGAATCTACCCCTAACATCTGTCCTATACCTGCCACCCCTTAATTTGAAGCTATACCCCCTCGTAATAGCTGACTCCATAAGTGGAAAAAGGTTCTCATCGTCAACCCTATCTAAACCCTTAATCATCTTGTACACCTCTATCAACTCACCCTAAACCTTTTTTTCTCCAATGAAAACAGCCCCAAGTGCCTCAGCCTTTCCTCATACAATCTTCCTGCCATACCAGGCAACATCCTGGTAAACCTCCTCTGCACCCGTTCCAGTGCCTCCACATCCTTCCTATAGTATGGCGACCAAAACTACACACAATACTCCAGATGCGGCCGCACCAGAGTCTTATACAACTGCAACATGACGTCAGGACTCCAGAACTCAATTCCTCTACCAATAAAAGCCAGTATGCCATATGCCTTCTTCACAGCAGTACTTACCTGGGTGGCAAATTCCAGAGATCTGTGTACATGGACACCAAGATCCCTCTGCTCATCCACACTACCAAGTAGTCTACCATTAGCCCAGTACCCCATCTTCTTGTTACTCTTACCAAAGTGAATCACTTCACACTTCCCAACATTGAACTTCATTTGCCACCTTTCTGCCCAGCTCTGCAGCTTATCTATATCCTGCTGTAACCTGCCACATCCTTCCTCACTGTCAACAACTCCACCGACTTTCGTATCATCCGCAAACTTGCTCACCCAAACTTCTAGCCCCTCCTCCAGGTCATTTATAAAAATGACAAACAGCAATGGTCCCAAAACAGATCCTTGGGGAACACCGATAGTAACTGCACTCCAAGATGAACCTTTACCATCAACTACTACCCTCTGTCTTCTTCCAGCCAGCCAATTCCTAATCCAAACCTGCAAATCACCCTCAATGCAATACCTCCGTATTTTTTGCAGAGGCCTACCATGGGGAACCTGATCAAATGCCTTACTAAAATCCATATACACCACATCTACCGCTTTACCCTTGTCCACCTGCTAAGTCACCTTCTTAAAGAATTCAATGAGGTTTGTGAGGCACGGCCTGCCCTTCACAAAACCATGCTGACTATCCTTGATCACATTATTCCTATCCAGATGTTCATAAATCCTATCCCTTGCAATTCTCTCTAAGACTTTGCCTACAACAGAATTGACTATAGTTACTAGGGTTATCCCTACTCCCCTTCTTTAACAAGGGAACCACATTTGCTATCCTCCAGTCTTCTGGCACTATTCCTGTAGACAACGAGGACATAAAAATCAAGGCCAACGGCTCTGCAATCTCCTCCCTTTCTTCCCAGAGAATCCTAGGTTAAATGCCATCAGGCCATTTTCACCCTTTCCAGAATTTCCAACACCTCTTCCCTACATACCTCAAAGCCATCCATTCTAATTAATTGTGACTCAATATTCATATCGGCAACAATGTCCTGTTTCTGAGTGAATACTGACAAAAAGTATTCATTAAATGTCTCCCCAATCTCTTCAGCCTCCACACACAACTTCCCATTACTATCCTTGACTGGACCTATTCCTACCCTAGTCATTCTTTTAGTCCTGACATACCTATAGAAAGCCTTTGGGTTTTCCCTAATCTTACCAACTAAGGACTTTTCATGTCCCCTCCTTGCTGCTCTTAGTTCTCTCTTCAGATCCTTCCTGGCTACCTTAGAACTCTCAATCGCCCCAATTGAACATTCACGCCTCATCTTTACATAGGCCGTCCTCTTCCCTTGAACAAATGATTCCAATTCCTTATTAAACCACGGCTCCTTCACACGACCCTTTCCTCCCTGACTGACAGGTACATTCTTATCAAGGACACTCAATAGTTGCTCCTTGAACAAGCTCCACATACCAATTGCGCCCTTGCCTTGAAGCCTACTTTTCCAAGGCACGCATCCTAAGTCGTGCCTCACCGCATCATAATTTCCCTGCCCCCAGCTATAACTCTTGCCCTGCAATGCACACTTATCCCTCTCCATCACTAGAGTAAAATTCACCGAATTGTGGTCACTGTCCCCAAAGTGCTCACCTACCTCCAATTCTAACACCTGGCCTGGTTCGTTACCCAGAACCAAATCCAGTATGGCCTCACCTCTTGTTGGCCTGTCTACATATTGTGTCAGGAAACCCTCCTGCACACATTGGACAAACACCGACCCATCTAACGAACTCGAGCTATAGCTTTCCCAGTCAATATCTGGGAAGTTAAATTCCCCCATAACAACCACCCTATTACTTTCACTCTTCTGCTGAATCATCCTCGCAATCCTTTCTTCTACGTCTCTAGGACTATTAGGAGGCCTGTAGAAAACTCCTAACAGGGTGACCTCACCTTTCCTTTTCCTAATATCAGCCCAAACTACCTCAGATGGCGAGTCTTCATCCATCGTCCTTTCCACCACTGTAATACTATCTTTGACAAGCAATGCCACACCTCCCCCTCTTTTACCCCCACCCCTGACCCTACGAAAACATTTAAGCCCTTGAACCTGCAACAGCAAATCCTGTCCCTGTTCTCACCATGTCTCCGTAATAGCCACAACATTGAAATCCCAGGTATCAACCCATGCTGCAAGTTCACCTACCTTATTTCGTATACTTCTTGCATTGAAGAATGCACACTTCAAGCCACTTTCCTGTTTACAGGCACCCTCCTTTGAAATTGATGCCATGTTCCTAACCTCGCTACACTCCAGGTCCTGCACCCTAAAGCTGCAGTCTCGGTTCCCATGCCCCTACAGAGTTAGTTTAAACCCCCCCAAAGAGGACTAGCAAACCTCCCGCCAAGGATAATCGTGCCCCTCAGGTTGAGGTGCAGACCATCCTGTTTATAGAGGTACCACCTTCCCCAGAAAGAACCCCAGTTATCCAGATACCCCTCCTGCACCATCCCTGTAGCCACACATTTCACTGTTCTCTCTCCCTATTCCTCGACTCTCTATTACGTGGCACGGGTAACAAACCAGAGACAACAACTCTGTTTGTTCTAACTCTGAGCTTCCAACCTAGCTCCCTGAAAGCCTGCCTAACATCCTTAGCCCTCTTCCTACTTATGTCGTTGGTGCCAATGTGGACCACGACTTCGGGCTGCTCCCCCTCCCCCTTAAGGAACCGGAAAACACGATCAGAGACGTCACGTATCCTTGCACCTGGGAGGCAACATACCAAACGTGAGTCTCTCTCACCCCCACAAAACCGCCTATCTGTGCCCCGAACTATCGAGTCCCCAGTATCGTTTGGTCTGCTCTTCTCCACCCTTCCCTTCTGAGCAACGGGGACAGGCTCCGTGCCAGAGGCCTGAAGCCCATTGCTTACCCCTGGTAAGTCATCCCCCCCACAAGTATCCAAAACGGTATACTTGTTCTTGAGGGGAACGGCCGCAGGGGTTCCCTGCACTGGCTGCTTCCTCCCAGTCCCCCTCACTGTCACCCATCTGTCTGCAATCTTTGGAGTTACTACTTCCCTAAAACTCCAATCTATGACCCCCTCTGCCTCCCGAATGATCCTAGGTTCATCCAACTCCAGCTCCAGTTCCCTAACACGGTCTTGGAGGAGCTGGAGATGGGTGCACTTTCTGCAAGTGTAATCAGCAGGGACGACCATGGCATCCCTCACCTCAAACATGTTGCAAGAGGAACATTGCACTGCCTTCACTGCCATCCCTCTGAAAGTAACCTTTTTTAAAAAAAACAGTAGGTCTAAAGAATAGAACAAGCAAAATGCTACACTTACCTACTTACCACAACGGATCTTATTATTAGGTTAGAGGAGGAGGGCGGGTGGGAGACACTACCTCTGTAGTGCCTCGGGTTCGTCTTCTGCGCGCTTTTATAGGGAAAAAAAACCTACTCCGGAAAGCTTGCGCTACACCAGCTTCCGGGTCCGCTCCGCGCTTTTTAAATAAAAAAACTTTCAAATTTAAACCGTTAAACAAACGTCACCGAGCCTTCAAGCAGCCACTGCCAAACAGCCCTGACCTGCTCCGCTGAGAGAGTGACCTGATCTGACAGATGTTGTAAAATTATTAGCTGCCTGAACCGAGTAGATAGGGTGAACGTATCAACAAGAAATAGATGGCACCGATTAAAATGGTTTACGAAAGAGGCAGGGTGATGTGAAGCATAAGTATTTTATTTATTCAGAGTCTAGTGTATGCAAAAATTGGGTAGCAGGTACAACGTGCATTTCAGAAGTGCCAGTGGATGCTCAGTTGGGCTGTATGGTCCACAAAGATATGGTGGAAAAGCGGCAGATAAGCACTGTAGAATCGAACGTAACTAGATCATAGAGCAGGCGTGAAAAATGAGTGGCTTCCTTCTGCACTGTGACTCATCTAATTTTTTTTTTGTCTTCTTTGCTCTGTAGACCTCATTTCACGCTGTCCAAAACACAGCAACAAATATCGCACTGCTCCTCCAAATATTCCCAGCAGGGGATTGAATTTGCCATAAAATCTTTACAACTGTACCTACCTGAGGCGTTAATCCTTCTTCGTTTCTGAAGTTGAACGTGCTGGAAGCATGAAACAAAAACAAATATTGAGAAAGAAATCATCAGTTCAGAAAGCACCCGAAGACAGAAACACTTAGTCTCTGCTCCAAGAATCGAAAAAAGAAACTAGAGTGGAAGATCGAGGAATAAACTTACTGCTATATAAAATATCATTGCCTAACATTATTGCATATTGAATTTAAATCAGTACAAATATTGGAGTGGAATGTGAATAATTGAAAGGGCAAGAAAAAGTATGCTCACAGAAATGGCATGAAACAGAGACTGGAAGGAGTTGTTGAATATGATAATGGCCAATCATCCAACTTTATCTCAGTTCCCTGTCACTCCCGCCATGTCCTTGAGTTCAGAAAAATAAATCTGCCTCCTTCTTGAGAGCTTCAGATGTGGCATTGCGAGGGAAGCTGATTCTGTGTTATATCCAACACCATGATGTATCTGTGAAGGACGTTTTCGGGACAGTGAAACTTTACTTTCTGATCATAAGTGTCAAAGGAGGCATATACTTTTTCTGTGCTGCTTTTGCATACTGACTGTTTCAATAAGCCAGTGTCGTGTGAGAACAATTCCACGTCGAACTCCGTGCTGTTCTTGTTTTGGGAGTGTTCAGTGTGACCTATGTACAGGAAACTTTCTTTGTTTCAGTCATATAGGCAGTGATAGTGTCACAGACGAGGCCAACATTTATGCTCATTCATTTTTGTTTAAAGGGCAGTTTAAAAGTCAACCCCAAATCTTTGCGCCCGGAATCACATGCAGGCCAGACAGAATAAGGATGGAAGTTTCCTTCCCGAACGAAATAAATAGATTTTTCCAAAAGAATCGACAACTGATTCATTGTTATCATTGGACTCTGAATTTCGGATTTCTATTGAATTCAAATCCCACAACCTGCTGTACCAGGATTTGAACCTGGTTCCCAAAAAATTACCTAGGAAACTGGAAAATATCCTCATAATCATACCAGTAGGCAATCCTAAATTTGTATCGAACTGTGGCAGTGCACAGATTACCCATTGTTACTGTGAGGATGTGCAAACCCCACACAGACATTCGCCCAACGCTGCAATCCAGCACAAGACCCTGGAGTTATGAGGCAGCATAGCTAACCACTGAGCAACCTAGGGAAACACTGAAAGGGTTATTAATCATCGGTTTCAAGAGTTGAGGGAAATTTAATGCAATCCTTTCCATATCCAAGGAGTTTTACTTTGGAACAGTTTGGAGTGAGATTCACTCTGCTGATAAATTCATGTTTTCCCTCTTCGAAGAAGAAATTGCATTCCACAACTTTCATTACTATAGTGAACAGCAATGTATATCAGTGCACAATCAAACAGCCCTGAGTACGTACTCTGAATTAAAAATGCAATGTTTTGCATCGAAATGCTAGAGGACAGTCATTACTGAAAAAAAAGTGAGATCCAGAGACAGAAATCGCAGCTGTTCCACGATCTTCTCCATTGATGCTTCTGACAACCTTTGATCACGTTTAGCATCACTATGTCATCAGCCTCGCCTTGTTTTGAGAGAAGTAGGTGTTTGTCACAATACGTCATTACAGTGAATGTTTTAATTCATGAGGGAATTAACTCAACTGTCATAATCTGATTCTTCAACATTCAAGAAAACAATATGAAAGATGATGCAATCGGCCTGCAGGGTGTAAACCTAAGACTTTGGGAATGTTGCACCTCAGGTTTTAAGGCAGAGGGACTTGCTGCAGCAGAAAAGCACAGCTCATTTCGCAAGGAAAACACATCTTCCAATTGAAACAATTCGGAAAGTCTTTTACATGACCATAGGTGTCATTAGAGTTCCTGTTAAATGCTGCTAAATTCATTGTTAAATTCATTGTTGTTCTAAACTGTTTATAACCTGCTTTCTGCGCTTATATCTTCATGGCTCATATTATACAGTGAGTTAGTATTAACAAGGAAAAACATAGGCATTCAGCTAAATTTTAGGTCCTCGATTGCTTGATTAAATAAGATTTCCTACAGTGTGGAAAAAGGCCCTCTGGCCCAACCAGTCCACACCGACCCTCTGAAGAGTAACCCACCCAGACCCATTTCCCTCTGACTAATGCACCTAACACGATGGGCAATTTGGCATGGCCAACTCATCTGAACTGCCCATTTTTGGACCGTGGGAGGAAACCGACGCAGACACAGGGAGAATGTGCAAACTCCACACAGACAGTGATCGAGGCTGAAATCGAACCTGGGACGCTGGTGAAGTGAGACAGCAGTGCTAATCATTGATCCACCGTGCCACCCTAGTGTGTTTCCACTGCCTTGGCTGTTTGGAGATCACAATGCTCTGTATTATGTCAGTACTACATTCAGTGGAACAATGCATTGAAACATGAAACAATGTTTTTTTGAGGGAGCAAACACATGGCAAGAATCAAACTTATGATCTCAAACGTGAAAACGCACATCATTGTGAATGAAAAGAAAAACACTATCTTTTTCGAAGAGCAATATATTGTGAATTGTGGATTTAGAAAAGAACCAAGTTCCTTTGTACCTAAGCCATGAAAGCAGCTTCTACAAACAAGAAGGATGTTGCTTAATGGCCTACATTGCAAGAAAATTTGAAATCAGAAGTTAGAGAGGCCTTAGTGCGCTTTTGGTGAGACTGCATTGGAGTATTGTGTGCCGTTTCAGAGCCCTTATCTCAGCGAGGATATTCATGCTCTTGAGGAAGTGCAGCATGCAATATCTAGGCTGTAGCAGGATGTTGGAAGGCATGAGAATCATTTTGAGATGAAGGATGTATCATGATCGAGGAAGGCTTGAATGGTAAAATGGCCTATTCCTTCTCTGAGCTTGTATATGTTGCCTTCCATGAAAGAAATACAGTTAAAAGTAGAATTGCAATTAACTTGGTCACTACCTGTGCTTAAATAACTGATTACAACTACCAAGTATGCACTTGAATAGCCGTCACTTTATATTAGTATTCAGTTTCTGAGATATGACCCCCACTTTCAAGTGAAATTGCAGTTAGTGCTATGTTTTTTGTCTCCTACATGGAGCACAAATTGTTCAGTGATGCTGAAGGAAAGTGCTTTCAGGCTATACATCATTCTTTTGCTATTTTGTTTTAAAAAGGCCGCTGAATATGACTGCTGAGTATTGGAGATGCACAAAATTTGGGCTTGCGTCCCAAGTGGATTGCGTATGTCTTCATGCACCATGCCGGTTTACATCAATTCCAGTTCTTCCAATCCACCCTAATGTATATCACAATTTCCATTTCCATCTAACCTGTACATTTGAAAGTTATGCTTGTCAACTGCACAATCCAGTATCAAGCTCTTGATCTACATAGGTCTCCGCTGAATTCTTCTCAGAATGTATGGACTTGTTTTAAAATTCATGTCTGATGCATGTGGGCTCCCCCCGGTTGTATCGCTTTTATTACTCATCCTTAGCTGCTGCAGTCCACGCCTTGAAGGTTGACCCAAAATGCCATTAGTGAGGGAATACCAGGATTTTGACCAAGCGACCCTGAAGGAACAGTGATATATTTTGAAGTCTGAATGGTAAGTAACTTGAAGGGGAATCTGAAGGTGGTGAATTTTCAACATTTCAGCTGCCCTTGTTCTTCAAGTGGGAGTATTCACGAGTTTAGGAAGTGCTGCTTAAGATCTTCGGCGAATTCTTGCAGTGCATCTTGTTGGTAGTACACACTAATATATACGCAGCAATGTGGAAAATTATACGTGTATGGACACTCAGAGCATCGTGCAATCATTAGTGAACATCCCCATTCAGACTTTATGATGGAGAGATGTTTATGAAGCAGCTTAAGGTTGTTGGGTACAGGATACCACCTTGAAGAATTCCTGCAGAGAAGCCTGGCGCTGAAATGCCTGACTTGGAACAACCACGACCACCTTCCTGTGTGTCAGGTATGACTCCATTGACTGATATCTATTGACTCCCGTTTTGCGAGGGCTCCTGGATGTCATTCCGTTTGAATACAGTCTTGATGCCAAGGAGTATCACTTTCACCTCTTCTCTGGAAATCACTTTTTTGGTTCACGTTCAGACGAATCCTGCACTGACGTGCAGAGCTGAATAGTCCCAGCAGAACACAAACTGGGCATTATTGAGCAGGTTATTGCTGAGCACATGCTGCTTGGTTCTACTGTTAATGACACTTCCATCACTTTCCCGAAGATGGCAAGTCGCTTCATTGGGCAGTAAAATGCGGGTTGACTTTCTCCTGCTTTGTATGGGCAACACATACATGTATATTTTTCCATATTGCTGCGTATATATTAGTGTCGTAACTTTATTGCAACAGCTTGGCCAGGGGACGGTAGACTCTGGAGCAGAAGTCGTCTGTACTACGGCCTTTGTTGGGGCGGCAGTATGTGCAGTATCCAGTGTCTTGAACCGTTTCTTGATATTGCATGAAGTTTATCAAACTGACTGATGACTGGTATCCGTAATACTGGCGACAACTCGAGGTGAGGAAATTCAGGATTGAACGCAGTCACGTGCAGACATAACTTCAAGAAGATATTACATTCAAATTTTAAAGGGAGATACTTGGTCACTACTCAGATTTCCTTTCAAATCATAGAAGTTTCCAGCAAAACCAAAGGGCTTTGTCAATTTAGTGGGGACATACTAAAAATAATGATTAAATATTCGACTTCCGTTTCTCTACACTTGACTGGCAGTTTTGACATTGCAAGCGCAAGTTCAAAAACGTGCCCAACGTTATAGAAGCTTTAGTCTCTTCCAGGCTCACAGGCAGTGAGTTCCGGATTCCCTCGAATCTCTGAGTAGATTTAGTTTTCTCCTGTCTATTGCCTTAATGCCATGTTCCCAGTCATTGATCCTTCCACCAAATGGACATATTCTTGCCTATCTCCCCTATCTTTGCCCATCAAAAACTTACACATCCCTTTCATGTACCCTTGCATGCTCGTATACTCCAAGTAAAGCAACATATTCAGGCAGGAGGCTGCAAGAACATAGGAAGCCAGGCCGCAAAGGGCAGTGGAGAAGTCGATGTTTCGGGTGTAACTCTACTTCAGGGCTTGGGGTGGGTTGAGGGGGAGCTACAGATAAAGGGGTTGGCGGAGGCACAGTGACGAATTGGGGATAGGTGAAGACAGGTGGCGGGTACATCTGTTTGATCAAAGGGAGGAAAGATTCAGTTCACTGGCAGGGAGGAGTGGAATGAAGGGGAGGGAATGGGCAGGGAATGGGGAGGAAGTTCATTTGATATTCGAGAAATCAATGTTGAGTCCTCCAGACGATATACATTAATTGGAGGAACAACACCTTATCTTCTGTCTGGGTAGCCGACAACTGGTGGATTCAACATTGATTTCTGTACTTTATTCAAACCTCCCTTCACACCCTCCTACACTCCTCCGAGCCCGTCACTCTCCCTTCTACTTCTTGCCACCAGGCGGATTCATTCTTCCCATTGACCAACAAAGTCGTGCCCTCTACCTGTCTTCACCTATCCACACTTCAAAATCCTGACACTGCGCTCACTTTTGTCTGCAACTCCCTCTACAATAACCCCCAGTCCTGAAGAAGGCTTGCACCCGAAATGTCAACTTCTCCATCTCCAGATGCTGCAAAGTTGCTGTGTTCTTCCCGCCTCCTTCCTGTCTGCTTTCCATTCCAGCGCCTGAAGATCTTTTTTAATCTAACCAAGGAAAACAGTCACTGACTGCATTTAGCTCCCTTCATTATTTGAATTCCCGAGTTTTGGCGATATCCCGTAAATGACCTTGCATCCGTTGCAATAGCATCACTACAGCACAGTGAATCCTCTAACTACACACAATACTCCTGTTGTGGTGCAGTTCAAAGCTTTATGACTTTTTAGAATAATCTTCCAGATGTAAAATTCTGTGCCTTGGCTAATACATGAAATATGCTGTATAACTTCCTAATCAGGGTATCTAATTTATCCATGAAATATAGACACAAAGGTATCACTGAATGCATTATTCTTGTCAATCAATGGCACTGTGCGAACGCCTCCACGTATTTCTTCCCTTTTTGTATTGTGATGCATAGATCAGTGCAGTACACAGAATGGTGAAGTTGATGTAACCACATCTTAATGCAATTCCTTTTCTGTTAATGCGTTACTGTAAGCATGGCCTCCAGCGCTTTAACTGTATTTATGTTGACCAAGGAAATTTACATTTATTTTTCAAGATACTGATGAATCTGCAACCACAGGGAATTGGTTTCTCAGATCTCAGCAAAGGTTTGGTTTGGGTCGTAGGTTTCGTGCTGCTGAACAAAGAGACGGTGCAGTGCAGGTGCATAGCTCCTTGAACGTCGAGTCGCAGGTAGATAAGATAGTGAAGAGTGGTATGTTTTCTTTTATTGGTAATAATATTGAGTATAGTAGTTAGGAGGTCATGCTGCAAGTGTACAGGACTTTGTTTCAGTCTTGTTTGGAATATTTCATGCAGCTCTGATCTCCTTCCTATCTGGAGAATGTTGTGAAACTTGATAGAATCAGAAAAGACTTTTTTGGACGTTACCATGGTTGGAAGATTTGGGCTATCGTGAAAGGCTGAATAGGCTGGGGCTGTTTTCCTTGGAGCGCCCTCATAGAGATTTAAAAAGTCATGAGGTGTACAGCTATGTTAAATAGACAAAGGCTTATCCCTGGGGTCTCAGAGTCCAGAACTAAAGTGCATAGGTTTAAGGTGAGAGGGGAAGGATATAAAAGGGACATATGGGCAACTTTTTCACACAGAGTGTGATGTGCGTGTGGAATGAGCTGCCAGAGGAAGTGGTGGACGCTGGGTCAACTGCAACATTTAAATGGCATCTGGATGGGCATGTGAGTAGGATGGGTTTAGAGTGATCTGGGCTAAATGCTGTCAAATGGGACAAGATTAGGTGAGAATATCTGGTCGGCATGGCCAAGTTGGACCGAAGAGGTTGTTTCCGTGCTGTGCATCTGTTTGAGTCTACGACTCTAAAACAATGAGAATCGACAAGCCCTTGAATCGAAATTGAACATTACTGCACCATCTCGGAAAACTAAATCTGTATCAGTAATATCCACGTCATATTTTTCTTTCCCATAGTAAATATAGTGACAATTGCCATCCTGTCTCGGGGAAATTGCAAAGTTTCTGCCTGCACGTCTCTCTACCTTTTGAACATGGCAAGGGTGGATCGGCTGTTTGTGATCACTGAGGTCATATTCCGTAAAATCAAATATGACTATTTCTCAAAACGTTTCCTGTGTGTAGTTTTCACTATGCCTTAGCCGTGCAGTCGTAGACTGCTCTGTATGGGTAACCATTGCTTTCACCTTCGATTGATTTGTCACCATTTGTTGGCAGCAGAAGCTTAAATTGAAATATTGTTCTGAAAAGACTGCACGTGTGGTTCTAGTTACCTCTGGAATTCTACTCTGTTTAAAAAAAAGACATCCCCATTTACCTTCGATTTAAATCTTTCAAAATCATAGACAATGTACCATGGTGCTGTTCTAACACACAGGCATATTATTATGAACCCGTATGGAGAGGATTGAAACAATTTGAAAAGGTTTTGACGCCAATACACCCGTTCTTTTTAATTACATTGCTGAATACACTGACAATAAGATGCATATTAAGCTCCAGTCGTATCCGCAAGCAACTAAAGAGCCAAAGGAATGAAGAGAAAAGCAGTGATCAAAAAATAGAGAGTAGAAGATAGTGTGTAATTTTACTGTTCGCCATATCCGCCAGTTTCATACTTCTGTGGTTTTGGTATATCTTAAATTACTTTAACATTGAACCTCCATGGGATAGTGCTTTCAGTGTTTTTGCATACATGTTGCGGGATTTGAGCTGCTGTACAAACTCCGTTATTTATGTGGCAATTCTGTCCAAGTTCAGAGAACACTTCAGAAATGTAGCGAGACCTCTTTTTTTACATAAATTAGCCTGTTTATAAATAAGCAAAGGAACTGAGACAACTTAACACCCCAAGAGTAATGGGCAGCAAATTATAGCTGGAAGACATAAGGTGTCTTCCGTCAGACATTGACGGTGATGAGCAATTAGCAATAAGAGAAGATAAGGCAGAGAGTTGATTGTCCGAAGGAAACTAGCACCAAGACAGTGCTTAAAGAAACGGTACAAAATGGAGCAAGGTGAAGTGCTAACATCTGGATGATCTCTGTGTCCGTTTGGAGAGTTTTCATTCACTGTAATGAACAGTGAACATTGGGCAATAGCTGACTTTCAAAGAACAGATTTAAAAGAGATAGCACGAGAGCGAAGGTTCTGCAATCCAAGAAAGGAAATAGATGACACAGTGTCTCATCCAACTTGGCTTTTTAGAATTGTAGATTTTCACATCTGTTCAGGAACACAAACAACATTCCTCCTCAACAAAATCTGTGCATTCTGAAATCTTCATTTGAACATTCATTACTTTAACATATTACTTATTTAAATAACGAATGATTCTGTGTTTCTTCCATCTTTTCCTGCGAGATAATGGATAGGCACCTTTACAGAAAACAAATTGGAATTATGGACAATGTGCAGCCAAATGGGATTACTATCAAACGATATTACGGTTAGCACCCATATGGTTAACCAAAGAGCTGATCCTGTCCTGTACTTTTAAACGTTATGAAATCTCCCAGACGATGAACAGAATGAAAATCCCAGTGTCCAATGGTTGTAAGTACATCTGGAACGGTCCCTGTTTGGTTGTGGTGTGACAGCATCTGGGGTAGGAATGGAGGGCAGCTCTGTCAAGGAAAAAAAAGACTGAGATGCCATTAGCCACAGTTAGTTCGAGTCAAAACGATTCAACCCTCTCCGAATAAGCAATCTCAGGATGAAATACTTCATTTGCTGAATATCTTATTATGCCTTAAAGAGAACTTCAAGAATTGCTTGCTTCAAATGAGCATTGGGTGGTTCATAGTGAATGATGTCTATGTTGATGCCGATATTTATCATCCATTTTTAAAACTCCTGCTGACACTTATGAATTCGCCACGTTACTATTAACATGTCTTAGGTCAGGCTCAAAAGAAACTATGGAGTTCTCTACTTAATGGACAAAAGGGAACTAGAAGTTTTTACACGTATTTTGATGCTGATTATGAGAATCGCTTTTAAATTCTAGATTTTATTTTTACTGATTTAAAATTGATATTCCAACCCCTTTCCCCAAAATATTGGCCTGCACCTCGGTTTGACTAGCCCAATGACTTCACCAATGGATAATTGCTGTTCATCACGAAGTTCCTTCTTCTATTTCATCCAATAACGTTCTCACTCATTCATACACTTAATCTCTCAAATATTCTTGCCATTCTAACTAGATTCTTATTGACACCCTTGCTGGCACATGCACACTCACTTGCACACTCTCGCTTTTCTCACTCAGGTACTAACAACCTCAGTCGTACTATTTTAAGTGTATCTTCAATTGCACACACTCTCACTCACTCACAGAGATATTCATTTTCACACAACGACTTTCTCCTGCTGACTACAGTGTATGTAGTGAAAGGCTAAGCAGATATATGGGCTGAATAAACTGCATTTGCTCCCACTGTTAAGTGTCCTGAACGAAACATTTGTGAATTGGGGATCCCCGTTTACTCACCCAGCAAGTATTTATTGTATCGAAGTGGCTGGGATGCATGTTCAAACAAGTTATTCAATTGTGCATTTGAAGACTTTTTTGATGGAAGTAATGTACAAGGTTACGGGGATAAAAGATGAAGTTTGACACTGATTGATGATGTTCATTTAAAGAATCAGCACTGACAATATGGGTGAATCGCCTCTTTTTGCACTCTATAGAATATTTGCGACTGTCTTTAAATGATTCTGAGAAGAAAACATCCTACCATTACTTTGTTAAGGGCATGAAGTTTGAAATCAATCATAAGAGATCAACGGCAGTACAATTGTGGACGTTCATTTCGCAATTCGTTTGAATGGAAAAGCCTTAGTGCCAACCTACCGGTGAAACAACAATATTTTAATTAAAGGTGATCAGTATGAGTTAACAATAGCTAAATAATCATAATTAATGAATAATTGTCATTAAAGAGATCATTTAATAAATAGATTAAACCGTTGGCAATTGTCATCAATAAAATGCTGATCTTATTAAATAAGAGCTCCCAAGATTGTAAAAAATTCCACCAATTGATCTGAGGGTGCCACGAAATACAAGGTGAAGTACAATTCGTGAGGGGGAATTCTACAGCTATTACATGATTCCTTGCAATGTCTTATCTGCTGCAGAGGCATAACTTCATCTATTCAACCTGATAAGCTACAACTATTGAACGAGCGCAATCAATATTCCAGAGTGATTCTTGGGACAGTAGGTTGCAGGTGTGCATAGAGACATAATCAATTCGAGTTATAGTTATTGGATACTAGAAGAATGCGAGAAATGCCCAGGAACTTCCTTATGACATGGGGAAGACCCTTCGACTAATTTTACACCAGACTCACAGAAAAGCTCACCTCACTTCGTAGTCTGTAGAAGAACTACTAAATTCCACTATTTACAAAACAGATTTTTTTCTTTAACGACAAGAACAAGATAGGGAATATTAGGCAACAACTACACTGTAAGCCTCCTTTGTCTGATTGATCTATCTATCTCCCACTCTACAACAATATAACGATTCGATAAAACTCCCCAATTAAACTCTCCAACAAAAAGAAAATCAAATTTCAAAGCCAGTTGGTTGTGTCTTGCCTTTGTAACTTCCTCTGAAGACTTTCCTGTATCACCATTTGTTCATTGTTCTGCTGCATGGATTTCATGTGGAAAGGTAAGTTTCAGAGAACGGTTCTGCCGGAAGTTTGCTGCTTAACTGTTCAAATTGCATGATTTTAATACCCCAAACATCAGATCATCTTATTATGATGATGTCGTCAAAATAGTAAAATTCAAATTCGATTAAATTTAAACTGATTGGTCAAATCCTCATTTGTTGTGTAATAAAGCAACTCAGCTCCAGCGGTTTGTTTCATAGCCAATTGCTACTTGTTAATAATTTTCAGCACACTCTGTGCTTGTAAAAGCGTTGCCAGCTTAAACTCTCTCTCAATGGTACATTACACACCATCAAGTTCATAACACCGCCCAACTTAAGAAAAAAACGAACCATCATAATGAAAACATTCCTTCGTTTTCTTTTCTATTCAATAACCACATTACTATGACATGCATATGACTTTAATCTAAGTTCATATTGACTTTTCCCCACATATATACATAAAATATTGTACAGATGCCAATCTCATTTATACTTCATCGGTTACATCTGCGATAATACATCTGTTAATACATTCTTACCAACTGCAACATGTACAATTTATAAAGTAAACCTCTGTAACATAAGACTCCAACTATACTCTCATGTTCTTGTCTTTAAAGTGTTTTGGAAATGTAAGAAAATTTTCATACGTGTGCACAACCATTTCCAACACATTGTTCGTGACATAAACATTAAAGGGTTCTCAGGCCAGGACCTAACTCAATAGTTCTTTTAGATCTTAGACTATTTTCTGTGGTGAAGTTTCTGTTAAAATTAACAGACTGGCAGTTCAATTTCATCATCATCTTCCTGTAGCAGTACAACTCCAACGCCTATTTCGCAAGCATCGTTCGAGGTTACAAAACGTTTGGTGCAGCAAAAACTGGTATGAAGTTTAATATTGCTTTTCCATTGTCAACTGTCCCTTGGCATTGTTCTGTTCAAATAATTTTTTGTATTATTCTTCAACAAATCTGTTAACGTTGCCACGACGCTGTTGATGTTTGGAACAAATTTCTGATAAAAACCACTCAGTCCCAAAAATCGCAGCACTGCTTTCTTCAAGGTTAGAACATAGAACATAGAACATAGAACAATACAGCACAGAACAGGCCCTTCGACCCACGATGTTGTGCCGAACTTCTAACCTAGATTAAGCACCCATCCATGTACCTATCCAAATGCTGCTTAAAGGTCGCCAATGATTCTGCCTCTACCACTCCCACGGGCAGCGCATTCCATGCCCCCACCACTCTCTGGGTAAAGAACCCACCCCTGACATCTCCATGGTCGTGGCATTTTGTCGAGGGCTGTCATCTTTGCATTCCTTGGGGTCAAACTTCCATGACTGATGTTATATCCCAAGAACATCAACTCGCGAATTCAATTTTGTTCCAGTTTATCACCAGACTTGCTTCAATCAACTGTATCATGTGATATGTGATCTTCACTACATCGTCCAATAGACTGCAGAGTTTGTTAACCAAGCCTCAACTCTGTTAATGAGTCTTTGGAATGTGGCAGGTGCGTTCTTCATTCCAAAGGGCATCACTTGGAATTGATATAGTCCATTTGGGGGTTACAAGCATAGAGGTTTCTTTTGCCTTCTCTGACAAAGATACCTGCCCATCGCCACGCAGTAAGTCGGACCTGAAGATTTAACCGCATTTTCCGACTTTCTCTGTGCAACCCTGCAATCTCGATGTTTGGTATGAGTCCGCTGATGTTACAGCATTGACCATCTGATAATCCACACAAATTTGGTGTGTCCAGTCAGGTTTTGGAACTAAGATAATTGGCGAACCCCACTCGCTCTGACTCGGTTTGATGATATCTTTGTCGAGCATAGCCTCCACTTCCTATTGGATCTGTTTGGCTTTGAAAAGATTAAGCTGGTAGGGGTGCTGTTTTATCGGAACTGCGTTCCCTACGTCTATCACATCCACAATAGCATAGTCCTCCCCATCTTATTCCTACAATTGTCCTCATAGTGTTGTAATGAATCTTTCAACAGCGTTCGTTGCCCCGAGAAAGGTAGCTTACTAACCTATCCCAATCCTCAAGGACTTCCACATTTTCAAACATATCTTGAGGCACATCAACCTTCACAACATCTGGATTTGATTACTCACTCTGAGGGGCAGTAACTAACTCCTGTTTTTTTTTCAATTTCTTCTCCCTGTTATTATAAGTTTTAAAAAATATTCACAGGGCATACCTGATATAGTAAGTTTTTCCAGTCTGGCATTTTTACCAGATGGTTCACTCGATTCGACTGTTTCTCAATTTGATAGGGGCCACTAAAACTGGCCTTGAAGGAATCTCCTGTCACTCATAATGATACGAATACTTCATCTTCACGGGAAAATATCGGAATTTCAGATACTGCATCTGCCACCTGCTTCATTCTCTGCTGGCTTGCTCACTCACCGACCAGTTAAATTCCCGCTCACCTTAGAGACATAATCCATGTGTGAGATCTTCGACCGTGGACAAGTCATTTTGCTTTACTCAATTGCAATGGGATTCTCACTTCATGTCCAAATATTTACTCAAATAAAGTAAACTCAATATATTTGCTTCGGACATTTCTAATGGCAGACAATGCAAATGGAATACCTTTTATCCAAAACATTCTGGTAATATTGGCAGGGTGGTCTCAACATGGTCTGCCAGGTTTAATGCCAACTCTCTTAAGTGTCCTGGGATGCATGATGATACGCACTCGATCTAATGCGCTTTATACCTAAATTATCCTTGACTTCCTTAAAAAGCCTGGCAGTAAAATCGGACCCTCAGTCTGTTTGAATATCTCTGAATAGTTCATAACGCGTGAAGAAAGGTCCGAACTCCTCCCTCACCCTTTTTGTCTTAATGCTCCATGATGGAATTATCTTCAGAAATCTGGTAGATGCTTCCATTATGGTTAGTCGGCACAATTCCACTTTTAGTTACCAGGAGGGGACCTACACAATCAACCATAACCTGCGTAAAAATTTCAGGAAATGCAGGAATTGTCAAAAAAAGGTGATGGTTTATATTATTGACTTTGGCTAACCTCCCTATTGGCAGGTATGGCAAAGGTTAACGACATCCTTTCATATCCCAGGCTAATAGAACTGTTTCCATATCTTTGCCTGAGTCTTCGGTACAGTCTTCAGTATCGTCTTCTCGGTAAGTTCCTACTGGTAGTTCATGTGCTTCCCGAAGGATTTCCTGTCTGTATGCTACCAGCAACACTTTCTGATACACTTTTGCATATTTCTGCTCTGCACTATACTGCCGTGTTCTCCATTTTTGTCTGAAGATTCTGTCTTTCAGATAATAACCTCCACAATATTCTCTGTCTCCTTTTTTGCGCATGCATCAACAAAAAGATTTTTTTTGTTTTGTCTTTCTACTGCAAGTCCATTAGCCAATCATTTCTGCCTGACTTCTGCTATTTCAGGTCTTATTTTGCTGCACATTATGTCAAACAGGGTGGTCACTAACTGAACCTCAATTCCTTTTTGCTTCGTGCTGTGACGTATGACAGTGGGATCAAGTTACTACACAGTCTGGCAAAATACCAGGGCATTTCTTCTTTTAAATCCCCAGTTCCCTAGTCTTCCTTCCACAACAATGGGTGTCATTCTCACTTTGGATCCTGCTGCATTGTTCCCAAGAACAAACTGTGTTCTTGGAACTGACACGCTGTGAAGCACTCCCACTATTACTTCGCCTGTCTTGAGTTGGCAATTTAACCTGATCTTACATAGGATAATGCTATGTTTATGTCTATCTAGCTCACAAATTAACTACTCTCTCGCTAACAGGTCGGAAAGAATCTATTTCTGTTAGAGTCGGGTTGCATTCTGTATCTCTCAAAATGATAACTTGGCACTCACAGAGCTGAATTCTTTATAAAGATCAGGCACTAACTTCATACCCAGCCCCTACCTCAGCTGTGCACTCTCCTGCAGCTCCTCGAGTTTTCTTGGGGTTTCCTTTACTAGTTTCACTTATGGCACTGACTTGGCTTCTTTTACAATATCTTTAAACACGGTGCATTCTTTTCACAACCAGTACAGTAACATTACATGTCCCACTTTCCCACATTAGAAATCCCAGATACATTTCTCCTTGTTTCCACCCTCTTGTACTTCATTTTTAACGTGTGGCAAACAATTACCAGTATTTTCTACTGTTTGTTTTGTAAGGTCGGATGTCCGCTTCTCCTAATTGCTGTCCCACACAGAATAAAATACTTGCTGGTAGCTGAACTTTGTCTAATGCACCAACTTATATGCATTTGCCCCTCTACTGCTCGTCTCAATTGCTGAATATTCTATTGATCCATTTGAATTCTTATGATCTCTGGAAGTGTATTTTTACGGTCCTCCAGCAGATGAATCTCTAATCAAGCCTCATAGGTCTTATCTATTTTAAGGCCCGCATCCATCTCTCAAAATTGCAATGCTTACTTCTTCCGAACTCAGCATAAGTCTGACCTGATTCCGTCTTTTTGCTTCTGATCCGCTGTCGATACACTTCTGGTGCCTGGTCATGAGCAATCTAAATTGCCTGGTTGACATCTGCATAATCTCTTGACCTAACTTCTGACAGCACTGACAATAACTCATTAGCGCTGCCTGTCAGCTTCTTCTGATCAAGCCTTTCCCACAAGTACTCTGACCACCCTGTTTGCCTAACAAATTTTGGAAATAAAATAAAGAAGGCTTCGACACCTTTCTCATCGACATGTTGTAACATTTTAATATGACGCTGTATTCACCACCTCGTCTTTCTGTTGTATCCATGTCTTCGTATGCTGTTAATTTGACTTTACTGATTAAGTTGCAACTTCTGAAGTTCAAAAATTCTCTTCATTTCTCATTCTTTTCTCTCCTTTTATCTCCATTTCTTCTCTCTCTTTATTCAGCGAAGAATCTTTTCTCTTTCTTTTTCCTCTCTCGCTTTGTTTACCTTCTCACTCCATTTTCCTCAATTGTAATTTAAGTTTTTTACAACTGTACTGTTCTTTTCTGTTTCCCAGACATACATAAGTGTATGGTAATTCCGTCACAATTTTAGCTTTACTTTTTTTCCTTGCTTAAATCCAAAATAAAACTCTTTGTGAATTCTAAAACTGTCATCTTTTCTTTTCTATCTGAACTTTCTTGGCAAATTCTGGAATCACTTTCAAACCCAAAAACCTCTTTATCAAGATTGGAAACCACTTCTCTCACTTTTTAATTGAACTAACGACAAATAACAGAAAAAAAACAACAAATTGTTTACATCTGCCAGGATGTTTCCCACCCCAAATCTTTTCAAATCTGTCCAAATTTCAGAGTGGATCTGCCACAACCTGATCAAATCACAGACACGAGCCCCCAAAGTGTTATCGCGTGGGCGTTAACTCTTTTTAAAATTAAAAGCAACAGACAGAAAAGCTTAACTTGCCCTATAGTCTGTTAAAGTATGACTGGCAGTCGACAACACAAATTTCAGCCTTTAAAAAATTGAAAACTTCATTAGTTAGCTGCAAAATCGATCAGTAAACAACTTTCTGCAACTGTAAACGCCCTTTCTCTTGAAGATTTGTTTTCTACCTCCCACTGCATAGCAATATACTACTCCAATATAGCCAAATTAAATTTGAAGCAACTCAATTTTCAAAACCACATCACGGCTGTCGTCTTCAGGTGTCGAACTGCCTCTGTTTGAAGATCTCCCTGGGTCGTCTTCGGTCTTCTGTTGCACAGGAGATTTTGTATGAAAAAGGTACCTTTTCGAAAGAAGGATTGCAGGCCGTCTTCATGACGATGGCAGATGATGCTCTTCTTTGGCTAACTGCCCCAAATGCCTGCTTTTTAGATTAGATTAGATTAGATTACTTACAGTGCGGAAACAGGCCCTTCGGCCCAACAAGTCCACACCGACCTGCCGAAGTGCAACCTACCCATACATTTATCCCTTTTTACCTAACACTACGGGCAATTTAGCATGGCCAATTCACCTGACCTGCACACCTTTGGACTGTGGGAGGAAACCGGAGCACCCGGAGGAAACCCACGCAGACACGGGGAGAATGTGCAAACTCCACCCAGAGAGTCGCCTGAGTTGTGAATTGAACCCGAATTTCTGGCTGTTTGAGGCAACAGTACTAACCACTGTGCCACCGTGCCGCCCATAAGCTCAACATCAGATTGTGTCAAAGGTTCGATGTTGTCAAAACAGTAAAATTGAAAATCGGTTGGGTTGATTATATTAGGACATCATTTCAACTGATTGGATGTATTCGAGCTGCTGTGTTAGACAAGTCAATATTCAAGCTGCAACCAGAACGTTACATCTTTAAATATTCCATCACATTATTTGACATGCACGTTTTGCCAGCTTTTACTTCTCTGAAGCATTCAGTACGTGGCTTCAACTTCATAACACAAATGTCTGTTGTGTAGAACAGCAGTTATTTTAACATTTTCACAGAACTACTAAAGTGTTTACTAAAGTTACATTTACTAAAGTGTCTGTATTTTGCAATTCGAATTTTTCGGAACTGTAAACGATAGAATCACTCCTGCATCTCTCATTTTAATACTACCCTGATTCAGATCCTTCACCGACTGGTTTCTACCGAAAGTCGAGGCAAGCTCCTCAGCACAAACATCATGACACCATTACTGTCGAGTCGGAGGATCAGATATAGAGAAGAAAGGGAAACAGGTAATAAAAGCATAAATCAGAACAAATCCCAGTGAATATTATTAGATCTGCGCTTGATATCAGTAATAATTCTCAATGACAAAAAAACAGTTATTATAAATATAGCTTCAGTCAGGTACTTAGGGCAATTTCTGTTTCCTACAGTCTGGATTTCTTTGAGCACTTTCACTCCTGAATCTACCATTTCATTATAAACCAAACTGATCAAATGAAATGAGAAACACCCCGAATTAAACCACGCTTCTGATAATCCTATTTTTGCTTTTGCAGATAATAGATCACATTACAAAACAGAAAATTACGTTTGCGAAATTAATGGATTAGCTTTCTCTATCGTTGACAATGAATCTTCCTCTGTTCAACTATGTTCAGTGACGGACAGTAAACAGCCTCAGTCTTCTCTTATTCACCCGAGAATCATAATTGATGCCTGTGAGTTTTCTCTGTTTATTAAAAGCTGCACTGGCAGGAGATTCTCCGGGTGAAAACTGAAACACTGCGAGTAAGCACTATTCTAATCAAGGATCACGTTAAGACTTTCCAGCTTGTTGATCGAGCTGCCGACTTAAACATAAATGCTGCTGTTCGAGATAGGACATTTGTAGTAAATGAACTGCTGTCAAGAGGCTGAGATCATGAGGAGTGCAGAAACATCTCCAGAGAGAACTTGAAAAAAAATCGAATTGACCAGGCGTTGAACAGCCGCTTTTCCGCAGGAAAATCAAAATATAGAATTTCAGTTGTCACGTGCAGGGATTGGAAAAATACAATGGTTCTTTAAAAAATGTTTATGCCTTGGCAATTGTGAAAATATGCCCATGGTTTCAATTTGTTTTCAGCTTTAAATTCCATGATTTATCGCAATCTGTAGGATTAACCCGAGGAATGCAATATGGGTCAGCATCCTCACTTTCGGGATGTTTTTGGAGTACACTGGAAGAACCCAGAGCGTTATCTCTTCGTATTCAATGGTTTGGATAAATTCAAGGACATGTGTGACTGTGTAGACATTCGGAGAAATACAGAACCTCAGTACATCTGCACAAATGCTGAATGGAGGCGTGAAGTGCTGACACTGTGTCCAGTTTAATCCAAAGAAAGCTGCCCTCGGGATGATAAGTGTTCGTGACTACTGTTTTGCATTCATTGGAAAAGGCCGAGATCAGTGTCTGGGCTGAAAACCTGGAATTTGTTGGTGCTGAGGGGACGGAGCAATTCAAGACATTTTCATTTGGAGATCTGGAAGCGGCAGCGTCTTTTTTGAAGATATGGTAGAGAAGGAGATATGCGCTATAATTCTTTGCACAGCTGGAACCTATGTCACTGAGAACTGTATTAATTACACCTGATAAGAAAAAGGGGGTGATGTCGTAGAAATCTACAAAATTCTGACCGGGAAAATGCCTGGAGGGTGTCCCTGATGATGAAGGGGTCCAGACCAGGGATCACAGTCTGAGGATGCACAGACTGAGATAAGTAGAACTGTCTTCACAGAATAGAGTCATAGAGTCATTGAGATGTACAGTATAGAAACAGACCCTTCAGTCCAACCTGTCCATGCCGAAAAGATAACCCAACGCAATCTATTCCCACCTGCCAGCACCCAGCCCATATCCCTCCAAACCCTTCCTATTCATATACCCATCCAAATGCATTTTAAATGTTGAAATTGTACCAGCCTGCATCACTTCCTCTGGCAGCTCATTCTATACACGTAACACCATCTGCGTGAAAAAGTTGCACCTTAGGTCTCTTTTATATCTTTGCCCTCTCACCTTAAACCTATGCCCTCTAGTTATGGACTCCCCCACCCCATGGAAAATACTTTGTGTATTTATCCAATCCATGCCCCTCATAATTGTATAAACCTCTGTAAGGCCAACCTCTCAGCCTCCGACGCTCCAGGGAAAACAGCCCCAGCCTGTTCAACCACTCCCTGTAGCTCAAATCCTCCAACCCTGGCAACATCCTTGTAAATCTTTTCTGAACCCTTTCAAGTTTCACAACATCTTTCCGATAGGAAGGAGACCAGAATTGCACGCAATCTCCCAACAGTGGCCTAACCAATGTCCTGTACAGCCGCAACATGGCCTCCAAACTCCTCTACGCAATATTCTGACCAATAAAGGAAAGCATATCAAAAGCCTTCTTCACTATCCTATCTACCTGCGGTTCCACTTTGAAGGAGCTATGAATCTGCATTCCAAGTTCTCTTTGTTCATCAACACTCCCTAGGACATTTTCATACAGTGCATATGTCCTGCTAAGATTTGCTTTCCTAAAATGCAGCACCTTGCATTTATCTGAATTAAACTCCATCTGCCACTTCTCAGCCCATTGGCCCAACTGGTCCAGATCCTGTTGTAATCTGAGGTAACCCTCTTCGCTGTTCACTACACCTCCAATTTTTGCGTCATCTGCAAACTTACGAACTGTACCTCTTATGCTCACATCCAAATTATTTACGTAAGTGACAAAAAGTAGAGGATACAGCACTGATCCTTGTGGAATTCCACTGGTCACAGGCCTCCAGTCTGAAAAACAACCCTCTGCCACCTCCTTCTGTCTTCTACCTTTGAGCCAGTTCTGTATCCAAATGGCTAGTTCTCCTTATATTCCGTGAAATCTAACCTTGCTAATCAGTCTCCCATGGGGAACTTGTCGGAAGCCTTACTGAAGTCCATACAGATCACATCTATTGGTCTGCCCTCATCAATCGTCTTTGTTACTTCTTCAATAAACTCAATCAAGTTAGTGAGACATGATTTCCCACGCACAAAGCCATGTTGACTATCTCTAATCAGTCCTTGCCTTTCCAAATACATGTACATCCTCTCCCTCAGGATTCCGTCAAACAACTTGCCCACCACCAAGGTCAGGCTCACCTGTCTATAGTTCCCTGACTTGCCTTTACCGCCCTTCTTAACCATCAGTATGCAGCCTCAACGGATTAACTCAATTCTTCACGGAAATATCTTCCTGTTGAGAAAATATAACAATTAGTGGAAGCATATCTCTGCTTGACGCTTATATTTGATGAGAACAATCCGACAGCTTAGAAAGGTCAATATAAAATGCAATGTCAGAAGGACGATTCGATTTTCTCAAGCTAAGATTAGTTTATTAATTGACAATTGCAACCGAGGAGCAGCAGAATCGACCTTTCGGGTGTAAGCCGTTCATCAGGATATACAGATGAAGGGCTTATGCCCGAAATGTCGATTCTCCTGCTCCATCGACAATGCCTGACCTGCTATGCTTTTCCAGCAGCAGACTCTCTACACTGATTTCCAGCTGTGCAGTCCTCACTTTCTTTTAACAATTGGGATATCCGATTAAGATAAAAATGCATTGCAAGTATGAACAAGACTAGGCTATTCAGTCCTTCGAACCTGTTCTGCCATTGCCATGATCCTGACTGATCCTTCGACACAGTAACATGTTCCCACATTCTGCCCAGTACACTCTGATCACTGAAGCTGCAAGAACTCTATTTCATCTCTTTTCCAAGACATGCAAAGTCCTGACCAGAACTTGTTTGACGTCAGGCAAATCTACACATTCAATTTTCTGTCAGTCTTGTTCTTGTACACCAGTCGCTTAACTGTATCTAAATTTCTGATTCTACTACCATCGATAGCAGGACATTCCACGCACTCACCACTCTCTCCACAAAGAATCCACCTCTTACATATCCCCCATAATTTCCTCCAATCACCTTAAAATTATGACACCGCGTGACAGAAATTTCTGACCTGGGGAAAAGTCTCTGGCTATCTACACTATCTATTCCTCTCATTATCTTGCACGTCACTTCCGAGTCATCTCTCTTCCTTCTTCTCTCCAATGTGAAAAGCCCGAGCTCACTGAGACGCTCTTCATAAGGCAAGCAGTCCAATCCAGGCAGCATCCATGTAAATCTTATCTGCAGTCTCTCTAAAGCATCTACCTACTTTTGAAAATGAGATAACCAAAAGACGACACAATATTTCATGTGCTGTCCCACCAGGGTTTAATACAGCTGCAGCAAAACTTCACGGCTCTTAAACTGAATCTTCTGTTAATGAAAGCCAAAACACCTTAACAACGTGGGTGCCATTTGTAAGAGATCTATCTACGTGGATTCCAAAATCTCGCTGTTGCTTTGCATTACCAAGAACCCTACCTGTTATCAGCATTCAAATTCGACATTCCAAAATGAATCACTTCGCATTTATCCAGGTTGAGCTCCATATGCCGCTTCTCAGCCAGGCCCTGTCAATGTCTTGTTACAGGCCTCTACACAGCCCTCGACACTATTTACAACACAACCGACCTTTTTGTCATTGGCAAACTTACCACTCTACCTTTGCAATTCTTCATTCAAGTCATTTATAAAAAAAACTTACAAAGACTTACAAGAACCACTGTTCACCGACCGACAGGCAGAATAATTTCCATCAATTGTCACTCGCTGTGCCCATTTGGCCATAAATGTCTGTGTCCAGGCAGCCAAATTTCTCATGGCAACCTTATCAAATGCCATAATCCACTTTTGGACATTCGTCAACATTACTCACCTCAGCCCGGAAAAATTCAATAGACTTCTGAGGCATGATCTGGCATTCCCAAAGACATACTGATTATTTCTAATCAAGCCATGCTTATCCAAGTAGGTATAAACCATGGTTGTTTGTTTTGACTGTGGCCTAGTTTTATGTGATGTTTACCTTTGTCTACCAGCCCCTCCTCATCATGGAAAAGCAGAGTGTTTTTCTCGGTGCTGTGTCTCTCCTGAGAGTATCTGACGCAAACAGTGTAAGGGGCTCTTGGTATTTTGCATTTACGTTTGTAGTTTTAAAAGCGAGAAGGGTTGTTTTCCAAACTGGGGGCCGGTGGCGAACATGCTGCTGGGTCCATTGCCATTTGTCATTTGTATAAAAGGATTTGGATGCAAATGCAGGAACATTGATTGCGTGTATGAGATGAGCTACCAGTGGAAATGGTGGACGTTAGGAAAATTCTAACATGAATAGGAATGGTTTAGAGTGATGTGGGACAAGATCTCGGAAATGGGACTAGATAAATGTAGGAGATCTAGTTGTCATGGACGAATTGAAACGAAGGGTCTGTTTCCATACTGCACATCTCCAAGACTCAGTGACTCAGAATCCTTTCCATTAACCTGTTCCCCAACGTCGTAAGACTAACTGTTCTGAAATTCCCAGCGATTTCCCATTTCCATTTTATGAACAGAGAAACAGCTTTCGCTTCCCTCAAACCACTGAGTATTACTGCCGTAAACAGTAAGGGTGCAAAGACCATCGCCAGTGGCGCAGCAATCTCATTACTCGTTTCACGTAATTAGCTTGGAAACATCTCGTCTGGCCCTGGGAACTCATCGATCCTAATGCTACCCAGAATGTGCAAATAAAATTTCAGCACATACAATTTCTTAATCTTAAATTGTTCAAGCGTATTAACCTGTTCCACTGATTTCTCACTATGAACAAGTTCCAACTCTCTCGTGAATACAGATGCGAAAAAATCTCATTTAGGGCCTGTCCTACCTCATCAGACTCCAGATGCAAGTTGTCGCCACTACCTAATATTTCCCCTACTCTCTCTCTGTTCATTCATTTATTTCTGACGTTAGTGTAGAACGCCTTTGACTTTTTCTCAATTTCTCCCTCCAAGGCTTTTCAGTGTCACCTCCGAGATCAATTCAGTCCATTTTCCTCGGTAACTAGTAATCCTCTAAAACTGTGTCAAATCCTTGATTCCTCAAACTTAAGTTATCGTCCTTCTTCATCTTGGCGTGAAGCTCCTCTTCTCTTATCATTCACAGTCCCTTATGTTACAACTCCTTACCTGTCTCAGTGGGGCAAGATTTACCAACACTTGCAACAAGTGCTCCTCACCCATCCTCCATATTTCCATTGTACGTTTCCCATTGAATAATTGTTCTCAATGCTTCTCTATAGTCCCTGTCTAATAGCAGTATAACTACCCCTCCCTAATTAAATACCTTCCCATACATAATTCCTTATCCTTCTCCATGGCTGTGCTAAAGATAAGGCAGTTGTGGTCGCTGACACAGAAATGCTCTCCCGCCAAGAGATTTGACACCTGGACTGGTTCGTTGCTTCACACCCAATATAATATGGTCTCCCCACTCTTCGGCCAATCTACATATTGTGTCAGGTGTCATTCTTGGACACATCTGATAAAATCGGCTCCAATGAGACCATTTTCATGTATCGAATCAATATTGGGGAAGGTAAAGTCACCTATAACAACAATCCTGTTTCCAACACTTTTTTTCCAAACAGTTCTTCCGTCTCTCTGCTGCTATTGGCGGAGAAGGTCTGCTCTAGAAAACAGCCAATTATTTCACTACGCCTTTCCTGTTATTCACTTCCACCCATACTGACTCAGTAGACAAACGGGACTCAACAACCTCCTTTTCTGCAGCCATGATGCACTTTCTGATTAACAAATCCACTCCCCATCCTCTTTTACTAAAGTCCTGTTTGCTTTCAAAAACAAATCTGAACTCTGAAATCTCCAGCATCTATGCCTGCCCTTGTGAAATCCATGTCTTCGTTACATCCACAACACCGTAGTTCTAAGTGCTGGTCCATGTTGTATGTTCATCACTCGTATTCATAAGTCACTGCATTAGAACAGACAAAACGTTAACACATCCCTTTGCCCGATCAACGAGGGTCCTTCCTGACAGACGCTCTGCATTTTATTTCTGCCTGTTCTACAACTCTTTCTTCTGATCTCTATTGCTGATTTGCATCCGCCTGCCAAGCTAGTTTAAAACCTCCCAAACTGGTCAACTATTATCCTGTCTCGGACATCGGTGCCACTGTAGATTAAGTGCAACTCGTCCTTCATGTACAGATCCCACCTTCCCCAGCAGCAAGCCAATGAAGGTTTCGATTTTTAAAAATAGGCAGGATTTGTTGGGACTTGTTGCCTTGGGATATAGGAGTTTGGAAAACAAATATCTTATAATGACGTGGGCAAGTTCAATACTAGGTGGCGTACATTTAAGCTGAGAGGAGAAAGCTATATAAAGTAGAACAGGGGCAACGTTTTTACAAAAAGAATGGTTGTTCTGGGGGAAATGGATGCAGCTTCAGTGACAAGCTTTAAAAGACATTTCTGTGAGAAGATGAGTAGGAAAGATTTAATGGAATTGCGTTAAATAAAGTCAAGTATGACTAATTTTGTTTGGCAACTTGGGCAGCATGAAGCGGTTGGAGTTCCGCACTGTTTGACTCTACTCAATAATCTGGCAAGCATTGGTGCTTTCTTTACTTTGTCCAGTCAGTGTCTTTGTTTGACTGTGTGTCGTTTCTCTGTGAAAGAATGCTGGAAAGAAAACGGTTAGTTTTGATGCAGAGATAGTAATCAACTGACCGCGTTGAATATTCTGTCAAGTTCGAAATACACGACTGCGGCTCCTGCATCTTCTGGTCTTATTGAGAGTCGATGGAACACGCTTCCTGAAAAGGTGTTTGTAACGAAGACTTTGAATACCTGTTCAGGAACATATACAGAGAATCCTGCATAACAAGAAATGTTTGGGTTACCGGGTTGGATGGAAGTGCATCTTTGAAATTGCAGCCAGGTCAGCCGTGAGTTTATTGAATTATGGGGCAAATTCGAGAGGCTGAACATCCGCTTCCTGCATACGGATGAAATGGTTTATGCAATCAACACACTCAACTCCAGAGTGGAAGGGCCAGATACATAGTGAACCTCAAAACAGACATCTCCCCATACCATTCCTATTATTCAAAGTAATGTCCATTAATATGTGAGTCCAAAACCCCTTACAATGCATTCTATACCTGCAAATTCCGACTATGCTCACAGCACTACCTGCCTCTGTCTAGTCCGTTTCGTTAACAACTTCTAGCTTTCATATGGGTGACACATTGCCTATATCGCTTTATCTCGTCCCTCTCTGAAGAATAAATGTGGTGACACTCCAGAAAGTATGCAATACACATACAAGCCGATGAAAACATGGATTGAACACTATCGAAGAAACTTTCCCACCCTCCACCATTGTGTTGGTTCTGCCAAATTATACTATGCCCCCTACACTTTTCCTTTTCCACGGTCATTCCATTGCCTGCAACATTGGGCGGCATGGTGGCACCGTGGTTAGCACTGCTGCCTCACAGCGCCTGAGACCCGCGTTCAAATCCCGCCTCAGGCGACTGACTGTGTGGAGTTTGCACGTTCTCCCCGTGTCTGTGTGGGTTTCCTCCGGATGCTCCGGATTCCTCCCACAGTCCAAAGATGTGCAGGTCAGGTGAATTGGCCATGGTAAATTGCCCGTAGTGTTAGGTAAGAGGTAAATGTAGGGGTATGGGTGGGTTTGCGCTTCGGTGGGTCGGTGTGGACTTGTTGAGCTGAAGAGCCTGCTTCCACTCTGTAACGTAATCTAATCTAAATTATGACACATGATAAAACATCAAGTGATATAACGACATCAAAACAGAAGCACATTAAAAATAGGAGTAGGATAGGTCATCTGGCACAACGACCTGTCGAGCCATTCAATAATATCATGTCTGATCTTTTTATGGACTCCGATTCACTTACCCACTCTCTCATGATAACTCCTAATTCCTTTTCTGTTAAAGAAGAACTACCTTAGCCGTCAAAGTATTCAAGGAGGTAGCCTAAACTCCACAAATTCCATGGATTCACTGTCATTTTGATGAAGAAGTTCCATCTCAACTTGATACTACTTCTGCTCCCTTTTGTTTTGAGTTTATGATCCTGATATCTAGTTTCACCCGCCAGTGGAAATAACGTTCCTGCCTCTATCTTAGTTCGTCCTTCCATAATTTTGTCTCAGGTCATTTTCAAGGTTGTGAATTTTCCTGCTTTAACTAGCCTCCCAGGCAGCAACTTTCAGAACCCGCCATATTCAGCATAAAAATGTTTTCCTGACTCGAAGTCCTGTGTCTTCCAGTTGAAAGTTCTGTCTCCTTCGTACTGACGCTTCGAATTCAAGTAGAAGCTGTTTTCCATTCAACTTGGCCATGGTCCTGATAAACTGGGCGATCTTTACCAGGTTCCCTTCCCAGAAAACTCTCTGCTCTGAAGATATCACGATCCCAAGTAACACGCTTGTGCATATTCACTGCAACCCATGCAGTAGAATGCCATAATTCCTATGTTACGATGACCAGAACTGCACATAGTTCTCCAGCTGTGACCTCACCGAGGTTCTGCCCGATTCAGCTCCTTACTCGGAGAAATCCAGTCGACCATCTACAAGGCATATGTAAGAATTGTGATCGAAATCTCCCCGCTCAGCTGGATTGGTACAGCTCCACTAACACGCAAACAACTTGGCACCATTCAGAAGAAAGAAACCCACTTAACTGGCATCACATCCATCGACATTCCTCTCACCACCAGCAATTCTCAGCCACAACAGTGCATACCATTTGCATGATTCCGTTCAGAAATTCATAAAAATTACATTGAAAGCAACTTGAAATTCTATGACTTCGATCATCGAGTAGTATAAGTGTAATGGGTGCAAATATGCTACACATGTAAGTTATCCTCCAAGCCACTCATTATAGCTATAGTCTTTGGTTCTTCAGTGTCACTAACTTCACTTCCAGAAACTATCTCCTAAGTTAAATGTGGTTGAACTACCCAGTTCTCATTTACTTATCCCCATGTGGATCTCAAACTGATCTCGATGCTAACTGCTGCTCATCTGCGAATGCCAAACTGCTCCAGCTGACCGATCCATATGTGCCTTAACACCACAAAGTCGAGCATTCCCCTAGATCTAAGACTGACGGTAAAGCAATCGTCATTGAAACATTAAACTAACTGCTCATCGAACATTGACAAAATTATAATTCAAATTCAACATTCACTGTACCTTTAACTATACGAACATAACAGCGAACCCTGAATCTGGCCTAACTCTGATGATACATTTAAACAGCACCTTAAGCCATTGCATTGCAGTTCCATTCATACTGCATCGTTCATTGAATATAAAGACTGATCCTTAGACTAATCATTTAAAGGTGACCACTATCCATATGTCCAAAACCACACATGTCCGCATAATATAGTGAACACCCAAGCCCATTATCTCCATCCCAACATCACGAAATCTCTCCGGCTCATAAGAACCTCGAAACATATCTGACTCTCAGGAAACAACATTTGCAATGGCCCCTATCCTCATAGTAAAACGCTGCATAGCAACGTGTCCCATGCAAAGAAGAAAAAACATATGCAAACAGGTCGAAATAGAAGACACTCTCCTCAGCATGCACTGAACATCTCTATGCAACGTCCCCTACAACAAACACTCCTGTTTAAAGGCTTATGCCCAAAATGGCGATTGTCCTGCTCCTCGGTCGCTGCCTGAAATGCTGTGCTTTCCCAGTGCATGCGTTTCGACCCTGACATCCCTCATCTGGCAGCCTCATTTTGTCCACAGTATTGCATAATCCTATTGTAATAATCTCACCGGCATGGTTCTCTAAATGTCAACATATCCTAACTCAATATCGCACTCGCCACAATCTCATTCACAGACAGATACTTCCCCAGCCTTCTCTCATCACCAAACTCGCCAACTTAGTCCCACTATTTCTGATGTTTGAACGGTCGTCAGACAGGAAGACTTTTAGTGGAGGTTAGATATTGGTGTACAATCAACAACATGGTGGGGTTGTTTTATTCACTTGTGTGATGTGGGGTCGCTGATGTGACAGCTATTATTGCTGGTTACAAGTTGCTCTGTAAATTTGGTGGTATCAGATGCAGATGCAGGGAACCCGGCAACACTGGCAGGGAGCAAGTTCCAGGATTTTGACACAGTGACACTGAAGGATCAGTGATACAATTCTGTGTGACAATGATGAGTGAATAGAAGGGGAACTTTTTAGTGGTCGATGTTCTCAAGCAAATGTTATCTTGTCTTTCTATAGGATAGTGGTCTTGATTCTGGATGTTAATGACGAAAGAGTTTTTAAAAGTATGTACAATGCATCATGGATATGGCATCCATTGCTAAAAAGCAAAGATAATGTTGAGTGTCTTGTGCGCTGTTGAAAGTGCACCCATTCAGGCAAGTGTGGGGGATTTAATCACTTGTCACTGTGGAATGACGTTGAGGAGTCAGAAGGCATGCAATAGTCTAAGCATCTGAACTGCTCTTTCAGCTAGTGTACGTATCTGATTAGAACAGATGAGTTTCCACTCAATGTTAACCCACACTATGTTGTTTTAAGAGATAGGGAACTCGTGGATAACCAGGCAAGCGTCAATACTGGATTTTTTTTTTAAAAAGTAGTAGAGATAGAAATTGCATGCAGAATGTCTCCCGTTTGTATAGGTGCAATATTACGTGCATTGGATCGAAAGGTGCATCAGAGCACTGGAGCAAATCAAAACTTGACAGAGATTCAGAGAGATTATAAATCACATTTGTCCAATACTGGGAAATGCACTCGAGAAATGTTTAAGACATTTACACTTCCCAGTTTCTTTATTCTCTGAAGCACAGTCAATTTCTACAGATGGACACTCGATGGTAGACGGAGGTTTGAAGACATTGATCATACGTGAATACCCAAATAATGGAAAGCTACTGTGCTCACAGAAAGTCTTATAAGTGTGAAGGAAAGCTACTGAGATCATGGCGAACGTAACTTCAATAGGATAGAAATTATCAAGAAACACAAAGAGATTTGAGTGATGTAATGATGGAGGGATGAGGAGTTGTGAGACTTACTCATCTGGTCTGTCACAAATCTGAAGAAGACCATGGAAAGGGCGAATTCTGTATTGCTCACTTTTATTTTGTGAAATACTCAACTGTCCTTTTTTAACTGAAGACAGTGGCATGCCTATCCTTAAAAATACAGACCTGAGTTTGATTCTTGAAATTCAGTCATTGACTGATCATTGAGGCAAAGTCATCATCACGAGGTCTCAAGCTGGACCAGGGAATATTTGAAGGACCATTTGCATTGTACATTGAAATCGTTTCCAATTCATTTTAGTTACTTCATGTGATCAGTACTGTCCATTCATGAGGGTATTTTCCCCAAGTAATTCCACACACTAAATATTTTTCAGTGGCAGAGGATTAGTTCAGCTGTCGTCATCTGTTTGTTCCAACTTTTTAAGAAGCAAAAAACATCAAATTGGAATATTGTGCAACGTAAATATCCCCGTGGAGATAGTGATCAGCATAAAATTAAGATACTGCTAATCGTTTACAAGAGAATCAAACTGAGGGGGATTGCCTGCAGAAGGTAGTGGCACATTACTGCGCACTGAAAATGCGCGATCTGGTTCGAACAGTGAGAAAAATATTCTACCTGGTGCTCGGCATCATTGGCTTTCCTGGTAAGTGAAGACAATCACTGAGTTTGATCAAATCCCTGCCTGAACTAGTTTCTGCGGTTACCGAGTGAGCAAGAATGTTACTTCATCAGCACATTAGCTCAAATATTTCGGACATATTTCTGCAGTTTCATATGCTGCTACCACTGTTTCAGCCTTTCCTCACTAAGTTATTGCAGTCAGTGCTGGTCCATTCCAGGGAGGGAACAAAGTCGCTGACGCATATTATATGAAGGACTATAATCATTTCTACGGTGATTGAATAGAACGAAATTGGGATATTAATGTTTTAATCGTTAAGGTTTAGAAACACTTTTTAACCAGAAACTTTTAAAAAGAAGCATTTCCAAGAAAACTCATGGCCTGATAAAAAAGGAACAATATGCAATTCCACTGAACATATTATAACTCAGGCAATGGCTGTCTGAACACGAGGGATTGAGAGAAGCAAGTACTTTTAAATAAAGGTAGGTTAGCAGGTAGAAGCGTCTTCATCAGCAGAACAGTTCTTTAAGGGTAGACTATATCGTTAGCTGGAGTGGGCTGGTGGCGGCAGGGAGTTCTTCCAGTTGCTTCCAAGAAATACAAGAACAGAATGTCGTGGATATGTCAGAGATATGTGATGAAGTTGTTCTAGGCACATGGTAATGGACCACATCTCATACGTTTATTTCAAGTTTTTGAGAGGAAGATGATGGGGAAAGCAGGTTCTGCTGTTTGCAGAAATTTGACAATGAAGAAATCTATTGCAGTTATGCTAAATTAGTAAGACGTTTGAGCAAGGATACAGAAATTATCCTACAGTGAAGCTGATATACTCTGAAGATTGTTGTTCAGGCAAAAGTGTTGTATCTTTTATCTGATGTCCGAATTACGTACATTTCGAAAAGTTTTTCCAAATCATGGGCCAGTTCATGTTTTATCTCCCTCTCTCCCTCTCTCTCTCTTTCTCTCTCTCTTTCTCTCTCTCTGTCCCCTCTCCCTCTCCCTCTCTCGCTCTTGCTCTCTCTCGTCGACAATTTCTTCTGTTATATTTTTCAAAGAACAATTGTCAGTATCTTCTGCAAAAAACCGAGCGACGGAGTTCCATGGCAAAAAAACTCAAAAGCAAAAATATTGAACAACGAAGGTAGGTGCCACTATCAGAACAGACCTCTGGTTGAAAACAATGAATATTTCTCCAATTAAAAGTAAGGGCTTTGTTAGCGCTGTAGAACATCGTAACCTAGGGCTTCAGGAACACAATTCTTTGAAGTTCGCATCATATAAAGACAGTTTGGCTAAAAATGTGAGCCGGGACCATATGTTTAGTTTACACTGGACGTTCTTTTGGTATCTCCTGGAGTAATGTGTCCAGTTATGATCGCTGTGTTGTGGAAAAGACATGATTAAGAGTTAAAGGGTTCAGAAAAGGTTTTCCAGAATGTTGTCGGGAATGAAGTGTGTGCATCAGAAGGAGAGGCTGGTTCTATTTTCACTGCAGCGTCGGAGGTTCAGGGCTGACCTGACAGTGATTTAAAAAATCATGACGAGCATAATTTATGCGAATTGCAAGTGTTATTCCTTAATGTGAGGATTTTCAAGACATTGGATCATAATTAGAAGGTGAGAGGAGAAAGGTTTCAAAAAAAAACACGAAGGAATTTTGCTTTTAAACAGAGAGCAATTTGTATGCAGAAAGAACTTCCAGAGGACGTGCTAAATACCCAAACGATTATAACTTTTAAAATCCGTTCGGTTACGTGCATGAATTAGAGATGTTTGGAGGAATATTGGTCAACTGTGGGCAGGTGGTACTAGTTGAGTTTGGGATTATGGTCAGAATGGACTATTTGGACTAAAGATGCGGTTGCCGCGATGTATGACTCTGTGATCCACTTACGCTATGACTCCATCAGCACTGCCAACGGTTGATGTCACAACAGCATTGGTCAGGAAGTGGAATGTTTCACGTTACACCACTGACTGTAAATTACTGTCAAGATTGGTGAGTTGTGAACTGTTCTGAAGCTAGGTACTTGGGTAGATTAAAACAACTGCTTCATTTCACTGTTTAATGGAGTATCCTACGTGATCGATTTATGCCAGTGTGGTAAACAAAATTCTGACGACTACCAGCAATGTTATATTCTGCATTTCTTCGAGCTGAGCCATCTATTACTCCGAAATCAGGCCGGATATGTATTGACATATAAGTAAAATTACTCGATTAGGATGAAATTGTAACTGATTGTGATTGCATGATTCCAATGATGCAGTATTTAAAGCACAGAACTTGGCATTTGGGACAACTATATCTGACAACATTAAAGCTACACTCAGCCTTCTGTCTATTACACATCTTCTTGGGCACATATAAATGCATGAACACATACTGCCATTTCTGGCTTGCTCAGAAAGAATGCTCACCTTCTCTTAACAGTTTTGCTTGAATGCTCATTCTCCACAACATTAATATTTTGACATCCTCGGATCAAATAGTACCTGCCTTTGAGTTGCTTCTAGTGTGTAATTGCTATGGGCTGCTATTGCTTGAAAGTGGAATTGCAAATTCTATTGAAGGAAGAATCAGGAGCTTCAGGAAGAGCTCTCCTTTATCATGAATGTTGCACCTTCCGTCTTTGGCATTACCTGAACTGCAATTGGTCTGAAAGAAACAGGTAGTTTATAATCTGACTGTGCATTTGTTCCTCGTTCAAAATTTTACTCGCCCACTTTCCTCTTCTTCTTGCGCACATCCCATATGTATTAAAACTGGAGGCGTGAGTTTCAGTGTTGGGTCAATTCAAATTCTTGATCCTCTAACTGTTTACTTTGACGTGTTTGTGTTGATGAAATCGAACACTTACCACTTAAGTTCCATGAAAGAAAATGTTTGTCTGTATTGATCATTGCTTTTTTTTCCCCTTTTCTCTCTCTTAAAGTCAATTTAGTGACGGTTGGAATTCTACTTCGGGGTAACTGTGGCCTCTCATCCTGCAGCAGACGCTATCTGCTGGCCATGGCAATAGTGGATCTATTGGTCGTTATCATTGAGATCATACTCGAAAGAATCAAACATGATTTTTTCCCACCATCATTCTTGGACATTACCCCAGTGTGTACTGTTCACTATGCTTTGTGCCGTCTACTCATAGACTGTTCTGTCTGGTTTACCATCGTTTTCACCTTTGATCGATATGTCATCATTTGTTGTGAGAAACTCAAAACCAAATACTGCACTCAAAAAACCGCAACTGTCGTTCTTGCAACAATCAGCTGTCTGCTTTTTCTAAAAAATATTCCTACCTACTTCAGATTTGAACCTTATGAGATCATTGACAATGTACCATGGTACTGTATTAATTCAGGTGCATACTATTATGACCCTGTGTGGAGAGGTTTTAACGACTTTGAAAAGATCCTAACACCAATATTCCCTTTCGGTTTAATACTGTTCCTCAACGCCCTGACAGTCAAACACATTTTAGTGGCCAGTCAAGTCCGGAAAAGTCTGAAGGGTCAGACTAAGGGAAAAAATTCCAGTGACCCAGAGATGGAGAGTAGAAGGCAGTGTATAATTTTACTTTTCGTCATTTCTGGAAGCTTCATATTTTTGTGGCTGCTGTACATTTTATCTTATTTTGATATTGACGCCGCTTTAGATAGGGATGGGGAATATGCATTTGAAAGAGTTGCATACATGCTGCGAAATTTGAATTGCTGTACGAACACCATTTTCTATGCGGCATCTTTGTCCAAGTTCAGAGAGAAGCTCAAGAACCCACTGGAAGCTATTTTTGCTTGAAATATTCAACCCAGCAACAATCAAAGCAACTGAGTCACCATCACTCAGTGTGGAGATGTCGTAAGAAGAAAATATTATGAGATGTATGAGCGACCTTATCAATTGGGAACAGAAAGTTGAACAATCTGAGGAAAACTGACAGCTGTTGTCAGATGCCAAATTGAAAATGGCGAATGAGGTGATATGATCCTGGGATGGCCTGAAATGAATGAAAAGAAGGAAGCAGTCACTTGAAAGAGTTTCACAACAACAGAAAAAATGAAAACACAGAGTCCACAGAGGAAATAAAAAGACAAGAATTAGCAGCAGAAGGAGGCCGTTTATATTTCTGAGTCTGCTCGACCATTCACACAGATCAGGGCTCATTATCTGCATCAATATCAGTTTCTTACACCACATCGTCTCCTGTTGTTGTTAAACTGAAAAGTTGAACTCTCCTCGTGGTGAGGTGAGATTATCAGCTGAGAGCTGTAATTTACAAATGTTGTCAGATATGCCGAAGAAGAGTCATCAAAGCAGCTAACGTTCGGTTGACCAGATATAAAAACGGCAGGAGGGCAATCGAATTTCCTCCCGCAGGAGAGATAATGAAGCTGATCGCAGTTTCTCCTCCATTAGGTCTCAGCTCCTTACATCCGCTCAGGCAAAGCAATCACACCATAAGAAAATAAAATACTTTGCATATGGCAAGTCTTCATGTGTAATTACTCTATATATTCTAACGAAATTCACAATGATAAACAAGTTTTCGTGCTTTTCTGGTCGAGTCACTACTGTCACCCCTCCACCAGACTCAAGCTCTGGGATTTCGCGTGGAAAACGACAGCAGAGTTGGGAAGTGAAATAATAGGTCATCACACAAATGGGGGAATGGTACACTTCCCTGTTGATGGTAAGCATTAACAGTCACTCAGAGCTAAACTGAGGGCTGTTCACGTGCTCCATCTGCACGTGTAAATACTTTCAGAATATACAATTTGCAGAAAGCTCTTTTTCGAGCTTCAAGTGAATTGAAGGATGCAATTTCCATTTTCATGACTTGCTGACTCTGAACTCGATATCAGGCTGTTGCTGAAAACTTCATCGATTACATTGCCTCCTCAGACTGGATTACACTACTGCTTAACTCACAGATTCCACGCTGTATTAACTGGATAATAGCGAAAGAAACGTGTTCTGTTCACCAACTGTCACGACCTCCCAATCATCAATTCTTCCCATCTCCTTGCTGCCCACACTCAGACCCCTATTAACTATCATCCTGAATTACATAAGGTTGCTCTTGTATATCAATCTCTGCATGGCCTCTTCCTATCCAAACATAGCAACTGCTAATTCTCTATTACTGGATTTATGTTGATTGCCTCCTCCAGCCACTTTGTTTCTCCTTACTTCTATAACATACTGGAGTCTTGGAAGTCCCAAAGCTCTCTTGTCGCGATCAGATCTCCGTCATTACAAACGCCTGCAGCCCTTCCATTTGCTGCAAAGCACTTCAACTCTGTTATGCTACCTGTCTTTAAAATGGTCCTGCCTCTAATATTCTCCATAACACCGTGCTATCTATGACAATCTCCAGCTTTGACAACATCTACAATTTAGTAAAGCTCCGCCAGCGACAAGCATTTTGGTCTCGCTTCATGCAACGAGTGCCTGCAGCACGCACAGTCTCAGTTACACCATGCAGACATCACAACGCTTCCCATGTGTTTCACAGTTTCCATCCCTACGGCAAAAAAAAACAATCTCCGCTGGTTCCTTTGTCACTCTTACCTATGTAACTCCTCCACCTGCTAAGTTCGCCATATTTCTGGAACCTCTTCCAGACAGAAAGTGTTCATTGCCGCGTACACCTGCACATGAAATTAACACTCCGTATTTCCTCCAGTTAATCTCCAGTTACTGCCATCTAATATCTATTATCGTCTCTATATGTGACTATCGCTGCAGCTTCCAACATCCCCCACACACATTCCCATTTTTTCTAAGCTACGCCAATCACTCTTACCCTCTCAACATTTTATCAACCCTGACATGATACAACCGTCTAAGTATCTGCAAATCTCTTAAATTCATCTCACCGATTCTGCATTCGTGATGCATTCGGGCCTTTCCAAAAGCCCCGCCATGTGCATACATTCAAACTAATGACCATTAATCTGTGAGTGCAACACACCTTATAATGCATACCATCGCTGCAAATTCTGCCTATGCCCCCTGCACCATCTACACTTGTCGGGTGCATTTCGTTAACACCTTCCAAACACAAAAACATGCCCATGGCTGTGACCACCTTCAGACCGAATAGACCTCCGCATCTTTGTACATTACTTCGTCCACGACAAATGCGAAGTATGTTTCTACCTGTCTCATTCATATATGTGTCAGCATTTGCACTGCAGAATTTATCGAATGCTGCAATTTTGCAGGATGGTTTATTTTGATGATTACTGCAGGTCACTCCTCCTAAACACTTTCTGGCGATTTTGACTGGAGTTCACACTTCTCAAACTTCATTTACTGTGATGCTGCCTGCATGCCACTCTGTCTGGCGTATTTTCCAGTAACGCACGCTGCAAGCCATTCTTCCATTCTTCCCAGCCAGATCTTATGCAACAGTTTTCAGAGGCTTTCGAGAGAGAACTCATTTTCTCGTGACATGGAGACTCCACCACAGCCAGATGAGAAACTTTGTGGAATACCATGCTCCTCACATCCCTGGCTGCCTTTGGGAAGAAGACCTGCAAGACAGCCGAGTGGTTTGAAGCCACGGCAACCGACATACTGCAAACCTTGAAGCCAAGCATGGCGCCGCAGCTAAGTACAAGCCGTCAGCTCACTGGAAGTAATTCCAGACTCACAGGGCTGTCAGGTGGAAGGTTCAGCAGACTTCCATGTGTTGCACTGTCATTTACAGGCCACAGCTAAATGAGTAAAGTTAGGCAGACACTTTAATGGGAAACATGAGGAGAATATGCAAAGGCATCAAGAAGACACTAGAACCAGCTATGAGCAAAACAGGACCGCCTAATCCTCTAATGATGAAGTAATAACAGAAAATGCCAGCAGATGAAGAAGTGGAATGAACACTACTCTGATCTCGATGCCAGAGATTATACCATGCCTGCTCCAGTACTTGATGCCATCCAGTGCTTATATAGTCATACAGTCATAGAGATTTACAGCACGAAAGTAAACCCTTCAGTCCAACACGTCCATGCCGAACAGATATCCTGACACAATTTAGTCCCACCTGCCAACACCTGGCCCTTATCCCTCCAAACTCTTTCTATTCATCAGCCTATCCAGATGCCTCCTAAATGTAGCAATTGTACTAACCCCCACCATTTCCTCGAGCAGCTCATTCCATACACGTACAACCCTCTGAATGAAAAAAGTTGAACCTTTGGTCTCTTTTATGTCTTTCCCCTCTCACACTAAAACTATGCCCTCTGGCTCTGGACATTCCTCTCCACGGAAAAGACTTTGACTATTTATTCTATCCGTGCCCCTCATGATTTTGTAAACCGTTATAAAGTATCCCCACAGCCTCTGACACCCCAGGGAAAACAGCCCTAACCTATTCAGCCTCATCCTATAACTCAAATCCTCCAACCCTGGCAACATCCTCGTAAACATTTTGGAACCCTTTCAAATTTCACAATATCCTTCAGATAGGAAGGAGACCAGAATTGCACGAAATATTCCAACAAAGGCCGATCCCATGTCCTGTGCAGCCGCAAAATGACCTCCCAACTGCTGTAGTCAATTCTCTGACCAATAAAAGGAAAGCATATCAAACGCATTCTTCACTATTCCATCAACCTGTGACTCCACTTTCAATGAGCTATGAACCTGCATTCCAAGGTCTCTTTGTTCAGCAACACTCCCAAAGACCTTACCACTAAGTGTATAAGGCCTGCTAGGTTTTGGTTTCCCAAAATGCAGCACAATATGTATCTAAATTAAACTCCATCTGCAAAGGTCGATGGAAGTGACGTCAACAACTACAGAGACATCTCTCTCCTCAACACTGTCGGCAAAGCCTTTGATCGAGCCATCTTGACTAGCCTGCAGAAACTGGCAGACTGTTGAGACCCAGGGGCACATTGCAACATCCGAGTTAAAAGTGAAGACATGAACTTTTCCCTTCCCAAATGCAGGAGAAGGGCAGAGAACAGTAAAAGCCCTTGTACGTCACTTTCTCGAACCTCACCAACGTGTTCAACCCGGTCAGCAGAAAGGACTTTTTTTTTGAAGAAAAGACCTCCTGAACATCAGCTGCCCCCACGAAACTGCTGACTATGACAGCATCCTTCCACGCTATCATGAAAGAGACCATGCTGTCCAATGACAGCTCTTCTGAGGCTTTCAACATCCACAGCGGCATCAAACAAGGCTGTATTCTTGCTCCCACACACTTCAGGATTTTTTTTCGCAGTGCTCCTGAAACATGTATTTGGCACCGTAACGGAGGGGATTCAGCGAGGCACCAGATTAGTCGGCAGGTTCTTCAACGTGGGCTGCCTCAGATTCAAGGCAAAACATTGTCCGACGATCATCAGGGGCATGCTGTTTGCCGATGATGTTGCTGTTGCAACATACAAACATCAGCAACTCCAGTTACTGACAGACCGCCTCTCTCATGTGTGCAAGAATTTTGGGCTGAGTATCAGCCTGAAGAAGACGAGTGTCCTGCGACAGGACACAGAGGGACCGCAAGTCATCAACTTCGATGACCTTGAACTCAACGTCATCCATCAGTTTACGTATCCTGGCTGTACCATCGTGAAAATTTAAGCACACTGCCGTGTTGCACCAAAACCTGGACTCCATATTACAGACAGGAGAGGAGACTGAACACCTTCCTTTTGAGGAGCATCTGCCTAATCCTGAGCATGTCCTGGCAAGACAGAGTATGCAACACCACGGCCTATCTCGCATTGGCCTTCGCAGCATCTGCACTCTGCTCAAGCCACAGAAACTAAACTGGCGGGGCCCCTTCCACAATTGGAGGATAGCCACATCCCAATGGATATCCTTTATGGAGAGCTTCCATCGGGGAAGTGATCCACTGGACGTCCCAATCAGTGCTTCAATGACATTCTGTATGAGAGATATTAAATCGGTATGTAGACCTTGCAAAAGACATGCATCTGATTGCACGGGTTGGAGAAGCACCCTGAATCAACACTTCGAAACAGGGGCAAAGAAGCTGATGAGCACTGCAGCAGACATGCTGAGTGCAGCCATTCTAGTCGATCAACGATCACATACAGATATGACCTCTGCGACCGGTCTGTCACTACAGCACTGATCTCTTCAGTCATAAGCGACTTTGCTTCAATGAAGCAGAACGCTAATACAATGCTGATGGAACATATGGTCAGCCATAACGGAAAGCGGCCCCACATGCCATTCTTCCTAGTTTACTTTATTGTGATTCTGATCGTGTGCCCAACTTCTCAGGCGATTTCACTCTGATTCTGCCTGTCTGTCACTTCTTCCAGATTGCTTCTCTGCAATGCTCACTGCAGTCAACTCTTATTTGTCTGTTCTCTGAAGATGCTCGCTCTAGGCGACACGTTGTAAATTATTTCACCAAGGTTCTAACTGTGGTAAACTTCTCCGAGACTGTTACTCTTCCTTGACGGTTCATTGTGATGGTCACTGAAGGCCACTCATGCTAGATTGCTTCACTGCATTAAGAGATGCCAATCTGCATCACTGCAATATTGATTGCAGGCCTGTCTTTGCTACCTGATCTACTATGATGCTGACAGCAGATCACTCTTCCAGACTGTTTCTCTGAGTTATTCACTGCAGAATTGTCTTCCTTGAATTCATCATTATAATGTTGACTTACGCTAATCATGGTGGGCGATTTCATTTTGATGACTGCTGCAGTCCAGGTCTCTCAGCTATTTTCTCTACAGTTTGAATTCAGGTCGCTCATCCCTATCAGACTCATTATGATGCAAACTGCAGTCCACTTCTTCCATGTGTTTTCATTGTGATTTGCACTGAGACCAGTTATCCCTGTTTGGTTCAGTGATGTTGCTTGCTGTCCACTTTTCCCAGACACATTCACTGAATTAGTAACTGCAGATCACTCTTCCAGACTGTTTCTCTGAGTTAATCACTGCAGACTTTTCTTCCTTGAATTCATCATTATAATGTTGACTCACGCTAATCATGGTGGGCGATTTCATTTTGATGACTGCTGCGGTCCAGGTCTCTCAGCCATTTTCTCTACAGTTTGAATTCAGGTCGCTCATCCCTATCAGATTCTTGATAGAAAAAACTGCAGTCCATTTTTTCCATGTGTTTTCATTGTGATTTGCACTGAGACCAGTTACCCCAGTTTGGTTCAATGTGATGTTGATTGCTGTCCACTTTTCCCAGGCACATTCACCGAGTAATTAACTGCAGGCCACTCTTCCCGGACTGCTCCACTGAAATCCTAAAATTATACACTGTGGCACTGAGTTGCAGACTGCAGATTCCTTTCCCAGTCTGCTTCACCACCATGTTGACTGCAGACCACTCTTCCCAGACTACTTCACTGAAATTGTGTCTCCAGGCCGATATCCCCAGTCTCCCTTTCCTGTAGTGCAAACTTCAATCGCTCCTCCCAGATTTCTTCCCTTGATTGCTCACCTCAGACCACAACTCCCATTCTGCATCATTATCATTTTGCCTGAAGTCCAAAGTCCCTGACGACTGCTTTGACTGTGGGCCATGCCTTACAGGATTTTACCCAGTAATGTTCATTGCAAGTCATTCTCACAATCAACCTTCACTGAAATTTTGACTACAGAACCATCTGTCCCATTTGTATCAACGATGAACTCGACAGACTGCTCTTACCAATACTTTTTACTGCAACTTGACTGATCACCATTCTTAACAAACTATTTTACTGCATTTGTCACTGCAAGACGCACTTCGCAGTCTGCATCACTGTTCTGCTAACTTCACGTGACCCGTCTCAGGCTGTTGCAGTACCACGTCGACCCCAGGAATCCTCTTCTTAGACTGTCACGGCGATGCACACTGCCAGACAATTTTTATGGCCTGCTCCACTGAGATACTAACTTCAAATCACTTTTCACAGACTTTCTACGAGTTTCTCACTGCAGGTCACGCTTGAAAGACCGCTACATTATGACACCCACTGGCAGCGATTCTTCTTCAATTGCATCACTACAATGCTGTCGACAGGCCAATCTCCTTCAATACCATACTAAATCCAGTCAACCCTTTGCAGACTATTTTACCGTGAAGTACACTGCAGGGCACTTTTCCAGGTCTCATTTATTGCGTTGCTCACGGTTGACTACTATTTACAGACATTTTCCCTGTGATGATAACTGCAGGCCACCTCTCACACACTGTTTTAATGCAACCCTGATTTCAGGCCATATTTCCTAGGCTGTTTTACGTCCATACACTCTTGAAGCAAATCTCACTCGCATGGTGCACTGCAAAACCCATGACCCGATATTGATCCCACTCTGCTGTCCGATGATGCTGACTGTAGCCCATTGATCCAGGACTTATTCACTGTCCTACTGACAGCATGTGTTTCTTGCTGGATTATTTCATTGCGAGGCTCAGGGCAGGGAACTTTTCCAGAGTTCTTCACAGAGATGCTAACTTTAAGTCACTCTTCGCCGACTGTTTTACTACAATGTAAACTTCAGGTACAGCTCATGGACTGTTTCACTCAATAGCTGGATGATAACAATTCTTTGTTGATTGTACCAGTGTATTAATCACTGCATGGCATTGTCCCTAGGATTTTGCATTGAGTGTGAACTGCACGCCACTCTGTCCAGGTTGCTTCACTATGCTGCTCACAGCAAGGTCTCTACCAAACTTCTGTCACCGCAACGCTGACTGTATGCCAAACTTTCCAGAGTGCTTCACTGAGTTTATCAATGAAGATCACGCTTCGCAGTCCGTCTCTCTGGCTGACCACAGCTCATTCTTTCGAAACTATTTGATCATGACCGTGCCAAGAGTGGTTTGTTCTGTACAAATATCCGTACTTTATGTGTCTCGTAAGTGCTTGATGGGGACATTGCAGAGTGCGTTTTGCGTCTGCTTCCATTCATGTTTTGAACCTATTCTCATAAATATTTGCTGTGAACAATGAAGATGGAGAGTTACAATGCATTTAACCCGAGGAGAATTGCCAATTGTGTCACTTCTCATACTTGTGACGCGTGTTTGATGTTTGTGTAACCTTGCAGGAAGTATACCTGCTCTCTATTCAGATATCATTTTTCTCTTATTATGATTGCTGAGTGGTTCACTCGTGTTAAAGGGAAAAAAGTGAGTGAGGACTTTCTTATATTTGAAACAGGGCGAGAACACTGCCATTGTTGAGTATCTGAACACTGGTCCAACAACACATCAGAGGGGAGGAGAGTGTTTCAATATGTGAAGAATAATAGGAAAGTTAGATGAACTTAGACTTTTCGTCAGTGCTGGGATCGTTTTTGTTGAACGAGTTGCAAGACTGGCAGATAAAGTTGTTCCAGGGATGAAAGGAGTGGGGGATTTGCGTAACTGGTAAAGCAACATCTCATAGCTGTATTGGAGGAGGATACAACAGACGACCTGTGCATAAGGCAATCTGCTTTGAACTCAAAAGTAGGAAAGGTGAAATCATAATCTTTATAGTACATAAAAGACCTCCCAACTGACAGTGGCATGTCGAAAAAAAGTTGTAGACAGATTTTCAAAAGATTTAAAAATAGCAAGGTTTATGCAATGTTAACTTCCCCGAGATTGACTGAAACTCATTGCATGCTCGGAGTTTGGATGGGACTGGATTTTTTATGACCAATCAGGAGAATTTCTAGACACAACACGTAAACAGTTGAAACAGGGAAGTGATTCTCCTGTTTCTAGATTCGAGGAATGAGCACAGCTAGATGAATGAAGTTTCAAGACTGGAGTATTTAGAGAGTAGTGACCGTAATGGCACGAGTTTTAAAATGTTCATAGATCGGGACAACAGAAGACTCCCAATGAAATTGTCAAATTGGACGAAGGCAAATTATAACAATATTGGGCAGGAACGTAGATCAGTAGTGGGGGTTGTAACCTTTGTCAGAAAGAAGAAAAAGAAGCACACATAAGGTAGAGGAGGATAGAGAATAACAAAGCCCTTGAAGTAGATAAGGAAAGAAGGAATTATCTTAAACAAGGAAATAGAAAGGCTAAAAGAAGTCATGAAAAATCATTAGAAAGTAGGTTTAGGAAGAATGCCAAGTATTTTTTTTACCAAAATGAAGGAATTGGTAGAAGATGATCTTAGGTAAGAGAATGTAGAGTTTTTAAGCCAAGTTGCGAAAGGAAAGGAAGAGGTATTATGCGCCATAAAATGTATAAAAGTAATTAATTCCCCGGGCACTGATTGAACCTACCCCAGAATAGTGAGGAAGACAGGTGAAGTAATTGCTGAAGAACTAAAATCTATCTTTCTCTCCCCATGGGCACAAGAAATGTCTCAGCGGAATGGAGAGTATTCAATGCTCTCCCATTCTTTAAAAAGGGTAGTGGGGATTATCCTAGAAATTAAAGACTTGTGAGCGTAATATCAGTTGTCGGGAAACGTATGGGAAAACATTTTTCATGACAGGTGTGACACACAATTAGAAGCAAATGGAAGTATTCGCAATTGACAGCATGGTTCTGTGCGAGGGATCCCGCGCCTCACTAAATTGATCGAGTTTTACTGAGGAAGTGACAGAGATGATGGATCAGGGAAAAGCTGACATGGGCATCAGCAAACGTTTGACAAAATCATTCGTGGCAGACCAGTAAATAAGGGAAGTCACTTGGTATCAAGAGAGAGCCGGTAAGATGGATGCAGAGGGCAAAGTGAGGACTGCAGATGCTGGAGATCAGAGCTTAAAATGTGTTGCTGGAAAAGCGCAGCATGTCAGGCAGCATCCAAGGAACAGGAGAATCGACGTTTCTGGCATTCCTGAAGTTGGATGCAGAGCCAACTTAGTCACATCAGGCAGATAGAAGAATGCCTTTCAGAATGGAGGGCTGAGACTAATGTTGATCCACTGGGATCATGGCTGGGACTCGGCTTTCATGATCAATATAACAGGAGAAAAATGTACCTGTCCTGATCAGTAAGTTTGGAACGATAAATTATTGGTGGAATCATTATTATTGTGCAGGATTTTCAAAGGATACAGCAGGATATAGATAATTGGAGGGCACGGGTACAAATATGACAGGTAGTGTTTAATCTGGATGAATGTGAGGTGATGCATTTTGGAAGGTGAAGTACTGATGAAAATTAAAAAACTGCATGGCAGAACCTCAAGGCAGAGTATTCCAAAACAAGCCAGATGCCTTCGAAATATTTTAAGAAGTAAGCCTAGATCTTAACTTTTTTCTTAATTTAACGACAGATATAAAGTGGAAAAGCCAGGCTTGATGTAAGTCGTCAAATCACTCGGCTTTCAGCAAAATGCATTTTATTCAAATGCTCAAGTTGAAACATGAAAAAAAAACTGATCTTAGAGTTCCTTAGCTATGCGAAACGTAACTGACCCGATCCAGCAACTTAGTTAAGACGCTGTTCCACTTGACCAACATCCCACAAACGCACCACTTGGCAAAAAGCTAAGCTTAAACAAAAGCTCTTATAGGAAGGACGAAATCACTTCCAAAGAGATTTCCGAGTAATAAGTCAGTCAAGTGTCTTCTACTGAAGCCTGGGTTATTTCTGAACTGTAGAGCTTCTGACTCTCAGAAGCTAGATAGAACCTAAGCTGGGAGAACAGTTCACTCTCCTGCCATTGTTTACTTCGTCTCTGTCTCGACCCAACATATCTTTTTTTTTACGACCGCTGTTACAAGGGCTTTAAAGTTGTTCAAGTTGTTAAAGTGATGGAATCGTCAGAAGAGGATGTGGGTGTGCAGCTCCACAGATCACTGAGGTGGCAGTGTAAAAAAGATAAGATAGTAAAAAAGGCCGATGGCATGCTTGCCTCCATCGGAAGAGGCATTGAGTATAATGTTAGTCTACATATGCTGCAGCGCTGTGCAACTTCAATTAGACCACACTTGGAATATTATGTACAGTTCAGTTCATCACACGAATGTTGATGATTTGGAGAGGGGGTAGTGAAAGTTTACTAGGGTGTTGCCTTCTGTGGAGGATTTTAACCGTGAAGAATGGTTGGGTAGACTTTTTTGCTGGAATGCAGGAGGTTGAGAGGCGACATGCTAGAATCATGAAAGATTGTGATTGGCATGTATACGGCGGAACCTATGGGGCGTTTTTCCAAGGACGCACGGTGCAATTATTAAGGAACATAGGATCAAGCTGTGTTGGGTACGGGAAGTTTAAAAGAGATGTGCGAGGCAAGTTTTCGCAAAGGGTGGTGAGTTTCTGGAAGATGTTACCAGGGAAGGTGGTGGATGCAAACACGACAGCAACATTAAATAAGCACTCGAAATACTGATTTACAGAGTCTGTAAGTGAAGACAGTTTTAGCATTAAAGTGCAAAACGTGTCGACGCAGGCTTGGAGGGACGAATGGTCTACTCTTATAGGACAGCATAAGGTCAGATATACATTAATGCACACTGTCCAACATCCCCATCAGGTAAACCCAAGACTGAAACAACATGGGTTTTAATATAGAGTAGAAATGCCTCGAAAATGTTCCCATCTAACAAACACAGGACAGGGATAGGAGGGGGTGACAGGGAGAGGAAAGTTGTCCCTATCCTGTCCCTCATTTATCACTTCAATTACTGGAAGAGAATGGATCTACGTACAAAGTGAAATTGTGTCGACGCAGTCATCATCAAACGCACTGAGAACAGGGAGGGAACGTGGTTTGATGCTGTATAAACAGTGCTCTGCACTCCCCTCAGTAAACACCCTCAGGATTCATACAGGAACTGGTTAGATACAAAGAAGAGCACCTTTTGCAAGTTCCCCATCAATCAGTTCCAGGGACAGGGACAGCATGGCGTGAGATGCAGAGAAAAGCCATTTTTAAACTGCCTGCATCAAACACTCCAAGGAAAGGGACAGCACATACCAATTAAAGACTGAGAAGAGGATTAATTTCTTTCTTCACACAGTCTGAGTTCTTTTCCACTCTTTCCGATAGAGTCCTTTCGAATGTTTAAAGCTGAGATGGATTCTTGATCCAGTCAGGGAATCCAATATTTTGGAGAAAGTGCAGGAAAGTGGATTTGTGGAGTGTCAAAATAGCCACGATCCTTTGGAATGGCACAGCAGGCTCGAGGGGCCAAAATGTCTAATCCCGTTCCTATTTTCTTTTATTGCCTTATGCACATCTCATAATCATACTGCTCCCTATTGGGTATGATATGTAAGTTGCTGCATCTGTCCACTCTACATCCTGGTTTTACAAGGATTGTTCGAAATCAACACATTCGCCAATATATCTGAGTCTCCCCCTCATAAAGGCACGCCACTCCCACATCACTACTCCCACATCTCTACTCAGATCACAGTTGCAAAGCTATGAGCAGTTTTAGGTCGCTGACAGAAGGAAAGGTGATTCGATGCAGTGCAATGATGATTCGCTCGACTGACAGTGGGTGTGGAGGGACTGTCTAATGATGAAAGTTTGAGGAAATTGTGCTTCTGCTCATTGGAAAATATAAAGTTTGGTGAATCTTTTTCCTTCCCTGTCGAAGAAATGAAGGACTTGCCACAGAGAGAATCCAGCAGACCGTCATGATGCTGATGCTAAAGATGTTGAGGATGACTTCTGAGGAAAGAGTGCATCGTTTAGGGAATCGACTGGAATTCAGAAGAACGCAAGGAGATCTGGTTGAAAATAATGCAACTGCAACAGATCTGTTGCAGATCCACGATGATTTTTTTTAAAAAAGCAAGTAAATTTCTCTTTTCAATCCCATCATAAAATATTGCAACGGCTGGTACCAAATTAGATTACATTCCCTCTACTCTTTAATAACCTCCCTTTACACTGTCCCATCAAACACTTCGAGGCACTGTTACAACATGAGGTTACATTCGAGTGAAGCCTGTTCCGGGTGCCAACGACTGAGCAGCACAAAATAGCGAAAGACTGCATATGACTAATGCAGCAGAACATGCCGAACAATAGTTCCAATGCTTGGGAAAATATTTGATTAATGTAGTCTACACAAGAACAATAATATTAGCTTTGTAGATCCACAGTAACTTTACTGACATAGAATATGCAGCTTCAGTTGTTTATGCATAAGACATAAATATCCACACGACATTCAATGAGTGAACCTTTCTAGAGTACTAATAGTAGTTTCCAGTTACAATCCTTCAAATGTTCGTAGATATAAGTTTCTGAATCAGTTGTTGATTCACCTCGATACAAAACAAAAATTGAGGGAAATGATTCAAATAAACTTATGCGAGCAAACCAGCCTCAGACACTAAAATCAGCCCCCTTATCATTACGTGGAGATATGAGTCGTAGGTACAGAACCTGACCGACATTGGAGTAGGTTTGAGTGAACATTATAAAGACAGCCAAGAATAAAGGCAGGGGTGTTTCGTAAATCTGGTAAGAAACACAACGGTCATACCTTGTTGGGTAAAGAATTCTAATGTTAGTGCTGATCACATAATTGTGTTGTAACAGATATCATAACAGTTAGTAAAAGCGAGTTTTATATTGCATTTACTGCAACGAGTTGAATAAGCAATTTTAGATGAGCCTAAATGATGGGAAGATATCCAATTATTTGACAGTTAACCTGCTGAGGCTGGAAAATGTCTAGGCAGGAATGTACTTGAATACAGTGTCCATTTCAAAAATCTGGAAGACAGAAGATAAGAGCGTCTGGGAAACGGCACGGGACAATGGAGGACTAAGGATTGAGGACATGCCTGCCCATCTTCGACATTCAGAGATATTATTCGACTGACTGGAGATGTATATAATTAATTAATAACATGACTGATTTGTAAATATTCAAGACGGAATGAAACCAGAGTAGAACAATGTGCATTTTTCCTCGTTTGCAGAAGAAGCCCTTTGTATTTACAGAGAGTTTCTAACTACCAGTGTAGCTTCAATAAACGCTTTGATTTTAGACATGAATTTCTGGTTGTCGAGTGAATTATTTGATTATTCCATACCAAGAGCTTTCTCTGCTCTGACTCCATCAAGTACTCCTCGTGCAAGAACAACACTGAGTTAATTGTAAAGTAAATCTCTGTCCGCAGTATCATCTACTTGTTCTCACAAGACATGCGCACTGCTATTTTAAAACTGATTTTTCTGTCTCTGCAATGTTCACATTAAGCAACCTTTAGTCCCACTGAGGTAGATGTCTGCAATACACAATCCAATCCAGAGTCGTAAATCTTTGGATTTGATCAGATTTTAGCTCCTACTGTTATGTCACAACTGGTGGTGGAACATTTCCTTGCAGGGACGCGAAAAAGGTACGGGTGATGTACGTTTAATTTGAAAACTAAGCGGATTAATGTGGAGTTGCGGTATTTGTTTCCACTGTGAGAGTAGTGGGGCTTTGGAATGCATTGCCTTGAAGGATAGTTGAGGCGGGAAAGCTTACAATCTTTAAACAGTTCTTGGATGAGTAGATGAAGCGTCACAGCATTGGTCCATTGCGGGAAGGTTGGACAGGTGCAGGTAGCAGTGGGTTTTGTGGCGCTAAATACTTGAAGTTCTCAAAGGTGTCTTTGGAATGGTATGATTCCAGGAAGTGGTTGAATAACAAAGAAGGGAGATATTCATTGACTCAGAGCAAATGTCAAGAGGGTGGTGGCAATTAGTGCTTTCAAACTTTCAGCACAGGAACACTAGTCAGTCATTCTCCATGATGTACGATCCTTCACTTAAATAAGAACAATAGAGATTTCCATGCTGTTCCTGAGATTAATCATTACTCTAACTTTTCATCCAGTTTCAAATGCAAATAAACTGCTACTTACAAAGTGAATGTCTCACTCACGAAGCGAAATATTCTTTTTACGGTTTTGCAATTTTGCAATTAATAACGTAAAGATGCTCAGTTTTATTAAGTAATGATATTTTCTGTTCCAAGTAGACCAGAAAGGCAGCGGAGTAGTTGGTTGATAGCTGAACTTATTGAGGTTTATCTAATTATGTGAGGCATGCAAAAGATATATGAGAAGTGACTTTTCCCTTGGGGTGGGGTGGGTTTTTAAAGTGAGAGGAGAAGGATTTCAAGTGAACATGACGGGCAACTCTTTTCGTGTGCAGAATATACTGTCAAAGAACTGTGGTGGACGCAGGTAAAGTAAGAAAGATTAAAGGGCATTTCGTTCACTTCATGTATATGAAAGATTTTGGCGAGACAGGGACCAAGTAAAGGCAGGTGGAACTAGATTAGTTTGGGAATATGATCGCCATGGAGTGGTTTGCCTGATACCATGCTGTGTGACTCTGTGACTGCAGAAAAAGGGGTTGGGTGGGCAGGAAGACGAGGTGGCGACAGGTGAACTTAAGAAGAGGCTACGACATGGTTGGTAGGTGGGATGACTGAATATAGGCGGTGGGGAGCATGAATGATCGATGAGAGGACTGGAAGGGAACAGACAGAGGCTGGGAAGGTTCTCAGGTGATGGCATTTTCATCTGCAACCGGAAAAGATGCAAGACCTGCCAGCACACTACACTCCTCCCCGACATGCAAAAACGCAAACAGTCCTTCCAGGTGAGACAGGAATTCACATGCGTTCCCTCTACCCAGTTTACTGTACTCAGTGCTCCCAATGTGGTCTTGTCTACATCGGGAAGACCAAATGCCAATTAAAGGAATGTTTGGTGAGCATCTCAGCCAGCCTGGTAAGGGCCAACATGTCTTCCCAGTCGCTGTACATTTTAATTCCGCTTCTCACTCCCTTTCCGACATGACCATCTTTTCACTCCTCCTTGGCCACAAAGTATCAAACCAAAAATTCGAGTAACAGCACCTCAACGTTTACCTGGGCAACACAAAGCCCAGAGGGCTCAACATTGAGTTCTCCAATTTGAAATAACCTACCTTCCCGTCAACTGACTCCCTTCTCACAAACTCCCCATTCTCTTCCATTCCTCTCACCAACTAGACTAATTCCTCCCATCGATCTACGCAGGAAAATTTTGAGGCACGGTGAACGTCAGTGGACATCGCACCTCCAAACTTTCCAATCCCATCCTGCCCCGTGCATGTAAATGGGAAACGTCCAAGCTATGGACATAAAGGTGGGTGACCTGAAGGATAGACTTACTTTGAAAAGGGAATTGTGAGCGTTTGTATGCTCTGTTGCATAGAGACATGACACACCACGGTTAGACCTGACTTTCAATTCAAGAAAATCACTGCTCATTGTCTTCAGGCAAGTCAAGTCGCTGCTAAATCTACCTTTTAATCAACGCCACCTTGTTATCAGCTGTGTTGTTGCTGAGTTACTTCTCCGTGAATCTACATTTCATCCAGTAGTGTGCAATATCTACAACCTTCCATGCGTGCTCAATTCTGGTATCCAAAAAGCTTTCTATAATCCACCCTGTGCACATGTGAAGAATGCACTTGATGAAGCATAAAACGTTGCAGTTTTGAGATGGAATAACCGGACGACCCGTTGATCATAGTTGATGAATTCAATCAGGTCGATCTCAAGGATGTTTTTGCCAGATTAACAAATAGAAATGTTCTGTCTCAACAGAGGTCCACGCACCCTTGTCCATCAAAGATGGCTGCAACCGTTAAAAATCAGCCCAAAACCCTGTTCTTCTAAGCAAGGTTTCCAGGCAGAAATTGTCGTGTCAGGACCCAGTACAGATAATGATACAACGTTGACCTGAGGAAACAGAAGGGCTTCAAGGGGACTGCTTAGAATCAATGGACTATCCCATGTTCAAGAAACCAGCATAAAACCTAAGTGCATATTCCACTACTATTACAGACTTCCTATATCAGCAGATATGTAGATGACTGCTTGCCAGTGAAGTTAATCTGGATGTTCCTCGTTTGGAAACCATGATTGAACTGAAGAATCCAGTCCGCAGTGAAGCCAAGATATGGATTGTTCATGTCGGGTGTCCCTGAGATATACAGGGAGTGCAGGCATGACATCAGCAAGCCTTTAGGAACATCAAGAAGCAAAACAAAACTGAGCTTGAGATCCAGACGACACATATTTTCACCCTTCGTTTCTGACAAAGATTACACGATATAACAAGGTAAAAAGCGAAATCAAAATGTATTGCGGGCAACAGGGTGTTCCCACACGATGAGCTCTGTGCATTCTCTGCTCGCTTTGAACAGAATGACAGTGAAATGATGTCACGTGTCCCAGCAGCTTCGGATCCAGCTGTACATGAAGTCACTGCCAGAGACTTCCGATCTGCCTTTTTCAGAGGGAACCCATGGAAAGCGAAAGGCCCAGGTGGAGTTTCCAGTCGTGTACTCAAAGGCCACATCGATCCGCTGTTTTGAGTATTCACGGGCATCATTAACCTCTCTTTAATATGGCCTGATTGTCCCAGCTGCTTCAAGAGGACTACAATACGAGTGACAGAGAACAGTAATACAGTGCACCTCACTGACAACCACACGGTAGCTCTAACATCCATAATTATGAAATGTTTCAACAGGTTGGCCTCCCAGATTGCGTTGATCCCTTGAAATTCGCCTACCAGTCCAACATATCCATTGCAGAAGCAAACTTGCTCTGCCCATGCTCACGTCAGGAAGTCTGAACAAGAACGATACTGATCGAGCAAGGGAATGGACATTTCGGGCAAATTCCCTTCTTCAGAAATTGCTTGTGCCCAAAATGTTGATTCCCCTGCTCCTCGGATACTGCCTGACTTGCTGTGTATTTTCAGCACCACAATCTCGACTCTGACCACTAGCATCTTCAGTACCCCCAAAAACACTACTGATATCCGCTTCTACTTACTGTAGAGTTAAACCTTCCATACCATAATGCCAAAAAAGCTCAGCTCAAAACTCCAGGATCTAGGTCTTTGCTGCTGCCTCCACAGATGGATTCTTGACTTCTTGACCAACGGGCCATAGCCAGTGAGTATCGGAGATAATGCCTTCTCCACTTGTGCCCCCCAAGGCATAAACATGACTGTGCAGCTAAATCCCACATTAACTCCAGTAGCATGTTACTAGCTTGCGAAACCACTGTGTAGATTAGATCTGAAACAACGACGAGACGGAGTACAGGAAGGAGATAGGTGCTTAGCAGTGTCAAGGTGGCACACTTTCCATCACCGTCAGCCAAACAATGGAATGCTTGATTGACCACAAGAAGAGGAGTGTAGGGCAGACCCCGTCTGCATCAATGGTGCTGAGGAGAAACCGAATGGAAAACGTCAAGTTCCAGCACGAGGCGATCATCAGCCATTTGTCTTAGTGTACCCATGTTCACACGACGGTGAAGAAAGCACAAAAATGCCTTTTCATTCTCAACAGGCAAATAAATTTCAGCATATCCATAACAAATCTATCAGTTTCAGTAGATGCACCATATGCTGTAGTAAATCACTTTGTAACTTCTTTTTGAATTTCAGACAGATATCATTGTCTCAGGTGTTGTGTGCTTAAACCCGAAGCACTGTGCTCCATTTCAGTCTCCAATTATAAAGGTTAGGCCAGGACTTGTATCATTGTTCAAGGTCAGTGTCAATACAACTTGTGTACACTGCATTTGGAAAACATTGTACAGAATGACAGTGAAATGATGTCACGTGTCCATTTCAAGCATTCTTGGCTGAGACAAAACTTGTGACACTTCCACAAAGTTCATGGATAAACCTCTCACAGGTAGGTGAAATTGGATGTCTCACGTGTCCAGATTGTCCGCAGCAATGAAATAAGCAACTTTACAATGCACTCAAACTGAAGGAAATGCCAAATTGGAGGATGCCATCCAGATGAGATGCAGTTACCGGAAAAATTCATTAACATCATCCACCATTCGAAACAACTCACGGTCATATTGCATGCATTATCCTTTAATTACATGCATACTCAAGTACGGAAGAAGATGATAACAGTGAAAAGTTAGAATGTTGTCTTTCAGGGCGCCATCTCAGGTACCGAAATAAACAGTTTAATTCTCTTTACCCCTGGCATCAGGCAGCAGTTCAGAAGCTGTCCCTGCTCCATTCCATGCCTCCAGCCCACGTTGGTCAGTGCTGTATGAGGCCACCAGCCCGCTCCAGCTTTCAGGCGTCCAAGAGTGCAACCTCCTCTGCTACAATCTTGCTCTCCGTCACTCCACGCTGCTCTGAGGCTCTACCCGCCTTGCTCCGCCACTCAGCTGCTCCATGAGAAGTTTCATTGTCAGAAAACTCCACGTTTCAACATTCCAGTGAAGAAATAGAGTTGAAGGAAAAGGAGAGAGACAAATGAACTGCCGATCCACGGAGTGAATGTTTCAAATGCTTAAGCTCTGTCACTGCTTTCTTGGAAATTTGAAGAGCAAAGAGATGGTCTCCCTGTTGTGGTCACTTATAAATACCCCAGGTTTACATTATTTGAACTGGAAAATATTTCGTCTCAATTTTACGTCATTGAGCTTTGTTTTGGACTTTCACCTCTTTGCTTTATTGAACTATGGCTTCTGTGTTGTTAGAATGAACATACCACATTTGATATTTAATTAGCAGTGCACTTAAAGTCCATGCAGAGTTTATTCTATGTTGATGATCTGCGCAAAAAATGATCCTTCTTAGAAAAATGCAACAACGTTACCTACAATCTCTCAGAGTATCCAATGACTAAGTATTAACAGCACACTTAGTGCAGAAATTTATCATCCCTTAGTCTATAGTTTCTGCCCTATCAACCGAGGTCTCCGAGACTTAGTTCAAGATTGTCCTGTCAAAGTGAAACAAACTTCGCAGAATCAATATAGTAAACGTGTCCAAGAACGTTACCCGTCTGAAAGAGAACATATCTTGTTCGTTTCCTGTAATCCACGAACCGCTGAATTGCTCCCCTTAATCTTTACTCATTGGTCCACATACGTGTTTTGACTGCTGAGAATGGTGTGACAATACAGTGCCGCAAAGAGAGCTGTTCTCTCTTGTTCTATTTTCAGACGAGTGTTGTCGATATGGTGCCGAAATGTCTCCACCTGTCGGGCAGTTGTGAACACTGCTGATTTCACACCTGGCTTTTCTATTGTGACACACAAAAAGAAATCATGAGCGAGCACGATAAGATCCACACAAATCCAACGGATTAGGTTTCACATCGTCGATGTTTTTTTACTGACTCCTGGAGGCTCACAGTTTGAGCATTCTGTTGACAGAGTGACCGCAAATACAGAGGGGCTTCGTCTTATCAATCACAAGACAAAAAAGTGCCTTTCAGACTTTTTTCTCCTGGACTGGAGCGAGATAAGACATGAGAATAATAATTGCGTTCCTGAATAACCTTTGCAAAGAGTATGTTTATAGCAGAATGCCAATAAAGATATAATTGCCGATCAGTGGTTAAAGAAGACAATAACTTGCTTATCTGTATCAATGGGGAGAATTTTATTTTTGATTTTTTTTAATTGTGTTGTGAGAATATAGCTTGTTTTGTTGAAAGTTTAGTTAAAAGAAAATCGAATCATATGTGGAACACAGCGCCTTACCATTACGGTAAAAAAAGTATAATTACGATATACAATCCCCATTATATAACTTAGGGTGAATGTGTGTCGGGTTGGAGTGGGTCGAATCAGGTCCGGTCTGCTCTCGAACATAATAATGAAAATGTCTGATGAACATCTGCCGAGAAAGGAAATCCTTCAGACATAATCACTTGCCCAGAACAGATTGAACAGAAATTTTAAATTCAAAATCATCTCTATCCCACTGCTAGGATGTCAAATGTACTGTGTAGAAATATTGCTTGAACAATCGATACCCAGACAATGTGTACTTTTTCCATTCTTGTGCCCACAGCCCATAATGTCCACAACCGTCTAACACCATTACACCTCACTTAGCAAAGGACAATCTGACGAGAGACATGATCAGCTTTAATCTAAATGGTACTGATTTCATGTCTCTCCAAAGTGTATGTTGTACAATTGTTTTCTCATTCAGGGTTACAAGGGTACATTGTGTAAGGGATGCATTAACGTTTGATGAAAGTTAGTGTCATGACTCTGTGTAGTACACCATTATAGGCTATGGTTCACGAGATATTTGGCATAGATTTAAAGTAGTCAGTTGGATAACGATAACCATTAATTTGAGGGTCAGCACGGAGTTGCGGCAGGTTTGTGTACATGTTGCAGTGCAGATAAAAACACAAATAGGATTGTCATTTAATAGGGTTGAGCCATCAAATTAGGCACTGGATTTAGGGACAGGGTTGTAGTTAATATTAAAGCTGGCATAAGGATCAACGTGGAAGTTCATTTACAATTAGAATATTGGATTAATTTACTTCTGAGTTTCGTTGAAAAATAGATTCACATTTTACAAAGTAACCAGGACTAACCTTTAAAGGATGAAGCCAGAAAGCAATAACACATAATGAGTGTGCGTGTGTGTGAGTGTGTGTGCGTGTGTGTGTGTGTGTGTGTGTGTGTGTGTGCGTGCGCGCGCGCGCGTGTGTGTGTGTGTGAGAGAGAGAGAGAGAGAGAGACCGATAGACTTGGCAAAGAAAATATAGAGACATGTTCGAATATGTTGGTGAAATAACAGAAGTAAGGATTAATTTGGGAAGTGATAAAACGAAATTTTACGAAAAGACAGTTTTGCCGTCCCCTTGAATGTGTTGCTCCTTCAACACGTGGTACAGCAATGTGTGTGGAACAAACTTGTCATAACACTGTTTTTTTTCTGGAAATATATAAGCACTTGTGTAATGTTAGCAGAAATTGCTAGGTTGATGGGAACTGGAGATTTGTAAGTGATAATAAAATGAAGAAAAGTGAATATGCTTTCTGAAAGAGAGATCATATTAGGTATACTCAGTAAGTCCTATCGAGAATGTCACAAGACACAGTGGAAAAGGAAATATATTTCCTAAACTGATAGAATACGAAAAACAATTAATGCAGAAAAAAAGGCCATTTCGGTTTTATCGCAGGTATGTCACCTCGATTCGAATTCATAACAGAACGGAAACATAGCAAAGAATGGAAACGTAACATGAAACTGACATTTTGGATTACTTAATTGTCAATTTTCAGGTTGGCTAATTCTAAAATGCTGATGCTACGGAGCTTTACAATCTAAATTCATGCGAATTGTGTTACAGCACCGTTTCCTCATCTACTTCAGACATCAAAAAACGGAAAATGCTATTCCAACACCGACACAGTTTTGCTGTTCGAGATGATCACAGATTATCATTCAAATCAGAATAGTCTTTCCAACTTTTCCATTTGATTTCTTCATTCCTCCAAACCATATCGATCTCCCAATTCACTGTATTCAGTAGCTTTGCCTGAACCGTTGCGTATGGCAGTGAATTCCATGAAACAAATAGTCTCTAGTTGGATGCCTTCTTGTTCATCTCAATGTGAAATCCCCTCCTTCTATTCCTAAAACAGTGAGTAGCGCTTCTGGACTACTCGCAGACGAAAAATATCCTTCCATGTTTATATTGCCGAGTCCTCTTTGACTTTTAAGGGCTTCTGTAAGTTTCTCCAGACCACATTCATCTGAACTCCAGTGAGTACATTCGTCGTGGGATAAAGGACTGTGGATACTGAAGATCTGAATAAAAAAAAGTAGTCATTGTGAAAGGGCTCTCAAATGACATGTGGTATTTCAGTTCAGACATGATTCAATCAGAATGCTAGGTTGGCTCGAGGTGCATTATGACATTTCATTGACCCATCACGTTTTTCTTCTGGCACTTTCGTTACCTGAACAAATTGAGAATGTTATAATAATGGCTGCTTCCTCATCAAAGCAAACAAGTACTCCACATCCTTACTTGTGAAACAAAGCATTTTGATAACCATTCAATTAGCAAATAGGAGACTTCCAAACGTGCAACAATGTGAAGAATTAAGTTTAAGATGAGTAAAATTTACGGCTGGTAAGAGCAAAGAACAATAAATGAGTAAACATTATGATGTCCAGGTCAATAATAAGAAAGAATCATGTATTAGACATGAGCTCAAAGGAATCTCTTGCTGCGCATAAACAATGCATGACAAATATTCAGAGTGAACTCAGGAGGGAAAAACTGGAGATCAGATCGTCTGGGCAGATATCTTCAGCATAATCCAACGAGAATCTACAAAAACGTTAAGAGCAAATCAGCAACCACGAGGAAATATGACCCCTGAAAGTTCCACGACTTCGTCCAAGTGTTGAACCTCAGGTGAGGGGAAAGACACTGAATGAAAATGTCACATCTTTTTTTTTACTGTGGAGAAGTCACTGGAGGCAGAGAATTCAGAAAAATAAATGTTGCTGTTATGAAAACAGTTCATATTACAGAAGAGAAAGTACAGAAGGTCTTATAAAACATAAGATTAGATTACATACAGTGTGAAAACAGGCCCTTCGGCCCAACAAGTCCACACCGACCCACCGAAGCGCAACCCACCCAGACCCATTCCCCTACATTTACCCCTTCACCTAACACTACGGGCAATTTAGCATGGCCAATTCACCTCACCTGCACATTTTTTTGTAATGTCGAAGGAAACCAGAGCACCCAGAGAAAACCCACGCAGACACGGGGAGAATGTGCAAACTCCACACAGAGAGTCGACTGAGGTGGGAATTGAACCCGGGCCTCTGGCGCGATAGGGCAGCAGCGCTAATCACTGTGCCTATGATCAACAGTATTCTAGGAGGCTTTGGGAAGCTATCATCAACATAAATTGCGGTGGCCCTTACAGAAATATTTGTATCTTTTGCAATAAATGATGATGTAAGTTACTGAAACACAGCTAATTTTATGCCTTTACTTAACAAAGGATGAAGGAATAAAGTAAGCCTGACCTCAGTGATGGATGAGATGTTGGAGGTAATTCTAAAGCGTAAGATTTGCATGCATTTGGATGAGTCAGGACAAACTAGACTTTAGTGAGCTTGGTTTTGTATCTGACGAGCTTGATTGAGTCTTTTGAGGAAATCACCAAATAGGTTGATGAGGGGCGTAAGGTAGACATTGCCTATATGGGTTTTAGTAAAATATTGACACGGTTCCACATTGTAAACTAGTTTACAAAGTTAGATGAAATAGGATTCAGGGTGAAATTGCCAATTGGTCACAAAATTGGCTTGATATGAGTCGACAGAGGGTTGTGGTAGAGTGTTTTTTTTGGTATGAACTTCATTGAATAGCAGCGTTAATTAGGGATCGTTACTCGTCCAACATCTGCTTGAAATTTATATCAACGATCAGAATGAGAATTTAGAAGGCATCGTTTGTAAGTTTGTCGATGACACCAATATGGGTGGGGTAGTAGAGAGTGAATAATGTCATCCAAGATTACATATAAGTATTTTTCAAGTAATTCAGAGTTTTTGGAGTGTCAGATGGTGTTTAATTTAGATGAATACAGGTCTTGCAGTTACATAAAACAAACAATGACAGAACTTACACACAAAAAAAGCAGCGCACTGAGTTGCATTGCAGAATACACAGACCGAGCTGGTCAGGTCCATCATTCCTTGAAATATTTTAATTGCATTTCGACAGCTTAGTGAAGAAGCCGTTTAGCACGCTTGCTTTCATTGCACAGAACATTGAGTACAGGATTTGGGACGCGCTGTTGATGTTGAGGCCTTTTCTGTAATACTGTGTGCATTACTGTGTGCTACTGGAAAGGTATTATTAGCTTGGAGAGGGTTCAGAAAAGTTTGACCAGAATATTGCCAGGAATAGAACATGTGAAAACAATCTGAGCAGCAAATCCCTTACTGTTATCAACATGCTTGGACACTATTTCAGCTCAAATGATCGTCCAAAGCCATTTTGAATTTCTTGAATACCTGCTATGTTATGAAGAATATTATTAAAGGATGTATATACAGTCCAGAGATGGATCGGGGTTTGCAAGCGTATATGGAAAGTGTATCCTTGGAGAAGACACTGAGCAGATGGACGTGATAGAATTCATCAGAATGAGAGGTGGGATGTTACATGAGCCAAGGAAGTAGGATGTGGCAAATATGGACAAAAAGTATTTTTCCCCTCGTGGATGTATGTCGGTCCAATCAGAATAATCTCAGAATAATGTGTCACACAATTCAAACAGGGGAATGAGCAATTGCTTCACTCAGAGGGGATGGAATCTGTTTAATTATTCATTGTAGAGAGTTTTCGAAATTGTGCTGACACGTACATTCAAGGATGTGAAGAAAGACTGTTATTCGGGAATGGAGGCAAGGATTATTGGGAAAAGAGAATTAAGGGGAGTCTGTGATTATCAGATCAGCTATAATCTAATTGACTGGCAGAGCAGACTCGATTACCTAAATTGACTACTGCTGCTCCTGCATTTTCGGATCTAATTGAGGTCCTTTGGGACACTTTTCCTGAATAATGGATGTAACGAAGTCTTTGATGGCCTTTTAAGGAAGAGATAGAGAGAATGCTGCATAACGAGACTGTTTATGGTTTGCAAGGTGGACAGGAATGCAGCTTTGAGATTTCCGTCAGGTCAGCAGTGATCTTATTGGATTATAGGGAAAGCATGAGAGGCTGAACGTTCTGCTCCTGCACCCGGATTGAACGATATATCTAATCAAACACACACAGCACCAGAATGGAAGGACGAGGTATATCGTCAATCTCAACATAGATATCAATCCATAACCATTCCTATTATCAAGAGAAGAATTTCCAGTTTTCATATCGGTGACATAATGTCTTTTATGTAGTTTCACTCTGAAGAACAAATGTGGTAATATTCCAGAACGTATGCAATCAACGTAGAAACCGAGGAAAACCTTGACTGAAACAAAGTAGAAGGGACCTACCCCAAATGAGTCGGCGTGACAATATTATGACACATCAAGTGTACATAACAACATAAAACAAAAAAAATCAGAAGAAATACGAGTAGGGTAGGCGAAGTGCCCCATCGAACTTACTTCGACATGTGGGCGGCACGGTGGCACAGTGGTTAGCACTGCTGCCTCACAGCGCCGGAGACCCGGGTTCAATTCCCGCCTCAGGCGACTGACTGTGTGGAGTTTGCAGGTTCTCCCCGTGTCTGCGTGGGTTTCCTCCGGGTGCTCCGGTTTCCTCCCACACTCCAAAGATGTGCAGGTCAGGTGAATTGGCCATGCTAAATTGCCTGTAGTGTTAGGTAAGGGGTGGATGTGGATGTGGATGTGGATGTGGATGTGGATGTGGATGTGGATGTGGATGTGGATGTGGATGTGGATGTGGATGTGGATGTGGATGTGGATGTGGATGTGGATGTGGATGTGGATGTGGATGTGGATGTGGATGTGGATGTGGATGTGGATGTGGATGTGGATGTGGATGTGGATGTGGATGTGGATGTGGATGTGGATGTGGATGTGGATGTGGATGTGGATGTGGATGTGGATGTGGATGTGGATGTGGATGTGGATGTGGATGTGGATGTGGATGTGGATGTGGATGTGGATGTGGATGTGGATGTGGATGTGGATGTGGATGTGGATGTGGATGTGGATGTGGATGTGGATGTGGATGTGGATGTGGATGTGGATGTGGATGTGGATGTGGATGTGGATGTGGATGTGGATGTGGATGTGGATGTGGATGTGGATGTGGATGTGGATGTGGATGTGGATGTGGATGTGGATGTGGATGTGGATGTGGATGTGGATGTGGATGTGGATGTGGATGTGGATGTGGATGTGGATGTGGATGTGGATGTGGATGTGGATGTGGATGTGGATGTGGATGTGGATGTGGATGTGGATGTGGATGTGGATGTGGATGTGGATGTGGATGTGGATGTGGATGTGGATGTGGATGTGGATGTGGATGTGGATGTGGATGTGGATGTGGATGTGGATGTGGATGTGGATGTGGATGTGGATGTGGATGTGGATGTGGATGTGGATGTGGATGTGGATGTGGATGTGGATGTGGATGTGGATGTGGATGTGGATGTGGATGTGGATGTGGATGTGGATGTGGATGTGGATGTGGATGTGGATGTGGATGTGGATGTGGATGTGGATGTGGATGTGGATGTGGATGTGGATGTGGATGTGGATGTGGATGTGGATGTGGATGTGGATGTGGATGTGGATGTGGATGTGGATGTGGATGTGGATGTGGATGTGGATGTGGATGTGGATGTGGATGTATGGGTGGGTACGCTTCGCCGGGGCGGTGTGGACTTGTTGGGCCGAAGGGCCTGATTCCACACTGTAAGTAATCTAATCTAATCAATAAGATCATGACCGATGCTTTGTGGACTCTGATTCATTTACCCACTCTCCCACAGTAACGCTTAATTGATTTACTGTTCAAAAATCTATCTTTGCCTTCAAAGTATTCGAGGAGGTGTCATCAACTACTTCAGTTGGCAGGGGTTCCACATATATATTACCACTTTTGTGAAAACATTTCATCTCAAATCGGTGTTACCTCTGCACCCCTTTAATCTGAGGTATTAGTCCTGAAATGTCGTTTCACCTGCGAGTAGAAACAATATCTTTGTTATTCCTCCATAATTATGTCTCAGGGCATTTTCAAGTTTGTGAGTTTTCCTGCCTCAACTAGCCTCCAAGAATTTCCAGAACTCCACCAGGATAAAAATATTTTCCTCCTTCAAAATCTCATGACTTTCAGCTGAAAGTTATGCCTCATTCTTCTTGAAGCTTCGACTTCCGAGAACCAAGGGGCACCCAGAACCTCCAGAACCAGTCTGAGGATATGAAGTGGGGATAAAATGAGGATAACTATCTTCACCCAGAGAGAAAGGGGGAGCTTGTGGAATTCTCTGCTGCAGAAAATAGTTGGATTAAAAACATTGAAATTTTCCAAGCAGGAGTTGGATAGCATTCTTGAAATGGAGATCGTATAGAAGAGGGGACAGAGTTGGATGGTGATCCACATGATCTATTGAATTGCAGAGCAGACTGGTAAGGGTTAGGTCTGAGTCTCTCTGTCAGGAAGGAAATGGAGACCGGGAAAGGCAGGAAACCGGTGAATCTGGTGTACCTCTGATACTAAGAAATGGGAGGATTGCAGATCATACTAAATTTCTGAATGCACGCTCCTTCACAGAGACTGCTCCGAATGCCACCTCATCCAGTTTCAGCACACCAGGCGTTTTTTCAACCTCTTGGCATGGTTTACCTGAATGTTGGACATGTGTTGGGATATATCTTGGCGTTCGTCTTGGGAAATGACGGCTGCTTCCTGTCTCTTCCTCTGAATAAGGGGATTCATCCTCATTCAGCAGTCCTGTCATTCCAGGAGGCATGCTGAAAAACCTATGTTGTTCTTCGCCCATCCCCAGACACTGTTCATTTGGGAAGGACACCAGATTGCTCAATATTGTACAATTTCAGCAAGACGACCCTACTCTCTACTCCAATCCTTTCGTGCCAAAGGCAGACCTACATTGATCCACATTATACTTTACCTGCTGCGATGACTTTCCCCAATCACCTGACGCATACAAGCCACATTTTAGCATCTCTCTATCATGCTTATGGATTTGTGTTGTCTGCAAATCGGAGAGATGATTTTGAGATCTTGCCTCTAACCCTGAATGATTATTATGAAAGGCTTAGGTCCTAGTACTGAACCTTGGACTCCTGACACTGATCCTGGTGTTACACCACGAGAGATTGAATGCCACAAGGAAAAAGCATCACAACGGCGGTGATGGTGCTGTGGGATTTTCACTGGCTCGTTAGTTTAGAAATGCAGGTAACGTTTTGGAGACCTGGGTTCGAATTCTGCCACGGCAGCTGGAGATTTTTAATGCAATAACTGTCTGAAACAAAGAGGCTATGAGAACCACGAATCCATTGCCGATTATTGGGGAAAAAAACCATCTGATTAACTAACGTCCATCAGGGAAGGAAACTGCCATCCTCGCCTTGTCTGGCCTACATGTGAATCCAGATACAAAGCAATGTGGTTAACTCTTAACTACCCTCCTAGCAATTAGAGATGGCAATTAATCCTGGCCTTGCGAGCAATGCACGCAACCTGTGAATGAATTTAATTAAAAAACTATACTTCCTTTCTGTCACGCCATTCTCTTCTTATGTCAATGTACGATATCGAGTTTCAATTTTACATCCTAGCCACTTCTGCGGAAACTAATTAAAAGGCTTCTCAAAGAAATGGCTTCCCGTTAGGACCTCTATTAGTTATATCCTTAAACTAAAACTCCAGTGGATGCGCCAAGTGTTTTTGCTCTATTGGAAATGTTTGCTGAATCCATCTGATTCTTCACACTTTTTCAAAGTGCTCTTCTCAAAAATAGTCTATCATGGGCTCTCGCCTTTTCCCTCATGACTGTTGTGAGGCTAACAGGTCTATCATGGCTGATTTTCTGCCTCCCTCCTTTATATTTACTTTTACTTAGACCAGCTAACCTACAACATATGGGAAACTTTCTCGAGCCTGGGTCTTGAAATGTGACCAGTAGTGCTTCGAGGATTTGCAGGACCTTAACTACTCTTAAGGGGATGCACATCAACGCGCTGACAATAGAAACACGGATTGCTTATTATTATTATTATTTGACATGGTTAAGAACCCATTGCCAATGCAGAATCGAGTCATTCTCATTGTGATTTTGGGCATTTTTATGGTGTACTGTCCTAAACTAGATACACAAGTCTGAGGGGAAAATTCACTGAGACTCATTAGATAGTCGGTAGTCGTCTCAAATGGATGTTGGGACCTATCCCAGTTGAATATATCGGTCTCCACCTGTCCATACATTGATTGAAGATATTGTCATTGTTCACTAATACTGAGGCATAACGTTGTCTTCCAAGACAGGAATACTAAATATAACTGCCAATGTCTCCCTGCAGGCCAGACTGAGCTGACATAGTAGTCTAGTGATAATACAAGGATAAAGTGAGAACTGCAGATGCTGGAGATCAGAGCTGAAAATGTGTTGCTGAAAAAATGCAGCAGGTCAGGCAGCATCCAAGGAACAGGCGAATCGACGTTTCGGGCATAAGCCCTTCTTCAGGAACGAGTAAAGTGTGTCCAGCAGGCTAAGATAAAAGGTAGGGAGGAGGGACTTGGGGGAGGGGCATTGGAAATGCGATAGGTGGAAGGAGGTCAAGGTGAGGGTGATAGGCCGGAGTGGGGTGGGGGCGGAGAGGTCAGGAAGAAGATCGCAGCTTAGGAAGGCAGTGCTGAGTTCGAGGGATTTGACTGAGACAAGGTGGAGGGAGGGGAAATGAGGAAACTGGAGAAATCTGAGTTCATCCCTTGTGGTTGGAGGGTTGCTAGGTGGAAGAGCGCCTCATCTTCCGCCTAGGAACCCTCCAACCACAAGGGATGAACTCAGATTTCTCCAGTTTCCTCATTTCCCCTCCCCCCACCTTGTCTCAGTCAAATCCCTCGAACTCAGCACTGCCTTCCTAAGCTGTGATCTTCTTCATGACCTCTCCATCCCCTCTCACGCTCACCTTGACCTCCTTCCACCTATCGCATTTCCAATGCCCCTCCCCCAATTCCCTCCTCCCTACCTTTTATCTTAGCCTGCTGGACACACTTTCCTCATTCCTGAAGAAGGGCTTATGCCCGAAACGTCGATTCTCCTGCTCCTTGGATGCTGCCTGACCTGCTGCGCTTTTCCAGCAACACATTTTCAGTAGTGATAATACAACAATGAAATTACCTCTGACTACACTCCCCAATGCACAAAGGTGAATACCAGTTCGTTGTGAACCAGAACGAACTCACTTAAGATTCATCAAGGAGACAGCCTGAACCCTAACTTTTATTTGAAGGCAAGTGTCAGGCGTTGAACTGATACAATTGCTCCACCACAAGGCTTTCAGCAAAAACACACTTTATTCTTATAGCACAGCTGAATGGAAATAAAAACAATGGCATAACTGTATCAAAAGGCTTAGCAATACAATATATTCATTAACTGCTAACCATTGACTGTCCCAACATGGCAGCCTCTCGTAGCAAAGCAGGCATTTTGTTGCAGGAGGGAACGAGAGAGAGAGAGAGAGAGAGAGAGAGACGGCGGCAGGGTGGGGGGGGGGGGGCGGGGGGCGGAGAGGGGAGAGAGAGGTTGAGAGAGGAAGAGAAAGTGATAGAGAGAGAGTGAGAGGGAGATATTAAGTCAGAGAGCGGGAGAGAGAGAGAGGTAGAGAGAGAGAGAGAGAAATAAAGGCATGGAGCCAGAGAGAGAGAGAGGAAGAGAGAGAGAGATCTACCAGCTTCAAAATCGAAATTCATATGCCAACTAATTGCAACACGTAATCCCAGTTCTGTCCGAGCATGACTGCACCAATCATGATTCTTGTGTCTTATTTAAAAAACAAAACTCCAAAAACTCCAGTGCTCAAAACTTTTTATCCAGGGCTTCTGAAGTAGACATTGTGGCACCAATGTAGCAATACCTCAATGCAAGAGAAATGGCACATAAACCTTGAAGTACCGTCACATGTTGAACAGCGAGATGTGCGTGTGCATCTCCTCCTCTTCTAGCCTAGCCCTTCTCGGTAGTTTTACTATTCATTCCCTATGAAGTAAGACTGCAAATTGGAATCGAGGACACTGAGATAACATTTAATGGAAGTCTAAGTTATTATACAGGTCTAGCTGTAGTCAGTAGGATCGAGGCATTCTGCTAACAGAAACGTCAAAAATTAGGGAAAATAGTTTTAGAGGAGGATCGGAGGTGATGCTTTCTACTCTGCAGTTAAAGAGTTAATAACGTTTGATATACATCTGAGAGACCATACCTGACAAACAAGAAACCAGATATTCTGGGGCTGGAGTCCCTTTTTACACATTGTGCCATACTATCTCCTTCTGAATTGTAAATGTTCTCTCTTTCTGTGAGAAGGCCTGCATTTTTTCTCTAAATGTAAAGGCTGAGTCTGGGGATCATACGTGGATACCTGCAGTTCATCCTGTCTGGCCACAACTATCGCCAGATGCTGCGTAGCCAGGAGTGAAACAGTAGTCTTGCCCCAAATCACAAACTCTGGATATTTTTGTCCATTACATCTCCATCATTAATGTTCATTCGTTGAAATCTGTAGCACAGTTTAGTTATATTGATAGATTTATATTGTACATCTGTGTTATTTGTGGCTCAGTCGTGAAACAGTTGTTTTTAAATAAGAGGGTGTGTGCTATAAAAACTTATTAGCATGCTGGCTATCAGGGTTCCAACAAATAGATGGCAAGTGAGAAGATTTATTCATAATGCTGTCACCATATGTCATCAAAAATGGAGGTTCCTGGGTTTGCTCTCCTAAACTAAAAGTGAATGATATCTAAGACTGTGCTGTTATATTGTCCTGTACACAATCACAATTGGACGCTATCAGTTATCATCACCAAACCTTAATTCAAATCGCTACAAACTCCTGTGCAAATGCATGAACACGTCTTGTCAACTCGATTCATAGACTCATAGAGATGTACAACACGGGAACAGACCCTTCAGTAAACTCATCTATGCCGACCAGATATCCCTACCCAATTTATTCCTACCGGCAAGCATCCGGATCATTTCCCTCCAAACCCTTCCGATTCATACACCCATCCAGATGCCTTTTAAATGTTGCAATCGTACTAGCCTACACCACGTCCTCTGGCAGATCATTCCATACATGTAAGACCTTCTGCACAGAAAAGGTGCCCCTTAGATCTCTTTCATATCTTTCCCCTCTCACTCTAAACCTATGTGCTCTAGTACTCGCCTCCCCTGCCCAGGCAAGACACTTTATGTATTTATCCTAATCATGCCCCTCATGATTTCATAAAGCTCTATATGGTCACCATTCAGCCCCCGACGATCCAGGGAAAACAGGCCCCAACCTGTTCAGCCTGTCCCTATAGCTCAAATCGTCCAACCGTGGCAACATCCTTATAAATCTTTTCTGAACTCTTTCAAGTTTCACGACATCCTTCTGATACGAAGGAGACCAGAATTGTACGCAATATTCCAAAAGTGTCTGAACCAGCGTCCTGTACAGCCACAACATGACCTCCCAACACCTTCTTCACTATCCTATCTACATGCGACTCCACTTTCAAGCAACTGTAATTTTGAGCTCCAAGGTCTCTTTGTTCAGAAACACTCACTAAGACCTTACCATTAGTGTATAAGTCCTCCTTAGATTTGTTTTCCCAAAATAGAGCACCTCATATATATCTAAATTAAACTCCATCCTCCACATCTCAGCCCATTGACCTATAATAATTACACGTTGCAATCTTGGGTACCATTCTTTGCTGTCCACTACATCTCCAATGTTGGTGTCATCTGCAAACTTACTAACTCTACCATTTATGCTCACATCCAAATCATTTCTATAAATGACGAAAGGTCGAGGACCCAGCGCCGATCTTTGTGGCACTCCACTGGTCAAAGGCCTCCAGTACAAAACCCTCTACCACCACCATCTGTCTTCCAACTTTGAGCCAGTTTTATATCCACGTGGCTAGTTCCCCCTGTATTCCATGAGACCTAACCTTGCTTACCAGTCTCCCATGGGGAACCTTGTCGAACACCTTACCAAAGTCCAGATCGATCACGTCCAACGCACTGCCCACATCAATCCTCTATGTTACTTCAACAAAATGCTTCAACTAGAATGTAAGACAGCATGTCATCAACTGGCAATTTTAACTCATGAACGTAATTATAAAAAGTTAAACATTGAGTACATCAATAACTTAATTTAATTTGCTGGATGACACTGACTGGAACAACACACTAAGACATGAAATTGAATTGATCATCAGTTACATCTACTTCAAAAGCAAAATTCCAGGTGAATGTCACTGTGCAACACCAGACGAATACAGCAAACATCAGATCCATTCACTATCGCATGGTTTTTCAACATATTTCATAGGGTAATCATGTCTGTCCCGCATAGATCACGTTTGCATTCTCAGGTAGAGACGTTTGAATATTTCAGTCTCCACTAAACACACGGTATACAATTTTTACAGTGATGCCAGTCCAGCGCCTTGTTACAATGGTAGAGACGTCCTTCAACTCTGCCAGTGCATATTCACTCCAAATAGCAGGATGCCCGCCTGGCACACGCTCCGTTTTTCCTTTCATTCAGCTGATCCATCCTGGCCACTCAAGTCTCGGACATTTGATAATCAGTCTACACCTTTTCGCTGTTAGTAACTTAAGTGTTCGCTGTGTTTTTCCAATGGTTGGATCCACTCAGATTCTGTCTCCAACTTGAAGACGTAACTGGTTCACTCAAGAGAAGAAACAAGCAAACACAGATACTGAGCACGAACCCAAAACTACCGAGTGCAATTTTACCATGCCACTGCTGCCAGCCACAGCTTTAGCCTGGCTCTCTCCCGGAAACGGCCAAATGAACTTTGATCTGGAGTGCAGCTGCTTAAACAAAAGGTACAGACAATAAGGCAACAATGTTCACACGACCACTTACATTTCATGTCTGGTTTCCAGCGGGAATATCAAGTTTATCTTTTTTGATTGTCTGAACTGATTTTGCTGCAACCTCCAACAGAAAAAAAGACTGAGACAAGAAATACAGTGAAATTGGCATAAAGCTGTCAACACTTTCAAAGCAACTACAAAGCAACTACAATGATTATAACCTTGACTTTATTCAGCATATATTTTAATTATTACATTCAGTACTATCCCTAGAATCTTACTAGATCCGTTGCAGTCTCTGGTGGAACATTGTCAGCTGACAGATCGTGAGGATGATATGTTTGTGAAGGATATGATCCTAGTTTCCGAAACGCAGGTAACCAGTTTCGATAGAAAGTGGAGGCGAGATCATCAAAAGCAGAGTCTGACAGTTTGATGTCCCATACACTGGTTTTCAGAGAAATAAAGAATCAGAATCACAGATGACAGTGTGGCGTATCATAATAAAGATGGACAGCATTTATAAGACGCAACCTCCACAGAGTTCAGTAGTGACCTTTTTTTCTGTACTTTCTAAGCCGAGTTCCTCAGATCTGCAGACAGTGGTTTCACAACTGAATCTGCCAGTACATTATTACACAGGTTCAGATTCAACAGTCATTGGTTTGTTTGAAGAACGGCGATGAGTTTCTCAGCACTCGACACTGAGAGACCAACAGCTATCACCTTGTGTAATCAGAGCAAGAAGTAACAGGAATCAAAGTAAACCCTTGATACTTATCCATAAAAATTGCAAAAAGTATTAATAATGCACTGTCCTTAATTGAAAAACTAATGATGCAAGTCACGAGCAATGTAATAACAAACCTATTACTGACGATAATAGTGCATTATTTATTAAATAAAACGTACTTACATGACTAATGTCCAGTCATGTTGAATAACAGTTATTATCAAAATGTTCAGAGACCCTGACGCTTACTCAAGCGCCTGTATTTTACAAATCTCGCTTTTCAGATTCTTTAAAAAGGGAAGCTTCCTTCCTGTACCTCCTGGTTTATTATTACCCAGATTCAGATCCATCAGCGACCCGTTTGTTCTGAGACCCGAGGCGAGTTCCTCAGCATAAGCATCTGTGATACCATTGTAATAGTGGTTCAGGATCAGATATAGTTGAAAGAGGAACAGAAACAGGATAAGCAGGAAACAGAACAGACATTAATGAATAGTAATAGTACTGTTCCTGATATGAGTAACAATATGCAGCGTCATACATTCAATTATTATGAAATCAGTTAAAGTCAGGTATTTTGTACAGTTCCTGTATCTAACAGGCTGGATTTCTCAGAGACACAGGCATCACTTTCACTTCTGAATCTCCCAGGTTAATTGTATCACAATATAAACAGTTTCTGATACTAGAACAACTGTCAAATGAATTGAATACATATCTCCACTGTTGACAATGAATCGCACGCTCTGCAGATACGTTTACTGATGGACAGTAAATAATCTGCTGCCTCTGTGAAGCTCTAAATAAAGCTGATTCAACAAGGAGCTGGGAGCCTAAATGACAGTTTGATTATGCAGGAGCTTGAGATTAGAGTTCAGAAATAAGGTCTCAAGGTTATAAGAAGGCACTGGCAGCAAGAAGTTGGCTTGAAGTACGTCTACTTCAATGCCAGGAGCATCCAGAATATGGCAAGTGAATTTACAGCATGGGTTGATCCTTGGAATTTCGCTGTTGATGCATGGGTTGTGAAGTGACAGGAATGGCTATTGCAGGTTCCGAGATTTAGATGTTTCAGAAAGAGTGGTGAAAGTCGTGGGTGTGTCTGTGGTATGTGTTAGTCAAGCGCAGTACTGTGATTGGAGAAAGGACATTTGAAGGGAAATGGACAGCATTGAAATGTGAAGTTTATATAAGAAACCGCTTCTGTGGATGCTTTATAAGTGTGCACCTGTCAGGCAGGGAGGAGGTTATTGCATGCGGGAGCCTTGGTGTACGAAAGAAGTTGAACCTCTTGTCAAGAGGAAGAAGAAGGTTTATGTTAAGATGAGATGTGATGGCTCATTTAGGTCTCTTGAAAGTTACAGGTTATCACCAAAGACCTAAAGAGAGAGCTAAGAAGAGCCAACAGGGGCCATGAGAAGTCGTTGGCGGATAGGATAAAAGAAAGCCCTAAGACCTTCTATAAGTATGCCAGGAATAAAAGAATGACTAGATTAAGAATAGGGTCAATCATGAATAATAGTGGATAGTTGCGCATGCAGTCAGGGGAGATACAGGAATTGCTAAATGAATATTTTTTGTCAGTTTTCACACTAGAAAAAGACAAGGTTGTCGATGAGAATACTGAGATATAGGCCACTGGAATAGATGGGATTGAGGTTCGGAAAGAGGAGGTGTTCGCAACTTTGGGAAGTTTAAAAAGCCCCTGGGTGGGATAACATTTACCATAAGATTCTCTGTGAAGCCAAGGAGGAGACTGTGGAGCCTTTAGCCTTGATCTTTATGTTGTCATTGTCTACATAAATAGCGCCAGAAAACTGGAGGGTGGCAATTGTTGCCGATTTCAAGAAGTGGCGTGAAGGCAAACCTGCTAATTACAGAGCAGTGAGCCTTACTTTTGTTGCGAGTGAAGTGCTGGAAAGGGTTATAAGCGATAGGATTTATGATTGTCTAGAAAGGAATAAATTGATTCTGGACAGTCAAAGCGGTTTTGTGAATGGCAGGTCATGCCTCACAAATCTTATTGAGTTCTTTCAGAAGGCGACCAAACAGGTGGATGAGGGTAAAGTGGTTGATGCGGTATATGTGGATTTCATGAAGGCATTCAATAAGGTTCCCCATGATAGGCTATTGCGCAACATACTAAGGCATGGGATTGAAGGTGATTTAGTGTTTTGGATCAGAAATTGGCTAACTGAAAGAACACAGATGGCGATGATTAATTATAAATATTCATCCAGGTGTTCAGTTCCGAGTGGCTGACAGAAGGGAATTGTTTTGGGTCCACTGTTGCTTCTAATTTTTGCGACTCACCTGGATGAGGGTATAGAAAAATGGGTTAATAAACGTATATGTGACACTAAGGACGGTAGAGTTGTGGATAGTGATGAAATATATGGTTGGTTACAAGTGGATAGAGAAAAGCTGCAGAACTGGGCTGAGAGGTGCTCAATTGTGTTTAATGTTGAAAAGTGTGAGGAGATTCACTTTGGAAGGAGTAGCAGGAGTGCAATGCACTGGACTAATGGTAAGATTCTTGGTAGTATAGGTGAACAGTGAGATCTCGGTGCCCATGTATGTAGATCCTTGAAAGTTGCCACCCAGGTTGATAGGGTTTTTAAGAAGACTGATCGTGTAGAGGAATTGAGTCGTGGAATGATGAGGTCATGCTGCAGCTGTACAAAATTCTGGTGTGGCCGCACTTGGAGTATTGTGTGCGGTTCTGGTCCTCGCATTACAGGAAGAATATGAAAGCTTTGGAAAGGGTTCAGAGGAGATTGACTAGGATGTTGCCTGGTATGGAGGGACGTCTCACGAGGAAGGCTGACGGATATGGGGCTGCTTTATTATAGCGCGAAGAGGTGACTCAATTGAGACGTATAAGATAATCAGTGGGTGGGATAGGGTCAACTGTGAGACCCGTTTTCCTCGGATGGTGATATGTAACTCGAGGGACATAGCTTTAACTTGCCGGATGATAGACATTGGACAGATGTCAGTAGTAGTTTCATTAATCAGATTATAGTAGGGGGTTGCAATGCACGGCCTGCAATAGTCGTCGACTCGCCAACTTTCAGGGCATTTAGATGGTCATTGAATAGGTCAAGAAAGCAATACAGTAGGTTAACTGGGCTTCCGATTGATTTCACAAGTCCGTGTGAGATCGAGGACTAAAGGGCCTATCCTGTGCTTAGTGTTCTTAGTCCAATGTTCCATATTCCACCTTCTTCCCCGAGAATCAAAATTTCTGCCCATTCGCTGTTTGGTAAAAGCGGCACTCGCAGGAGGTTCTCACATTACTCCTCCTAAAAAAAAGGTCTTTACATTACAGCAACTTCAGGTGCGCACTGGATATAGTTTTGGAAAACTTTCCAAACGTTCATTCCAAACATTGAGAGGTGTGTCAAACATGAAAAGAGATTTTTTACAAATTCTGGTGACACGAGCTGCACTTAGTCCAGTTCGTGCCCACTTTCAAAGAAGCCATGCCATTCTCAGCTGTGTGGCTGTATTTTCGGGCTAATGCCTCACAACACTTTTACTTTAACAGCTAAGGTGCAAGACTCTGAAAGCTCAAGACTGCGAATAATGCCAACTGTTTGCAACTAAACGAATACCCTCATTCCCAACACAAAACGACAGTTGAGAACAATGCTTCAGATTTTTTAGTTGTTAGCTGGTACATTATAGAGGTGCAGCAAATTTTTTTTTAACTGGCAGATTTTGCTAATCCAGCAAAACGTATAGACCTGATATAGCGAAATCACAATCTCCATGCAGTCAGTTGGGAGTGCTTTCCACCGGCATGTTTTATTTAAGGCAAAGTTGTGTGATTATTTCATGATCTAAGTAAACTATACAGTGATGTGCACGCTCCCTCCGTTATGTTGCTATTATTTACTGTGTGTTATTTTGCAATATTTGAAATTCTTCATCAATGTGCATAAGTTCAAGTTAATGAAAAGGTTGTTGCATTACATCCCACTATCATGTTTTATTAACTAAGTAACAACAAATTCGTACAGATCAGCTACTTCCAGTGATCTCGACTTGCTGATTGAACACAGGCTGTGAAAGAATTCCTCCTGATCCACAAAGATCGATTTTGAATTCTCCATTGCTGACAAAATTATAAACTGAGTCCTCACAATTTTGATACAGCCAGGTTCAAATCTGCTTGTGTCGTTGAACTGAGCAGTTGTTTCTTTTTATGATAGAGCAAGAGCATAATGCATGCCTGTTCACTGACTCCTCCAGCAGTTCGAAGTCAGGACTTACCACAGAGCCAAGCATTTGTGCAGTACACATTCTCAATGTTGTAGACCTTTGAAACCTATGATGCACCTTTATGAATCAAGCTGTTTTATTTTCGGACAGAGATTAATGGTCTGGGACAAGACCACACAGTCAAACGAAGTCAATTGCAGCTCGCGAAATCCAAGTGTTTTCATTAATGCCACTGCGGTCTGATGGAGTCCTTCATTCAGAGGTACAAACAGTTACTGAAACTTACTGATTTCAGGAGGTTCCTTTAAACAGTTTCAGTTTTTATGTTTCCAATGTGTACTCCAACCTTCTCCTTCACTCCGTCGATTAAGCAAAAGGTTGTTTGATGAAGAAATTAAATCAATAAACTACTCGAGTGGCCAATCTGCCTGTTGGGAGGAGCAACCAGAAGGAAAGCGGAGAAAAAAAACCATCTCAAATCAAGCATAATTCTTCCTGTTGGCTTTACGGAGGAGTTTCTGGATGTCCCCAGGCTCTGGAGCGAAGAATTGTCTGCGTGTAGAGGCAAACGCTTTGATGGTGAGGTGCGGGAATATGTAAACTACGCTCAGAACAGAAGCATCTTTTTCCAAATGTTCCAGTCCAAACTGGAACTTGGAGTGTTGCAGATCGGACTGGGAAAAATCTCCTTTTCTAAACAGATAATTCTTTCAGAGACTCCATCAAAGACAACCTCAGCAAGCTTCTGCAACACATTACGGGGATTTCCAACGTCTCTACTATGGTTTACCAGAACGCTGTGAAAATTTAGGAATATAGCTGGACGATGCTTTTGGGAACATGCTACTGTTTTTGGTTCTTTGTGTGAACAACGGGCCCAGTGACAAGCCGTGGATCCAGCAGGCGAAGGTTGTAGCAGATGGCTTACAGGATCTTGTTCTCCTCCGCTTTCTGATTTCCAAAAAAAATTGTTGAATTATTCCTTTCGCTCAGCACTTTCAAATCCCAGGATTTCAGCCCCTCGACTCCTCTTGCCTGCAGCTCATACTCTAAAGTGTCCAATCTCGAACAGTAGAAATGGTTGTTAGCTCAGCTAATCGATCAACGAAGTGGAAACTCTTCATTGTCTCCTTGTTTGGAAGAGAGCTGTCTCGTATTGTTCACTTTGAAGCCGGTATGTCTCGTTGTGTTTCATTTGAATTGGTTCAGTTAGGACAGACAAAAAGTAGTTTCCCATGTTATTTGGTTTACGCATAGACAACTTTTCAACACATTTGCTTTAGAAAGCATGTTGTGAAACTTGAAAGGGATCAGAAAATATTGAGAAGGATGTCACCAGGGTTGGAGGTTTTAAGTTATTTGGGGTGGCTGAATTGGCTCGGACTCTTTTCCCTGCAGCGTTGATAAAATCATGAGAGGCATGGATTGGTAGAATAGCCGAGGCCTTTTCACAGTCTAGGGAAAGTCCAGAACTACAAGGAGGCGCGATAATGGAATGAGCTGCGTGACCAAGCTGATACAATTATCTCATTTGAAAGTCATCTGGATGGGTACATGAATAGGAAAGGTTTGCAGGGACTTGAGCCAAATAGTGGTAAATTGGGCTAGATTAATTAATGATATCATATCGTCATGCCAAAATGTTCCAAGGAGACTGTTTTCATGCTACACCGCTCTATGAGTCGATTTGAATGCGGAGTGAATTGATGCAAGAATTGATCTGTAGCTTCAGGAATGTTTTGAAAAATTTAAGACTGGGTCAATTTAAACTCCACTTGAAAGTTAATAGTCGTGGAAAAAATGTAACCTTCAGATAATTCTAACTCTGAACCATGGAAATTTTCTTTATTATAACCGACAGCATCACAGTGATGTACAGCATGGATACAGGCCTCCAACCCAACTTATCTATGGAAACCAAATATTCTAAAGTAATCTAGACCCTTTTCCCAGCACTTCACTCATATCCCGCTGTACCCTTCATAGTCATAGAGTCATAGAGACGTACGGCATGCAAAAAGGCCCTTCAGTCCAACCCATCCACACCGACCAACTATCCCAACCCAATCTAGTCCCACCTGCCAGCTTCCGACCCATACACTTCTAAATCATTCTGATTCATATACCCATCCAAATACCTCTTAAATTTGCAATTGTACCAACCTCCACAATGTCGTACTATCCGCAGCGTGACAAAGTTGCCCCTAAGGTCTCTTTTATATCTTTCCTCTCTCATTCTAAACCTATGCCCTCTTGTTCTGGAACCCGACCTCCCCGAAAAGACTTTGTCTTTTTATCATATCCATGCCCCTCATAATTTTGTAAACCTCTATAAGGTCACCACTCAGCCTCTGACGCTCCAGGGAAAATAGCCCCAGCCTGTTCATCTCAAATCCTCCAATCTTGGCAACATCCTAGTATATCTTTTCTGAACTCTTTCAGGTTTCACAACATCTTTCCGATAGGAAGAAAACCAGAATTTCACGCAATATTCCAACAGTAGCCTCACAAATGACCTGTGCTGCAGCAACATGACCTCCCAACTTCTGTACTCAAAACTCTGACCAGTAAAGAAAAGCGTACCAAATTCCTTCACGATGCAATCTCCCTGCGACTCCACTTTCAAGAAGTTATGAACCTGCATTCCAATGTCACTTTGTTCAGCATCACTCCCTATGACGTTAGCATTAAGTGTATAAGTCCTGCTAAGATATGGTTTCTCAAAATGCAGCACATCGCATTCATCTGTATCAAACTCAGCATGCCACTTCTCAACCATTTGGCCCATCTGATCAAGATCCTTTTGTAAGTTTAGGTGACATTCTTTGCTGTCTATTGCACCCCCAATTTTGGTGTCAACTGCAAAATGTACGAATCATACCTCTTATGCTTGCATTCAAATCATTTATTAAATAACTAAAAGCAGAAGACCTAGCACCGATCGTTGTGGCACTTCACTGGTCTCAGGCCTCCAGTCTGAAAGAAATCCTCCACCACCACCCTCTGTCTTGTACCTTTAAATCAGTTCACCGGGAGTAATCCAGATATCACGACTCTCGAGGACCTCCTTTTTAAATTCCTGCCTAGCTCTCTGTAATCTCCCTTTTGAATTTCAATCTTCTTCCTTCCTTTGTCGCTGGTTCCAACGTGGACAATGACCTCCTGATGGCCCCTCTCTCCCTTTCGAAAATTCTGCACCCTCTCTGAGACATCCTTGATCCTGGCACCAGGGAAACAACACATCATTCTGATTTTTCGTTGCTGGCCACAGAAACGTCTGTTATGTACCTCGGACTACAGGGTCCCCTAACACAATTGATCTCTTGGAATCTGCCGAACCCCTCGTTGCATTAGAGCCAGTCTCAATACCAGCAACTTGACGGTTCGTGCAATGTACCTCTGTGAATCGATCACCCCCTACATTTTCCAAAACATCATGCTTATTTGAAATGGGGATAGACACAGAAGACTCCCGCACTAACTGCCTACATCTCTTACCTTTCCTGGAGTTAATACATCCATGTGACTGTATCTGCGAATTTCCCCTTCCAATGAATGTCATCCATCACATACTATTGCTGTTGCAAATTCCCCATTGCCTTCAACTGTATTTCCAAACGATGCATTCGATATGATAGGATTCACAACCAACAGCATTTAATTGCAGGTATAATCCGCAGTAACTCTTAAACTCTATTTTAAGTCCCACATCTGTCAAGAAACGCATATCATTCTACTCCAATTTTGCTCCTTCACAATCTACAGACCCAGAAGATAACACCATCTTAGTTTTATACAAAACACTGCTCCAGGTTTAATTAAAAGTTATGGCTTGTATTTTAAGCTTAGACAAAAGACATATCTTAAAAAAACAAATAATCACGAAAGAACCCACACAGTTAAAACAATTCACTTACCTGTTTCTGTGCTGTGAACTTCGCCCAAATAGTTCCTCCAAGATTAGTTGTAGATTTCACTGTTTGTTAATTTTCCCAGACACACTCCGATGTCTAGTGATACATGAATTCAAACAGCAAAGGAAGTAACTGTGCAGGTTCACTGTGGTATCAGTTCTCTCTCTCCCTCTCTTTCTTGCACTGACCTCACCATGTGCTTCCTTTGTCTGTTGTTCTCTCTTCTAAAACAGCTGTTGTTTTTAACGTCTTTTCTCCATAGTTCCAAAACAATGCAACAGCATATAAAACAGCAATTGTTGTTCCTGGAATTCGAGGAAATCATCTCCAACACCTAAAATACCCCAAACAAAGGTGCAGCTGTTGCAGCCAGAAATGTATCCCGTCTTCAATCTTGGATTACCCAGGATTACTATTTATTTACCCATCCAGACGCTTTTTGAGTGTTCAAATGGGCCCAGCCTCCACGACTTCTTCTGGCAGCCAATTCCATGCTGATAACACTCTCTGTACGAAAAAGCTACCCCTTAAGACTCTTTCAAATTATTCCCCTCTCACCGTAAATGTATACCCTCTAGTTCTGAACTCCCCCAACCACAGGAAGATATCTTGGCCATTTATGCTATCAGTGCCCTCATGAATTAACAACCTTTATAACGTCACCCATCTGCCTCCGAAACTGCAGGGAAATGAGCCACAGCCTAGTAAGCCTCTTACTATGGCTCAAACCTTCAAAGCCTGGCACCATTCTTGTAAATCTTTTCTTAAGACTATAACATTTAGGAAGAGGATCCTGCAGTGCCTCTACTCTGCTAGACACAACATATGTTGGACAAAATTGTATACTCGGTTACTGATATGGTCAGTAATGCATTTAAATATATTTGTTTCTCAATACAAATCTGCAAGTCAGCTTTCTTTACTAGACAATGGCACAGGTATTCAGAACAGATTAAGGAATTCCAATTGCCTTCGAAGCCTCCTGTGCTTGAGATTACTGATAGGGGTCTCCTGTAACAAACTTGGGATGGCATCCACAAACCGACTGTGAAAGAAGATCTTTCTGAAAATGGCAGTGTGTGCCATATTCTGTAATTATAAATTCCAGAGCCCAGTCCCCAACTGTTGCCACTGCTACAAAAGGGTGCGTTTATGAGATATATAAGGTATATGAGGCATTCCAGTTTCACGGGTGTAATGTCTGTCCCGGTCTCCGTTTGTTTTCTTACAGAAATGCAAGGAGCTCGGCCCTTACCGCCTGTTCTACCACCCAATCCAATCATGAGGTGACCATCCAACTCTGTACCTTCATCACCACTACCTCCCGTTCGCTGCAGGAACGATATCCAACTCTTTCCTGGAAACACTCAACGTTTTTGACACTGAGGGCTTACTGTGGCAGAGAATTCCACAGGCTCCCACGCATTCTCTGGGTGAAGCTACTTCTTCCTAATTTTAATTCTGCCTTTGTAACCTTCGACTTGTTACCCCTGTTTCTGGCTTCCCCCTCACCCCCCCCACCCCCCCCCCCCCACCCCCCATCACCAACGCCACTCACATCAGTGATTGGGAACATTATTTACCCTGTCTGCTCGCTCTTTGCTATTGATATTGTTCATTCTGCTAAACTCACAGTGATTACAATGTTAACCTGTTCCGGTCTCTCTCCATCTGTCGGTCGAAAAAGCTGTCTGGGATAGCGTCTGTTGCCTTCTGTCCATCGTCAGAACATCCTTCCTCAGATAAGGAGACCCTAAACGGCAAAGACACACAATAAACCTAGGTTATGCTCGCATCCTGCTCTTCCCTGCTTCTGTACACGAATTCTCTCTCCTCGGAGGGCCGAACATCCAACTGGACATCCTCAATATCAGCGAGTGGGGTTGGAGAGAATCCCAGGAATTCTTGCAGTTCCCCTCCTTTTCCGATCGAAACCATTGTGAAGTGATCGGTATTGTTCCTGTTTACTCCCTGATCCACTGTTCTCTGGGACTGAAAGTGACATTATCAGGAGTTGACTAACCACTTATCCATTTCTGTGCTTTGCAGCAATTTGACCTGGACATGATGGCGATCGTCAAAGACACCGTTGGAACTGTCACCTTTGTGGATACGACAACCCTTTCAGAAATAACAGAGAAGATGGTAAAAAAGGGGAAGGTGTGGCGTTGTTGGTCAAGGACAGTATTATAGTTGCGAAAGGATGTTTGGTGACTCGTAAACTTGAGGTAGTTTGGGCTGAGGTTAGAAACAGGAAAGGAGAGGTCAGCCTGTTGGGAGTTTTCTCTAGGTCTCCGAAGAGTTCCAGAGATATAGAGGAAAGGACAGCAATAATGATTCTCAATAGGAGTGAGAGAGACAGGGTAGTTGTCATGGGGAGTTCAACTTTCCAAATGTTGACTGGAAACACCATAGTACGAATACGAAAGATGGGTCAGTCTTTGACCAGTGTGTGCAGGAGGGCTTCCTGACACAGTATGTAGACAGGCCAACAAGGGGTGATGCCACATTAGATTTGGTACTGGATAATGAGTCCGGCCAGGTTTTAGACTTGGAAGTAGGTGAGCACTTTGTTGATAGCGATCACAATTCTGTTATGTTTACTTCAGTGATAAAAAGGGATAACTGTATACCATTGGGCAAGAGTTACAGCTGGGGGAAAGGCAATTAAGACGCGATTAGGGAAGAGTTAGGAAGCATGAGTTGAAGATGGAAACTGCAGGAAAGGGCACATTTGAAATGGGGAGCTTACTCAAGGAAAAGCTCCTGTGTGTCCTAGATAAGTATGTACCTGTCAGGTAGGGAGGAAGCGGTAGAGCACAGGAGCCGTGGTTTACGAAGGAAGTGGAATCTCCAGTCAAGAGGAAGAAGAAGGCTTATGTTAGGATGAGATGTGAAGGCTTAGTTAGGACGCTTGAGGGTTACAAGGTAGCCAGAAAAGACCGAAAGAGAGAGCTCAGAAGAGCCAGGAGGAGACATGAGAAGTTGTTGGCGGATAAGATCAGGGTAAACTCTAAGGCTTTCTATAGGTAGTTAAGGAATAAAAGAATGACGAGAGTAAGATGAAGGCCAATCAAGGATAGTAGTGGGAAGTTGTGTGTGGAGTCAGAGTAGGTAGGAGAAGCACTAAATGAATATTTTTCGACAGCATTCATTCTAGAAAGCGACAATGTTGTCGAAGAGAGTACAGAGATACAGGCTACTTGACTAGGTGGGATTGAGGATCACAAGGAAGAGGTATTAGAAATCCTGCAGAAAGTGAAAATAGATAGGTCCCCTGGGCCGGATGGAATGCATTCTGGAATACTCTGGGAAGCCAGGAAAGAAATTGCTGAGACTTTGGCATTGATCTTTAATCGTCATTCTCTACAAGAATAGTGCCAGAAGGCTGGAGGATAACAAATGTGGTTCCCCTGTTCAAGAAAGGGAGGAGAGACAATCCAGGTAATTATAGACCTGTGAGCCTTACTTCAGTTGTAGGTAAATTGTTGGGAAAGGTTATAAGCGATTGGATTTAAAATCATCTAGAAATGAATAATATGATTAGGGATAGTCAGCACGGTTTTGTGAAGGGTAGGTCGTGCCTCACAGAACTTATTGAGTTCTTTGAGAAGGTGACCAAACAGGTAGATGAGAGTAAACCGGTTGATGTGGTGTTTATGGATTGCAGCAAGGCGTTCGATAAGATTCCCCACAGTAGGCTATTGTACAAAATTCGGAGGAATGGGATTGTGGGAGATATAGCAGTTTGGATCAGTAATTGGCTTGCTGAAAGAAGACAGAGGGTGGTGGTGAATGGGAAATGTTCATCCTAGAGTCCAGTTACTAGTGGGGTACCGCAAGGGTTGGTGTTGTCAGTGCTGTTCGTCATTTTTATAAACGACCTGGATGAGGGCATAGAAGCGTGAGTTAGCAAATTTGCAGACGACACGAATGTCAGTGGAGTTGTAGATAGTGATGAAGGATGTTGTAGGTTACACAGAGACATAGATAAGCTGCGGAGCTAGGCTGAGAGGTGGCAAATGGAGTATAATGCGGACAAGTGTGAGGTGATTCAGTTTGGTCGGAGTAACCAGAAAGAGGTAATGGCAAGATTCTTGGTAGTGTAGATGAGCAGAGTGAACTCGGTCTCCACGTACACAGATCTTTGAGAGTTGCCACCCAGGTTGACAGGGTTGTTAAGAAAGCATACAGTGTTTCGCCTTTTTTAATAGAGGGATCGAGCTCCGGAACTATGAGGTTATGCTGCCGCTGTACAAAACACTGGTGTGGCCGCAATTGGAGTATTATGGACAGTTTTGGTCACTGCATTATAAGAACGATGTGGAAGCTTTGGAAAGGGTGCAGAGGAGATTTAATGGGATGTTGTCTGTATGGAGGGAAGTTCTTACGAGGAAAGGCTGGGGGACTTGAGGTTGTTTTTGTGAGAGAGAAGAAGGTTGAGAGGTGACTTAATAGAGCCATATAAGATAATCAGAGGTTTTGATAGGGAGGTCAGAGAGAGCCTTTTACCGAGTATGGTGATGGCCAGCACGAGCGTAACATAGATTTAAATTGAGGGGTGATAGATGTAGGACAGATGACAGACGTAGTTTCTTTACTCAGAGAGTAGTAAGGTTGCCTGCAACGGTAGTAGATTCACCAACTTTAAGTACATTTAAGTCGTCATTGGACAAGCATATGGATGTACATGGAATAGTATAGGTTAGATGGGCTTCAGATTGGTATGGTAGGTCGGCGCAACATCAAGGGTCTGCACTGCGCTGTAATGTTCGATGTTCTATGTATTTTTCTGTGAGCTCGACCTTATTTTCAGTGTTAACTTCTGTAACAAGGCAATCTCGCTTAAAACCCTGCCATCATTGGGACCCTAAGCTAACTAACACTTTTGCTTTAACGTCCCTTCTGCTCAGTCCTTGGAGTACAGCAGTTGCCACGTCATGTTGAAGTTGTATAGTACATTGATGAGGCCTCTTCTGGAATAGTCTTTCCATTTCAGGTCGACCTGCCTATGGAAGGATACATTAAAATGGAAATGGCTCAGAAGAGAATTCTCAGTATCTTACTGAATATGGAAGTTTGAGTTGAAAAGAAAGGCTGCATTAGCTGATTTTCTTTCACTGGAGCATTGTAAGATAAGAGGCGAATATGTAGAGGTTTATAACATGGGAAGGGGTATAAATAGTCTTAACGGTAGTTGTCTTGTTCACCCAATGTTCGAATTTGTTTTTGTATCCTCGCAACAAAGCTCTTAACTGTTTCAACAAAATGGTACACGGTTCAAATGGTACTAATTAAAACAAGTTACCAAAATCCACTCGAATTTGGAAAAGAAAAATAATGTATTGACAATACAAAACCAATGAAATGACCTGATGTTTTTCGTATAAATATAGAACATTTTGAACAATTACCCAGAGTGGTAAACAGCACTTAACAACAATATCTAGAAAGACTGCTTGCAGAAAGATCTGCTCTCCTAAAGGTCAAACTTTTGTGAAAGAAAATCCTGAAAAAGAAGAAAAGAATACAGAGGAAAAATTACAGAGGGCAGTCGGCAAAGTTCACTGATTTTGAAACGTGACTTTCTTTTTTGTAAATCACTATCACGACTTTTTTTATTGGACCAGTATTGTAGAGGGGAAGGTAAAAGGTAGGTTTCGAGAAATAAATTACAAATAGTTGTTAGCTAATCTGCCTGCCGAAAAAAATAAAGATTTTAGTTTTTACTTTAAATGTGACTTTTGGGACAATTCATTGACACTCGAATTTTAACAGAATTACAGCACTGGGTGAATGTTTTCTGTGTTGCATGTTTAAAGTAGCAAAGGAGTTTATCCAGCGTCGTAACAGTTTGAGGGCTCGTCCGGGATTTGAACACTTTTGGGGGCTCGTCATCAGGATTTGAAAGATTTGAGTCTTGGATTCCTAATTTGAACAGATTTAGACAAATCCAGTATGAAATATGAATCGATTTGAATAGAATTGTCGGAAGAAAAAGCCTAGTAGATTTAAACACTTGCGGCTTAGTGTCCTCCATCTTCAAGGAAAACATACATGAGAAAATTTGTTTAATTTCAGAGACGTGTAGTTGCTAAAACTAAACGTGACAAAAATGGCTCTTAAAATTCCTAGAGGTTCTGGGATTTGAAAATGATTCCCAAATTTGCCAAAAAAGAAGGAAAGTAAAGGGCCATACTTTTAGAATTTTAAAATGAAGATAGATTCGGGTCTAACCTGAACTTGTAAGGGAGTTACTGGAACACTTAGGTGTTTCCGACAAACAGACAAGTGCATTGCAAGTTGAGAAACTTAAATTACAATTGACGAAAATGGAGTCAGAAGATAAGCAAATGGAGAAAGGTACAGGAAGAGAGAGAGAAAGAAGAAAGAGAGAGAGAGAATGAGAGAAACAGAGAGAAGGAAAGGGAGAAAATGAGAGGCTCATTGGAATGAATTTTTTTTAAAATGACAGGACCAAAGTCGGAGATCTCACACTTCAGTTATGTTTGGAGGCGATGAGAGCTTAAATCAAGTCGTTGAGTTAGCTAAACAACACCGAAAGACGGCACAGTGTAGAATGAAGCAGGTGGCATATAAAAGCTCTCAGACTCGGACGTTTGTCCCAGGGGTTGACGTGTTATTACTGTTACAACTGATAGAAGACACCTTCAAAGCTAGATTTAGTCGTGCCTATCAAATAGAGAAGACGCTGAGTCAGGGGAACTCTATAGTAAAGATGCCAGACAAGACAAAACGGCACCAGGCATGTCATATGTCCATGTTGAATCCATACTATGAAGGATGGAAAGAACTGGAGAAACAATTGCTAATTACTGCCCCACAGAGTGAGGAATCCAATGCAGACGATGTAGATTTTATGTGCCACAAAAATAGCTTTAAAAATGTAGAGATTCTCGAGAAGTGGGATAGTTTCGTAAACTGTCTGTCTCATGAGTAAATAACGCAGTTAAAAAGTTTGTTACTGCAGTATAAAGATATATGTAAGAATAAAACGGGGAGGATTAATGTTATTGTATGTGAAGTAGACGTAGGGAATACTGCCTCGATAAAACAACACCCCTATTAGCTTAATACTTTCAAAAAAGGAGGTGGACGCTATGCTCGACGAGATCATCGAACTGAGGTAGAGCAAGTGGAGTTCGCGGATTGTCTTAGTTCCCAAATCGCACTTGGTGTCAGCAATTTTGCGTGGATTATCAGAAGATAAATCCTTTACAAAATCGGACTCACATGCAGTTCTGGGATTGGATACTGCATCGAGAAAATAGTAAAAGACAGTTTCATCATCAAGTTGAACTTACTGGCAGGTACCTTCAGCTGAAACAGCAACTGGAATTTCTGCGTTTGTAATCCCAAATGGGTTATATAAATTTAACATGTTGCCTTTTGAAATGAAGAACAATCTGTCATATTCCAAAGACACATGAACAGAGCTGTAGCTATGTTCATAAGCATTTGGTAGACAGGACGCGTACGTGCAGAGCACTTCAGAGAACAATTCTGAGAGACCACACCAATCAACCCCACTGACCCATTGCTGAAAATCTCAACTTCCCCTCCCATTCCACCAAGGACAGGTAGGCACTGGGCCCATTACATCACCACAATCTAACATCCGATGCATGGATGAAGAACGCGTCACCTTCCGCCTTGGGATCCTCCAACCACAATGTATCAATGTGAATTTCAAACGTTTCCTCATTTCCCATCCCCCCCCACCGTATTCAGGGTCCAACCTTCCAAATCAGCATTTCGCTCATGACCTGTCCTTTCCACCTTTCTGCTTCACCCTCCGCTCCGACCTATCACCATTATCCCTACTTCAACCTCTGTTAGCTACATTGCCCACAACCCCGCTGCCTCTCATTTATCTCTCCACACCCTTGGCTCGCACGGCTCATTCCTGATGAAGGGTTCTTGCTTGAATCATCGAGCCTCCTGCTCTTCGGAATCTACCTGACTTGTTTTGCATTTCCAGCACACCACTCTCAACTCTGATGTTCAGCATCTGCAGTCCTCACTTTTTCTGAACAAACTTTGCATTCTACTTGGACGATCTTTAGTGAGTCCTTGAAATATTATATGGTAGAGTTGGCCGAACTCTTTAGAACATAGAACATAGAACAATACATCGCGGAACAGGACTTTAGGCCCTAAAAGTTACGTCGACATATGAACTAGTCTTAGTTCAGCCCTATACACAGCAATCAGCATTCACGTGGTCATCCAAGGATTATTTAAATCTCCCTAATGTGGCTGAGTTAACTACATTGGCAGGTAGGGCATTCCACGCCCTCACAACTCTCGAAGTAAAGAAGCTTCCTCTGACATCTGTCTTATATCTATCACACCTCAAATTTGTAATTATGTACCCTCGTACAAGCTGACGTCATCACCCCAGGAAAAACGCTTCCAATGTCTAACCTATCTAAGCCTCTGATCATCTTGTATGTCGCTATCAAATCCCCTCTTAGCCTTCTTCTTTCCAATGAGAACCGACCCAAAGTATCTCAGCCGTTCCTCATAAGACCTGTCCTCCAGACCAGGCAACAGCCTGGTAAATCTCCTCTGCACCTTTTCCAATGCTTCCACATCCTTCCTGAAATATGGCGACCAGAACTGTAAACAATATTACAAGTGTGGTCGCATTAGAATATTGTGTAGTTGCAGCATGATATTGCAGCTCTGGAATTCAAATCCTTCACTAATGAAAGCTAACACACCTCTTGCCTTTTTAACAGCTCTATCAACCTTGGTAGCAACTTTCATGGATCTATGTATGTGGACGCCAAGGTCGCTCTGCACATCCACAATACCAATATACTTTCCATTGATCCAGTAATCTGCCTCCCTGTTATTCTTCCTAAAGTGAATCACCTCACATTTAGCTGCATTGAACTCCATTTGCCACCTCTCAGCCCAATTCTGCAGTTTATCCAAGTTCTTCTGCAACCTATTACATTTTTCCAATCTGTCCACTAATGCACTGACTTTAGTGTCATCTGCAAATTTACTAATCCATTCACGTATGCCTGCATCTAAGACATTTATAAAAATGATGAACAACAGTAATCACAAAACAGATCCTTTTGGCACACCGCTAGGAACCAGACTCCAGGCTGAATATTTTTCATCAACCACCACTCGTTGCCTTCTTTCAGAAAGCCAGTTTTTAATCTAAACTGCTAAATCACCCCCAATCCCATGCCTCTGTATTTTTCCAACAGACTACCATGTGGACCCTTATCAAAGGCTTTACTGAAATCCATGTATACCACATTAACTGCCCTACCGTTATCTACATGCTTGGTCACCTTCTCAAAAAGCTCAATGAGGTTTTTGAGACACGACCTGGCCTTGATGAAATCATGTTGACTATCTGAAATCAAATTGTTGCTTGATACATGATTATTAATCATATCTCTTGTATCCTTTCTAAAACCTTTCCTACAATAGAAGTAAGGCTCACTGGTCTGGAATTACCTCGGTAATTTCTACTGCCCTTCTTGAACAAGGACACAACATTTGCAATCCTCCAGTGCTCTGGTACTAAATCTTTGGTCAATGATGACTCAAATGTCAAAGCCAAAGGTGCTGCTATCTCCTCCCCGGCTTCCACAGAATTCTTGGATAAATCTCATCCGCTCCGGGGGACTTGTCTACTTTCACTCCTTCTAGAATTGATCATACCTCTTTGTAACTAACCTCGATACTTTCTCGTCTAATATCTCGCATCTGATTCGTCTCCTCTACAATATTCTCCTTTTTCTGAGTGAAAACCGATGAGAAATATTCGTTTACCACCAATCCGATTTCCACAGGGTCCTCACTCAACTTCCCACTTCTGTCTTTGACTGGCCTAATTCCTTCCCTCGTCATCCTTTTATTCCTCAGATACCTTTCAAAAGCTTTAGGGTTCTCCTTTATTCCATTTGCTAAAGACTGCTCGTGTCCTCTCTTTGCTATTCTAACTCTCCCTTTAAATCCTTCCTAGCTGATCTGTAACTCTCCATCGCCTCATCTCAACCATCTGGTGTCATCGACATACAAGCCTCCTCCTTCTGCTTAACAAACGATACAATTTCTTTGGTAAATCACAGTTCGTTAACCTATCACTTCCCCCTGCCTGATAGGGATGTATCTATCTAGGATACACAATATCTGATCCTTAAAGCAGCTACACATTTCCATTGTCTGCATCCCCTGTATTTGCTCCCCCTTTCTAGTCATCCTAATTCATGCCTAATCGCCATATAATTGCCCTTGCCCCATCGATAACTCTTGACCTGTGGCATGTACCTATCCCTTTCCATTCCTAATCTAAACGTAACTGAATTATGGTCACTCTTTCCAAAGTGCTCACCTACGACTAAATCAAACATCTGGTCTGATTCATTACCAAGCACCAAATCCAATGTGGCCTCCCCTCTTGTTGGCCCCTCGACATACTGTGTCAGGAAACCCTCCTGTAAACATCGGACAAAAAAACTGATCCATCCGACGTACTAGGTGTGTAGCATTTCCAGTTAATGTTGGGGAAGATAAAATCCCTCAGAATGACCAGTCTGTTCCTTTTACTGGTACCCAGAATAATTTTTGCCAATCCTCTCCTCCCCTTCCCTGGAACTCTGTGGAGGCCGATATATGAAAAAAACCTCCAAGCAGTGTGACCTCTCCTCTCCTGTTTCTAACCCAAGAGTTGAGGAAAAGTTAGCATGGTTTGCCTGGAAACCATTTTCCTAATCCGGCTGAGGAACCATTTTGTGTCCCCAGAAAGTTGCTGGCTGTGCATTCTTTATTCTGAGGTAATATGAAAGGTAGGCCTTATCTTCCTAAGGTGTCAAGTTTGTGTTTTTCCCAATTTGATGAATGATCAGTGCAGGCAGTGGAACCAGTCCAGTGGACATTGACTTGTTAATTAATCTCACTTCCTTCACGAGTTATTGCCACTTCACGGTCATTCAGCTAATTGGGCACATCTCTGCTCAGTGTTAGCAATATGTCGAACGCATGATAGTGCTTCAGTTTTGACACTAATGACTAACCTCTAATTTAGTACCAACTTGTAAGCATACCAAACTGTGTAATTAATGATCTGCCCCAATCCGCATTCGCTGTATAATCCTGTAGTATCCTGATGTACTTCGGAATAGCACCGAACCATATATAGGACGTTGAAGTCCCCGTGATATATCATGTAATAAACTAATCAGTTTTCAAGGTCTGAGTTTAGAGAGTTTTCTTCAGCAATTGGCGTAGTCGGCTCGGCCTCTATTTTCAGAGGTTTGTTGGATCTGCAGTTTTATTTACTGTGGAATTTGTCTTGTAAGAAACAGTGTTTTAAATTTGTGTTCAGTTGGCTATTAGAGTGTGAAGGGCCACTCGAAATTACTTTTCCTGACCACACGCATGACCCTGACCAGGGCCTTGCAGGCTGTCCCCTGGGGGCAAGACCGAATAAGGGAAAGATCGCATTAAATTTCTTTTTAGTTTTACCTGACCTGAGCGTGCTTGCTGATCCCTGGGGCGAGACAGAAGATGGACTATAGCCTAAATCACTGCTTCTCTACGGAGATTGAGGAGTGGTTGCGGCGCTGCTATTTGTACTGTTAATTCTTTTGACTTTGTGTGTTTTGTCTGTTTTGTTGCTTTGTTTAGACGTGATTGTTTGCGATTCCAGGGCGGAGCGATTGGTTTGCGAGTAGCTACGGGACTGATTGAATCGCTGGCCCCCGGAACAGGTCAATCACATTCTGTTGTGCAGGCCGGACCCCGTCCTTCGGCCCCATTGGGGGCTATCTTGAAGCGCCATGGTAAATATGTTCAATGCAAGAGTAAGGTAGGAGAACCTCTCATCCCCCGGGCTCGCTGGCTGACACCGTCTGGAAGGAGACTGGTGACAGCCGGTATCTTATCCCTTTCACCTCAGATCTGTACGGATGGTCCCATGGCAATTGGCCTTGTGGTGGCTCTTTTAGGTTGGATAAGATTGATTACTGAGGTCTAGATCAGAGTGGTGCTGGAAAAGCACAGCATCCGAGGAAAATCGGCGTTTCTGGCAAAAGCCCTTCATCAGAAATAGCGTTCAGGATGCTGGTTGACTGGCTGTGCTTTTCCAGCACCACTCTCATCTAGACTCTGGTTTCCAGCATCAGCAGTCCTTGCTTTAACCTAAGATTGATTACTGGCTTGTGAACATTGAGGGTGGGTACAGGGATCCCTCCTGGGACATGGGGTACATGTTCGGGTGTCTGGAGAAGTTTAAGGAAGTTGATAAAGGCCATCAGTCCCCCAAGACTAAAAACCGCTCTCAGCAGTCCAGTGAAGCTGGCGGCCCTTCCGCTCCTGCGGATTCCCCTTATACTAGCCCTCCACCTTATTCCACCCAATATCCCATACTTGCCACCCCTACCTCAGACTCCCACTCTCAGGTTGATGAAATTGTTGCTCTTGTGTCCTCACGGCTGCAAGGTCGGGATGCTGCTCAAGATGCTGCAGCAGCTGCCCTTCAGCATCAACCAGAAACCTCACAAGCTTCACAGGGTCCTAGTGCTCGGCTTGCTGGTTCTGATGCAACGGTCCCTGATTCCAGCTCGGAGGCTGCTGTCTCCCTTTCCACTGACGGTGCCACTAATCGGCAGGGTAGCCACTTTGGCATGACTCTCCGATCCCAGGACACGACGAAATACTCCACCCAGTTTCCCCGGACCATGATTGGTGATGTCCTTTTTGACAAGCGTTGGACACATGCTGAGGTCTGTGCTATGCTCCAGGATGCCCGCGACCCAATTAAGCATCCTGCTTCCTTCTATGGTTGCCTCATTCAGGTCTGCGGTATTTGCAACGGTCTGCCACAGGATGTGAACGCTTTGCTGTGTTTGGCGTACGTGGCTCGCTGGGCATCTGTCAAAGGCTCCCTGGTATTCCCTGCAGAGATGTGGGCCAATGGGGACGCGCAGCCTGACTGACTTAGAGACTAGGTTTAACCTATTATTTTGGCAGCAGCGAGACAGTAGGCAGACTTCTGTGAAGTCAACTGCTGTCTTCAGAAATCTGATGAATCCTTCCCTGATTTTCTTGCTCGCTTTAAGGAGGTTTGGGAGTCGTCTGCAGCCACCCTCCTCGCGACAAACGACAAATTGGCCTCCCAGACTCTAATTCATTGCATGCAGCCCCGACATGTCCATACATTTAAGTCTCTTAATCTTGATTGGCAACAAAAACTTGCCTTCAGCTCCTTACTTCTCTCACTAACATGGTTCAGCAGGGCCTTTTGGAAACCAGGAAGTGACAGAGATGTCATTTCCCCTCTTGACGCAGGCAGGGTTTCAGAATCAGGCTAGTAGCGTGAGGAAGCTGGCCAGCAGCCGATATTAACCAGGATCAGTGCAGGTCATGTGGGTACTGTGGTCACTGGTCACCCCCTCAGCGGGTTCCCCAGCAGCAACCTGCTTTCCCCATGCAGCAGCAGCCTTTGCCGGCCAGCTACTCTGTTCGCAACCCTGTCCCCGCTACTCTGCAAGCCTAGGACAGTCGCATGAGGGAGGTTTTGCAGGCCGCTTCAATATAGCTCTTCCACTCCCCGTCTGAGAAAACTATGGTGGAAGTTGAAATGGGTGGCCGTATAGTTTCGGTTCTAGTGGACTCCGGGGCCACCCATTCCTCTGTGCCTCCCTCAGCAGCTCTTCCTGTCAGCTCTGATACTGTTCACTCTTTTGGTGTCTCTGGAGTACCCTTCAAGAAATCTATCTCAGAACCTATCCTTACTGGTGTTCGTCCATGCACGGTGCCTGACCGGGCTATATGTTCCCCTTCCTGCCTGGTCGACCTTTTGGGCGAGAAACACGATGCAAACGTAATGCCTCTATTCGCTGTTCCCCTCAAGGGCTACACTGAAGCTTCCTGGCTTCAATTTATCCATGCTGCATGCTGCTATATTTAATCTGTCATCCCCACCCAGCCCGACTCCCTCCCTTTATGCTTGGGCGTCCCCCGAGAACCTTGTGCACGCCTCTTTCCTCCCCTATCTTCCATCTTTACGGCATGCTCCGCCATTCCCCACGATTTCCTTCTTTCACTGGATCCTGCAGACGAGTCATTTTTTGCGTAACTTATACTGCGATGCGGCTTACTTCTCCTCCCACGAGGAGGCACGGTGGCAGTGGGCGGCACGGTGGTTGTGGGCGGCACGTTGGCACAGTGGCTAGAACTGCTGCCTCACAGCGCCAGAGACCCAGGTTCAATTCCCGCCTCAGGTGACTGACTGTGTGGAGTTTGCACGTTCTCCCCCGTGTCTGTGTGGGTTTCCTCCGGGTACTCCGGTTTCCTCCCACAGTCCAAAGATGTGCAGGTTAGGTGAATTGGCCATGCTAAATTGCCCGTACTGTTAGGTAAATGTAAGCGTATGGGTGGGTTGCGCTTCGGCGGGTTGGTGTGGACTAGTTGGGCCGATGGGCCTGTTTCCACACTGTAATGTAATCAAATCTAATCTAATCTAATCCATCCTATCCAATTCTTGTGGGACCCTACCTCGACCTGCCCTCTGCCCTCCAGCTGACTAGGCTTTATTATGTTGGGTAGGAAGGTTGGCAGTGGAGGTCCGACTTGCTGCCGATCAGCAGCTACTGTTCCGCTCAGACACGGTTTCCTTGTCCTATGTCCCGGCTGTGGTGAAAGCCACGACACGTCTGCAGGATTTGGGGCCCATGGGGCAGCTGGATTTTCTGCCCTTAGATCCGTCCGAACCTGACTCTCTGCAGGCTGGTGAGTTGGGACTGGACAGATTATGCGTTCGTTGCCGTCTGGTCACAGTACCTCAAGTTTTTGTCATGGTGACACCACTGCCCACCCCGAGCTTTGGCAGCCGCATGATGCTTGTGGCTCTCCCTCCATCATCTTGGGCGCAACATTCCAATCACGCGGGCCTAGTGTCACCAGCTACACTTCACACGCTCGCTGTGAAGCCAGAGCCACCTTTCCGTCTTTAAGACAGTATAATCTGTCACCGGCTGCAGCCAAAGGGATTAAAATAGTTATTGAACCCCTTCTACACCAGGGCATCCTGGTCCCTACTGTGAGCCTCTGCAACACAGCTGTAACCCGTATCCCCAATCCAGGGAAACCGGGCCGATGGAGGTTTGTGCAGGACCTGAGCGCGTTGAACGCCATCATTGTTCCTTGCTCTCCAGTGGTGCCGGATTTTAATGCAATCCTTACGAGCCTCATTGCTCCTGCTACCTGTTTTTCAGTTATAGACCTCTGCTCAGCCTTTTTCTCCATTACATTTGCCCCAAAAGTCAGTACTTTTTTGCCTTTACTTACCACGGTCGCCAATATACATGGACACAGCCTCCCCAAGTGTACATGGAGACCCCCACTGTGTATGCCTCTGCAGTGCACAGGACCCTGAAGGATCTCTGCTTGCCAGGGAACAGTACCTTGATCCAGTATGTTGATGATTTGATAGTGGCTTCTGCCTCGCCTGCTGCTTGCATGACGGACACTGTGGCACTGCTCCATTGTCTGGCTCAGGATGGATATAAAGTCTCACTGGAAAAGATGCAGCTGTGCCAGACGAAAGTACAGGACCTGGGACATGACCTGACCCACGGTTGCAGAGCTTTATCTCCTTATCGCCTTGCAGCCATTGTCAAACTTGCTCCTCCCGCGTCACATTATGAATTGCTGACTTTCCTGGTGAGCTATTGTAGACACTGGTTCCCAGACTATCGTATCGTTGATGTGCCTCTCCACTTCCTCACCAAAGCAGCCAACCCAGGCTGATACGGACGCCTGCGATGTCACGGGCGTTTGACACACATAAACAATGGCCTGGGCTCCTGCTCTGGGCATACCTAAGTATACGCTGCATCAACCCAACATTTTACAGAATCACAGAGAACTGGCTACGAGGTCATCTTACTATCCCGTACCAAGCTTACATTGCAACGCGCACCCGGGCTGAGTCCAGCTACCCTTCTCCCAACCTCCCATGATCCACCTGAGGCGGACCATGACTGCTTGCATGTCGTGCAAGTGATTGTCACCCCACGCCCTGACATCTCTGAGACCCCATTAGACAACCCAAACATGATTCTCTTTACTGATAGCTCCTCTTTTCGGCCCTCGGACCATCAAATGTTAGCCGGATATGTGATCTGCACACCTTTCGATACCCTCCAATCAGCTGCATTGCCGGAAGGGATTTCTTCGCAAGCAGCCGAATTGTTTGCCCTCACCAGAGCCTTTATTCTAGCTGACAGAAAGTCTGTTAATAATTACAATGAGTCCAGATATTCATTTGGAGTGGTACATGAGTTTGGAACCCTATGGAAGCATAGAGAATACATTACATCATCTTGGAGACCCCTGCAACATGCCCTACTCATCAACAACCTTCTGCAGGCGACAATGTTTCCCTCTGTTGTGGCTGTGATTCAGTGTGCTCTCCATACTGCTACCGATGATCCAATATGCCGAGGGAATGCATGTGGTGACCAAGCTGCCAATCGAGCTGCTTTAACCCTACTGTATATGTCTCGTAGGCTCTCAAGATGGGGAATTCAAAAGATGCTTTCGACCTAGTGACCGCTAACCGGGACACCCCTCAGGCCAAGAAAGATAGTTGGGCGCGTATAGGTGCCAGGGATTCAGGCAGTTTAGGACTAATACAACACTCGGATGGTAGAACGGTCTGTCTCCGATCAAACCTGCATGTTTTGGCATTGGCTGCCCATAGAAGTGATCACACAGGAAGATGGGGAATGATACATGCAGGAAGACAAACCTGGTATGCTCCCACATTCATTGCAGCAGCACAAGCCGTAGTTTCCCGTTGCCTGATATGCCTACAGAATAATAATGCTAAACCACTGGCCAAGTATGATTACTTGCCTGCCCCAGATGGACCCTTTCATCATTTGCAGATTGATTTTGCCTATATGCCACCCAAACTGGGTTTTAAAAACGTCCTTGTCATAGTGGATATGTTTTCCAAACGGGTGTAAGTTTTCCCAACATGCAAGGATAATGCTTGAGTGTCTCATGAAGGATGCGATTCCTCGGTTTGGGGTCCAAAATAGTGTTAACAGTAAAAGAGGGACGCATTTTACTGCTGAGTTTACAAAAGGGGTTTGTAAAATTTTGGGTATTACAAGGAAACACCACATTCCATGTCAGCCCCAGTCCTCGGGGATGGTGGAACGGATGAATGGCACCCTTAAAATTACTTTCACCAAGGTCACCAAGGAAATGATCTTGCCGTGTCCAGAGGCATTGCCACTAGCCCTTTACACTCTGGAGGCAAGTGAATCGATCTACAGGTCTAACTCCCTTTGCGATACTCATGGGCCGCCCGAGGCCCACGGGGCAACGACCCCCCAAACTTCCGGCGAATGTGTTACTTCTTCTCACTCATGAGTCCCTTTTGGACTATGTTAAATCATCGTGTCAGGTCATCACTTACAACCACGATTTAGTCAAGGAGGCATTTCCCTCGCCGGGTGATAGCCCCATGCATCCGTTCTACACGGGAGGGGGGGGGGAATATTCCTTCATGATTTATTGTCACTTCACGGCCATTCAACTAATTGGGGACATCTCTGCTTCGTGTTAGCAATCTGATTAAATAGAACAAATAGAATACCATTTGTTCTGTCCACTTGTGGAATGCATGATAGTGCTTTTGTTTTGACCATAATGACTAACCTGCAATTTAGTACCAACTTGTCGGCATCCCGAACTGTGTAATTAAGGATCAGACCCTGCTTTCTCTATGTAATCCTGTCGCATCCTGATGTACTTCAGGCTAGCGCCAAGCCACAGTTAGAACGGTGAATTCCTCATGACATATTGCGTCATAAACTAATCAGTTCTCAAGGTCTGAGTCTCGAATTTTCTTCAACATTTATCCCAAACGACATCAGTAGACGAGTCCTCGTCAAAAGTTCTTTCAGCCTCCGTTATGCTATCCTTGGCTAACAAGGCCACACCTCTCCCTCTTTTACCGCCTTGCTCTTCTTAATGAAACGTCTAAACTCTGGAAGCTGCAACATCCAATCCTCATCCTTCTCTAGAAATGTCTCCAAAATGGTTCCAACATCAAAGCTCCAGGCACCTATCCATGCTGCAATCTCATCTACCTTATTTCAGATACTTCTGCGTTGAAGTAGACACACTTCAAAGCAGGTTGCTGTCTGCCAGCCCATTCCTGTGACTGTTCCTGTCCTCCCTACTCTCATCCTTCTGTGCACCGCAACGAAACCTCAGGTTCCCATTCCCCTACTGAGTTAGTTTAACCCCACCTGAATAGCACCAGCAAATTTCCCACCGACGATATTATTACCCCTCTGGCTCAAGTGAAGATCCTCCTATTTGTATAGGTCCCACCATCCCCAGAATGAGACCTAATTATCCAAGTGCCTGAAACTCCCGCCCCTGCACCATACTTGCAGCCACGTGTTAGGCTGATATCTCTTCCTATTCCTTGCTTCGCTATCACGTGGCACAAGTAACAAACCGGATACAACAACTCTGCCTGTTCTAAATCCCAACTTCCACCCTAGCTCCCTGAAATCCTGCCTTACATCCCTATCCCTCTTTCTATCTGTGTCGTTGGTACCTAGGTGGACCACGACTTGGGGATGGCCACCGTCTCCCTTCAGGATAGCAAAGATACGATCCGAAACATCACAGACCCTGGCACCTTGGAGGCAACACACCAACCTTGGGTCTCGTTCGTTTCCAACAGACCTACTATCTGACCTTCCAACTAATGAGTCCCCAATGACTAACCCTCTCCTCCTTTCCCTCCTTCCCTTCTGTGCCAGAGACCTGGGCCCCACTGCATACCCCTGGTAAATCACCCCACCGTAACAGTATCCATCACAGTATACATGTTTTTCAGGGGAAGGACCACAGAGATCCCTCCACTGATAGTTTATTCCCCCTTTGAACAGTCAGCCAGCTTTCATCGAGGAGCAACTACTTTCCTGTAAACCTTATGTATCACAACCTCTGCCTCCTGAGGCAAATTTCATCCAGCTCCCACTCGACTTCCCTAACCCGATCTTGGTGGAGCAAGAGTTGGATTCACCTCCTGTACATGTACTTGGAAAGGACACTAATAGCGTCTCTCACCTCAAACCAGATGCAGGAGGAAACCTCCTCTCCCTGCACAGTCATCCCTGCTAAACCACTTATCAGAAAATAAAACAAAGAAGAGACGTGTAAATGGAGGACTCCCGCATTCGAGGTAAGATTTTAAAGGTTTAAATTAATGACTCACTGTTCCTGGAAGGCCACCTGGTCCAAACACCCGCCGTTCGAGCTGCTGCTGAAAAAACAGAAATAGAGTACTCCCGCGCTCGAGGTAAGTTTTTAGTACAAATCAGTGACACAACACTCCCGGAAGGCCCCTGGTCCATTCTCCCGCCTTTCGAGCTGCGGCAACAACAAGAAGCAACATTGGTCATAAACAAAAAGAATTTGTAAAAGCAAAGGCGATGTGCTTGTGACAAAACATCGGTCATGGGAAGTTAGACTCACGGAATGCAAAGACGAAGGCCATCGAAAAATTTCCACATCCAACTGAAAGGAAAAGTTTCTTCAATTTGTTAGACGAAGCATAGTCAATCGGTAGTTTGCTTCTATCAGAAGGTGAACACAACGATTCAGTGGACAGAACAATGCCAGGAGGCATTCTACCATTTGAAAGCAATATTAACTGGTGCACCAGTTTTAGCTAATCCAAAGTTTTCAAAACATTTTCAAGTTGTCATAGGGCCTGTACTGCGCTGTAATGTTCTATTGGCTATAATGTCAAATATGATACATAAGGGTTGTTGACTGTAGATATTGACGAATGTTGGTGTTGACAATAGTTAGTATTGACGAATGTTGATACTGATGGATGTGGATATTGACAAAGACTTTTATAAATGAATGTTAAGTTTGACGCATGTGGATATTGATGGAAGTGGCTGTTGACGAATATGATGTTGATTAATGTTGGTATTGATTAATGTTGGTATTGATGAATGTGGATATTGACAAATGTTTAGAGTTTATGAATTTTGGTATTTGTGAAAGGCAGCAGTGACGAATATTGATGCCGATGAATGTTGATACTGACGCGTGTTGATCCTGATTAATGTTGATATTGACAAAAGTTGCTATTCACAAATATTGGTATTGATGAATGTTGGTATTGATGATTGTTGATATCAATGAATGTTTGTTTAGACGAATATGGATATTGATGAACGTTCACATTGATGAATGTGGATGTTGACGAATATTGATTTTGACGAATGTTGTAATTAACAAATATGGACATTGATGAATGTTGATGTTGACGAATGTCGATGTTGATTAATGTTGATATTGATTAATGCTGATATTGACAAACGTTGATATTAAAGAATATAGGTAGTGAAGGTTGACATTGTTTCTGGCGGGGGGTTGGGGGCGGGGGGAGTGGCGGGTAGGAGGAATCCCATCTGAATACGGCTTTTATTATGAGTTGATGTTAATTCATTCTGAGCATGTGCTTCATTATTTAATTATGATGTTATCTTTTTTGTGCAATGTAAGATATTCTATTATATGCTTTGTTTAATTGTAGGTTAGATTAGTTCTTACTTGAGTGCTTTTTTCCTTTTTTGTATTTTTTGTGTTTGTAAAAAATGTTTAAAAATTTCCTTTTTCTGCAATAAAAATATCTATAAAAGTACTGAAGCATGTTGATTTTGACGAATATTGATATTGGTGAATGTTGGTTTTGATGAATGTAGGTATTGATGAATGTTTGTATTCCCAAGTATGGATGTTGACAAATATAGATATTGACGAATGTTATTATTGACGAATATGGATATTGAAAAATGATGATGTTGATGAATGTTGGTATTGTTGAATGTTGTATTGACGAATGTTGACACTGATTCGAACTTTGGTTGATGGTGCCTGACTATATTATTCTCCTCTCTGCTGTGTTGGTGCAATCGCTTGGCGCTGCTGCCAATGGTATTGACTAGGCTGGACCACACAAATCATGGTTAAGCAGGAAGCTCAGACCGTAGCTTTGTTATTTTTTTTCAGTAAGAGTACAGTAAAAACTACCCAGTGTAACTTAGCTAGGTTGACTTCCAAGTTTTAAAACAAACAAAAAAGGTTTTCACCAGGTTTGGAATGAAACACCAAGAACAGAAAACAGAATACCCACAGAACTCAATGCATCTAAACTTAATTATGCTGTTCGTTAAATACACAACAATCCGAAGAAACAAACCCTTGAAACACAGAATAAAATGAACCAGAGACTTACAGGTCGAAATTAGAGGGGGAAAGGAGCGACAGAAATCTCAGTCTTAACTCAGATTGCCTCCAGCAGCCTTTCTTCACACGCGTAAGTGCTCAACTGAACTAACACCCAAGGTTCTGCGTTCAGGACTGATCAACCTCCTTTAATTATAAAGATTACTTCTAAATCTTAAAATCTTTATTCTGAAGACTCGTTTTTTTATGTATGAACAACAAAAAAAAAAGCCTCTCAATACCTTTTTCGTCTATGTACTAACCTAACCGATTGGGAGCTTTGGCTGTTTTGTGACCCTGCTAAAAACAAAATCAAGGACCCAGCGTTCTTGAGAAAAGGAACAGCTTTATACAAAGAAACAAACAGACTTGTGACACCACCCCTTTAAAAATGTGAACCATCGATATCCAAAGATAACTTAATTTTTAAATCCCTTCCAAATAAAATAAAACTCTTCAGGAATCTAAAACACACATACACTCTGCAGTGATTATGTACATTCAAACATGTGAAAACATATTCGAATTCGCCGTCGTACTCACAACCGAACGCCTCCACATCTCATTCATGTCGTGACAATGCATCAGCAATCACATTTATAAAGGAACTGCCACATTTGATCAGTTGAATGGCTGCAACAAGTTCCATCTATGCAGTCTATCATTTTCACCCTTACATTTCTCCACGAATGTCAATGGGTTATGGTCATAAAGTCATAGTCATAGAGATGCACAGCACGGAAACAGACCCTTCGGTCCTCCCAACTCCGCCAAGCAGATATCCCAACGCAATTAACTCCCACCTTCCAACACTCAGCCCATATCCCTCCAAACACTTCCTATTCATATATCCATCGAAATGCCTTTCAACAGTCGCAATTGTACTATCCTCCACAAGTATAAAAACTGAAATGCTGCAATGCCAACATCAATCTCAAAGTCTTCCCCTCGAATGTCGAGTATTTCTATTGTTCAACTTGTTGCAAATAAAAGCCCGATGGGTCTTTTCATCCAACCATAATCCACCTGCAGGAGCACTGCACCAACACGCACATCACTGGTGTCGATAGCAAACTTCAAATGTTACACGTAATCAGGTGTGGTAATACTGGAGAAGTAGTTCTAGCAGTTTTAAGGCTGTCAAATGTGTCTTGACACTTTACCTTTAGCCTTTTTTTTAACCAACCTGTGACTGGAGCAACCACACTGCCAAAATTCGGAGCAACCTTTTCGAAAAATCCACTCAATCCCAGGAACTGTAGTATTGTTCTTTTCATCGACGTTGTGGGGAATTCTACAATTGCTTTTGATTTCACATCCCACAATGCCATGTATCTATGTCCAATTACTTGGGCCAAGAAGGTGACTTGGGCTTTGGCAAATTCACTTTTAACTAGGTTTACCACCAAAAGTGCTTTCAGAAGTCGATCGAACACGTCTAATAACTGCAATAAATGTTCTTTTCTTCATTGAATAAAAATCATCAAATCACACCTCAATATTGGGTAGACGGCAATGACCTTATTCCTTAATGTCTGAAATGTGGCCAGAGGTTTTTCGTACCAAATTGCCTGATTTTCAACTGGTATAACCCGTGTGGCGTTCCGAGAGCCAAAACTGCCTTTGCTCTTTCCGACAAAACTACCTGCCACTAGCTTCTGAGCAAGTCCAACTTATAAATGTAAGTTGCTTGCCTCTTCTTTTCGACACAGTCCTCCAACCGCGGAATTGGATCTGCGTTTGTCTAAGTGATAGCACTGACTTTGCAATCGTCCACACAAAGCTGTTTCGTACCTTTTGGCTTTGATACCATGATTATAGGTGAGTTCCTGTCACTGTAAATCACTTCAATAATGCCATCATGGAGCTCGTGTTCTATCATTTTCTGAAAATGTTACAACTTTAGAGGGTTATAACAAAACGAGGTTGCTGAATTGGAACACCACCTACTTTAGCTCCATGAAACTTAATTTGTAAACTATTTCACAGTTTATTTCTGCCTATCTACCAATGTGATTGTAATAACTCTTTAGGGACAATTCGTTTCTCTTGTCGAAAGTAACTCAATAATTTATCTCTATGTCTGAAAACTTCCTGTTGACCAACTTGATTTGAGCAATGCCGATTTCATAATCATCGAAATTTAGTTCTTCAGGTTTGTTGTTCTTGCTTTCCTTCTCTGTCAAAATACCTTCTGACCATATTCGCCATGACATTCTAAGGTCCACACAATCTTGCTTTTAAAGGTTCTTGTTTTACTGTAGCACCAATGCAGTATTCCCAATGGCAAAGTTATTAATTTTTGAATTCTTATCCACCTGTTTTGTTAAATCCCGCGATACGTTTAAATGATGTCTGGCCAACTTCCGAGCTCTATTTCGTCGTTCTCTAAAATTTGACATATAGTCCAAATGGGTGGTCTCTGAATTCTAACTTATTAATTTCTCCTGAATCATTTTTAACGGCCCTATTACTTCATGACCAAAATGGTCTGAATTTGATCAATTCATTTGGTGCATCTCCGATCTCAAAAAGCACAAAATGAGCCCTCTTAGCCCAATGGTCTGGATAGCCTTTTCCATCACCCGTCAAATTGCACTTTAATGTTTAATGCCACTTTTCTGAGCGCTCCTTGCGATTGTTGAATAATTTGGATGTGAAGTTTGACTATTGACCTGACTGTAACTCTATTAGTAGACTGTATCTAGTGAAAAAAAATCAGTAATTCTTCTGCAAAATGTTTGGCTGTGATACTGCAGAATTGGACTTCCTTGGGAAATCTAGTCTATTCATGCATTACTGGGAATAATATTTATTTCCACTTTTTTTCTTTCAGGTAGTGGATCGTGCAATCAATCAAGACTCTTCTGCAAGGATCATCAAATGCTGAAATAGTTAATAAGAGTGCAGTTTTTAATAAAGCCCACAGCTTTCCGATTATCTGACATGTGTCACACATCTGCCAAAACTCATCTTCACCCTTGTGCTGTCTAGGAGAGTAAAACGTCTTTATCATTTAACCTGTGCTTTCCTGACTCGTAAATGAGTGTCAAGTGCAAGCTCATGTGCCGTTGCAGTACGTCCTTTCTGTATGCTACTGGCAAAACCATCATATGAACCTCTGCGCAGTTCTCATCTGCTTTCATGTGTGGTGTTCTCTATTTCCTCCTGAAGGCATCATTGGTTAAGTAATAACACATAAGGATGCATTCACTCTCCGTTCATGAGAATGCCGTTCGATACGCAACTGGTTTAAGTTCTGGTCTTTCTACTGTTATTCATTAAGCTTAGTAAAGCAAATGATACTTGAATTTCTAACATTTCGCTCCCGTTCTGTCCCAAGTATCTGATCAAAATCAGTCTTTGACAATGCTATTTCAGTTTCCACATCTGTGCACATTACTCTCTCTCTCTCTCTCTCGATTCAGCTTGCGACTCTGCAATCTCGTTGAGACACAATCTGGGAAGATTCCTGGATAAACATCCTGCCTTAATTTAGTTGCCTGCCCCTACCGGTGAATGAGTTCGATCATTTGAAAGGCCAAATTGCATACCTGGACCTGAAACTTTTCCAGTTTTCCCACCACAAATGCTCCACGCTTTTCTGGATACTCTCGCCTCACGACCCATTTCTGAGCGTTTTCTTTTGTCTCACTGTGAATTCACGTTAGCAGTACATTTTTGGCAATAGTCCATCAGGATTATGTATCTCCTCATCCTTCAGCATCACAGACTGAGAAGTTCATATGCCCCTTCATATTGTAACGTCTTCACTTGCCACTCCTGAACTATGTCATTTTTTTAGATTTTTTAGATTATTTACAGTGTCGAAACAGGCCCTTCGGCCCAACAAGTGCACACCGCCCCGCCGAAGCGCAACCCACCCATACCCCTACATCTACCCCTTACCTAATACTACGGGCAATTTAGCATGGCCAATTCACCTGACCTGCACATCTTTGGACTGTGGGAGGAAACCGGAGCACCCGGAGGACACCCACGCAGACACGGGGAGAATGTGCAAACTCCACACAGAGAGCCCCCTGAGGCGGGAATTGAACCCGGGTCTCTGGCGCTGTGAGGCAGCAGTGCTAACCACTGTGCCACCGTGCCGCCCATTAAACATTACCCTTGCAATTATTTTTTTAAGCAGATCTGGCACTTCCTCCTTAACCAATCTCTGATCAGTTTGTACATGCTGATGCAGTTTTTAGTTTCCTCTGGGCTTTCTGTTACCATGGGAACAAATTTCCTGGCTTGCCCAGTTTTCCCACATCTGGCTTTCTATGAACCCACCAAAGCAGTGATTTCTTGTGCCCAATGTTTTTGCTTTGAAAGCACCAGAGTTTCTTTTAACCTTCTTTGCCGCCTTTAAGGTTTTCTTTTTTCCCTGTGGTGAGTTTTCCTAACGATAGTTACCACGATCTAACTTTCCCTTTTCACGTGAGGATTTCTCTTTGCCCAATTTCTATCCCGCATGGATTGAAATTGATTCAGTGAGCTAGGCCGTATTTTATGGACCAGCTCACAATCATCAGCCACTTCAGCTGCTGACCTTGCCTTTTAAATCAGATGCTTTTTCACAGGAGTTCACACTGCTTCATTTCCACTTTTTTCTTTGAGATCACAGATTACACAATCAATCAAGATTCTTCTGCAAGGTTCCTCACATGCTGGAATAGCTATTAAAAGTGCAGTTAGAGGAGAACTTCCAAAAGATCCACAAACGTCCGTGCTTGTGAGAACTCTCCAAAAGGTACTTGTCAACAGAAGGAGTTGGCATGAAGAAAAAAATATCGACACCGACCTGGATAGCATATTGACAAATGAAGGTACAAAGAAAAGCAGCTGACTGGTTTTAAATCTGAATTCTTCAGTAAACCATCATCAGGATTTTCATTGGACCAGAATTTTAGAAGGGTAAATTACATGACAAGTTAGATAAAATAGTTGTAAATAGTTGTGAGTTAATTACTTACTGGGAGACGTTAAGAAATAAGACTGTTAATTTTTACTTTATGTAGTTCTTTGTCTGTCGCATTTTAATAGATGACTGTACAGGTTTAATCTTTTCTGTGTTGCTTGTTTAAATTAGTGGCGGGGGTAGGGTTGAACTACGTGTCGGAAGAGTTTGAGGAATCGTTCGGGAATTGAATAGTTTCAGACAGATGTGTATAGATTTAGGAGTACGAAAAATCCCAGAAGATTTAAATACTTGCAGGTTAGTGACCTCGATCTTAACATAAAACATAATTGGGATAAAGTTAAAAATCACACAACACCAGGTTATATTCCAACAGATTTAATTGGAAGTGGACTAGCTTTCGGAGCGACGCTCCTTCATCAGGTGATTGTGGAGCGTCGATCGGAAAGTTAGTGTGCTTCCAATTAAACCTGTTGGACTATAACCTGGTGTTGCGTGATTTTTAACTTTTTACATCCCAGTCCAATACAGGCATCTCCAAATCATAGTTGAGACAATTTGTTTAACTTTGGTGACTTGTGGTTAATTGCATTAAAACTGATCGAAAATGAAATTGCTAAAAGGGTTCTGCGGTTTAAAAGTGATTCTCAAATTTGACAAGACACTTTAGAATGAAATAAAAAGTCCATACAATTTGTATTAGCAAAGGCGTTCGATCTGGGTTTTGCCAAGGGCAAAGGAAAGCTTAACTTGTAAAGGAATTACTTATACACTTAGGTCAATCAGAGCAACAGACAAGTGCAGTAAAGGTTGAAAAACTTAAATTGCAATTAAGGAAAATTGAGTTAGAAAGTAAACACAGGGAGAGAGAAATTCAAAGAGAGAGAAGAAAGAGATGGAAGAGAGAAAGAAAGGAAAAGAGAGCGAGATGTTTCTTAGCCGAGTGGAGAAATAAAGAAAGGGAGATCAAAAAAGATCGAGAGGAGAGCGAGGTACTGCAGGATATGGACATAAGTAAGAATCAGATGGACAGGCCAAAAGCTTTTGTACATGAAGTTGACAGAGGGAATACTGCTCTGATAAAACAATACCCATACTGGCTTAATCCTATCAATGCCAGAGAGGTCCACATGGAGATGGAGGCCATGTGCAACAAGGATGTCATCGAACCAAGCCAGACTGAATGGTTTTAGTCTGAGTTCTCAAACCGGACCGAACTCAATGATTCTGTGTGGAGTATTGGAATGTCAATGCCGTTACAATTTCGGGCTCATATCCAATTCCGAGATTGAAGCCCTGTATCAGGAAAGTCGGGCAAGCCAGTTACATCACCAAGTTGGACTTACTGTGTTTTCACTGGCAGGCAACTTTATCTGAGACGGCAAAAGGAATGTTGGTGGTTGCAACCCCAAATGGACTAAATTAGTTTCAATCGATGACCTTTGGAATGAAGACCACACCCGCCACACTCCAAAGACACATGAAGAGATTTGTGGCTGGGATAACAAACTTTGCAGTTTGTTTGATATTGCAGTCATGTTTAGTAAGTCCTGGAAAGATCACATCATCCAGTTGCCAGAGCACTTTGCAAGCCTACGTGAAGCAAAACTGGTAATAAACTGAAACAAATCAGAATTCGTAGTAAAAGAGGTGACATTCTTGAGACACGACATCACTCATGGAATGCTGACTGCACGGAACACAAGGACGAAGGCCATCGAGGAATTTCCAAGACAAACGTCGGAGAACGATGTCCTTCGATTCTACAGACTTAGAGAATTGTATGAGAAGTTTTTTTTCCTAACTTCAGCAATTTAGTGGCAGTGTTAGCCGATTCGCTGAAGAAGAACACAATTTTCGGTAAATAGAATGCCACGAGGCATTCGAACACTTGAAAGCAATATTAGCCATTAAACCAGCTTTAACTATACCAAACTTTTCAACAACTTTTGAAGTCGCCATCGATGCTCGTGACATAGGAGTTGGAGTTGTACTGCTCCAGAAAGATGAGAATGGGACTGAAATTCAAGTGTGTGAGTGCACGGAGAAGCTCAGCATCCACCAGAGGAAATACTCCACGATTTCAAAAGAACTATTGAGTTTGATAAGTGGCTTTACAACATTTTAATGTATATGTCATGAACAATGTGTCAAAGACGGTTGTGTACATGGATCACAATCCGCTTACACACTTAGAACACTTTAAAGACATTCATTTGAAACTATTTCTTTGGCATCTTATGTTATAGATTTTTAGTTTCGAAATCATACATGTTATGAGTCATAAGAATGGAATCACGGATGCATCATTGTGGATGAAACTGATAATGTGTAGATGAGATTTGTATTTATTTATCTTATGTATTTATCTTATGTATATATATATATATATGTATATAGGAACACGTTAAGGTGAAATTAGATTAATGATATCTGAAGGCGAAAGACCCCACTGCCAGGGATATGTTTCCCTCCTCACCCCTATCCAGATTCCACAAAGACCATTCCCTCTGTGACTACCTGCTCAGGTCCACACCCCCCAAAAACCCACTCTGCCTTCCTGGCACCTTCCCCTGTCGCAACAGGAATTGCAAAACCTGCACCCACACCTCCCACCTCACCTTCGTCTAAAGCCCAAAGTAGCCTTCCACATGCATCAAAGTCTCACATGCAGTTCCACAAATGTCATTTTTTGCATCCGTTCCTCCCTTTATATTGGGGAGACGGGGCGACTTATTGCAGAGCGTATTAGGGAACATCTCCGGGATACCCACACCAATCAACCCCACTACCCCATGGCTGAAGCTTTCGACTCCCCCTCCCACTCTGCCGAGGATAGGAACATCCTGGGCCTCCTCCACCGCCATTCCCTCACCACCCGACGCCTGGAGGAAGAATGCCTCATCTTCCAACCTCAGAACACTTCAATCCCAGGGCATCAATGTTGACATCACCAGTTTCCTCATTCCCCTATCCCCACCTGACACCAACTCCAACCTGCCAGCTCAGCACCATCCTCATGACCTGTCCTATCTGTCAACCTTCCTTCCCACCGAACCGCTCCACCCTCCTTTCTGACCTGTCCCTTTCATCCCCAACTCCATCCAGCTATTGCACTCTTAGCTACCTTTTCCCTAGCCCCACGCCCTCCTATGCATCTCGCCACCCCGGGGGCTCTCTGCCTTCATTCTCAATGAAGGTCTCCTGCCTGAAACGTCGATTTTCCTGCTCATCAGATGCTGCTTGACCTGCTGTGCTTTTCCAGTGAGCCGATTAAATATATCTGTATGTTAGTGTCATGTGTTTGAAGAATCGAAAATAAATAAAGCCATCCATTCAGTATGGTTCTTAACTCTTTCTTAACAGGAGATATGTTATTAATGTGTCAGTCGCACTGTACATTTAAGAGAATTAAAAGCTATCCGCATTAGTAACACAGCACCAAATGTTCTGAACAAGGTATCAATGTATCATGTGTTCGAACAGCTAGAGTAGCTGAGTTGTCTGGAGACGAAAATACAAAAACAAATTTAAATTATGCCCTAAAATACCAAATTTCAATCAAGTTTGAATTTAGCATTTTGACAGTATTACACCCAGTGAAACAATCCGATATCTTGGGGTACAAAACCGAAACAAAAAGCAACAGTTGGAGGAGATCTGCCACAAACGTTGGCTACTCATCAGAACTCTCTAAGCAGTACCTGCTTTGAGAAGGATTTGCCAAAGAGGGAAAAAAAATAACATTGACACAGACATGGACAGGACATCATCAAAGGAGGATACACAGAGAATATTTGAAAGCTAGCTGATTTTGAAACTTGAAGTTTTCGGCAAATCTTAATCATAGAATTGGAAGGTAAAAGATAGTTCAGAGAAAACAGTTGTGAAGAATCGATAGTCATCTGATCTCCGTTGGACAGTAAGAAATGAAGTTGATAACTTTTACTTTAAATAGTTCTTTGCCTCTCGAATTTTAGCGTATTACAGCACGGGATATCAGTGTTACTGGTTTACTTTAACAGGGGGCGGGTTTAATCATGTATCATAACAAAAGGAACAGTTTTTTTTTAAAATGAAGGAGCAGCTTTGTGACACATGTCTGAGCTATACTGAAAAAACACAGGCTGCAGATTACGTGTGATGACAGCATCACTGTCAAGCAGGTGTACGGACGAGCTACCCAGCTCTGCGGTGCAGTTTTCTTTCTGTGGTGGCCAAGATCCGGGAGATGCGGAAACTGGAATGTCTCTGGGTCACTTTGGGAATGGGCAGCACACTATATAAACTGCACCCACAGCGAGTCAGCTCTGAACAGCTTGCTACCTCTGTCGGGGCCTTGGTAACAGTGAGCCGATTGTAAGTGGCATCAGCGGTTGGGGGAGTTCGCATCTTTAGTAACCAAGCGTAATGGCCTTGGAGGGCACAGCGGTTTGCACCCCATGCCCTCAACAGGCGGAGGAATTTAAATTCAGTTTGATGAAAAGTGAATTCTGAAACAAAGCCAGGAATTGCTGGAGAAACTCAGCATTTGCAGAGGGAGACAATGAGCAGATTCGACGTTTTGGTTCTGAGTCACTCTTTGTTAAAATATAAACGATTGAGGTTGTGCCCCGTTACCAAAGTCCAGGGCAGTGTATGCTTTCCTCACTGCTCTGACACAGAGTCACATGGGATGGCAACAAACTCTCCCGCCCAACTGTTCCATGCTGACCACCCTTGCCAATCTAAACTCATCCAATTTTCTTGCATTTGACCCATTTCCCTCTTTACATTTTTTTCTTCGTGTCTCCAACCAGTTGCCTTTTAAATGTTGCAAGTGTCCGCTCCTTCACCAGTTCCTCTTCCAGCTCACTGCATACATGCAATGTCATCTGGATGAAAACATTGCCCCTCAGGTCGCTTACAAATCTTTCCCCTCTCATCTTCAATCTCTGACCATCTATTTATGGTGTCCAATATCACTGGAAAAATACCTTCGGCTGCTTACTCTGTCTACGTACCTCATTACATTAGATTACTTCCAGTGTGGAAACAGGCCCTTCGGCCCAACAGGTCCACACCAACCCGCTGAAGCGTAACCCAACCAGACCCATTCCCCTACATTTACCCCTTCATCGAACACTACGGGCAATTTACCATGGCCAATTCACCTAACCTGCACATTTTTTTTGGACTGTGGGAGGAAACCGGAGCACCCGGAGGAAACCCACGCAGATACGGGAAGAATGTGCAACTTCCACACAGAGTGTCTCCTGAGGTGGGAATTGGACCCGGGTCTCTGGTGCTGCGAGGCGGCAGTGCTAACTCCTGTACCACTGTGCGGCTCACGAGTTTATAAATCTCTGGCGCTTCAGGGAATAACAGTCCCACCTATCCCAATAACGCAAACCTTTCAGAATCAGTAATGTCCTTAGAAATATAATTGCGCACTTCCAAATGTAATTATATCCTTCCTCTAGCAGGAGGATCAGCATTGTATACAGTACTCCAAACGTAGCCTTAACAATGTCTGCAACATGATGCCCCGACTCTGAAACGCAGTGCACTGACCAATGAAGGCAAGTCTGCCAAACGCCTTCTTCAACACGCTGTCTACGTTTCACGCAATTTCTGGAATCGATGCACCCTAACCCCGAACCACACTCCCCAGGCCTCTGCTGCTAGCTGTCTAAGACCTGCCTTGTATTGTCTTCCCACAATGCAGCAGATCGAGTTTTTCTGCATTGTACTACATCTGCACTCCACGGCCCATTATACAAATGCTCCCTCTGCTTCTGAATTCTTGTGCTAATGATTTAAATGTAGTCAGATCCAAGGGGCACGATTTGATGAATATTTTCAAAATCGTTTGAGAGGTTAAACCACTTGAAATCCTTCCCGCAGAATTTGCAAATCCCTTACATTGGAAATGCTTCAATCAGTCACCAAAGAATCAACTGAGAGAAGCGGGATGTTAGTGTTTAGAAAGGGAGATTTGCAGATAAGACTTTCAAACTGATTCAGGGTCAAAGTTTAGAAATGAGGAACGGATAGAGCATCGCTGTCTGAGTTGTGTTATGAACTTGGTGATTTAATGGATGTGCCTCTAACTCCGCTCATGAAGGTGCTTGTACTACCTGTTTAAAATCCCGGGAGATAAGATGTGAGCTTTTGATGCACCTGTGTTTGCTATGGAGAGTAGACTGAGATGGACCTATTGGACAATTCATGTCTCTCGCAGGTGACATGTTCAACCTATTTCGGATGCGTCTATGCTCACTGTGGGAGGCACGGTGGCACAGTGGTTAGCACTGCTGCCTCAGAATTCCAGAGAGCCGGGTTCAATTCCCGTCTCAGGCGACTGACTGCGTGGAGTTTGCGCATTCTCCCTGTGTCTGCGTTGGTTTCCTTGGGGTGCTCCGGTTTCCTGCCACAGTCCAAAAATGTGCAGGTTAGTTGAATTGGCCATACTAAATTGCCCGCAATGTTATGTCAAGGGGTATATGTAGGGGAATGGGTCTGGGTGGGTGCGGACTTGTTGGGCCGAAGGGCCTGTTTCCACACTGTAAGTAATGCAATTTAGGGCACACCTTTACCAGCAGAGTTGTGGGCAATGTCCTATTTAACATAGGCAAATGCAGAACACAGAACATTCAAAACTGGAACGATAATATTTGATGAGAACTAAGACGGATGTGCAGAAGGACCCTGATGTCTATGTACAGCAGCCCTTATCACAATGAAAGTTGATTTAAATCGGCACTTGCCAGGCCAAGGCAGTGGGACAATGGCTGGGGAAAGGTGGATTAGAAGAGTGAGGTAGTTGGCACAGACTCAAAGGGCTAAACAGACTGTTCCTGAGCTATGGATCTGACTGAGAATGATTGCCTCTTTGGCTATCTCCACTTGATCCCCTCCACAACCAACCTCTGTCTGAGGGAAGAAATTCTAAAGACACACGTCGCTGGGATGAATGGAAACATCCGATTCCTCCTCAAAGAGGGGTCGATATGGAATGAATTGCAGGCCAGACCAGATGATGATGGCAGATTTCATTTCCTAAAGAGACGTGAGTGAAGCTTATTGGGTTTTCCCGCCAATTGACAATCAGTTAAGAAGTAATTGGTACTGAGATTCAGTTAGTTTTGCAGATTTTTTAATCAGTTTCACATTCCAATAAAGGCCTGGTTTGAGATTTGATCCCATGTCGGAGGAGAACAGGCTGACACTCCACCACCCTCGCATCCTACTGGCCGCTTTGAATTATTCTAACGAAATCAATTTGTAACTGTTTGGGCTGAACGCTAGACTCGTGTTGACCTGCAAGATGGAGGCAGGAGTGGTTTTGTCCTCATTCTGATACTGTCTTCCTGTCTAAATGCCTCCCAGCATGTCTCTAGACATTACTGAGAGGTCAGGATGCTGAGGCAGATCGATAATAATCCGATTAAATGAGGACATTGATTGGAGAGCGGATTGAATGGGCTTAATCATTGTCTGAGTTGGGTCCTGGTTTCCACCCTTCTTACGTATGAGTTTGGGATGGGATCTGGGATCCATCATAAGCTGATCTAATTTTTCCCTTCGCAACTTTTACTTGATACTGCTCGTGATGGTCCAGAGTTTGGCTCCCTGATGGAATTTGTCGTACATCTACTCTGAAGGTGGAAGTGGCAGGGGGTCAGCACTGGTCATGGCGGTCCCCTCTCTAATACAAGAAGTTGGGAACAGGAGGAGACCATTCAACCGCAAATCTTCGCCCATCACCGCCGCCAACTCTTTCACTTGGCCGTGAATATTTTCTCCACTGCCCTTTGCCCACATAGCGCTTTACTTAATGTTAATCAACAACTGAGTGGAACTCAGACATCCAATTGCTCAGACAGCCCAAGTCCAAGCGGTTGGGGAAAGGGCCCGGTCTGAAATTTCGTGGGAGCCAGGAAGTGATTGGATGTGAAAATGAGAATCGTCTTGCTGGAAGTCTGAAATGGCAAAGATAAGTCAGCATTTCTGGGGAGAGAGAGGGAGAGAGATTTGCGCGTGCGTGAGAGCAGCAGAGTCGACATTTCAGGACCAGTCACTTTTCTTCAGCACAATCATGTTTTCTGTTTTTGAATCAGAGACCAGTTCAGTTGGATAAATATGTGCATGTTAGATAGAGACACGCAGACAGATGATCAGACCCTTCAAAGTGCAAAGATGATAGGGCGGTCTCAATCAGTCTCCAATTGCTGCTCAAATGACAATAGTTTTGCCAATGGGAGTAATCCACTGGACGGGAGAGGGGGCGGTGTGGGTTAATGACCGTGTCACTTGTCGGAACCCATTTCCAAGGGAGCGGGTTCGTGGAATTCGGATCCAACTAGGCTGAAAAGAGGGATGAGGTGCTCGGTCACATATTACTATGCATTCGGGGCAAATTTGTGAAATTTGGCAGGAGAGGGTGGCATTTTCTGCAACCCTTTATGATTCCATGGACATACCATGAAGGTGTCCTCCTTGCTGTTATATCTCTCACTACTGTATCTGGCTGGACACTGTTGCCATGCGTGGCAATCTTTCGACTGTTACCCAGGAAGGAAGACATGTAGAGGGGAGTGTTTTCAGCAATGCCCGTTCTGGGGCTCCTGCTTCAATCATTCCCATCAACCTTCTTGTGCAATTGGTTTGGATAGAGCCTGCTTTTCACCTGAAATTCACAGGCAAACGTTCATCAAGTAAAAGCAGTACAAAGAACATCTGGAGATCTGATGTGAAGGTAGAAAACTTTGGAGAAACTGAACAGGTCTGGAAGCATTTGGGGAGAGAGGGTGAGAAATTGAGTTCGCGCCCTTGGTCCCGTGTGCAATTTGTTTTGAGCTGCTGTAGTCTGTGCATATTATCGTCAGGAGATCTTGCTCTCTCAAGCAAGCCATCTCCTGCAATTTTTAATGGCTCGGTGGCATAGCCCCATCCCCACCTCCCACCCCCTCTATCAGTTATGATGACGTTTTGTCAGCCGGTGTTCATCCAGATGTGTTTATTCATAAAGACCTATGAGATTGTCAAAGCATTCATCGAGACAGCTGCCTGAAACGCTGCGTCAGAAAAGTTGCAGTGAGACTTAGTCCGATCAGTGGCAACATTTCAACAATGTTAACGGTGCAGAACGTTGTGCCAACAATGTAATATTCAATGGTCCCGAGACAGAACAGGGCATCTTGGAAGCTTTGTAGTGATCAGGACTCAACAACAGCACCGGATTTAAAATTTCGGAGTAACTACTCCAACAGAACAATTTGACATTTACGTGTTGTGACCCGAAAATTTGAAACGTGGCATTTATGCAATCAGATATATGAACACACTATAGAGCGAGGGCACCCATTGCCAGTTGTAACTTGCAGCTTGACCCTTTATATTGCAAAGATGTTTCAAAGGAAAACGATCATGCAGTATTTTGTTTTGTGTCAGAATCAACCATATAATCTCTCAGATTATTTCGGTCACACACAGACACACACACAGACACACACACACACACACTCTCTGTCTCTGGACATTTACCCCATCTCATTCCAAGTCCTTATTCTCAGATTGTGATCCTTGGTTCAGGAATTTCCCTTCCTGGTCATCAGGAAAATGTGTCCTGCAATTTTCCTTAGCAACAAGCCCACCTGCAGTGTGATATCTATTGGAAATATAAGAACTGCAAGAGAATCGTGAAAGGATAGTTTAATAAATTGATCTGGTTAATTGATAAATTTGAGTAAATGGACATGCCAGCACTTTTCCTAACTGCTGTCTAAATTTAGTTTGGGTCGCGGTATAAATTGCAGTGTTGGTGCAGCAACTGAGAAGCTGCAGCACAAAACCCAATTCTTGCACATAAAGGGGTGGATTTAGATTTATTATCGACATAGATTCCAGCCGCCAGCTGACGGAAAAAAACATATGCAGTGACCATAGGAGGATAAAATTGGCAGAGAGGAGGAACAACAGGATCATAGACTTTCTTCGACTCTCCATTTCTTGGTCTCTGGGAGCCTGTGCGTTGCTCTGAGTCCGGAGTCGCCTGCGGGCTCTGCTGGTCACTAAAATATGTCTGACCGTGAAAACATTAAGGAACAATATCAGGACAAATGGAACACATGGATTTAAAACAACAAAAAGGAGTTCAATTGCGCCATAAACTTGAGACCACTGACCAGTAGATGTTACCAAACAAAACCAAGGGAAGTTAAACTTCCTATACCAAACCTCAAATATAAAATACCAGAACATATTTTTTACACAACTTGTCACAGTCACTGTTGCTAGAACCACAGTCGTCGTTTTGTTGCTGAAATATCTACTTTTTATCTTCTGGCAACAAATTGCCATAAATCGATCAAAGGTGAAAATAACTGTGAACCAGACAGAACAGTCAGTGGCTGCATATATCAGGACAGCGTGGATATTGCACATATCGAGGTACATCAGGGAATAAATCGAATAAGTAATTGGCATGTGCCTCAATATCAGATCAATAATAATGACGGAGAGATCTGCAATAGCCATAGCCAACAGGTAGTGAGTGATACATCTAGAGAGCCCGCAGTTTCTGCGAATCAGGATGAAAATTGTTATTGCATTAGCTGAAAAGAAGGAAAGGAAACAAAAAATCAGACATCAGCCGATAGGTGAAGACATCAGTTTGATTGAAAATCATTTGAGATTTATACATTTGCTCATCAACAGAAATGTTTGCATCTGAATTGCAAAATGACATTGTCTGATTTTTTTTTTAAATCAGTGCAAACGACAGGGAGTTGTAAGACAGCAGGTTACACTCCAAGCAGTTCATCTGAAATCACAATATTTTGTTGGGTTGACCCTTTGTTCCCTCAACCTGTTGAAGAGGCGGCACTCCAAAAGCATGTGACTTGAAATAAGTTTATTGGACGAAGACGTGGCGTTGATGGCTTCTGGGTTTGTTCACCTCAATCCAAGAGCGGCATGTCCACCGTGCTAGGGCGGCATGGTGGCACAGTGGTTAGCACTGCCGCCTCACAGCGCCAGAGACCCGGGTTGAAATCCGGCCTCAGGCAACTGCCTATGTGGAGTTTCCTCCCACAGTCCAAAAATGTGCAGGTTAGGTGAATTGGACATGCTGTACGACACCGCAGTGTTAGATGAAAGTGTAAATGTAGTGGAATGGATCTGGGTGGGTTGCTCTTCGGAAGGTCTGCATGGATTTGTTGTGCTGAATGGCCTGTTTCCACACTGTGAGTAATCTAATCTAATTTCGTCACTCCTCATACCAACAGGTACACATGCACAAGCTCATGAACGAATCTGTCACCATTAGATCACCGCAGAATAGGCCCTGATAATTATTTAATATTCCATAATATGGAGCGACTGAACATTGTGCGACTGAAAGATGCGATACAATTGACCAAAACACAAACACTGATTGAAAATTTCTTACAGTTTTGTTGGAAAATCGAGTTATCCCCTCTGTCTATCTGTGTGTGTCTGAATTCACGTGTGTTTGTGTGCATGTGTGTGCTTGTGTTTGTGTACGCTAGTTTGAGAGGGGAGAATTGGATAATACAATGTATAGAAAACTTAATACACTACATAACGCAGAAGATAGTGGTAAGATTCAGTGCTCAGAGACAATCGGGGAGGGATTTGGAGAAAACGGGATTGACAGTGGAGCTGAGACGTGGGGGACTTGGAAGTGATGGGAAGAGCAGACTCACAATGGAGCAACAGGTGATGGAGGGTCTGGGGTCATGAGGTCCTGAGACTGATGGAAGTGCCAGCAGTACTAGGTGTACATAGATTTACCACTGATCTGCAAGAGGTCGGGGAACATAGAGTGAGAACAGAGTTGTGATTGCCAGGGAAGTATCAAATGGCAGCAGAGCTAACCCTGATAAAGAATAAGAGAGTAATAGAGCAGTGTGAAGCGACAAGATAGTTGTATTGCTCAGCTACGGCATTAGTTATCAGGGGAGTATGTAATGCAATGGTGTAAGAAGTTAAAGGATAGGATGGAGAAGCGCAGGATTATGGAGTGAGAGGGGAGTGCGCAATTTAAGAAACATTAGTGCCCTTGAATTCTCATGCTTTCATTCAAATCGATAAGATCTCTCAAACAGTTAAAAATATACAGATATCATTCGTGGCAAAAGTAGTAGCTAACGAAAGTAGAACCAAAGAAAACCAAGGAAATGTAAAACTATTCAGCACTAAATGGAAAATAAAATATTGACTGAAGACTTCAGGCTTTAGAAGAAATGTAGAATTGGGAGCCAAACATAATTCTGGAGAAGATCTGGATTTAAACATTTTTCATTTACGAAGCAAAATAGAAACAACACTGTGTGCTTATGCACTCCCTTTGTTTTAATTTAAACATGCAATGTAGGTAGCAGTGGTCAGGGGAAAATGTTTTGCCCATTCCTCGTTGCACAGAGGACATTTAAGAATCCACAGTGTTGCTGTGTGTCTGATGTCATATGTAACCCCCACCAGATAACGATGACAGATTTCCCTCAACTAAAGGGCATGTAAACCAGATGGGTTATGCTCGAACAATTGGAAATGGATTCGTGACCACCATTAGACTCTATGTTCAAGATTTTGTTCTCGTTGAAGTCAAATCCTTTTCTCTCGAAAGGCAGGCCTTGAATCCCAGTCTCATGACCTCCTCTCAGGAATAATCAGTTACCGATATTCCCACTAACCCGCCTTGTCCCATTTACTAACAAAACACGAATCAAGTTCTGCCACACTCCAAATTCTACTTTAGATGAGAAACTGTTGCCAGACCATGGCAGAGTAGATCGTTGAATCCTTCTCCAGACAAATATTAACTGCAGTATAACATTTCAATCACTCTGGGGCATCTTGCTGCAAAGTTATCTGACATCCCGAAAAAAGATAAATAATTTCAGTGGGCTAGTTAGTTTCTGTGACTTTTCAGTCTCTCAGAACTGCCCAGACGAATTCTTCTCAACGTAAGCATTCCTAATTTCCTGCTCAAAATGCAAAACTATATATGCAGTGGCATGGACCATTTTTGGACTATCCACTCGAGAAGCAATCGGAATCCACTGACAGGAGGAGGTACACGGGAGAGAGTGCAGAGAAGATTGATCAGGATGTTGCTCACCACACTAGAATGTTTGATTTAAAAAGAGGTTTCACAGAGTGGACTAGTTTTTCTTTCGAGTAGCAGCCAAAATCCGAAGTGTTGGCCATCGCTCAAAGAAATAAGGAGGGTGAGATAGTAACTCGGATCATTAAAATTATATTGATTATTCAAATATACTTTTTCAGCGATCAAGAAACTGATAGGCCAATCTGTGAACAATCCGTAGAAATTTTCAAAACACAGAAATGAGTGGCGTGCTTTTGTTGGCAAAATTGGGGATGGGCATATGTTGTTTATTCATATGGATAGACGAATTTAGATAGGACATTTGTGAATGCATTTCAGAAGCAGCGGGGGGAAAAAAGCCAGAGAACATCTTAATTCCTGCACAGTTACTTGTTGGAACGATAAGTATCCTCAGGATGAGCAGAGGTTATCTGAGGCTTGTCTCGTAGGTTCAATAACTGTATCAGGAAATTAAAGGTAGGAATTAAAAAAATAATGAGTCTCAATCGGAACAACGCTAGCAGGGAGTGTGTTATAACGAATGATCAGGAATACACTTTTGTTAAACCATCAACAGCTGTATGGGAGACTTACCAATGACTCCAACACAAGCCAGGATTGGGTAGGAAAAGTACTGGATCACTGAAATCAAACTTGCGAACCAAAAGTCTGACACAGTCGCCACAGAAAGAACGTAGAGAGACCAGGATAAATCCCTATCTATTGTCTCAACTGTCCAATCACCCATTCTCAGATCCAACCTCTGCTCTCGTTCTCTCTGGAGCAGCTAATCCCTGTTAGTGTTGAAGATGACGCTCTCACTGACATTGTGGGATAACACGCTGAAAACTGCCTCTTATTATGGAAAGAGGGCAACCCTCCAGTGACACAATTAGGATCCACTGAGGGTGAATATTAATCGCTCAAGAAAACAGATTTTTGAATAAGCAGACTTTAAACATTAGAACTGTATTTATCTCAAAAGGCATAACAACTTCTCCTCCCGAAATTCATAAATTTCACAACTTGGAAGCAAACTGTTTGGCTTATCCGCTGATCAACAGTGCTCTATGCAGGGCAGAAAGTGAATGCCAATAAATTCTGAATCAAAATTTTATAACTCTGTCTCTGTGTCTCTCTTTCTCGCCCTCATCTGTGCACGAATGTTTATGCTCTGTCTGAAAATGTACTGCCATAATTTGAAGGCAAATAAATGCAACCTGTAAGACTTCAAATTAATTAGAATTATTTCTGTCTTTCATTGATACAGCAGTACATGCGTCAATTACTTCAATGTCAGGCGTGAAACTGCTTGTGTCTGTAATCCCATGAAGGGCCATTTAGGAGACGCTCAGTAGATCGCACTGCTGCCTTACAGCGCCAGAAACCTGGATTCAAATCCAAGCTCAGGCAACTGTCTGTGTGAAATTTGTACATTCTTGACGTGTCAGTGTGGGTTTCATCTGGGTGCTCTGGTTTTGTCCCAAAATCCAAGGATGTGCGGGTTTGGAAAACTGGCCATGCTAAGTTTTTATGGATATGTAGATTAATGTGTACATTAATCTGGTGTATATGGAGTAGGGCCTGCTTTCACACTTTAAGTAATCTAATCTAGCAATTGGGTCGGGTGAATGGGTCTGGCTGGGTTAATCTTTGGAGATTGGTTGTGGACTTGTTTGCCGACGACCTCATATTGTAGGGATTCTATGGTTCTAAGTTCAGAAGCTCACAGTTGCTGCAAGGGAAGGCTGCAGAAACGATAGATATTGATGGGGTAGAAGACTGAAAGAGAGAGAAAAAAAACCTGTGTACTGATTTTTTTTCAAGGATAGTTAAACTGAAACATAGTTTTAGCGGACCTCCAGCATAAGTAGACATTCCTCAAAATTAAATAAGTCGCTTGTCTGTCTGAATTAAGCTTGACCGTTCGTTAAAGTAATTCAGTGGTACTGAATATGCTGCAAACCTGATAGTTCACCCTGTTTAGGTTTACAATTTGGTTCCTATCATGGTGAGTCAATGATCAGCTTCACAGGAGGTTGACGATTTACTTGTAACAATGGATATCACTTAATATCGCTCCTTTTTTCAACAAAGAAGACCTATTTCAGTTAATGCAACAATTCGTTGTGCTGGTCTCACTGATCTACAAGCAATGTACAAAGCCTCTCGCCTCTTTAAGGCTGCTCCAGAGGTCAATAAGATCATGCCGGTATAATTTATACCTCAGCTCTGCAATGTGCGTACCCCTGATGATATTTCGTCGCAATTCACACGGAAGATTGACCTTCCTCTGCCGTGGAAGCATTGACACATTCTACACGCACTCCCTTTTGAGACAAGAGTTGCACGAGAGCTTCAGCCTGAATAGAGAAGGACATTTCCTCGTCTCTGTCTGAAATGGTCAATCACTCTTTTTCAACTCTGACCATTTTGCTACATTTCCGCACAATAGGAAATATCCTCTCCCCGTGGACTGAGTCCAGTCTGCTCAGGATCATCTGTGTTTACATGAAGTCACCATTGACTTCCGAACGATAAGGATACTGACTGGCTTGATTTTCCTCATACAGCAAGCAACTCATTTGATTTTTGTCTCAAAGATTTGATATGGAGGTGATGCACTTTTATTTGCAACAGCAATCTTACAGATACTCCACCTTGTATCGCATCTCCAAGCCTCCCTATCGTCAAGAGTTATCCTGATTACCCTTTGAAAATGTCTTGCTCAGCGAACACAACTCGATTTGGTTCATTTTGAAGAGTATTTGAATTTATTTGATTAAACTGATTAGTTAGTGCCTTTTATGGGACCTCTATATATTAACATTGGTGCTGATCCTCCGAATCCACAATCAACTCTTCCTTGAAATTTTCGCACTTAGGAATTGCTTTGGTGTACCCTGAGTGTTCTGAAGACTGCCGGACTGCATTGGTTCGACAGCAGCGATCTAACTCCTGCCAGACAAATTTGTATTCTCTCTCTCTCTCTCTCTCTTTCTCTGATGCAATTTAGGTCATTTAGGACTGAGATGACAAGAAACCTCCTTAACCAGAGAATGGCGAGCCTGTGGAGTTCTCGGCCATACAATCTGTGGTCAAAATTTTGTGTGTCTTGTAGAAAGCGTGAAATACACTCCTTCCGGTCTTTCAGATTAAAGGATAAGTGGTGAATCTGGAACGAGGACTGAGTTGAACGTGCGGCCACGATTATATTGAATGGCAGAGCAGGCTCAGAAGACTGAACAGGCTGCTACTGTTCCTAGTTTCAATGCATTCTTTCTGGCAATCGGCTCTCCCAAGTGATCATTCGGTGAATCAGTCTTCGCTTGAGTTATATGAATCATCTTTCTGATATTTCTTTTTTATATAGTCACTGAAAATTTTCAAATCAATCTCATCAAATATACGTGTCAGGCATAGTGATGCACTACGCCCCTTATATTTTGTCAACAGCAACATAATTCCATGAACAATTGAATTAAACCAGTGGGTCTGCATATGCATGTTTGCACAATGAAGTATTATTATATTGTCCATGGGTGAAGACATTTCCCCTTCCCTCAGTTTCAAATGGCCCACTGTGTTTCCTCAGCCAGTGACACTTGATCTCAACTCCCTAGTCATCAGGAACATGCTGACCATATTTACCTTATTTAGTCCCATCAAACTATTGTAGATTTCTAAAACATCACCCCATTACTCGGATAAGTGCAAAGTGAGTTCAAAGTGAGTTTTTTATTCATCAGTCATGCCACCTTATGCTGAACATTTGTTGCGTTCCACCCATCTCGAGAAATCCTTCTTAGTGTAAGGGCACCAAACAGTGCAACATTTTCCAGTTGGAGCAAGACATCCCAGCTCCTGTACACCAATCCTCACGTGATGGAGGTCATCATTCCATTTGCTTTCATCATCGCCCGCTGCTCCTGATTTGCTGACTTTTAACCCAGGTGTACGAGGAGCAAACAAGTCTTACGGCAGCTCCCTCCTTTCCAAATCAATTACCACTCAGATAATAACCCACTTTTGTTTCGAAAACCACACATTGATCCACATTATACTTTACCTGCTGCATTGCCTTTCACGACTCACTCAACATGCACAAACCACACTGAAGCATTATTAAATCCTCCTCATATCTTTGTGTTTCTGTAAAGTGAAGAGATGATTTTCAGATCTTGCCGCTAATCATGAATGATTACTGTAAATAACTGAGGTCCTATCCCTGATCCGCAGGGTCTTGACACTGATTTCAACGTTAAAACAATCGTCACAAGGTGTCGCACATAAAATACCCAGTTCATTCCCATACTTCGTTCCCTGTCTGTCAGCCCATTCTTTCCCCACACTAGTGTGTGACACGTGTTTCAGTTTTGCCTCCAAACCACTCCTGCAGGACCTTATGGAAAGGCTTTTCAAATAAACGATTTCTATTAGCATCTCTAATGGTTTCATCCTTAAAGCAAACCTCCAGTGGATGTGCCAAGTGTTATTTCCCTTTTGGAAATGTGAGCTGACTCTGTCCGATTCATCACAATTTTTCAAAATGCTCAATTCTTAAAACATCTAGCTTTGACTCTAACCTTTTCCATCGTGACTGATGTCCGCCTAACAAGTCTATAATTCCCTGTTTTCAATTTTCCTCCCACATTAGAAAAAACATAGTGGTTAAAAGGTCTATCCTCCAGCCTTTCAGAGCCGACTTCTTGACCTATGAGCAATGATGCATCCAGTCATCCAGGCATTCCAGGACTATAAGTAATTTTAAGGGGGTGTAGATAAATGTGCTGAAAATAGACACACAGATCGTGGATTATTATTTGAAATGTTGAAGAACCTCATTATCAATGCAGAACAGTGACAGCCTCATCGCCATGTCGTGCTCACCAAAACTAGGTACACGAGACTGAGGGCACAATTAACAGAGACACATTAGACAGGTGGAACTAGTCTTCACTGGATATTGGGACGTATCTCATTTGAATAAATCCTGTCGAGATCCTGTCCATACATAGACTCAAGAGAAAGTTATTTTACCTTCATACTGGAGGAGAATTTTGTCTCCTAATCCAATAGTATTGAGTTTCGCTCTCAGATTCACCCTGCAGAATGAGTGAGGACAACAGTCCAGCTTTAACACCAATCGGGCATCACCTCTGATTGCACTCTCCTGTTACACCATCACCTTTCCCAGTTCTCAGGTCGAAGTACCAGTTTGTTATGGACCAGACCGATATCCCTCCAGATACGTTAAGGATGCCTAGACCTGAACTTGTATTTGAAGTCATGTGTCTGGGAGGGTATTTGATCAATACTGTCACTGAACAGTTGGATTGAGATCAGAGGCAAGATCGTCCACGTCAGAAGCTGACAGAAAAAAAAGATCCTGAAGACTGGTGATGGGAGTGCGAAATAACCAATTGAAGTTTTAAAAAGTGTTCAATGATGACAATATTGTGCATATTCATAATGATAGACAACATTTATTAAAAACTACGTTACAGAGTTCGATAATAACGCTTGTTTCTGAATTTTATAAGCCGTGTTCCTCAGAACTGCAGATGACAGTTTCACTCGTGAATCCCCTGTGCATTATTACTCAAGTGCAGCCTTCGTAGTGATTGGTTTGTGCTGATAATGGAGGCAAAGTCTTCAGCGCAGGACACTGTGGGGCCAACGGGAGTCAGAGCAGGAAGTATCAAGAATCGCAGAAAACCCAGATGATTGTCCACTACGAAAGATACAAATTATGCTGCAATAATAACCGTATTACTGATATCAATATTGTAAAGTTGATGAAAAACATTCACTGGCATGACAAGTGATACGACATCTTCTGCTAATTAAACTAAATAAACAGGAAAGCTCACCTCGCCTCGTCATTTATTACTGTATGAGGAACTGAGAAAAACAGAATTCCACCATTTAAAAACAACTTCAAAAGAAAATATTAAACAACTGTCTACAACTGTAAGTCTCCTGCTCTTAAAGGTTTGATGTCTACCTCCCACTTTATAACAATATACTTATCCAATAAAACCCCTTCGAAATTAACAGCAAATTAATTTTCAAATCTAGACCATGGGAGTCTTCTGCGGGTGTCGAATGTCGTGTTTGCAGACCTTTCTGGGTCGTCTTCGCTCTTCAAGAGCATGGAACATAGAACAATTCAACGTAGAACAGGCCCTTCGGCTCTCGATGTGGCGCCAACTTGTGAACTATTCTCACCTCGTCCTCCTACACTATCCCAAAATCATCCACGTTCTTATCTAAGGATTCTTTAAATTTACCAATTGTGGCTGAGTTGACTACACTAGCAAGTAGGGCAATCCACGCCCTTACCACTCCCTGCATAAAGAACCTGCCTCTGACATCTGAGTTAAAACTATCACCCCTCAATTTGTATTTATGCCCTGTCGTTCAAGCTGAGGAAATAAGTCTACCCTATCAAATCCTCTGATCATCTAGTATGTCTCCATCAAATCCCCCCTTAGCTTTCTTCTTTCCAATGACAACAGACCCAAGTCTCTCAGCCTATCCTCAAAAGACATTTCCTCCAAACCAGGCAACACCGAAGTAAACCTCCTCTGCACCTTTTCTGCACCTCCTTCCACATCCTTCCTGTAATGGGGCGACCAGAACTGCACGCAATATTCCAAATGTGGGCACACCAGCGTTTTGTACAGATACAGCATGATATTGCGGTTCTGGAATTCAATCCCTATACCAATGGAACCTAACACACCCTATGCCTTCTTAATAGCACTATCCTCCTGGGTGGCAACTTTCAGGAATCGATGCACATGAACTCCAAGATCCCTCTGCACATCCACACTACCAAGAATCTTTCCATTGACACAAAACTCTGCCTTCCTGTTATTCTTCCCTCACGTTTAGCTGCATTGAACTCCATTTTCCACATCTCAGCCCAATTCTGCAGTTGATCCAAGTCCCCCTGCAAACTGTAACATTCTTCCAAACTGTCCACTCCGCCACTGACTTTAGTGTGATCTGCAAATTTACTAATCCATCCACATATGCCTGCGTCTAAGTCATTTATTAAAATGACAAACAGCAGTGGTCCCAAAACAGACCACTAGCAACTGGACTCCAGCCTGAATATTTTCCATCGATTAACTCTCGCTGCCTTCTTTCAAAAAGCCAGTTTGTAATCCAAACTGCTAACTCACCCTCAATTTCATGCCTCTGCATTTTCTCCATCAGCCTACCATGTGGAACCTTATCAAAGGCTTGACGGAAGTCCATGTATACCACGTCAACGGCCCTACCCTCGTCTACATGTTTGGTCACCTTCTCAGAAAACTCAATGTGGTTTGTGAGACGTGACCTGCCCTTGACGTAATCATGTTGATTATCTGAAATCCAGTTGTTGCTTGCCAGATGATTATAAATCTCTTATAAACCTCTTACAATCCTTTCCAAAACCTTCCCAACAACAGAAGTAAGGCTCACTGGTCTATAATTATCTGGGTCACCTCTGCTGCCCTTCTTGAACAAGGGCACGACATTTGCAATCCTCCAGTCCTCACATACTAAACCCGCAGAAAATGACGACTAAAATATCAACACCAAAGACTCTGCTATCTCTGCCCTGGCTTCCCAGAGAATCCAGGGATAAATCCGGACCAGGGGGCATGTCTACGTTCATTCCTTCAAGAATTGATAACACCTGTGCATAACTAACCTCGATCCTTTCCAGTCTAATATCTCGTACCTCATTCTTTTCATCTACAATATTCTCCTTTTCCTGCGTGAACACCGATGAGAAATATTCAATTAGGAACTCAAAGATCTCCACAGGGTCCACACTCAACTTCCCACTTTTGTCTTTGACTGCCCCAATTCCTCACATACGTATAGAAAGCTTTAGGGTTCTTCTTTATTCTATTTGCTAAAGACTGCTCGTGTCCTCACGTTGCTCTTCTTAACTCTCTAACTAAATCCTTCCTAGCTGATCTGTAACTCTCCATCGCCTCTTGTGTACCATCTTGCTTCATGAACACAGAAGCCTCCTTCTTCTTCTTAACAAGAGATACAACTTCTGAAGTAAATCACCTTATCACTCCCTCCCTGTCTGACAGGGCCTATCAAGGACATGCAATATCTGCTCATAAAAAGCTCCAAAATTCGATTGCTAACATCTCCTGAATTTTGCTACCCCATTTTATGCATCCCAAATATTGCCTAATCTCATTACAATTGCCCTTGCCCATCTATAACTCTCGAACTGTGGCATGTACCTATCCTTTTCTATCGCTAAACTAAATTTAACTGAATTATGGTCACTCTTTCCAAAGTGCTTACCTCCAACTAAATCAAACACCTGGCCTGGTTCATTACTAAGCACCAGATCGAGTGTGACCTCACCTCTTGTCGGACGTACCTTCGACGTACTGTGTCAGGAAACCGTCCTGTGCACATTGGACAAATACTGATCCATCCGACGTACTAGAGCTATGACATTTCCAGTCAATGTTGGGGAAGTTAAAGTCCCCCATAATGACCACCCTGCTCCTCTCACTCCTACTCAGAATAATTTTGCTTATCCTCTCTTCCACCTCGATCTCTGCGGAGAACTATGAAAAAACTCCAAGCAGTGTGATCTCTCCTCTCCTGTTTCTAAACTCAGCCCTCACTATCTTAGCAGACGAGTCCTCAACAAAAATTCTCTCAGCCACCGTTATAAAATCTTTGACTAACAAGGCCACACCGCCACCTCTTTTACTGCCTTGCCTGTTTTTAGTGAAAAATCTAAACCCTGTAAACCGCAACATCCATCCCTCGCCCTGCTCTACCCATGTCTCCAAAATGGCCACAACATCGAAGTCCCAGGTACCTAGCCATGCTGCAAACTCGCCTACCTTATTTCGGATACTTCTGGCGTTGAAGGACACACACCTCAAATCAGTTTTCTGTCTGCCAGCACATTTCTGTGACCATGAAATCCTGTTCCTGTCCTTCCTACTTTCATCCTCCTGTGCACTGCAACTACAGGTCCGGTTCCCATCTCCCTGCTCAGCTAATTTAAATCCACCGAATAACACCAGAAAATTACCCACCCAGGAAATTAGTATCCTTCTGGTTCAAGTGAAGACCGTCCTGTTTGTACAGGTCCCACCTTACCCTCAATGCATCCCAATTATCCAAAAACCTGAAACCCTCCCTCCTGCACCATCCTTGCAGCCACGTGTTCAACTGACATCTCTCCCTATTCCTTGCCTCGCTATCACATGACACGGGTAACAAACCAGAGATAACAACTCTGTGGTTTCTAGGTCTCAGCTTTCACCCTAGCTCCTTGAAATCCTGCCTTATATCCCCAGCCCTCTTTCTACCTATGTCATTGGTACCTACATGGACAACGACTTGAGGCTGGTCACCCTCTCCCTTCAGGACCTCAAAGATACGGTCTGCATATATTTTTAACATGCAAAATGTACGTTTTACACAGATGTGATGTGGACGTCTGGAAAGATGGCTTCTATTTTATCTAGCTCTTCACCCATTATCATGTAATATGTCGGACATCCATCTAAATTAATATTAACTTCTGCACACATGCATGTATATGTACCATCAGCAGCGCTTCAATCTCACCCATACTTTATCCTTTGAATCCATGATAACTCATGAGCTGTCAAAACGTTCCGACCCGCAACCTGCACGAATTATAAATTCGGAGTCTATAACGTAAGGCGCCAATGTAATATCCCATATTCTTGTCTTCAAAGCGTTCCAAGAATGTAAGAGAAGTTTAACACCTGTCCACAACCGTTTCTGACTCAATGTTCGTGACATAAAAAATGCAACATTTCGGAAAGCCAGTACCGAACTCAATAATACTTTTTTGATTCTAGAATATTTTCTCTGTCGGGTGTTGAACTTCTTTGTAAACAACTGTCAGTTGAATTCCGTCATTAACTTTTGGTGGCAGTACAGCTCAAACTCTTGGGTCATGAGCTTGGATTGCAACTTTGAAGAGTTTCAAAGAGATTGATGTGGCTAACTTGTGCTGTGATTAATACTGCGTTTAAATTGCCTCTTGGTTTTTGTTTATACAGTCTTTTCTTTTTGCTTCCACTGATAAAGGAAACAGCCAATAACCACGCAGGAAGTCCTAATTTGTGATGTCACTGGCTTGTGGAACTTTCTCTCCAGTCCTCCAACCTCGGTACGGGGTATCAGTCCACTGTTGATACGACGTTGTCCAGCCTAATGTCCACAAACAGTCGTTGAGACCCGTCAGGTTTATGACTAAGACGACCCTTGTACTCAACTCGCTCGGTCTCGGTTCGATGACATCTTCATTGAGCACCGTCTCCAGTTCCTTCTGTTGCTCACTGGTTATGAAGGAGAAAGCCTGTCGGGGAATTGTTTTGTCGGAGCAGCATTCCCTAAGTCTACCTAACACACCATAGTATTAGCCCTCCCCAGTGTATTCTGCATATAGCCTCATATTGCTGTAACAAAGCTTTCAACTGCGCTCTCTGCTCCTGAGACAGATACTTTCGTTATGTCGATATTTCTTCGATTAATTCAAATAGCCCTCATTTCATGTCCAAGTATTAACTCAAAGGGAGTAAGCTGAGTACATTCGTTTGAGGGCATCTCTAATGGAAAACAGTACAAAAGATGTATCTTTATCGCAATCATTCATGTAATCCTGACACGAAAGACTCAACATGGTTTTCAGGGTCTGAAACCACCTTTATCAATTTCCCTGTGGTTCATGATAATATGCATTTGATCGAAAGTACTGTATACCTAAGCTATACATGAATTTCTGAAAAAAGATGAACAGAAAGATTAGCCCCTTGGTCTATTTTAATCTTCCTGGGAAGCCCATACCGCAAGAAAAAAAGTACTAATTCCTCCACTAAACTTTTTGCCTTAATGTTCCAAAATGGAATAGCATCCAGAAATCTGGGAGACACAAACAAAATGGTCACCAAGTCCTGGTTCCCACTATTAGTTCCTCGAGGGGACTTACATCTTCAATCATAACCAGCGTGAAAGGTTGTTTGAATGTGGGAATTCGCAACAAAGGTCCAGGTTTTACTACTGCCTGTGGCTTACTTGGCACGTATAACAACTATGGCAACATTTAACCACATCCTTGCGCATATCAGCCCAATATAAATATTTTTATACCTTCGCCCGAGGCCTCCATACACCTCGGTGACTTCCGACTCTTAGTTCATCGACTACCCGTAACACCTCCTCGCTGAATGCTACAAATCAATTAATCAGGTGCACTTCTGCCAATTTTTCCATTGCACTAAGTTACGTGGTCTCCATTTTCGTCTTAGTATTCTATCGTTGAGATAAGAAACCTCAAGAATAATCTCTGCCTTCTTTACTGGGTGTGCACAAAGTAGATAACTTTTATTGTCTCGCCTTCCTGTTGTAAGTTCATTCGCCATTCAGAACTAAACACCTCTCCTTGATCCTCTACCTATTCAGGTTTTTCGTAGTGTAGGATCTCCCCTTCTCCCAATTTCTATCCCTGACAGGATGAAATTATCACGAGAAGCTCATCTTTGTCTTATGCACCAATGTATATTCATCTGCCATCTTCAAAGCCCTTGTCACTTCCTTAGTTTTCCGTTGATCCACGTGAACTGTTCTCATCTCATGAAGTATGTTTTAAACTCTTCCAGCACAATGATCTTTCTTATCATCCAATGGGCCTTTTCTGGAACTTAAGGCCCACGCCAATACATTAATATTACTTAATTCTTTGAACTCAAAAGAAGTCTGACCTTGTTCCGTTTTTCTGTTTCTGAAAATCTGTTTGCGCAGTTAACAAATAAACAAAATCAAAGATCATTACAGCACGGGATCAGGCCCTTCGATTCTCCAAGTCTGCACCGATCCAGACTCTCTGTCTAAACCTGCCACCTCTTTCCCAATGATCCGTAACCTTGCCATTTCCTCATGCATGTACTCTATCCTTCCCTGACTGCCCACCACCTCCGATGGCAACACATTCCAGGCACCCACCACCGTTTGATTAAAGAACGTTCCATGCATATCTCCCGAAATCTTTCGCCTCTCACTTTGAACACGTGACTTCGAGTAGTTGAGTGCTCCAGTATGGGAAGAAAAACTTTCATGTTATCCACCCTGTCGACACATTTCATGGTTTTGTGAGTATCAATTTGTTCTCGACTCAGCATCTTTCTTCTCAACGACAATAATCCAATTCTTCTCAAGCTCCCCTCATACCTAGCACCCTCCATACAAGGCAACCTCCTGCGGAATCTCTTCCACACCCTCCCTAAATCATTCACATTCTTTTGGTAATGAACCGACCAGAACTGTACGCAGTATGACAATCGTGGCCGAACTAAACTGATACAACTGTAACGTAGAACATATAACATAGAATAATGCAGAGCAGAACAGGCCCTTCGGCCCTCAATGATGCGCCGAAGCTCATCCCCCATTCTATCCCATCATCTTCCATATGTTTATCCAAGGATTGATAAATCTCCCTCATGTTTCTGAGTTAACTACATTGGCAGGTAGAGCATTCAACGCCCTTACCACTCCCTGAGTAAAGAACCGGCCTCTGAAATCTGTGCTGAAACTATGACCCCTCAACTTGTAGTTATGCTTCCTCTTACAAAATGACGTCATCATCCTCAGAAAAAGACTTTCACTGTCTACTCTATGTAGTCCTCTGATCATCTTGTATGTCTCTATCAACTCCCCTCTTATCCTTCTTCTTCCCAATGAGAACACACCCAAGTCTTTCCTTAGCAGACCTTCCCTTCAAACCATGTAACATCCTGGTAAATCTCCTCTGCACGTTTTCCAATGCTTCCACATCATTCCTGAAATATGGCGATCAGAACTGAGCTCAATATTCCAAGTGTAGCTGCGCTAGAGTTTTGCATAGTTACAGCATAATATTGTGGCTCCAGGACTCAATCCCTCTACCAATCAAACTTACACACCGTATGCCTTCTTAACAGCACGATAAGCCTGGGTGGAAACTTTCAGAGATCTATGTACATGGACCCCAAAATCCCTCTGCATATCCACACTACCAACAATCTTACTTTGACGTAGTACTCTGCCTTCCTGTTATTCTTCACAAATTGAATTACCTCACATCTAGAAGCATTGGACACCATTTACCACGCCTCAGCCCAATTGTGCAGTTTATCCAAGTCCCCCTGCAAACCGTAACATTCTTCCACATTGCCCACGTTGCCCATAGACGTTAGTGTCATCTGCAAATTTATTAATCCATCCACATATGCCTGCGTCTAAGTCACTTATAAAAATGGCAAATAGCAGTGGTCCCAAAACAGATCCTTGTGGTACACCACTGGTAACCCGACTCGAGGCTGATTATTTTCCATCAAACACTACTCGCTGCCTTCCATCAGAAAGCCAGTTTCTAATCCAAACTGCTCAACGACCCTGGATCCCATGCCACTTCATTTTCTCCAACAGACTACCATGTGGGATCTTATCAAATGCTTTACTGAAGCCCACGTACACCTCGTCAACTGCCCTACCCTCATCTACATGCTCGGTCACCTTCTTTAAAAAAACTCAATGATGTTGGTGAGACACGACCTGCCCATGACGAAACGACATTGACTATCTGAAATCAAATTGTTGCTAGCTAGATGGTTATAAATCGTATCTCTTATAATGTTTTCCAAAACCTTTCCTGCAAACAGAGGTAAGGCTCACTGATCTATAATTACCTGGGTCTTTTCTAATGCCCTTCTTCAGCAATGACACAACATTTGCAATCCTCCAGTTGTCTGTTACTAAACCTGTAGACAGTGACGACTCAAATATGAAAGCCAAAGTGTCTGCTATCTCCTCCCTAGCTTCCCAGAGAATACTCAGATAAATCCCATTGATCCTAGGGGATTTGTCTGCTTTCACTCATTCTGGAATTGATAATACCTCTTCATAACTAACCTCAATCCTTTCTAATACTTCCTATATCATTCTTTTCCTCTACAGTATTCTCCTTTTCCTGAGTGAAAACAGTTAAGAAATATTCGTTTAGCACCTCCCCGATCTCCACAGAGTCCACATACAACTTCCCATTTCTGTCTTTGACTTCCATTATTTCACCTTTTTTTATTCCTCACATACTATAGGCAGCTTTAGAGTTTCCCCTTATTCTATTTGCTAATGATTGCTCGTGTCCTCTCTTTGCTCTTCTTAACTCTCTCCTTAAATCCTTCCTAGCAGATCTGTAACTCTCCATCGCCTCATCTGAAACATATTGTCTCATCAACACATTTATTCCACTTAACAAGAGGTGCAAATTGTGTAGTAAACCACAGTTCGGTTACCTTATCACTTCCTCTCTGCCTGACAGGGGAGTTGGTGTGTTGCTTCCCAGTGTCAGGGTCTGTGATGTATCAGATCGTATCTTTGCGGTCCTGAAGGCAGAGGATGACCAGCAACATAGGTAGAAAGGAGAATAGGGTATAAAGGAACAATTTCAGGGAGCTAGGGTGGAAGCTGAGAGCCAGAACAAACAGAGTTTGTTACCCATGCCACGTGATAGCGAGGCAAGGATTAGGGAGATATATCAGCTGAACACGTTCCTGCATGGATTGTGCAGGAGGGAGGATAACAGATACTTGGATAATAGTGTTCCTTCTGGGGAAGTTGGGATATGTACAAACAAGGCAGTCTTCACTTGAACCAGAGGGGTACGAATATCCTGGTGGGAAATTTGCTGGGGCTATTCATATGGGTTCAAAATAGCTCAGCGGGGGATGGGAACCTGAAGTTTAGTTGCAGTGCAGAGGAGAATGAGATTAGGGAGGACAGGGACAGGATTTCACGGTCACAGTAATGTGCTGGCAGAGAGCAAGCTGGTTTGAAGTGTGTCTACTTCAACGCCAGAAGTCTGTGAAATAAGGTCGGTGAGTTTGCAGCATAGATAGGTCCCTAGGACATTGATGTCGTGGCCATTTCAAAGACATGGATAGATCAGGGTGAGGAATAAATGTTGGTGGTTCCAGGGTTTGATAGTGCATTAAGAACAGACATGGCGGTAAAAGACGAAGAGATGTGGTCTTGTTAGACAAGGATAGTATAACGGTGGCTGAAAGAACTTTTGGCGAGGACTCGTTGACTGAGGTAGTATGGGCTGAGGTAATAAACAGGAGAGGAGAGGTCTCACTGCTGGTAGTGTTTCATAGGCCTCCGCAGAGTTCCAGGGAGGTGGAGGAGAGGATTGGCAAAATGATTCTGGGTAGGAGTGAAAGGAACAGAGTTGTCATGATGGGGGCCTTCAACTTCCACAACATTGACTGGAAATGGTATAACTTCAGTCCGTCGTATGGATCAGTTTTTGTCCAATGTGTGTAGGAGGGCTTCCTGACTCAGTATTTCGAAGTGCCGGCAGGAGGGGAGGCCACACTCGATCTGGTGCATGATAATGAACCAGCCCAGGTGTTTGATTTAGTTGTAGTGAGTTTTTTTTTGAAGGGAGTGACCACAATTCACTGACGTTTACTTTAGCGATGGAAAGGACTGGGTACACCCCAGTTCAAGAGTTATCGATGGGGCAAGGGCAATTACAATGCGATTAGGCAAGAATTACGATGCATAGAATGGGGCGGCAAAATGCATGGAATGTAAGCAATGGAAACGTGGAGCTGTCTAAGGAACAGGTACTGCGTGTCCTTGATAGGTATGCAACTGTGAGTCTGGTTTGTTCCCAACAAACGTTCTATCTGACCCTCTAAGTATTGAGTCCTCAATGTCTAACACTCTCCTCCTTTCCTTTCTTCCCTTTAAATTTTCCAGTCCACTCTGAGACATGCAAGCTTTTGCCAGCTTTCACTCTCCCTGAAAGGTATTGTACACAGCTTCTACTTCAAAACACAAATGTTCTGTCATGTCGAAAAACATTGCCTTCAACATTTTCAGAGAGCCTGCCATTTACTCAAGTGTGTATGTGTGTGTGTGTGTGTGTGTTTTCAATCCTGATTTTTCAGTACCGTAAACCCTAGCTTCACTCCTGTATCTTTCAGTTCACTACTACCCTGGTTCAGATCCATCAGTGACCCGTTTGTACTGAGAGCCGAAGCGAGGTCCTCAGCACAAGCATCTGAGATTTTCTTTTATTATTGCGTGTGAATCATATGTGATGATGAAAGGGAAACAGATATTGAAGCAACTCCAGTGAATACTGATAACTCTGCGCTTGATATCAGTAAAACACGCAGTGTCAAACATTTAGTTATTAAAAATATAATTTCATTCAGGTACTTACTGCAGTTTCTGTATCATGCAGTCTGAATTTCTCAGAGACTCAGAGCGCACTTTTACACTTGAATCTCCCCGTGCATTGCAACCCAATCTTAGCAAATGGAATGAGAAGCTGCCCAAATCAAACCTTGCTTCTGATAATGCAATTTTTGCTGTTGCAGATATTAGAACGCATATGAATACAGAAAATAAAATTATGAAAGGGAATGGAATAGATTTATCCAGCGTTCACAATGAATCGCGCTCTACTCAACTACGTTCAGGGGTGGGCAAACTACTATCAGTGCCTCCAGCAAACCACTATCTTATCTTAGTCCTCTGAGGATCAAAAGTGCTGTTGGAGGTGCCCACAGCCTTTACATTACAGTAACCTTATCTGCATAATGGTCAGTTTTGTAAACGTTTCCCAAACATCCCATACAGAGACTTATCTCACACGTGAAATGGATTGGATAAAATGCCTGGTGACACTGTGATTTCCAAGGTCCTGCCCAAAGTGTTTGAAGCGTTGTTATGTGATTGTGCTCCAGGGCTATTGTTTCACAACCTTTTAGATTTAAGAGGTTGAAGTTTACGAGCGTGAATCCTCAAGAATGCGAATAGCATTTTAAATTAAGAGAATTTCCATTTTCCCAACCTAGAAATCTTCCCTTGACAAAACACCCAATTGGATTAAGTGTGGAACGATTATGAATCCAAATTCAACTTGGTCTCTCAAAATGCCTTTTGAGAACAACGTTTTACTTTTTTTGTGAGCTTCTACATTATGCAGGTACAGCATACTTTGTTTTACCTGGCACCTTCTGAACTAGCACTCTATTAAAACTGGCAAAAGCTTCACTCCAGAAATGACGGACGTTTACTATATTATCGCCATCGCAATGTAGTAAGTTGGGGGTGTTCTCTGCGGTACGTTTTATTTAAGGCAAGTTACATTACTTTTTTGGAAAATTATGGCATAAGTAATGAATAACTGAAATGTGTGCACTCCTGGTATTCTGTTGCTTTCACGTTTTGTGTGTTTTCTTACATTTTGCACCTCTTTATCAACTGACATAGGTACTGGTTAATAAAAATGTTGTTGTATTTATGTTCCACCATCTAGCCTTATGAGCTGAATTACAATAATTACATCAGCCACTTGCAGTGATCTCGACTTGCTGAGTGAACATAGACTGTAAAATCACTCCTGATCAAAAACGATCAATTTTACGTTCTCCAGCGCTGTCAAAATAACGGAATGATTCCTTGCATTATTGATACTTTACGTGTTGAAGCTGCTTCTGTCGTTTAATGGTTTAACTCGTTCGGTTTATGACAGAGCAACAACAAAATGCATTTCTGACCACTAACTCATCCATCAATTGGAAACCAGGAATTACTGCAATGCCTGGCATTTGTGCAGAACACATCCCAGTCATTGTTGAACTTCAGAACTAGAATCTTTCTAAATCGAACACATTTACTGTCACACAGAGATCAATAGCCTGAGACAGGACCACACACTCAATCGTTTCAGTCGCAGCTCGCTAAATGCAAGTGATTGCATAGATTACAGTGACCTGAGCCAGTGCTTTATTGTGAGACTCGAACACATAGTGAAATACGTTCTGGTGATTCCTCTTTACAGTTCCATTTATGTTTGCACACCATACTCTAAAACTTATCCTTCACCCAGTAAGTCAGTCAAGAGGTTGCATGATGACAAAATGGGCCGAGACACTGTTCAACATTGTTCTGGGTGGAGGCCAGACCAGCAAAGAAAACAGAGAAATATCTATAACTGAACATCAACATTGCTGTGGGATTCACGGGTGAGCTTCTGAATGTTTCCGTTGACTGGAGTGAGGAATTGAGAGAGTGCAGACACAAAACCTTGGATGATGAGTGGCGGGAATTTGCAAACTAAACTCTGGTCAGAAACATTTTCTCTCCAAAAGTTCTATCAGGAACCTGGACAGGAACTGGGAGTGTGTCAGGTGGTACGGTATCAAATCTCATTTTCGAAACACAATCTTTTCTCAGAGACTCGAGCGAAGGCCATCTCCTGAAACTTTAGTAACATATGACAGGAGGTTTTCAACTCTCGGCCATGTATTTCCAGAATATTGCGAACCCAGTGGGAGTATTTTTGTGTGAATGGTCCTGGGAACGTGCTGCTGTTTCCTGTGAAGAAGGGGTCCAGTGAAAGACTGAGGATCCTGCAGTACGAACGGTTGGACCTTATGGTGAACTGGAGCTCATTCGCCTCCACGTGTTTGAAAGCGGTTCTGACACTTACCAATCTCCAAAAAACAACTTGAAGTATTCCTTTCATTCAGCACTAACAATTCCCGGATTTCGTATCAGACGTTGATCTCAAGCCTTTTCCAATTAATGCTGTGCGGTGGGACGAGTAATCAATAAAGCTGAAAATCCTGGAGGAAGCTTGCGTTGGATTAGGTGGCACACACTGTCAGACACTTCACAACACTTTTTAAAATATGTGCACATGTGCTGAGCTTCTATATTTTTCCGATTCTTAGCAAAATCGATCCTGTCCATGAATTCACCCATCAATTGAATTTCCAAAGCAAACCCTCTGACTTCTTCCAAAGCACTCCCAAGCATTCCTGAAGTAAGGATATTGCTCCAGAGTGAAATTTCGCATGTTAATCTTCTTCAAATCACGAAATTTAAAGCTTAAAACCAATTTAAAGTCCTGGCGCACTTTCTCAATTAACCAGTCAGAAACTATTTTCATACCATTGCCTTTTTTTGTAATCTATGGTACACCACTCATGAGCATAAACTGCTCTTGAACAACGAGTCGTTTCAATTTTATTTTGCATTCCTCTTCGGAGATCTTTCTTTCTCCACTCTTTACGATATCACCCTGTTGCCAGCATTTCATGTTCTACCAGTGTACGCTCAGGTAAAGCAGAAATTATTGTTAGCTCGGCATATCGATCAAACAACTGGAATGTGTTCTTTATCTCCTTGAAATGAACCATGCTCATTCGCAGGATTACAGTGTGCAACTCTAGTGTCTCATTTTCTTCCTCTTGAATTGCTTCAGTACGAGCAGACAGAAAGTGATTTCCATGATATTTGGTTTATACTTAAATAGCTTTTCGGTGAGATGGCGATAGAGAGAATGTTGTGAAACTTGAAAAGGTTATGATCAGATTTACAACAATGTTGCAGGGTTTAGGGGCTTAAGGTATACCGAGAGAGTTTGAATCGGCTGTGGCGATTTTCCCTAGAGCATCAGAGGCTGAGGGCTGACCTGACAAAAGTTTTTAAAATTAGGGGATCATGGATAGCTTGAATTATCATGGTCTATTTCCCTGGTGTGGGAGTCCAAAAGGAGATGGATGAATTGGATTGAAGGCTCTTTATTCTAGCTGTACAGTGCTATATCTCTATTGAACGGTCAATGGATTAGTGTGAGATTTGACTTGCAGCTTCAATGACTGTTGAAGCATTTAAGATATGGTCACTTTAAACGCCACTTAGAAGTTAGTACCAGTGGAGAATTTTTAAAATTTTTTCACAGAATTCTAATTGTTGCACATGGAGATTTTTCTCGTCATATATGGTACATTCAGAGAGATGTCCAGAATGGAAACTAACCCTGCTGTCAAACCCGGCCATGCTGGCCACGCATCCTGAATGTGTCTCATCACATTTGGCAGCGTTTGGCCCATATCCCTCCGAACACTTACTTTTCATGTACATAACTGGGAGATAGTGCATGGGGAGCTGCAGCTAAACGAGTGCAGGGTTTTTTTGAGGAGATGGGGAGTGAGTTCGGGATAGGTGAACATAGGTCAATGGTACGACTTGGTAGATCGATGGGAGGAACAAATATAGTTGGCAGTAGGAAGAAAGGGTCGATCAGAGGAATTGAATGGGACGAGGATGGAAAGGAAGACGAGGATGGGAAGGGTTGTTGTTTCAAATTGGAGAAAACAACTGTGTCTCCTCCAGGTTGGAGGGTGCATGATGAGACCTAACATAACCTCCGTGTAATTTCCCTACATGGGCCCACATGGGCTGATCTGACTTCTTAGGCACCACTCACTGGAACTTCTCCTCTTGGTCCCTTTCTAACCTAACCATCCTTGCCCCCCTCCATTGCTAAAGCGAATTGGCACAGAAATTGGAGCAACAGCACTTCATTTTCTGGGCATTCGAATGACAACGTACAGTTCCTGCAATGGAAGGGAGGGAATGGGTCGGAAAGGTCGTCAGGGGAATGGAAAGGGTTGTTATTGAAATTGGAGAACTCAATGATGTGATCTACAATTTCCAAAAAAAGCACCCTTTCCATCCCCTCACTCCCTTTCCAACTCTTTCGCCTCGATTCCATTGCTCTGATCTGTCATTCCTTCCAGCATCCAACTACAGTCACTCTTACCATCTACCTAAAAGAGCGTACCCTCTGCCTGTGTCCACCTTTTCCTATCTGTCAACGCAACCCTCTACCCACCAAGAAGCCTTCCCCAATGCCCAGATCCCCTGACACACTCCCCGAGAGTTGAACAAAAGTTACACCTGAAACGTTGATCTTTTCATGTCCTGATGCTGTGTTCTTCCAGATGGACCGCTATGAAAGAGTAAGAAAATAACCTACATGTTGATGGTTCGGAGAGGACGAGAATAAGCTTGTAGCATTCCAGGTGAGTGTGGTGTCAGGTAAGTGGAATACACTGGTGTGAGATGATTGAAGGAGTGTGTAGCCTATATCAGGATTTGGGTTCAAACCCCCAGTATTTTGGATTCGGGAGCTGCAGGAGGGTCTTCTGTTGTCTCTGACAGGCAAGGGGGTCATCGGGTACAGTCAGGAGTGAAAATGTCATTTGGTAAGGTAAGGAATGATTAGGGATAGTCAGAATAGCTTTGCACGTAGGAAATTGTGGTCCAAAAATGGGATTGTTCATGTTTTCAGAATACAAAGGAAAGAAGAATGGTAGACATTGTCTGCATCCAATTTAGCATTGCGTTTGACATGGTGCTGCATGGTAGACTGGTTAGCGAGTTTAGATTACATGTGATCTAGGGAAAGCTCGCCAATTGGATGCAAGATTGACTTGATGATCGGAGAAGGAGGGTGCTCATGTGAGATTATTAAGGATCCACTTTTGTTTGTCATTTCTCCAAACGATTTGAATCAAAATATAGGAGGCACGGTTAGTAAGCTTAAACATGACAGGCACATCAAAGTATTGGAGTCAGTGTAGGAGGTCATTTCAGAATCAAAAGTGATCTTGATTTCCTTGTCCAGTCAGTCGAGAATATCAGATGGAGTTTAGGAATGTTGATTGCAAGATGTTGAATTCTATTAAGACAAGGCAGAAAAAAAGCATGCACAGTTAATGGTGGCGCCCGGTGCAGAGTTGTCAAACAGAGAGAAGCAGGGGTTCAACTGCGATAAGTCTTCATTGTGGCATCACTGAAGGGAGGGTGGCAAAACAGGCGTTTGGACGTTTTGACTGAATTAGTCACAGCATGCACTATAGGCGTTGGGACACATTGTTCCAGTTGTATAGGATGTTGCTAAGGCCACATTTAGAGCTCTGCATGCAAGTCTGATCACCCAACTGCAGAAAAACTTGTATTAAATTAGAAAGGGCAAATAAAAAGATTTCCAAGGATTTTACCGAGATTGAAGGGAGCCTGAGTTAAAAAGAAATGTTAGAAAAGCTGGGGTATTTTTTTCCTGGAGTATTGGAGACTGAGAGGTAACTTCCCAGCGCTTTAAAACATCACGTTCGACATAGATAAGGTGAATAGTCAAAGTCTTTTTCCCAGAGCAGGGGAATCCAAATTGTAATAATTTTAAGGTGAGCGAAGAAAGTTTAAAATTGAACGTGGGGGCAACCTTCTCACACAGAGGGTTGTGTGTTTATAGAATGAGTTGACAGAGGAACTGGTGGAGGAGAGTATAATTGCAATATTTAAATGACATTTGGAAACGTAAAAGGATAGGTTAAAAATAGAGGGGTATTGATTAAATGGAGGATAACTGGACTAGTTCAGTTCACGAAACTTGGTCCGCATGGATAGGTTTGGCCAAAGGGTCAGTTTGCATTCTGTATAATACGGAGCGTCAGAGCGAGCAGGTCGGGAAAGTCATTGGGTTTGGGACCTGGCTGTGGTCATGGAGCAGGGAAAGGTTTCAGAGTGATGTGTGTTCGGGACACACAATGGGAAAGGTCTGACACCGTGATGTGGGGGTTCATAATGATGATGGATGTGGTGACTGGCCAGTGGGATGGCAGTGACGGTGAGATGCAGAAGTAAGACCAAATGCTCAAAAACTTGGAGACAGGATTTAGGATTGCTGATTCAGAATTGAATTAACATGCAGGTTAGTTTGCACTTCGGAAGGCAAGTACAATGTTAGCATTCATTTCGAGTTGGGCTGGAATACAACAGAAAGGCTGTGGAGCAATAATAACACAAACCTTCGGAGCAGGAGTAGGCCATCTCGCCCATTGACCCTCCTTCTCCATCCAAAAGGAAGCTTGGTTGATCTTTTCATGCTCTCAGCTGTACCTACCTGCCAGCTGACTGAAGCCCTTACTTCCTTACTGTTCAAAATCTAACTACCTTTCCCTTAAAAAATTACTTCCAATGAGCTGGCGTACATTGTGCTACTGGGCAGCGAATTCAAAGCCTTTAGGGCAGAAGTCCTTCCTCAACTGAGACCTAAATCTGCTAACCTTCTCTTAATGCTATGCCTCCTGGTTCTAGTTTCTCCCGCCAGTGGAAATAATCGACCTGCTTCTATCTTATCTATTCCCTCCACATTTCTCTATGTTCCTCTAAGATGTCTCCTCAGTCTTTTAAATTCCAATGAGTATAGTTCCAAATTACTCAATCCGTCCTCGCAGGCCAACACTCTCAATTCCGGAGTCAACTCAGTGAAACTCCTGTACACCTCCTCCCGTGCCTTTTCACAAGCCCGACAAACAAAACTGTACACAATGCTTCAGGTGTGGCCTCACGAGCACACTCCACAGCTGCCTCATTGACGCCCTACTTCAAACTCCACGCCTCGAGAAATGAACGACTATATCGCATTCCCATCTTAATTGCCTGCTGCAATTTCAAATAATCTTTTTGAGATTAGCAGACAAGGACACACAGACCACCCTGCACAATGGCATGCTGTAATTGTTCATCATTTAAATGATAGTCCATGATACTAACATTTACCAACCTTGTCCACGACCTGACATATCAATTCGCCTCAACGTATGAATAACAAGTGTATGCTTTCAGTGTCTTCTGCATACTTTGGTCTATCATTCATCTGTGAACTCTGCATTTGGTCCCAAACTATAAATCCTGTGTGCAAACTGAAAATAATTACGGTTCCAATTCGCATCCTTGTGGAAAATTAATGCTTAACCAGAAAATCAACTAATTATATTTTGCTTGTTGTTAATTCAGCAATCTTTTGTCATGCTTGACACATGACCCATAATGCAGTCAATATTAATTTTATGCAATTAACGTTTGTGTACAATTTATCGAATGCCATCTGTAAATACACAGACACCACATCTGCCGGGTCTCCAATGTTCACTGTGCTCATAATGTCTTCGAAGAATTCCAGTGAAACAGTGAAACTGACTTGCATTTCATGAACCCATTCTGAATCTGACCAGTTGGACAATTTCAGTCCAGATGTCACGCTAAATCTTCTTTGAATAAAGATCTAAACATTTAACACATTGCAGAGGTTAACCCAACAGATGTACACTTACCCGCTTTTTGACTAGCTTCTTTTTAAAAAGAAGTCGTGTCAAAATTGCAGTTTCCAATCTTTTGCAAGCGCCAAGCGAATTTTCCAAAGTTACATAGAACATAGAACATAGAAGAATACAGCGCAGTACAGGCCCTTCAGCCCTCGATGTTGCGCCGATCAAAGCCCACCTAACCTACACTAACCCACTATCCTCCATATACCTATCCAATGCCCGCTTAAATACCCATAAAGAGGGAGAGTCCACTACTGCTACTGGCAGGGCATTCCATGAACTTACGACTCGCTGAGTGAAGAACCTACCCCTAACATCAGTCCTATATCTACCCCCCCTTAATTTAAAGCTATGCCCCCTTGTAATAGCTGACTCCATACGTGGAAAAAGGTTCTCACTGTCAACCCTATCTAATCACCTAATCATCTTGTACACCTCTATCAAATCACCCCTAAACCTTCTTTTCTCCAATGAAAACAACCCCAAGTGCCTCAGCCTTTCCTCATAGGATTTTCCTACCATACCAGGCAACATCCTGGTAAACTTCCTCTGCACCCGTTCCAGTGCCTCCACATCCTTCCTATAGTATGGCGATCAAAACTGCACACAATATTCCAGATGCGGCCGCACCAGAGTCTTATACAACTGCAGCATGACCTCAGGACTCCGGAACTCAATTCCTCTACCAATAAAAGCTAGTATGCCATATGCCTTCTTCACTGCACTATTTACCTGTGTGGCAACTTTCAGAGATCTGTGTACATGGACACCAAGATCCCTCTGCTCTTCCACACTACCAAGTAGTCTACCATTAGCCCAGTAATCCATCTTTTTATTACTCTTACCAAAGTGAATCACTTCACACTTAGCTACATTGAACTCCATTTGCTACCTTTCTGCCCAGCTCTGCAGCTTCTCTATATCCCGCTGTAACCTGCCATATCCTTCCTCACTGTCTACAACTCCTCCGACTTTCGTATCATCCGCAAACTTGCTCACCCAACCTTCTAACCCTTCCTCCAGGTCATTTATAAAAATGACAAACAGCAATGGTCCCAAAACAGATCCTTGCGGAACACCGCTAGTGACGGCACTCCAAGATGAACCTTTGCCATCAACTACTACCCTCTGTCTTCTTCCAGAGAGCCAATTCCTAATCCAAACCTCCAACTCACCCTCAATGCCATATCTCTGTATTTTCTGCAGTAGCCTACCATGGGGGACCTTATCAAACGCCTTACTAAAATCCATATATACCACATCTACCGCTTTCCCCTCATCTACCTCCTTAGTCACCTTCTCAAAGAATTCAATAAGGTTTGTGAGGCACGACCTGCCCTTCACAAAACCATGCTGACTATCCTTGATCACATCACTCTTATCCAGATGTGCATAAATCCTATCCCTTACAATTCTCTCTAAGACTTTGCCCACAACAGAAGTGAGACTCACTGGCCGATAGTTACTAGGATTATCCCTACTCCCCTTCTTGAACAAGGGAACCACGTTTGCTAGCCTCCAGTCCTCTGGCACTACTCCTGTCGACAAAGAGGACACAAAAATCAAGGCCAATGGCTCTGCAATCTCCTCCCTTGCTTCCCAGAGAATCCTAGGATAAATGCCATCAGGCCCAGGGGACTTATCTATTTTCACCCTTGCCAGAATTTCCAACACCTCTTCTCTACATATCTCAAAGCCATCTATTCTACTTATTCGTGCCTCAGTATTCATATCGACAACAATGTCCTGTTCCTGAGTGAATACTGACGAAAAGTATTCATTCAGCGCCTCCCCAATCTCTTCAGCCTCCACACGCAACTTCCCATTACTATCCTTGATTGGACCTATTCCTTCCCTAGTCATTCTTTTATTCCTTATTTGTTATTTATCTCCCCTTCCATCTTACTACTCAAAGATGCATTTCATCAGGGCCAGCTGACTTGTTTACTTCCAACCATACTAACTTGGCCACTACTAGTTCTTTAGTGATATGATCGCTTTCAAGTCTTCACCTGCCTTCGACTCCTTGTGAACAATTATTAGCACGTGATCTGTGTCTCCCACACTGAAGACGGACACACAATAGCTTTTCAATACGTCTATCATTTCCTCATTTCCCACTAATACATTCAGCTTCCCATCTGCTAAAGAACCAATGCTTACCTCAGTTACTTGCTTTCGTTTTATATATTTGTTAAAAAGATTCTTTGTTTAACATATATTCCAAGCTTATTTACTTTTCATTGTTACTTTTCTCTGTACTTTTCTTCGTGATTATCTTTTGACCATTGACGCTTTCCAAATTCCCTAGTTTCCCACTATACCTTGTTACATTACATGCAGTAGCTTCCAATTTACATTCATAGAGTCATAGAGATGTACAGCATGGAAGCAGACCCTTTCGTCCAAATCGGTCATGCTGACCAGATATTGCAAACCCAATCTAGTCCCACCTGATAGAATCTCTCCCATATCCCTCCAAACACTTCCAATTCATGCACCCATCCAGATGTCTTTTAAATGTTGAAATTTCACGAGACTCCACCCACTTCATCTGGTAGCTTATTCCATACACGCACCAACATCTGCGTGAAAACGTTGACCCTGAGGTTTCTTTTATATCTTTCCCCACTCATCCCAAACCTACATACTCTAGTTCTCGAATCCCGAGCCCCTGGGCGAAGGCTTTTTCTATTTATCCTATCGGTGACGCTCATGATTTTATAAACTGTTATAAGGTCAGCCGTCAGCCTCCGACGCTCCAGGAGCCATATTCAACCTCTCCCTCCAGCTCAAATCCTCCAAGCCTGGCAGAATCCTTGTTAATCTTTTTTCTGTATCCTTACAAGTTTTCAACATCCTTTCGATAGGAAGGATACCAGAATTTCGCACAATATTCCAGCAGTGGTCGGAAAAAAAAATCCTGTACAGTTGTAACATGACTTCCAAACTCCTGTACTCAATACTCTGACATATAAAGGAAAGCATACCAAACGCATTTTTCACTGTTCTATCTAGCTGCGAATCCACTTTCAGGGAGATATGAATCTGCACTCCAAAATATCTTTGTTCAGCAACACTCCAGAGGACCTTACCATTAAGTGCTAAGATTTGCTTTCCGAAAATGCAGCACCTTGCATTTATCTGATTTAAACTCCATCTACCACCTTTTAGCCCATTGGCCCATCTGGTCCAGATCCTGTTGTAATCTGAGGTAACCCTCTTCGCTGAACACTACACCTTCAATTTTGGTATCAAATGCAAACTTACTAACTGTACCTCTTATGCTTGCATCATCTTTCTTTCTGGTTTCACCTGTGTGTAGTGTTGTTCATGCTCTGCGTTGTTCAGCCACAGAGTATCAGCTCCGTCCACGCTTGATTTCCCCTTTGGTAGATTTGCAGCAATTTGTGGTCAAAGCCAAAAGCAAATTATTGCACTGGCCGAACCACAGCGTTAGTTCCATCAAGAAGCGCTGTTTTCCTCTCTTTTCTTCAACAAAACCTGACGACTTTATATCGTAAGATGAACATATAACAAATAATCCTGGATGCGTGTATGTTGATTATTTGCATACGGTTTGAACTTCATCGCACCCTTCCGTTTTCATTTTGTTTCCTTAGACCCTTGCAGTGAGTTTCTAAATCTGTAAGAGACTGAAAAGTCCGAACACCAAACTTGATTATAATGACACAGAAATGCAAAGGGTCTTTGACTTTATTTCTTCTTTAGGATATCCTGCAGATTAATTTTTCTGTGGTTCGAACACTTTATTTTTCTTATATTATAGCATAACAGCAATAAATAGCATTGTGTATTCATATTACAAAGAGCACATTCATCCATCTGGAAAGATTGAAGGTAATTCAGAAGGTTTGTTGTAGGTTAGTGGTCAAATTAGTTCGAGATGTGACTTGAATGACTGACCAACAGTTGTTCAAGCAACGTTTCTCTTTATTTTGTACTTCCTTTCATAAACTTGTAATGGCAGAGACTTTTTTGAAAACTTAACAGTTCCCTAATCATGCTCTGGTTGCGTAAGTATTCCTGAAGGACTTCGTCTCAATGTAGAAGTTCATTGGTCATTTTTACTGTTATGGACGAGAGCAGACCAGACCCCAAATGTTCCAGCCCCCTCTTCCCCCCCCCCCCCCCCCACCCCCCCCACTCACATCCAACCCTCAATCCATGGTATATTATGGAAATAGTACAAATCCGAACATGTATATTTTTCAAATGACAAGAGTAAGGCACTGTGTTCCAGACATAATTTGATTTCACTACCACGACATTTTCAGCAAAACATACCTTATTCTGACAGCACAACTGAAATAAAACTCAAAAAGGATTTTAGTGTGTTTGCCATCCTTAACAAGCTAATGTATTATTTATCCAGTTTAAGAGCAGCGAGGCTATTCTGCAGCTCGAAATAAACCTGGTTAGACCACAGTTAGTATGTTGTTATCTGTCCTGGAAGTTTTAAGAAGGGTGCAGAGGAGATTTACCGGGATGCTGCTGCATGGGTTGAAGGGAAGATACATTTCTTCACTTAAGGTGCTGTTAAATTTTAGGTACAATCAGAGAACAATCACAAAGGCCAATATCCCACGTATCGAATCTGTCTGCCAGGCCCACTGTCAAAGAAAGGCTGCCAGTATTCTCAAAGGTTCATTCCACCCTGACAATATTTTTCTACAAGCTTTACTATCGGAGAGAAGATACAGAAGCCTCAACACACACCAGCCGGTTTTGTAACAGTTTCTATTCCACTATTGTTAGAATACTAAATTGACTCAGAAACTCTTAACATTCGCCTGTACCTTTCTTTTTGTTTTTGCTGTTATTCACTTGGTATTTACTATCTTTGCAAATTAACTGTGTAATCTACCTGTATTGCTCGCAATACAAAGCTTTTCACTGTGCCTTGGTACATGTGACAATAAATTCATGTCATTTCAATTCAACTCAACGTAGGTGACATTGCTGTAGCTTTTTTGAAACAGCCTAATCGTTTCCATAATATGGACATTAAATAAAAATCTGCATGGAATTTATGCACACTTCTGTTGAAGTACGATTTGCATTTTAATCATTTTCGTAACAGAGAAACCACAGTTTCACATATGGTTCCAGCTTTGTCCCAAAACTGCTTAATGGGAAATATTTCGTTCCGTTTCATATGATCTTAGGTTAAGAATAAGTAATTGTGACGACATCAGTTAGAACGTTCCTCTATTATTTAATTATGTGTGACGTTGAGATAATTTAATACGATTGTTCGATGGCAATCGTGGCCATGCTGCACCTTTACCAAGGTTATGTCATTCTTCGGTTTTCTTGAAGTGGGCTCATAAAGGAAGAGGTGCTGACATCTGGAGGAGGCTATTTTCAACTATGACAGGCGGCCTGTTTCCCCAGCTCAGGCTTTTCAAGGGGGTTGAGTTTGAGCAGGTAGTCAGAAAAACGGCTGGTAGCAGAGAAGATACTACAAGAAAAATAGATTCCATGCATCAAAAGATGTTTCAGGCCGTATTTTTCTCTCTGAAAACTCGTCTGCCTGGAAGATCTCTGTTTTCATTTACCATTTGCCAAGAGGTGTGTTTATGGGATGTTGTGAGAATTGCAACAGCTTCGTTAAGTCATGATATTATACAAGTTGAGTTTTCATATAGTTAATTATTCGGAATTCTGTTTCCTTTTGGAAGGTTCAACTGTAGTGTTTAAATATATTCTGTTTTTTTTACAGCGATTGAATTGACTGGCTGTGTCACTTCTGCAATATCCGCTGTACAGGTATCAAAAAAAAATGCTAAGTTACGGTTTATGCTACCTTCTTGGGGGCATGACCTGCTCTACAACATAATGCATTTGCTGGAAAATGAAATTCATTTGAATGGGAACCTTCAGGCCGTCATTTCCCTTCAATCTTCGTGTACTGCAATTGCGATCGTAATAGGGAATATGAGCACGTCAGTCATCAATGTCCACCTACCTAAGCAAGATTATTCCATGAGCTCCAACTTGGTATTCCTCTGTTTAGAAATGTAGGGTATCTGATAGCTCCCAATATATGCTGAAATAAAAAAAAGCTCTCGCAATCGTATGGAATTACATTTCTGCCAAGAGATGTCATTTCATCCAGGTGGTGTAAGTCAAAACTAAGCATCTGACTATAATAAACCGATTTTCAATCCCTGGCCCATAACCCATTGTACGTTTGCATCACAAATGTACATTGAAGTACACCACAATTTTTGGGGACTTTTGGTGGTTCCACCACCCTAACTGGTAAAATGTTCCAGATTTCTATCACTTTTTGGGTGAATACATTTTCCTCGTATCAGCTGTTAACCTCCTGTTCCTTACTCTCCGTTGTTGGACTCCCTGTCATTCATCCCTCATTTAACAGGTAATATTTATCCTCTAAACACTACCTGCACGTCCCATCACTTTATATGCCTTAATCATGGCTCGGGTCAAATTTCTCTGCATCAAGGAAAGCAACCTCACCGGTCCAAACTCTCTTAATAATTAAAACTGTCCAGTAAAGCCAACATCTCCCCTCACCCTTTCCAGTGCTATCAATTCTCTCCTGTAACGAGAATTCCAGAATAGCTTTGCCCTAACGTATGTTTCATAAAGTTATATCATTGCCTCTCAGCACTTAAAATCTATGCCTTCGTTGACAGACTCATTACTTTAGAGACCTACATCACAGTAACAAGCCCTTTGTCCAAACTGGTACATACAGACCAAAGTGTCTAGCCAGGCTAACTCCATGTCTGTGCACTTTTCTGATATCCTTCAACTTCTTTCATATCCATGTCTTTATCCAAATGCCTTTTTAATGATTTGATGGCTGTGTCTCAACCCCTTCCACTGGCAGCTCTTTCTATATGTCTGCTACCCTCTGTGAAAAGTAGTTGGCCCTCAGGTTCTCTTTCATGCTTTCTTCTTTAATCTTAATCTGATGGTCTCGGTGCATCGATTCCACAAAGGTGGGTAAAAAGAGTGAGAGCGTTTACCCTATCCATGCCTCTCATGACCTTATGCGCCTCTGTAGGCTTCCCCATCAGTGCCCTCAGCTCGAAGAAAATGTCCTTGCTTCTCTGAACTCTCCCTATAACTCAGACTATTGTGTACAGTCAGAATCCTTGTAGATTTCTTCTGCTCTATTTCAATTTTAATAAAATCCTTCTAATGGCAAGGTTAACGAAACTGAACAGAATACTATAAGTGCCGTCTCACCAGTGTACTTAATGAAGGAAAAGTAACCTCCCATTTCTGTACCAAAGTGCCACTGATGAATGTCTTGGTATGCTTTTCTCTTTAATATACTTAAGACACGTATTTGGATTCTCCACAATCTCAATCAGTGCTGTATGATGCCGCATTATTGCTCTCCTGTTTTCCTGCTTAAGTAAACGTCTGTATACCTTATAGGCGTCCAGGGAATATTTAGATCACAAATGACTGTTGTTCATCGCATATTCATCACTGCTCATCATCTATTTCGTGCGTTCTTTTCCCAGTCCATTTGTGTCAACCTGGCAGTTTTCCAGATTGAATTTCAAACGATTGCTTTCTTTCTAAAAAGACTCTAAACTCAAGAATGGATGCATTGCTACAATTGGTGGGACCAATCCGGGTGTACTGTGTGAAGTTTTGGTTTCCATATCGTCGGAACTACGTTCCTGTTCTGCGGGTTCTGGGGCAAAGGCTGATTTGACTCGGAACATTATCTCTGCTTTCTGTGCACGACATTGCCAGAACTGTTGTATTCCTGCAGTGATTTCTGTTATCAGTTTAAATCTTCTTTGATGTATTTAGGTGAGGAAAATGTTCACTGTAGATTTGGAGAATCGGGAATGTGGAATATCTAAATTTCAAAGATGATGAGGCAAGGTAAAGAGAGCGAAGGAAGCTTCTGATAGCAGAGTAGTGTAGAAGTAGGTAAACCAGTTTAACATTAGTTTGTGAGTAAGAGAAGGTGAAGATTATGGTGCTGGAAAAACGTAGCAGGCCAGACCGCATCCGAAGAGCAGGTGAGACGATGAGTCGAGCATAATGCCTTCATCAGGAATTGAAATGATTTCCGACTGCTTCTCGGATTCTGCCGGGAACATATCTTCTGGTAGTCCCATTCCTGACCACAAAATCTCCTGTCAATCCATCTCACTGTGGAGTCCCCCACCAGCGCTTTTCTGTTCTCCCCCTCTTCCCTTCTGAGCCACAGTGCCAGGCTTGGTGCCTGCGACCTGGTAACTATGACTTTTCCTGGTAGGCCATCCCCACCGGCAGTGTACAAAATACTATTCTTATTGTTGAGGGGAACTACCACAGGGGATCCCTGCTCTGACCGTCAGTTCCCTTTCCTCCTCCTGACTGTAACTCAGCTGTCGCTACCCTGTGTCTGAGGAGTGATTGCCTCCCTGCACATTCTCTCAATTTCTCGCTCAGCCTCCGGAATGATCCTTAGTTTATCCAGCTCCAGCTCCACTTCACTAACTCGGGTTTCGAGGAGCTGGAGTTGGGTGCACTTTATGCAAATGTAATCGGCAGAGACATGCGAAGTGTCTCTCACCTGCCATGTTCTGCAGGAGGAGTGTACAACTGCCCTAACATCCATATGCCACTACTCTGAAAGTCCACACAGGACAACAGAAAGGAAGAGAAGAAAAATAATTAACAAACCTGTAAACTAACCGAGTCTACAGTAAGATTAGAGGTGGTGGGTGGGAGGGAGGACCGACAGTGTATGGTCTGGGTTTAGATCTCACCCACTTAAAAAGAACTTTCTGGCAGTCCTCTCTTCTCTCCACTCTCTCGCCTCACTGCTCTGTTCAAAACATGTTTTTTACTCACCTCTCCAGAAGTCCTCCGCTGCTCTATCTCACCTCTCGGCTAATGGAGGCCTCGACGCCTGAGGCAAATATTTTAAACAGTTACACTCACCTTCCCAGCAGTGCTCCGCTCCTCCTTCGCACATCTCGGCAAATTGAGGCACCGACGCGTGAGGTAAGTTTTTTTAAACAGTTATACTCACCTTCCCAGCAATCCTCCGGTCCTCCCTCTTGGCAGAATGTCTTTCCTTAGACGGGAGACCAAACTGCACATAATATTCAAGTTGTGGCCTCACCATGGCCAAGTTTAACTCACACAAAAATGTGGGAAGATTGCCGTGCGATGAAAAGTGCAGACGGTCAGTTCACAAAGTATCAATTGAATTCAGCAACACAGTGGAGCAGAGTGAGGAGAGTGTTTGGCAATGGGCAAAGAAGCGAAAAGGGGTTGGAAGAGTGATTTGAATTATTCCTCATATTAAATTATGTTCCGTGAATTGTCCATGCTAAATTGCACGTAGTGTTTGGTGCATTAGTCAGAGGTGAATGTAGGGATATGGGTCTGGGTGGGTTTCTTTTCGGAGGCTCAATGTGGACTTGTTGGGCTGAGGGGCCTGTTTCCACACTGTAATGAATCTAATCTATGAGTTGCCTGAAGTCAGCATTTCAATGAAGCAGTCTGGGAAGAAGGGCAAGCAATAAGCATTACAATTGAAGTCACTTGGGCTACGGTCAGTAGCCTGGAGTGTAAACGCAGTGAAAATGCTTGGAATGTGTGCCTTGTCATTTTCAAATTAGGGATTTTGATATACTCAAATAGAAATGGAAATGACTGTGTGGAGTTGTCTGCAATTAGCATTACGATAAAATGGTCCACAAGGAGAGGCTTGAATCAACATCATAGTGTTGCAATGTGGCAAGAGAAATCTGCAATGGTGAATGCAGTGAAACTGTCTGCGAAGAGATGGCTGCAGTGAGTATTACACCGAAACGACCTGCAAAACAAAGCAACCACACATATTGCGATGCCAAATGTTGATTATGCTTACACTTCAGTAACAATGATTATAGGAGTGATCAGAAAAGTGTAGATCTCTTGGCGGTCCCAGCGATTGCCACCATTTTGGCAATTGGAATTTTTTTAAGATTAGATTAGAATTCTGACACTGTGGAACACGACCTTTGGTGCAACAAGTATTGTCCGACACTCCGGAAAGTAACCACCCAAACCCATTCCCTTAACTAATGCACCAAACACTACGGGTAATTTACCATGGCCAATCCACTCTAACTTGCAAATATTTGGACGGTGGGAGGAAACTGGATCACCCAAAAGAAACCCACATATAAACGGGGAGAATGTACAAACTCTACACAGACAGTCATCCGAGGTGGGAATCAAGCCTGGGTCCATGGCGCTGTGAGGTAACCAAGTTAACCATAAAGCCATCATGCCACCCCTATTGTTGAATAAATTATTTGGTCAGAAGTAAGTCGTGCCATCGCAACTGGTGGAAGCTGCATTGTCGGACTGAAGGACTTGCATATGTCTTCGAAACTGGAATGGATGAACACAGGTATAGGTGTGTTTGAACAGCGTAGCATTTGTCACAGATGGCAGAACGGCTGGAGTGAATTCAGAGTTTCACAGAGAAAGGAACGATTATTTTGTGCCAGGATAGGTACAACGATAGAGTCGACAATAATGGCTCGAGGACGTTACAAAGGTTGTCAGTTGTTTGGCAGAGTGCGAAGGGTACATAGATCGCGACAGCCTGAATTTATAAACGGTATTGGGAAGATTGTATCTGCAGATAAACTTGTGATCTTCGTCAGTGCTCCTTTCCTGAACAAGATTACATAAACAAGGAATACTATTGTGGCTGGAAGCGATTGCAGGAAGACAGAGAACTTGTGTAGATGGACGAGTTCACAGTGGAAGAGGCGCTTAAGGAAGCAGGGGAGGTTGCGTTGTGTGTTGTTATGGATGGCGGATATTTTACAGATTGGAAACATTCTCAGTTCTATGGGACGTCACTTGCAATGTGAGGGCTTCATGAACTTGTAGTGTTTGTAGAGATACAGACGAGAACAGCAGCTAGAGATGTGTCGAGATTTTAATAAGTGTCAACACCGTGTAAATTTAGGAACAGGCGCAGTTTAGGAGGCCTTTAAAACGATGGATTCTTGCAGTGCTGTATAGCGTTATAGCGGATGGAAGAGCTGAAAACTTGTATGAATTTCCAGTGATGCGAATTTGACCATGTGTACAGAATCTGTGTATTTGCTAGACTAAAGCATGTTACACAGAGAAGGATAAGCAAACTGAGTAACTGAGTGGAGGAGGGGATTGTCACATTTGGAGTTATAGAAGTTTGTTTGGTGGAAGCATGTTAAGGAAGAATTGGTGAACAAGAGTAAGCCTGTGCATTTCAACGTAACAGTCAAAATGGCGTCCGAGAATGGCCAGCGAGCAGACGGGATGGTTTGATAATTGGGAAGTGGTGTGATTTCGGGATCAGACAGGTGTGGCATTTGCTAATGCCCAGTTTATACAGTGTGGTATGTCTGAGGCCGAACCGTGCAATATTCGTGGCTGGGGGAGTAGTGGAATGGATGAAGGTCTCACTAATGTGACTGACATGGGGATGTACGCATGAAAGTCATGAAGATGAAAACGACAAGTGTGAATGATCACTATCAATTCTATTTCTGCTCAAATACGAACGGTCTGAACGTGATATGTCCTGCACCCATTAACAGGGATCAACGTGAGGTGGAGGGAAGTGCCAAGTTTAGATATCAGTGACTCTTAGCGTTTATCGTGAAACTATAATTATATCATCGACGCTTCTATTTGACATATACCTAGCTCAACCCCAGCTCAGCAGTTGGTTTTGTATAGATTGCCGCATAAACCATGATGAAGGGCTCATGCCCGAAATGTTCATTGTCTTGTTCTACAGATGCTGCTTGACCTGCTGGCGAAAATATCGTTCTTTCCCTTGGCAGACATAAGATCTGACAACAAGTGCAAATGCATGAGAAGCTATCGATTTTGCCCTGTCCTTCACGAAGCACCTCGACTTTTTATCTACTGGCTTTATCAGTGTGCAACTGAAATCCAGATCTTGCACTTTGCTGAATTTTCTCTGGCATGTCTGAACCCCCGCTTATTTCCATAACTCATATTTTAAGTTCAGCACTAGAATTGTTCAATTTCCACAGTTTAACAACAACTGAATTGGAGATGGTGCAAGAAAGCAGTGTTGTGACAGGTGATCCACCAAGATCTCTTTGAATGTTGCATCTCCTTCAAAGGGCTGAATTAACTCCGGCTATTTCTATTTCTTATATATATATATTTTCCATCTGGATCTCCGTGTGACCATTATTGCTCCTGTTATGCTGCTCCTTAACGTGTATATTTCCTCCTTTTCATTTGTCTCAGGTTATCCGACAGCCTTCTCTTTTTTTGAACCTGTAGTGTTCGATATTCGATAAGTCTTACCAATATTATATTGGTTCTTCAGTTGCCTGTCTCCTCTTGTCAATTGATAACAGCTCTTTGACGTTTATTTACTCCAGAAGGCTAATCTTCTTTTGTGATCGACCACTCAAAGTGTACCTCTCAGTTGCTTTAATTTTTACCTGGTTGAATTCCTTATGCAAAAATAGCTTCCAGTGGGTTCCTGAGCTTCGCTCTGAACTTGGATAGAGATGCCACGTAGACAATGGTGTTCGTGCAGCAATTCAAATTCCTCAGCATGTAGGCAACTTGTTTAAATATGTATTCACCATCGCTATCTAAAGGATCGTCAACATCGAAATGATATAAAAAATACCAAATCCACAGAAAAATGAAGTTGCCAGATATGACGAAGAGTAAAATTATACTCTGTCTTCTACTGTCCATCTCTGGGTCGCTGGAATCTTCTCCCTTACCATGACCTTTCAGACCTTTCCGGACTCGACTGGCTACTAATATGTGTTTGACTGTCAGAGTGTTGAGGAACAGAATCAAACCAAAAGGGAATATTGGTGTTAGAATATTTTCAAAGTTGTTAAATCCTCGCCACACAGGGTCATAATAATATGCATCTGAATTCATACAGTACCATGGTACATTACTAATTATTTCATAAGGTTCAAATCTGAAGTAGATAGGGATTTTGTTTGACAAAAAACAGACTGCTGGTTGTTGCGAGAACCACGGTTGCAATTCTTTGAGTGCAGTATTTGGTTTTCAGTTTCTCACAACAAATGGTGACATATCGATCAAAGGTGAAAGCAATTGTGAACCAGACAGAACAGTCTATGAGTAGACGGCACAGAGCATAATGAACACTACATACAGGGGTGATGCCCAGGAAAGATGGTGGAAAAAAATCATGATTGATTCGACTGAGTATGATCTCAATGATAACAACCAATAGCGAGCAGGTGGCGCCTGCTGCAGGAAGACAGTCCACACGTATCCTGAAGTAGGATCCCAACCGTCACTAAATTGACTGGAAGAGAGGGAGAAGGGGAAAAATGATCAATGCAGGCCAATATGCTTCATTACTGAGGCTAAATGGTATGGGTTCGATTTCATCAACACAAGCGTGTTAAAGTAATTAGTTATCTAATCAATAATGTGAATCAACAGTACACTGAATCTCACACCTCCAGTTTTAATATATGTGTAACATAAGCATGAAGCACATTGTATACAAGAGGACAGCGGCCCAGTAAGATTTTGACTGAGGAGGAAATGCACAGGCAGATCAGAAACTATCTGATTTATTCAGGGCAATTTCAGTTCAAGCAACACCAAAGCCTGAAATTGCAACATTCTTGTTAAAACGGGATGACTGCTTTAAGCCCCAGCCCCTTCCACACAAGTAGCAATCCTACTCTCAGCAATAGCAAACAGAGCAATTACATACCAGAAACAACACAAAAGCAGATGCCATTTTCTCTGAGGCTGTCGATCTTTTGATGTTTTGTGTAATAAGCATTACAAAACACTGGGAAGAGAGGATGAGCATCCTGCATGAGGTTGCCCGAAATGAAAAGATGTGTTCAAATGTTCGTAAGTTTCCAGGAAGACGTGGAAGACAGAGAGCTGTGTGGAGCTTTCAGATTGTTGCAGACAGTTGGCTCAAATGCCAAGCTTCCGTACTGTGTATACTGTGCCTGAAAGAGCTTCATCTCATGTCTCAAACACATCCAAAATTCTTTTCCTGTATTTCGTCAAAACAACTGAAAGATCTCGCTGTCGACACGAGCGTGCCCCAGCTGACTGTGCAGTCTGGCCGAAAGCAGCATTTCTGCTGGTAAGACCTCTTCTGCCTCTTCATCTGGCTCCGTGTAAATGTACCTGCTTCTTTCATTATTTTGTCTACAGACAGCCAATGATTCCATCAAAATGTGTCCGGTTGTTTTTTTTTTGTTTCACTCCATGAGTTTTTTTTTGTAATGCTTTTTTTAAGCTTATTTATTAAAATTGGTTTCTGCCTCTTTACGAATGAGGTATAAAATCCCAATTTTTTTCTATTCAGTCTCTGTGCAATTGATTACAGTACTTAACATGATATTCATCGGCGATTTTGATGCTCATGGAATGGTCCAGCACTGAGCGCAATAACATGGTGGGGAGAGATTGAACTACTGGAAGCAAAGTGAAACTACGGGATCAGATCCGGGATATTCGACCCAATGTGCTGTTGCAGATAACATTTTTGCTTTCTGTACAATTGCAGAACTTTGTCAGGCACAGATTTGAATTGTCTCGGAGATTGTCTTTACTCACCAGGTAACCCAAAGACGGCTATGACCACGTAAAATATTTTCCTCACAGTTCGAATCAGATCGCGCATTTTCAGTGCGCAGTAATGTGTCTCTTGCTTCTGTAGGCAATCCCCCTCAGTTTGCTTCTGTGATGGCCGATTAGCGGGACCTTAATTGTATACTCATCGGCATCTCCATGGGGACATTCATGTTGCACAATATTCTAAAGTGTTTTTTTTTCTTCTCCTTGAATGTTTAGAGCAAACAAATGCCGAGAGCTGAAGTAATCCTCTGACGCTGAAATATGTTTCGTGTGGGGAATGAAGTGGAAAAAGTCAGACTCCCTTATGAATGCACTGCACTGATTATATGAAGTAACTAAGCAGAGTTGGAATCTGTGAAAACGTCCCCTGCAAATGGTCTGACAAAATTCCCAGTTGTGGCTCAAGACCACGCAATGATGGATTTCATCCAATTTTAGTCAATTACTGAGTTTCAGAGGGTCAACATAGGCCTGTTTGGTTGAGTACTTCTGTGTCGCACTATCATTAGCTGGAAACAGCTAGATGAGTGTTTCACACTATCAAACTGAGCCAAACAGAGTTTGGACATTTGCACAGTCTTCTTCATGTTTGTGGCAGACCTGATGAGTAAATTGCACAACTCCTCATCTCTCTCACACTAAGTCACTCAATTCTCTTTGTGGTTCTTCCTCATTTCTGTCCTATTGAAGTTCCATTCCCCACGCTCTCAGTACCTATACTTCAGATATACACCAGGGTCTATAAGAATGGTAGTACTCCATTGCGTGGCTGTTCACGTGTTGCCAATATCTTCAAGCCTTTGTATTCCAACGAATGACTCAACTATACAAATAAGTGAATCGCCTGTGCCTCAGGACAAAACAAAACTTGGAAGTAAATGTCTCAATCATTTTTCGAGAGAGTTGTCCCCTCTTGGACAATCGCGATGATTTGTAATCTCTCTGAATCACTGCCAGGTTCTGATTTACTCGAGTGCTTTGACGTACCTGCTCATTGAAAGCACGTATTTGAGCTTTTCAAACATAACACGTTGTCCATATAAGTTCTGCGTCTATTTGTTTTTATTTTCCAAGCCTGTCATGATGCTTATCTGGTTATCTATGAATTCCCTATGTCCAGAAACATCGTCGTGGAAGCTGACGTGGTTTACTCAGACAAGTGCGCGAGCTCCACAAGCAGCTCAGATGTTCCAAATATTGTGTACATTCTGACTCCTCAATACTATTCCACATTGACAAGTCACAACTTTGTCAGAATATTCCCGACTTTCCCAATGACTGCAGTTTCAACTGTGCACAAGAAACTCATCATCATCAAAGCTTATTTCAGCAATGAATACTATATTCACGATGCATTGTAGATATTTTTTAAAAATGGTTTTGGCATTACCATGCAAAATCATGACAAGAAAAAGACAAGAGAACATTTGCTTGAGAACATCAGCACTACAAGTTCCCCTCCTGTTCACTCATCATTCTTACACAGAATTAAATCACTGCGCCTTCAGTGTCGCTTGGTCAAAATCCTGGATTTTGCTCACTGTCAGGACCGCGGGGTTCCCTGCACCACACGGACCGAATCAGTTCCCATCACCTTCTCAGGACAACTTGTAGCTGACAATAATTATTGTCACACCAGCAACTCACACATCAGATGAGTGTATATTAGAGGGCATTCATGTTGTTGGTTATACACAAATAGCTGGATCAAACTGCAGGCAAACGTCATCCAGCATGACGACCCTTCAAACATCAGCAATAGTGTGATTGAGTTGGGGATGTGGTTCTGTTCGCCGAGCTGGGAATTAACTTGCAAACGTTTCGTCCCCTGTCTAGGTGACATCCTCAGTGCTTGGGAACCTCCTGTGAAGCGCTTCTGTGCTGTTTCCTCCGGCATTTATAGTGGCCTGTCTCTGCCGCTTCCGGTTGTCAGTTCGAGCTGTCCACTGTAGTGGCCGGTATATTGGGTCCAGGTCGATGTGTTTGTTGATAGAGTCTGTGGATGAGTGCCATGCCTCTAGGAATTTCCTGGCTGTTCTCTGTTTGGCTTGTCCTATAATGGCAGTGTTGTCCCAGTCGAATTCATGTTGCTTGTCGTCTGTGTGTGTGGCTACTAAGGATAGCTGGTCGTGTCGTTTCGTGGCTAGTTGGTGTTCGTGTATATGGATCGTTAACTGTCTTCCTGTTTGTCCGTTGTAGTGTTTTCTGCAGTCCTTGCATGGGATTTTGTACACTACATTAGTTTTGCTCATGTTGGGTATCGTCGGGTCCTTTGTTCTGGTGAGTTGTTGTCTGAGCGTGGCTGTTGGTTTGTGTGCTGTTATGAGTCCTAGTGGTCGCAGTAGTCTGGCTGTCAGTTCGGAAATGCTCTTGATGTATGGTAGTGTGGCTAGTCCTTTGGGTTGTGGCATGTCCTCGTTCCGTTGTCTCTCCCTTAGGCATCTGTTGATGAAATTGCGAGGGTATCCGTTTTTGGCGAATACATTGTATAGGTGTTCCTCTTCCTCTTTTTGTAGTTCTGGTGTGCTGCAGTGTGTTATGGCTCTTTTGAATAGTGTCCTGATGCAACTTCGTTTGTGTGTGTTGGGGTGGTTGCTTTCATAGTTTAGGACTTGGTCTGTGTGTGTGGCTTTCCTGTAAAACTTTGTGGTGAATTCTCCATTCGATGTTCTCTGTACCATCACGTCTAGGAATGGGAGTTGGTTGACCTTTTCTTCCTCTCTAGTGAATCGTATTCCTGTGAGTGTGGCGTTGATGATCTGGTGTGTGTTCTCCATTTCTGTGTTTATAATTATTACAAAGGTGTCATCCACGTATCTGACCCAGAGTTTGGGTTGAAGTTGTGGTAAGACTGTTTGTTCTAAACTTTGCATTACTTGCTTCTGCTATGAGTCCAGAGATCGGTGAGCCCATGGGTGTTCCGTTGATTTGTTCGTATATTTGGTTATTGAATGTGAAGTGTATTGGCGCTTCACAATATTGGCACAAGTCCAATAGTTTAAGTATGCCGTCTTTGTTGATAGGTTCAACGTCCTGTTGTCTGTTATGTCTGTCCAGCAAGTTGGCTATTGTTTCTTTGGCTAGTGTTTTGTCGATGGAGACCTGAGTGCACAAACCAGACATCCCACTCAGACCCATAGTATCACTACCAGGGACACCATCACACAAACTGGCCAAAGAACTACAGCAGAAACTGAAACACCTGATCAGCGGATCCAGACAATCTGTACAATCGACACAGGAATTCTTGGACATCATCAGAAATATACACATAGACAAGGAAGAAGCTATGGTCTAAAGGAAAGTGTCCGTGCTGTTGGGTGCAGACAGGAAAGTGTCCGTGCTGTTGGGTGATTCACTGCGTGGATAACATTGATAACCCTTTATGTTTTCGGAGATATGCATAGTGGTGGCCTTAAAGAAATTAGTCTTGGTATCAATCTTCACTTTGCCCATAATTCATTATGGACACGGCTGAGCTGTCTGCAATCTCAAAACTGAATTCTAATCCACCCTGACAACCATTTTTTCTTATTTTTGTTTTGCAGGATTCTTTCTATCCCTTCTTTAAAGGGTATTTGAAGTCTTCGTTGTCAGCACAATTACAAGAGGAGTGTTCCAATGGCCCTTGTTTTGACTAGAACATGCATAAGCAGCAATAGTCAATTCGGATGATCGCATCTATTCTGCCATTCACTTCAATGATTGATGGTCTGCTAATCACAGCTCCCCGTAATTCTCTTTTCTCCATAATACTTGTTTATGTCCTCGAATAACAGTCTGTGGTTCATTCTCGAATATCTTTGAGAGCCCAATTTTGAAAACTTTCTGCAGCGAAGGATTCCACAGATTCAGTGTCCACTGAGTGAAGCAATTGCTCATTGCTCTGTCCTAAATGTGCGACCCCTTACTCTGAGATCACTCTGTCTGGTCCTAGATTCATTCACGAGGAGGAAGAACATTTCTGTCCATAATTACTTCCTTCCTACCTACTTGGTTCATACGCACGTTTACGTCCCATTCTGCTGAATCCCAAAGATTCCAGCTCCTCACCCTCTTCTCCAACGATAGTATTTCCATAAACACTTGCAACCTTATGAACCTTCTACGGACTGGTATTGCAGGTATTCAAGAAATTCGAAATGACTTTGCATGATTATTTGACTTGGAAGAGTGTCCAAGAATGTTGGTAACAGGCAGGGATTTTCGGCTCAGATTGGTTTCACAGGTTGGCCTAGCATCAAGGTCTGAAGGGCCTGGACTGTGCTGTCACATTCTCGGTTACATGATGGATGTTCTCAACAATGATGCTCATTTGAGCAGTCAGTGCAGAACTGTTGGGACGGCAGCACTTCTGTGATTCTGTATGTTCTGATTTGTAACTCATTTTGTAATATAAACACATCAAAGATCCCACTAGTGGTTTACGTAATTCTAAACCACATTTTAAAACTGAACAATCACAGACCCTGTGAATAATTAATTACAAACACCGATTTTCTGTCTCACACAAAAGACTTAATTTATTCAACACGCAATGCCCTTAGCTGACGAACAATTCAACAAGGTCAGTTGATTCGTATCTATGCTTCAAAACTGAAACTTTTATTTTCATCTCCCAAGCACCGAAATGACACACAGTCAAGTAAAGACACTTATTTGACAAAACAAAGAAAGCAACGAAACTTGCCAGGATATTTGATCGTGTCATACAGCACGGAAAGTTAGCAGTCAGTCCAACCACTTCACGTTCTCCATTTTAAAAAAACAAACGTAGACACACTTGATTACATGCGGCACATTTCAGTTCAAATCTGCTTACATCTACTTACAGAAACGTCTTCTCAATGTTGTCAAATAACCTGTATCTATTTTCCCCCATAATAACTACTTTCTGTGTAAGACTATTGCCCGTTTGTACTTGACATATTTTTCTCTTTTCACCTTAAATGTATACTGCCTAGTTTTGAACACCTCCACCTAGGGGAAACTGTACTTGTTTCCCGACCACCGATATTCCAAGGAAACAAGTGCCAGCAAATCCAGCCTGGATATTTTTAATCAAATTATTCATTGAAGTGCTGCTGGGAAAGGTGGATTCTGTACAGGAAGGATGGGTTGCACTTAAATTGGAGAGGCTCCAATGTCCTGGGCGAGTTAATTGATAGACCACTTCGGGATGGTTTAAACGTGTTTTGGCAGGTGGATGCCAACTACAGATCAGAGGAGAGGCTTTTTGTTGAACTTTCCGAAATTTAGATCTGTTGAAAAACAAACAGTCAGGCAGGGAATTGGGAAAACAAGAGGGGAATAGCATTGTCATTTAGAGAGCGCATCGCAGCTGGAGGAAAGGCGATTTTTGAGGCACATTTCTCAGCTGAGTCATTTGGGGTGGAAGTCAGTAACAGTAAATGAGTTGTCAAATTGTTGGGTCTTTGCTATAGCACCCCACCCTCCCCCAATAACAGCAGAGAAATGAAAGAACAGCATGGAAATCAGATTTTTGGAAAGGGGCAGAAGCAACAGAGTTGTTTTTGGTGACTTCTCCTTCCCCAGTATTGATTGGAACCTCCTTAGTGCCGATTATCTTAGTGGAACCGATTTTGTCAGATGTGACTGAGAATGACTCCTTGCACAACATGTAGTTTGGCCGACCGGGTGTGCGGGAGTGGTGTGGGGGGGCGGAGTGGTGGGGATGTGGGAGGATGTCATAATGGCTTTATTGCAAAGCAATGAGCCAGGCCAGGAGTCAGATCGTTGGTGGGAGAACATACCAGTGACAGTGACCTCAACTGCCTTATCTTCACCATAGCCATTGAGAGGGATTGCAAAGGAATGTATTTAATTGGGGAGGGGCAATTATACTGCTATTAGACAGGAGAATTGGAAACAATTGTTCCACGGGAAACGCACAACAGATATGTGCATGCTGTTCAACGAACACTTGATGCGAGCAGTTGACATAAGTATCCTACTGAGATGGGCAAGAAATGTTAACGCCAGGAGCTGTGGATGGTGAGAGAAGAGGAATTTCTCGTCAGTAGAAAGAAAGAAGCTCACTTAAAGTTGAGGAAGCAAGGATCTGGCACAGCTTTAGTGGATTACAGGGCACCTAGGAGAGAACTAAAGAATAGACTGAGTTGAGCTAGGAGGGGAAACGCAAAAGCTTTATCGGGAAGACATTTGGAAAACTCAAAGGCGTTCTACAATAACGTGAGGAATAAGTAATCTACATTAAGAGAGGAGGGCCAATATTAGATATTGGAGAGAACTTGTGTCTGGATTCTGACGGGTAGAAGCGGCCCTAAATTGTTTTTTTTTGCTTCTGGATTCACGACAGAGAGACGGATCTTGTTGATCATGAGAAAACAATGGAACAGGTTAATAGGTTTGGACAGTTTGATATTAGGAAACCGGAAGTGCAGAAATTTCTGGGAAGTATTCAGGTGGATGAGTTCCCAGGCCCTGACGAGATGTTTCCGAGGTAATTCCGTGAAAAGAGTAATGTGGGGCTGAAGAGCCTGTTTCCACAGTGTAAGTAATCTAATCAAGAGTAATTGCTGCGCTTCTGGCGATGATCTTTGCATCTTCACCCTCCAAGCGGAAGTACTGAATCATTTGAGAGAGGCGAATTTTGTTTCTCTGTTCAAGAAAGGCAATAGCGAAATTCCTGGAAATTGCAGACCAGCTAATCTTACGACTGTGATGGAAAGGATTATAAGTCATAGAGTCACAAAGTTATACAGCATGGAAACATAACCTTCGGTCAAACACGGTTCTGCCATTCTAAATTTATCTCCTCCCACTCCAGATTCTTCCTATTAATATACCTACACAAATGTCTTTGAAATGTTATAATTTTAGGACCCGCCAACACTTCCTCTGGCAGCTCATCTCATACATGACACTAATATGTCCCCATCTGTTCCCAATATGTTCCTCGTTCCCATAGAAATTCTTTACATATAAATGAAAATGGCAACCGACTCAACACCAATGCATGTGTTCACCACAGGACCTCAGTTTGGAAAACAACCCTTTCCTCTTTTAAAACCAAATATGTAAACACAAAATACCAAGAAGCCCCTCACTAGTTGCATCACACTCTCCCAGGACAGATATGGCACTGACAGAAACACTTGCTCTTGCATGATATGGATGGCACAGTATTGGACTTGGGTAGACAAAGTTCAAAATCACACAATGCCAAGCCATAGTCCGAATAAACAGGATTACTGTCGATTTGGACAAGCATAGTTTGATAAACCATAGTCAGCATGGCTTCGTAAGGGACAGGTCATGCCTCTTAAGCCATTATTGAGTTTTTTGAGGATGTAACGAGTCAGGTTGCCGATGGTCGAGCAGAGGATGTGGTGTATATGGATTCGAGTAAGGCATTTTATAACGTTCCCCACGATAGGCTCATTCAGAAATTTAGGAAGTATGGGATACTTGGAAATTTGGCTGCCTGGGCACAGAATTGGCTGGCCAAAAAGAGTCAGTGAGTGGCAGTGGATGGATTATTGGCCTCCCGCAGTGACGTGTTCTTGGGCCTTTCATCTTTGCAAGTTTTTATAAATGATTTCGATGAATAAGTGGAAGAGTAGGGTGGAAAGTATGCCAATGAAACAAATGTCGGAAGTGTCGTAAATTCTATCTTGGGCTGTTTTTAAGGCTGTAATAAGACATGACAAGGATACAGAGCCAAGCGGAGAAGTGGCATCTTGTGTTCAACCTCAATAAATGCGAAATGATTCATTTTGGAAAGTAGAATTTTGATGGTGAATATACGTTTAAAGACAGGATTTTTTGCAATATCGATGAACAGCGAGACTTTGAGATGATTGCACGTAGATCTTTAAAGTTGCTACCCACACTTATAGGATTGTTAATAAGGTGTATGGTGTTTCTCCTTTAAAGAAAAGAAGATTGAGTTCCTGCAGCTCTATAAAACCCTGGTTTGGCAACATGTGGAATATCTTGTCCATTGTTGGACGGATATACATGCGTTAGAGAAGGTGTATGCTGCCTGGATTGTAGAGCTTGTACTTATGAAGAGAGGCTGAGTGAGCCTAGGCTTTTCACATTGGAGAGATGAAGGAAGAGACGTGACTTGATAGAGGCATGAAAACTAATGAGAGGCTGAGATAGAGTAAATAGCCAGAGACTTTCCTCAGGGCTGAAATGTCTGTCACGCGGGATCATAATTTTAAGATGATTGGAGCAAGGTATAAGGGAGATGTCAAAGGTACGTTCTTTATTCAGGGAATGGTGGGTGCTCAGCATGTACTGCCACCAGTGGTAGTAGAGTCAGAGACGTAGGGACATTTAAGCAACAGGTGGATAAGCACAAATATGGCAGAAAATTGAGGGATGTGTAGATTAGGTTGAAATCATACAAGTTGTGGACACAACTTTGCATGTCTTGGAAAAGAAGTGAAATAGAGTTATTAGGGAACATGGAGATCAAAGTGTATGGGAGAGAAAGTGTGAACGTGGGACTGTGTTGAACGACCAGCTGGGCTCATTTCAATGGCAGAACAGGCTCAAAGGGCTGTATAGCCTAGTCCCGTTACTATTTGCAAATCATTTATCTGCAAGCGGGTATCTCAATTGTTAGTAGAAAGTGAGTTCTGCACTCAGAGTTGAGAGTGTGTTGCTGGTGAGGCACAGCAGTTCAAGCAGCGTCCAAGGAGAAGGTAAATCGACATTCTGGACTTAAGCCCTTTATCTGCCTTCTCCTTCTCCTCGGTTGCTTCCTATCCCAGTTAATCAGTGAGCAAATCAATCTTAGCTTGAGTTAATGGAATCTTCTTTCTGGCATTGCATTATATATTGACTCCTCTAAGTTGTTGGCTCGTCTCATCAGTTATAAAGGCAAGCAGAGTTATGTTTACCCTAATGCGTACATTTCCTCAGCAGGAGCATAATTCTGTCAACAAGTGAGTTAAACAAAGAGGATTGATGGGTGCAAAGCGGTAGATGTGATCTGTATGATCTTCAGGAAGGCGTTCGACAAAGTTCCCAATGGAGAATGGTTAGCAGGGTTAGATCTCACGGAATAAAGGGAGAATTAGAGATTTGGATACAGAACTGGCTCAAAGGTAGAGGACAGAGGGTGTTGGAGGGTTGTTTTTCAGATTGGAGGCGTGTGACCAGGAGAGTGCTCCAAGGATCGGTGCAGGGTCCAATACTTTTCATCATTCATGTAAATGATTTGAATGTCATCATAAGAGGTATGATTAGCAAATCTGCAGATGACACCAAAGATGGAGGAGTAGTGGACAGCGAAGATTACGACATGGTCTTGATCAGATTGGCTATTTTACTGAAAAGTGGCAGATGGAGTTTAGATCAGGTCCTAGGAAGAGTAGCTGAACAAAGTGATCTTGGAGTTCAGGTTCATAGCTCCTTGAAAGTGGAATCGCAGGTAGATAGGATAGTGATGAAGGCATTTTGTATGCTTTCCTTTATCAGTTGGCAGGTCATCTTGCGCCTGTAAAGACATTGGTTAGACCACTATTGGAATAATGCGTACAATTCTGGTCTCCTTCCTATCTGAAAGATGTTGTGAAACTTGAAAGGGTTCAGAAAGGATTTACAAGGATGTTGTCGGTGTTGGAACATTTGAGCTACAGGGAGAGGTCGAACAGGATGAGGCTGTTATTCCTGGAGCACCGGAGGCTAAGGTCGACCTTATGGAGGTTTACAAAATCATAGAGGGCATGGATAGGACAAATAGACAAAGTCTATTCCCTGGGTTGGGGGAATCCAGAACTAGAAGGCATAGGTTTAGGGTGTGAGGGGAAAGATATAAGATAGATCTAAGGGACAACATTTTCACACAGAGGGTGGTACATGTATGAGCTGGTAGGGGAACTGGTAGGGGCGAGTAAAATTGCAACGTTAAAAGGCATTTGGATAGGTATATGAATAGCAATGATTTGGAAGGGTATGGGCCAAGCATTGGCCGGTGGGACTAGATTGCGTTGGGGCATCTGGTCGGCATGGACGTGTTATGCAGAACTATCTGTTTCCGTGCTGTACATCTCTATGGCTTTATGACTCTAATCTAGTGGAACTGCATACAGATGGTTACATATCATCAGATTATCATCCTCCTGTCTTGGTGACGCCATTTCGCCTCATCTCAGTCTGTGTACCCACAGGCTGTCACGCCTGGTCTGAACTATCTGATCATTAAGAACATCCTCCCTGCACTTTCACTGCCAGAATTTGGTAGACCTTTCCAAAGTCATCCCCTCGTTCTTATATGGTAAAATGAACACAGTCCTACATGAATTCTTCATTCATTAGACCTGCCATCGTAGATGTCACGCTGTTAAACCTACTTTGCTCTTCATCCATTCCCAGAAATTCTTCCTCAGGTAAGGACACCAGATTGTGCAATATTATACAATTTCAGTAAAGACGTCCTTGCTCTGTTCTCCAGTGAAGGTCAACATACTGTTTTCCTTTATCACCTCCTGCTGCTCCTGCAATGTTGACTTTCTTTCCCAGGTTTATCAAGGTCACACAGGTCTTTTGGCTGTTCCCTCCTTTCCCAATCTGTTGCTCCTCTGTTAATAGTGCACCTTCCTCTTTTTACTTGAAATTCCTCACATTGATCCACGTTACACTTTAGCTCTGTGATGCAATTTACCACTCAAACCACATCGAAGCAAATCAATATCCTCGTCATGCATTTGTGTTGTCTGCAAACTGAAGAGATGATTTTAAGATCTTGCCTCTCAACCTACATAATTCCTTCGAGTAGCTTACGCCCTAGCACTGAACCTTGGAATCCTGCCCCTTATCCTGGCCGACAGTGTGCTGCTGGAGAAGCACTGCACGTCAAGCAACACCTGACAAGCAGGACAACCAACGTGTGGTAGATAAACCCTCCATCAGGAACCAATCCTGATGTGACTGATCCTGATGTTACACCACGAGACACTGAATTCTACACAGGAAATAACTGGTTTCGCCCCACCGGGGAGGCGATGGGGTAGTGGTATTATCACTGGACCGTTCATCCCAAGACCCAGGTAATGTAATCGGGTCCTAGATTCAATTCCGGCCATGACAGCTTGAGTACTTAGAATTCAATAAATATTCAACAAAAGCTTAAAATCATATTACCAAAAGAGAAGATGCTGGAAAATCTGAGCAGGTCTGGAATCATCTGTGAGGAGAGAAAAGAGCTGACATTTCGAGTCTAACTGCCCCTTTGACAAAGCTAAGGTTTGAACTTATGGAGGCTAACAAAATCTTCCTTCCAGTCCAAAAGAGAGGAATGCTGAAAGGAACAATACGGAAGCGTAGAAAGAAACTAGGCTTTTTAGAGAGAGAGAGAGAGAGAGGCGGGGGGGGGGAGTGAGCGTCTGTGTGTGTTTGTGTGCATGTGTGTGTGTGTGTGTGAGAGAGAGAGAGAGAGAGAGAGAGAGAGAGAAAGAGAGGAAAAAGGAAAACCCCAACTGATTGCAAAACAAAAACCCGCTTCCATCTGAGCATGACTCCACTACACATGATTCTTGTGTCTGATTTAAAAACAAAACTTTGGGTGTTCAAAACTGTTTATCCACGTCTTCTGACGAAGACATTGTTGCATCACTGTGGCAATATCTCGCTGCAAGTGAAATAGCACATACTCTTGGAGTGCTGTCACCAGTTGTGAAGTGAGATGTGCTTGTGCATCTCCTCCTCTTCCAGTCTCACCTTTGCAATCCATGTCCTATCAAGTAAGACTTCGTGTTTGCAACTGAAAATACTGAGATAACAGTGGAAACTGTGCTTCTGGTCTAGCTGTTGTCATTGGGAAGACATATTCTGTTAACAAAGAGGTCGAAAAGCAGGGAACAAATATGTAGAGGGCAAGCAAAGATTCTTCTTTCTACTCCGTGGTTAAGAAGTTAATTACCATGGCGGGACATCTTAGGGTCCATAACCTACAAACGAAAATCCGGATCGTGTGGGGCTGGAGTTCCTTTACCAAGGCGTACTGATACATTGTACCAAACTATATCCTTCTCTGTTGTAAACGTTTCTCTATTTCTGTGAGCAGTCGTGCATTCTTCCCATCGGTGGAGAGACTGACCCCGGGGATCAAACGTGGGCACCTGCAGTTCAGCCTGTCCGTCCGAAATTGTCATCAGTTGCTGCGTTGGTTCTCAGGGCTGAAACTGCATTATTGCCACAGATAACATCGTTGAAACATAGACAAAATACAGCGCAGTACAGGCCCTTTGACCCTCGATGTTGCGCCGATCCAAACCCACCTAACCTACACTAGCCCACTATCCTCCATATGTCGATTCAATGGCCGTTTAAATAAAGCGGGAGAGTCCACCACTGCTACTGGCAGGGCACTCCGTGAACTCACGACTCGCAGAGTAAAGAATATACCCCTAACATCTGTCCTATACCTACCACCCCTTAATTTAAAGCTATGCCCCCTCGTAATAGCTGACTCCATACGTGGAAAAAGATTCTCATGGTCAACCCTATCTAAACCTCTAATTATCTTGTACATCTCTATCAAGTCACCCCTAAACCTTCTTTTCTCCAATGAAAACAGCCCCAAGTGCCTCAGCCTTTCCTCATACGATCTTCCTCCCATACCAGACAATATCCTGGTAAACCTCCTCTGCACCCGTTCCAGTTCCTCCACATCTTTCCTACAGTATGGCGACCAAAACTGCACACAATACTCCAGAGGCGACCGCACCAGAGTCTTATACAACTGCTACATGACCTCAGGACTCTGGAACTCAATTCCTCTACCAATAAAGCCAGTACGCCATATGCCTTCTTCACTGCACGATTTACCTGGGTGGCAACTTTCAGACATCTGTGTACATGGACACCAAGATCCCTCTGCTCATCCACACTACCAAGTATCCGAATATTAGCCCAGTACCCCATCGTTTTGTTACACATATCAAAGTGAATAACTTCACACTTACCCACATTGAACTCCATTTGCCACCTTTCTGCCCAGCTCTGCAGCTTATCTATATCCCGCTGTATCCTGACACATCCTTCCTCACTGTCAACAACTCCACCGACTTTCGTATCATCCGCAAACTTGCTCACCCAACCTTCTAGCCCCTCCTCCATGTCATTTATAATAATGACAAACAGCAATGGTCCCAAAACAGATCCTTGTGGAACACTGCTAGTAATTGCACTCCAAGATGAACCTTTACCATCAACTACTACCCCCTGTCTTCTTCCAACCAGCCAATTCCTAATCCAAGCCTTCAACTCACCCTCAATGCCATACCTCCTTTTTTTTTGCAGTAGCCTACCATGGGGAACCTTATCAAACGCCTTACTAAAATCCATATACATCACATCTACCGCTTTACCCTCGTCCACTTCCTTAGTCACCTTCTCAAAGAATTCAATAAAGTTTGTGAGGCACGATCAGCCCTTCACAAAACCATGCTGACTATCCTTGATCGCATTATTCCTATCCAGATGTTTATATATCCTATCCCTTAAAATTCTCTCTATGACTTTGCCCACAACAGAAGTGAGACTCACAGGCCTATAGTTACTAGGGTTATCCCTACTCCCCTTCTTGAACAAGGGAACCACATTTGCTATCCTCCAGTCTTCTAGCACTATTCCTGTAGACAACAAGGACATAAAAATCAAGGCCAATGGCTCTGCAATCTCCTCCCTTGCTTCCCAGAGAATCCTAGGATAAATGCCATCAGGCCCAGGGGACTTATCTATTTTCACCCTTTGCAGAATTTACAAAACATCTCTTCCCTACATACCTCAAAGCCATCCATTCTAATTAATTGTGACTCAGTATTCACATCGGCAACAATGTCCTGTTCCTGAGTGAATACTGACGAAAAGTATTCATTAAATGTCTCCCCAATCTCTTCAGCCTCCACACGCAACTTCCCACGACTATCCTTGACTGGACCTATTCCTATCCTTTTCATTCTTTTATTCCTGACATACGTATAGAAAGCCTTATTTTTCCCCTAAATCTACCAACTAAGTACTTTTCATGTCCCCTCCTTGCTGCTCTTAGCTCTCTCTTCAGATCCTTCCTGGCTACCTTATAACTCTCAATCGCCCCAAGTGAACCTTCTAATCTAATCTAATCAATTGAACCTTCACGCCTCATCTTTACATAGGCTGCCCTCTTCCCTTTAACAAGGGATTCCAATTCCTTATGAAACCACGGCTCCCTCACACGACCCTTTCCACCCTGCCTGACAGGTACATACTTAGCAAGGACACTCAATAGTTGCTCCTTGAACAAGCTCCACATATCAATTGCGCCCTTGCCTTGAAGCCTACTTTTCAAGCCACGCATCCGAAGTCGTGCCTCACCGCATCATAATTTCCCTGCCCCCAGCTATAACTCTTGCCTTGCAGTGCACACTTATCCCTCTCCATCACTAGAGTAAAAGTCACCGAATTGAGGTCACTGTCCCCAAAGTGCTCACCTACCTCCAATTCTAACACCTGGCCTGGCTCGTTACCCAGAACCAAATCCAGTATGGCCTCACGTCTTGTTGGCCTGCCTACATATTGTGTCAGGAAACCCTCCTGAACACATTGGACAAACACCGACCATGTAACAGACTCGAGCCAAAGCTTTCCCAGTCAATATCAGGAAAATTAAAGTCCGCCATAACAACCACCCTATTACTTTCACTCTTCTCCTGAATCATCCTCACAATCCTTTCTTCTACGTCTTTCGGACTCTGAGTAGGCCAGTAGGAAACTCCTAACAGGGTGTCCTCACCTTTCCTATTCCTAACCTCAGCCCAAAGTATCTCAGATGGCGAGTCTTCATCCATCGTCCTTTCGACAACTGTAATGCTAACTTTGACAAGCAATGCCACACCTCCCCCTCTTTTACCCCCACCTCTGACCCTACTAAAACATTTAAACCCTGGAACCTGCAACAGCCAATCCAGTCCCTGTTCTACCCATGTCTCCGTAATAGCCACAACATCGAAATCCCAGGTATCAACCCATGCTGCCAGTTCACCTACTTCATTTCGTATACTTCTTGCATTGAAGTATACACACTTCAAGCCACTTTCCTGTTACCAGGCAACCTCCTTCGAGATTGATGCCATGTTCCTAACCTCCCTACACTCCAGGTCCTGCACCCTTAAGCTACAGTCTAGGTTCCCATGCCCCTGCAGAGTTCGTTTAAATCCCGCCCAAGAGCACTAGAAAACCTCCCCCCAAGGATACTGTTACCCCACAGGTTCAGATGTAGACCATCCTGTTTATAGAGGTCCAACCTTCCCCAGAAAGAACCCCAGTTATCCAGATACCGGAATCCCTCCCTCCTGCACCATCCCTGTAGCCACGCATTTAACTGTTCTCTCTCCCTATTCCTTGACTCTCTATCACGTGGCACGGGTAACAAACCAGAGACAACAACTCTGCTTATTCTAATTCTGAGCTTCCAACCTAGTACCCTGAAAGCCTGTCTAACATCCTCAGCCCTGCTCCTACCTATATGTCGTGGTGCCAATGTGGACCACGACTTCAGGATGCTCCCACTCCCCCTTAAGGACCCGGAAAACATGATCAGAGACATCACGTCCCCTTGCACCTGGGAGGCAACATTCCAAACGTGAGTCTCTCTCGCCCCCACAAAACCGCCTATCTGTGCCCCGAACTATCGAGTCCCCAATAACTATTGCTCTGCTCTTCTCCACCCTTCCCTTCTGAGCAATGCGGCATAATTGCTAACTTTGATCCTGCGGAATCGTTTCCAAGACCAAACTGTATTTCTGGAACTAAAACAATGTCAATCAGTCCAACCATTACTTCCTAGTTTGATTTGGATCTTCAATCTGATCTCACAGAGTGGAGCACTAAGTTTCTGTCCATCTGTTCCAAAGATTGCCGCTCTGATATAACATGTCGGAAGAGTGCAAATACTTCGATCTCTTGCTTTTAGAGAGTGACAATCCCCCGTATCTCTCAAAACTGCAACTTCTTTCCCGTCTCTCCCTGTCCTCCATGAGTAAATTTTACCAACGGAGTTGAAGTCTTTATAGAGATCTGTCACTAATTCAATGCCCAGTCACTGATGAGGCTGTGCACTCTCCTTTCGCACTTTGCATTTCTTTGGGTTATCCTTTACCACTTTCACTGGCTTAGCCTCTTTAAATAAATATTGTCCAACATTGTATTTCTTCAACAAACAGGACTGCGATTCTAAATGTCCCGTCCTAAGGCACTGAAAATGCCTGTTTACAATCCCCTTCTTAATCAATCAGCTCTGAAGTTTTACGTGTCCCACTCCATTACAGTGAAAATACCTAGGACCTTTCATATTGCTCTACCTTCTTTGACTTCTTTATTCACCTGCAGTAAGCTATTACAAATGTACTCTACTTTTGTTTTGCAGTGAAGGATCTCTCCTTCTCTCAAGTTCTATGATTCACAGGATGACATTCCTGTCAGAAGCTAGATTTTACCTTACGAAAGGTGAAGATTCATGTGTCATCTCTGCCGCTCTGCTGACTTCTTGAACTTGCTGCTCATCCACATAAATTCGTTTTATCTCCGGAAGTGAGGTTTTAAAACTCCTCCAGCAGAATATTCGCTCTTAGAGCCTCAAAGGTCGTAAATGATTTTGAAGCCCGCACCCATCTATCAAAATTATTATGTTTCATTCCTTCGAATTCAACATTAGACTGATTTCGTTCCTTTTTATGTTTCTGATCCGCTGTCTTTTCGCTTCTGGCACCAATTCATAGGCACGCAAAATAACCTTTTTGGTATCTGAATCTCTTGACCCCTCATCTTACAGCACTGCAAATATCTCACGAGCGCTGCCGCTCAGCTTAGCCTGAACTCGTATTGCTCACAGGGTCTCTGGTCACTCAATCTACGGAATCAATTGTTCAAATGAAATTTAAAAAACTTCGATATCTTTCGCATTATAAGTGTACTAACGTATGAACATAGGTAAAACATTACCTTCTCCCGTCATCTTCATCCCTTTAACTTGACTTTCTTCACTATGTTCAATTGCGAACGTTCAGCTTCTCTCTCTCTTTCTTCTCTCTCTCTGTTCTGTTTTCTTCTCTTTCTCTTTCTATTTGATCAGCCAATAATGTTCTCTCTCTTCTTTCATCAGCTAACTCGATTTGCTTCCAAGCAATTTGAGGTTTTCTAACTCCACTGCAAATGTTTCCCTGATCGACCCAAGTGCTTGACCAACTCTATTATATGCGCAGTTTACTTTTTGCCCCTGTTTAAACCGAATTCTAACCGATTTGTTCATTCGAAATGTATGCCCTTCCTCTTTCTTAGGAAATGTTCTTGAAAATGTTTGAAGCAACTTCTAACCCTAGCACTTTTGTCATTTTTAGAGCCAATTCCCTCACTTTGAATTTAACCAACCGCAACTAACTAAAATTCAATAAATTGTCTGACCTACATTTTACTTAAAATCGAGGATTATATTTGGCAAATATGCAAATCTGCTGGGACCTTTTGTTACCGAAATCTTTTCAAATCTCAAACTGGAGCTGTTCAAATCTGTCCAAATGTCGAAGCTGAGCCACCAATTTGTTCCAATAGGGAGGTGAACCCTTTGTTAATTAAATCAAACACGCAGAAAAAGCTCGCCTCGCCTCACAATCTGTTCAAATATCAGCGGCAGAGATCTCCCAAGTTCCACTAAGTAAAGAAAATAGCATCAATTTATTTTTAAATCTAAAAGTGAACATTTAACAACAACAATTTGTAACTTTAAGCCTCCTGTTATCCTAATTGTTTATTATCTGACTCCAAATCCATCTCAGTGTGTTTTTTTCAAAAGACACTTATTTCACAATTACATCAACTTCATTACAAATCCACACTGCAGCTGTCGGTTTCTATGACTTCACTCTTCCAGCTGACGATCTCTGTGGAGCATGTTCCTCCTTTTTATTGCGAGTATGGTTCATGTCAAAAGACACTTTTGATCGATAGTGTTTCCTAAATCCCTGCCTAGCAGAATTTTGGATCTCTAATATTTTCTGTCTCTATGGCAGTTCCTCTGTCTCCAGTTTTCAAAATGGCCGCATCATTGCCTCAGCTTTCGGAGCGACGCTCCTTCATCAGGTGATTGTGGAGCATCGATCGGAAAGCGAGTGTGCTTTCAATTAAACCTGTTGGACTATAATCGGGTGTTGTGTGATTTTTAACTTTTTACACCCCCGTCCAACATCGGCATCTCCTAATCATAGTTGAGACAATTTGTTTAATTTTGGTGACTTGTGGTTAATTGCATTAAAACTGATCGAAAATGAAATTGCTAAAAGGGTTCTGCGATTTAAAAGTGATTCTCAAATTTGACAAGACACTTTAGAACGAAATTAAAAAGGCCATACAATTTGTATTAGCAAAGGCGTTCGATCTGGGTTTTGCCAAAGGCAAATGAAAGCTTAACTTGTAAAGGAATTACTTATTCACTTAGGTCAATCAGAGCAACAGACAAGTGCAGTAAAGGTTGAAAAACTTAAATTGCAGTTAAGGAAAATGGAGTTAGAAAGTAAAAACAGGGAGAGAGAAATTCAAAGAGAGAGAAGAAAGAGATGGAAGAGAGAAAGAAAGGAAAAGAGAGCGAGATGTTTCTTAGCTGAATGGAGAAATAAAGAAAGGGAGATCAAATAAAAAACGAGAGGAGAGCGAGGTACTACAGGATAAGTAAGAATCAGATGGACAGGCCAAAAGCTTTTGTACATGAAGTTGACATAGGGAATACTGCTCTGATAAAACAATACCCATATTGGCTCAATCCTGTCAATGCCAGGGAGGTCCACATGGAGATGGAGGCCATGTGCAACAAGGATGTCATCGAACCAAGCCAGAGTGAATGGTTTTAGACTTAGTTCTCAAACCGGACCGAACTCAACGATTCTGTGTGGAGTATTGTAATGTCAATGCCGTTACAATATCGGGCTCATATCCAATTCCGAGATTGAAGCCCTGTATCAGGAAAGTCGGGCAAGCCAGTTACATCACCAACTTCGACTTACTGCGTTTTCACTGGCAGGCAACTTTATCTAAGACGGCAAAAGGAATGTTTGTGGTTGCAACCCCAAATGGACTAAATTAGTTTCAATTGATGACTTTTGGAATGAAGACCACACCCGTCACATTCCAAAGACACATGAACAGATTTGTGGCTGGGATAACAACCTTTGCAGTTTGTTTGATATTGCAGTCCTGTTTAGTAAGTCCTGGAAAGATCACATCATCCTGTTGCCGGAGCACTTTGCAAGCCTACGTGAAGCAAAACTGGTAATAACCTGAAACAAATCAGAATTCGTAGTAAAAGAGGTGACATTCTTGAGACACGACATCACTCATGGAATTCTGACTGCACGGAACACAAGGACGAAGGCCATCGAGGAATTTCCAAGACAAACGTCGGAGAACGATGTCCTTCGATTCTACAGACTTAGAGAATTGTATAAGAAGTTTTTTCCAAACTTCAGCAACTTAGTGGCAGTGTTAGCCGATTCGCTGAAGAACAACACAATGTTTCAGTAAATAGAATGCCACGGGGCATTCGAACACTTGAAAGCAATATTAGCCATTAAACCAGCTTTAACTATACCAAACTTTTCAACAACGTTTGAAGTCGCCATCGATGCTCGTGACATAGGAGTTGGAGTTGTACTGCTCCAGAAAGATGAGAATGGGACTGAAATTCAAGTGTGTTAGTGCACGGAGAAGCTCAACTTCCACCAGAGGAAATACTCCACGATTTCAAAAGAACTATTGAGTTTGATAAGTGGCTTTACAACATTTTAATGTATATGTCATGAACAATGTGTCAAAGACGGTTCTGTACACGGATCACAATCCTCTTACACACTTAGAACACTTTAAAGACATTCATTTGAGACTATTTCTTTGGCATCTTATGTTATAGATTTTTAGTTTTAAAATCATACATGTTGTGAGTCATAAGAATGGAATCACGGATGAATTATTGTGGATTAAACTGATAATGTTTAGATGAGATTTGTATTTATTTAATGTTATGTATATCTTGGTATATGGGAAAATGTTAAGGTGAAATTAGATTAATGATATCTGAAGGCGAAAGACCCCACTGCCAGGGATATGTTTCCCTCCCCACCCCTATCCAGATTCCACAAAGACCATTCCCTCTGTCACTACCTGCTCAGGTCCACACCCCCAAAAACCCACTCTGCCTTCCTGGCACCTTCCCCTGTCACAACAGGAATTGCAAAACCTGGACCCACACCTCCCCCTCACCTCCATCTAAAGCCGAAAGCACCCTTCCACATGCATCAACGTCTCACATGCAGTTCCACAAGTGTCATTTTTTGCATCCGTTCCACCCTTTATATTGGGGAGACATGGCGACTTATTGCAGAGCGTATTAGGGAACATCTCCGGGGCACCCACACCAATCAACCCCACTACCCCATGGCCGAAGTTTTCAACTCCCCCTCCCACTCTGCCGAGGATAGGCACATCCTGGGCCTCCTCCACCGCCATTCCCTCACCACCCGACGCCTGGAGGAAGAACGCCTCATCTTCCACCCTCAGAACATTTCAATCCCAGGGCATCAATGTGGACATCACCAGTTTCCTCATTCCCCTATCCCCACCTGACACCAACTCCAACCTGCCAGCTCAGCACCATTCTCATTACCTGTCCCACCTGTCATCCTTCCTTCCCACCGAACCGCTCCACCCTCCTTTCTGACCTGTCCCTTTCATCCCCAACTCCATCCAGCTATTGCACTCTTAGCTACCTTTTCCCCAGCCCCACCACCTCCTATGTATCTCGCCACCCCGGGGGCTCCCTGCCTTCATTCCTAATGAAGAGCTCCTGCCTGAAACGTCGATTTTCCTGCTCATCAGATGCTGCCTGACCTGCTGTGCTTTTCCAGTGAGCCGATTAAATATATCTGTGTGTTTGAAGAATCGAAAATAAATAAAGCCATCTTTTCAGTATGGTTCTTAACTCTTTCTTAACGGGAGATGTGTTATTAATGTGTCAATCGCACTTTACATTTAAGGGAATTAAAAGCTAGCTGAATTGCCTAACACAACACCAAATGTTCTGAACAAGGTAACAATGTATCATGTGTTCGAACGGCTAGAGTAGTTGAGTTGTCTGGAGACGAAAATACAAAAACAAATTTAAATTATGCCCTAAAAAACCAAATTTCAATCAAGTTTGAATTTAGCATTTTGACAGTATTACACCCAGTGAAACAATCCGAAACCTTGGGGTATAAAACCAAAACAAAAACCAACAGTTGAAGGAGATCTGCCACAAACGTTGGCTACTCATCAGAACTCTCTAAGCAGTACCTGCTTTGAGAAGGATTTGCCACAGAGGGAAAAAAAACATTGACACCGACATGGACAGGACATCAACAAAGGAGGATACACAGAGAATATTTGAAAGCTAGCTGATTTTGAAACTTGAAGTTTTCAGCAAATCTTAATCATAGAATTGGAAGGTAAAAGATAGTTCAGAGAAAACAGTTGTAAATAATCGATAGTTATCTGATTTCTGTTGGACACGAAGAAATGAAGTTGATAACTTTTACTTTAAGTAGTTCTTTGCCTCTCGAATTTTAGCGTATTACAGCACGGGATATCAGTGTTACTGGTTTACTTCAACAGGGGGCAGGTTTAATCATGTACCATAACAAAAAGAACAGTTCTTTTTTCAAACTGAAGGAGCAGCTTTGTGACACATGTCTGAGCTACACTGAAAAAACACAGACTGCAGATTACGTGTGATGACAGCATCACTGTCAAGCAGGTGTACGGACGAGCTACCCAGCTCTGCGGTGCAGTTTTCTTTCTGTGGTGGCCAAGATCCGGGAGATGCGGAAACTGGAATGTCTCTGGGTTACTATGGGAATGGGCAGCACACTATATAAACTGCACCCAGAGCGAGTCAGCTCTGGGCAGCTTGCTACCTCTGTCGGGGCCTTGGTAACAATGATCCGATTGTAAGTGGCATCAGCGGTTGGGGGAGTTCGCATCTTTAGTAACCCAGCGTAATGGCCTTGGAGGGCACGGGGGTTCGCACCCCATGCCCTCAACAGGCGGAGGAATTTCAATTCGGTTTGTTGACAAGTGAATTCTGAAACAAAGCCAGGAATTGCTGGAGAAACTCAGCATTTGCAGAGGGAGACAATGAGCAGATTCGACGTTTTGGTTCTGAGTCACTCTTTGTTAAAATATAACCGATTGAGGTTGTGCCCTTGTTACCAAAGTCCAGGGCAGTGTATGCTTTCCTCACTGCTCTGACACAGAGTCACATGGGATGGCAACAAACTCTCCCGCCCAACTGTTCCATGCAGACCACCCTTGCCAATCTAAACTCATCCAATTTTCTTGCATTTGACCCATTTCCCTCTTTACATTTTTTAATCGTGTCTCCATCCAGTTGCCTTTTAAATGTTGCAAGTGTCCACTCCTTCACCAGTTCCTCTTCCAGCTCACTGCATACATGCAATGTCATCTGAATGAATCTTTCAAATCTTTCCCCTCTCATCTTCAATCTCTGACCATCTATTTATGGTGTCCAATATCATTGGAAAAATACCTTCAGCTACTTACTCTTTCTACGTACCTCATTAGATTAGATTACTTCCAGTGTGGAAACAGGCCATTTGGCCCAACAGGCCCACACCAACCCACTGAAGTGTAACCCAACCAGACCCATTCCCCTACATTTACCCCTTCATCGAACACTACGGGCAATTTACCATGGCCAATTCACCTAACCTGCACATATTTTTTTCGACTGTGTGAGGAAACCGGAGCACCCGGAGGAAACCCACGCAGATACGGGGAGAATGTGCAACTTCCACACAGAGTGTCGCCTGAGGCGGGAATTGAACCCGGATCTCTGGTGCTGCGAGGCGGCAGTGCTAACTACTGTACCACTGTGCCGCTCACGAGTTTATAAATCTCCGGTGCTTCAGGGAATAACAGTCCCACATATCCCAATAACGCAAACCTTTCAGAATCAGTAATGTACTTAGAAATATAATTGCGCACTTCCAAATGTAATTATATCCTTCCTCTAGCAGGAGGGCCGGCATTGTATACAGTACTCCAAACGTAGCCTTAACAATGTCTGCAACATGATGTCCCGACTCTGAAATGCTGTGCACTGACCAATGAAGGCAAGTCTGCCAAACGCCTTCTTCAACACGCTGTCGACGTTTCACGCAATTTCTGGAATCGCTGCACCCTAACCCCGAACCACACTCCCCAGGCCTCTGCTGCTAGCTGTCTAAGACCTGCCGTGTATTGTCTTCCCACAATGCAGCAGATCGAGTTTTTCTGCATTGTACTACATCTGCACTCCTCGGCCCATTATACAAATGCTCCCTCTGCTTCTGAATTCTTGTGCCAATGATTTAAATGTAGTCAGATCCAAGGGGCACGATTTGATGAATATTTTCAAAATCGTTTGAGAGGTTAAACCACTTGAAATCCTTCCCGCAGAATTTGCAAATCCCTTACATTGGAAATGCTCCAATCAGTCACCAAAGAATCAACTGAGAGAAGCGGGATGTCAGTGTTTAGAAAGTGGGATTTGCAGATAAGACTTTCAAACTGATTCAGGGTCAAAGTTTAGAAATGAGGAACGGATAGAGCATCGATGTCTGAGTTGTGTTATGAACTTGGTGATTTAATGGATGTGCCTCTAACTCCGCTCATGAAGGTGCTTGTACGACCTGTTTAAACTCCCGGGAGATAAGATGTGAGCTTTTGATGCACCTGTGTTTGCTATGGAGAGTAGACTGAGATGGACCTATTGGACAATTCATGTCTCTCGCAGGTGACATGTTCAACCTATTTCGGATGCGTCTATGCGCGCCGTGGGTGGCACGGTGGCACAGTGGTAAGCACTGCTGCCTCAGAATTCCAGAGAGCCGGGTTCAATTCCCGTCTGAGGCGACTGACTACGTGGAGTTTGCGCATTCTCCCTGTGTCTGCGCTGGTTTCCTTGGGGTGCTCCGGTTTCCTGCCACAGTCCAAAAATATGCAGGTTAGTTGAATTGGCCATGCTAAATTGCCCGCAATGTTAGGTCAAGGGGTATATGTAGGGGAATGGGTCTGGGTGGGTGTGGACTTGTTGGGCCGAAGGCCCTCTTTCCACACTGTAAGTAATGCAATTTAGGGCACACCTTTACCAGCAGAGTTGTGGGCAATGTCCTATTTAACATAGGCAAATGCAGAGCACAGAACATTCAAAACTGGAACGATAATATTTGATGAGAACTAAGACGGATGCACGGATGTGCGGAAGGACCCTGATGTCTATGTACAGCAGCCCTTATCACAATGAAAGTTGATTTAAGTAGGCACTTGCCAGGCCAAGGCAGTGGGACAATGGCTAGGGAAAGATGGATTAGAATAGTGAGGTAGTTGGCACAGACTCAAAGGGCTGAACAGACTTTTCCTGAGCTATGGATCTGACTGAGAATGCTTGCGTCCTTGGCTATCTCCACTTGATCCCCTCCACAACCAACCTCTGTCTGAGGGAAGAAATTCTAAAGACACACGTCGCTGGGATGAATGGAAAAATCCGATTCCTCCTCAAAGAGGGGTCGATATGGAATGAATTGCAGGCCAGACCAGATGATGATGGCAGATTTCATTTCCTAAAGAGACGGGAGTGAAACTAATTGGGTTTTCCCGCCAATTGATAATCAGTTAAGAAGTAATTGGTACTGAGATTCAGTTAGTTTTGCAGATTTTTAAATCAGTTTCACATTCTAATTAAAGGCCTGCTTTGAGATTTGATCCCATGTCGGAGGAACACAGGCTGACACTCCACCACCCTCGCATCCTACTGGCCGCTTTGAATTATTCTAACGAAATCAATTTGTCAATGTTTGGGCTGAAAGCTGGACTCCTGTTGGGCTGCAAGATGGAGGCAGGAGTGGTTTTGCCCTCATTCTGATACTGTCTTCCTGTCTAAATGCCTCCCAGCATGTCTCTAGACATTACTGCGAGGTCAGGATGCTGAGGCAGATCGATAACAATCCGATTAAATGAGGTAATTGGTTGGAGAGAGGACTGAATGGGCTTAATCATTGTCTGAGTTGGGTCCTGGGTTCCACCCTTCTTACTTATGAGTTTGGGATGGGATCTGGGATCCATCATAAGCTGATCTAATTTCTCCCTTCGCAACTTTTACTTGATACTGCTCGTGATGGTCCAGAGTTTGGCTCCCCGATGGAATTTGTCGTACATCTACTCTGAAGGTGGAAGTGGCAGGGGGTCAGCACTGGTCATGGCGGTCCCCTCTCTGATACAAGAAGTTGGGCAACATGAGGAGACCATTCAACCGCAAATCTTCGCCCATCACCGCCGCCAACTCTTTCACTTGGCCGTGAATATTTTCTCCACTGCCCTTTGCCCACATAGCGCTTTACTTAATGTTAACTAACAATTGTGTGGAACTCAGACATCCAATTGCTCAGACAGCCCATGTCCTAGCGGTTGGGGAAAGGGCCCGGTCTGAAATTTCGTGGGACCCAGGAAGTGATTGGATGTGAAAATGAGAATCGTCTTGCTTGAAGTCTGAAATGGCAAAGATAAGTCAGCAGGTCTGGGGAGAGAGAGGGAGAGAGATGTGCGTGTGCGTGGGAGCGGCAGAGTCGACATTTCAGGACCAGTCACTTTTCTTGAGCACAATCATGATTTCTGTTTGTGAATCAGAGACCAGTTCAGTTGGATAAATATGTGCATGTTAGATAGAGACACGCAGACAGATGATCAGACCCTTCAAAGTGCAGAAATGATAGGGCGGTCTCAATCAGTCTCCAATTGCTGCTCAAATGACAATAGTTTTGCCAATGGGAGTAATCCACTGGACGGGAGAGGGGGCAGTGTGGGTTAATGACCGTGTCACTTGTCGGAACCCATTTCCAAGGGAGCGGGTTAGTAGAATTCGGATCCAACTCGGCTGAAAAGAGGGATGAGGTGCTAGGTCACATATTAAGATGCATTCGGGGCAAATTTGTGAAATTTAGCAGGGGAGGGTGGCATTTTCTGCAACCCTTTATGATTCCATGGACATACCATGAAGGTGTCCTCCTTGCTGTTATATCTCTCACTACTGTATCTGGCTGGACACTGTTGCCATGCGTGGCAATCTTTCGACTGTAACCCAGGAGGGAAGACATGTAGAGGGGAGTGTTTTCAGCAATGCCCGTTCTGGGGCTCCTGCTTCAATCATTCCTAACACCCTTCTTGTGCAATTGGTTTGAATAGAGCCTGCTTTTCACCTGAAATTCACAGGCAAACGTTCTTCAAGTAAAAGCAGTGCAAAGAACATCTGGAGATCTGATGTGAAGGTAGAAAACTTTGGAGAAACTGAACAGGTCTGGAAGCATTTGGGGAGAGAGGGAGAGAAATTCAGTTTGCGCCCTTGGTCCCGTGTGCCATTTGTTTTGAGCTGCTGTCGTCCGTGCATATTATCGTCAGCAGATCTTGCTCTCTCAAGCAAGCCATCTCCTGCAATTTTTAATGGTTCGGTGGCATAGCCCCATTCCCCCCTCCCCCCCCCTCCCCCACTATCAGTTATGATGACGTTTTCTCAGCCGGTGTTCATCCAGATGTGTTTATTCATAAAGACCTATGAGATTGTCAAAGCATTCATCGAGACAGCTGCCTGAAACGCTGCGTCAGAAAAGTTGCAGTGAGATTTAGTCCGATCAGTGGCAACATGTCAACAATGTTAACGGTGCAGAACGTTGTGCCAACAATGTAATATTCAATGGTCCCGAGACAGAACAGGGCATCTTGGAAGCTTTGTAGTGATCAGGACTCACCAACCGCACAGGATTTAAAATTTCAGAGTAACTACTCCAACAGAACAATTTGACATTTACGTGTTGTGACCCGAAAATTTGAAACGTGGCAGTTCTGCAATCAGATATATGAACACACTATAGAGCGAGGGCACCCATTGCCAGTTGTAACTTGCTGCTTAACCCTTTATATTGCAAAGATGTTTCAAAGGAAAACGATCATGCAGTATTTTGTTTTGTGTCAGAATCAACCATATAATCTCTCAGATTGTTTCGGTCACACGCACGCACACACACACACACACACACACACACCACACACACACACACACACACACACACACAGACACAAGCACACACTCTCTGTCTCTGGACATTTTACCCATCTCATTCCAAGTCCTTATTCTCAGATTGTGATCCTTGGTTCGGGACTTTCCCTTCCTGGTCATCAGGAAAATGTGTCCTGCAATTTTCCTTAGCAACAAGCCCACCTGCAGTTTGATATCTATTGGAAATATAAGAACTGCAACAGAATCGTGAAAGGATAGATGAATAAATTGATCTGGTTAATTGATAAATTTGAGTAAATGGACATGTCAGCAATTTTCCTAACTGCTGTCGAAATTTAGTTTGGGTCGCGGTATAAATTGCAGTGTTGGTGCAGCAACTGAGAAGCTGCAGCACAAAACCCAATTCTTGCACATAAAGGGGTGGATTTAGATTCATTATCAACATGGATTCCAGCCGCCAGCTGACGGAAAAAAACATATGCAGTGACCATAGGAGGATAAAATTGGCAGAGAGGAGGAACAACAGGATCATAGACTTTCTTCGACTCTCCATTTCTTGGTCTCTGGGAGCCTGTGCGTTGCTCTGAGTCCGGAGTCGCTTGCGGGCTCTGCTGGTCACTAAAATATGTCTGACCGTGAAAGCATTAAGGAACAATATCAGGACAAATGGAACACATGGATTTAAAACAACAAAAAGGAGTTCAATTGCGCCATAAACTTGAGACCACTGACCAGCGGATGTTACCAAACAAAACCAGGGGAAGTTACCTATCCTATACCAAACCTCAAATATAAAATACCAGAACATATTTTTTACACAACTTGTCACAGTCACTGTTGCTAGAAACACAGTCGTCGTTTTGTTGCTGAAATATCTACTTTTTATCTTCTGGCAACAAATTGCCATAAATCGATCAAAGGTGAAAATAACTGTGAACCAGACAGAACAGTCAGTGGCTGCATATATCAGGACAGCGTGGATATTGCACATATCGAGGTACATCAGGGAATAAATCGAATAAGTAATTGGCATGTGCCTCAATATCAGATCAATAATAATGACGGAGAGATCTGCAATAGCCATAGCCAACAGGTAGTGAGTGATACATCGAGATAGCCCGCAGTTTCTGCGAATCAGGATGAAAATTGTTATTGCATTAGCTGAAAAGAAGGAAAGGAAACAAAAAATCAGACATCAGCCGATAGGTGAAGACATCAGTTTGATTGAAAATCATTTGAGATTTATACATTTGCTCATCAACAGAAATGTTTGCATCTGAATTGCAAAATGACATTGTCTGATTTTTTTTTTAAATCAGTGCAAACGACAGGGAGTTGTAAGACAGCAGGTTACACTCCAAGCAGTTCATCTGAAATCACAATATTTTGTTGGGTTGACCCTTTGTTCCCTCAACCTGTTGAAGAGGCAGCACTCCAAAAGCATGTGACTTGAAATAAGTTGATTGGACGAAGACGTGGCGTTGATGGCTTCTGGGTTTGTTCACCTCAATCCAAGAGCGGCATGTCCACCGTGCTAGGGCGGCATGGTGGCACAGTGGTTAGCACTGCTGCCTCACAGCGCCAGAGACCCGGGTTGCAATCCGGCCTCAGGCAACTGCCTATGTGGAGTTTCCTCCCACAGTCCAAAAATGTGCAGGTTAGGTGAATTGGACATGCTGTACGACACCGCAGTGTTAGATGAAAGTGTAAATGTAGTGGAATGGATCTGGGTGGGTTGCTCTTCGGAAGGTCTGCATGGACTTGTTGTGCTGAATGACCTGTTTCCACACTGTGAGTAATCTAATCTAATTTCGTCACTCCTCATACCAACAGGTACACATGCACAAGCTCATGAACGAATCTGTCACCATTAGATCACCGCAGAATAGGCCCTGATAATTATTTAATATTCCATAATATGGAGCGACTGAACATTGTGCGACTGAAAGATGCGATACAATTGACCAAAACACAAACACTGATTGAAAATTTCTTACAGTTTTGTTGGAAAATCGAGTTATCCCCTCTGTCTATCTGTGTGTGTCTGAATTCACGTGTGTTTGTGTGCATGTGTGTGCTTGTGTTTGTGTACGCTAGTTTGAGAGGGGAGAATTGGATAATACAATTTATAGAAAACTTAATACACTACATAACGCAGAAGATAGTGGTAAGATTCAGTGCTCAGAGAGAATCGGGGAGGGATTTGGAGAAAACGGGATTGACAGTGGAGCTGAGACGTGGGGGACTTGGAAGTGATGGGAAGAGCAGACTCACAATGGAGCAACAGGTGATGGAGGGTCTGGGGTCATGAGGTCCTGAGACTGATGGAATTGCCAGCAGTACTAGGTGTACATAGATTTACCACTGATCTGCAAGAGGTCGGGGAACATAGAGTGAGAACAGAGTTGTGATTGCCAGGGAAGTATCAAATGGCAGCAGAGCTAACCCTGATAAAGAATAAGAGAGTAATAGAGCAGTGTGAAGCGACAAGATAGTTGTATTGCTCAGCTACGGCATTAGTTATCAGGGGAGTATGTAATGCAATGGTGCAAGAAGTTAAAGGATAGGATGGAGAAGCGCAGGATTATGGAGTGAGAGGGGAGTGCGCAATTTAAGAAACATTAGTGCCCTTGAATTCTCATGCTTTCATTCAAATCGATAAGATCTCTCAAACAGTTAAAAATATACAGATATCATTCGTGGCAAAAGTAGTAGCTAACGAAAGTAGAACCAAAGAAAACCAAGGAAATGTAAAACTATTCAGCACTAAATGGAAAATAAAATATTGACTGAAGACTTCAGGCTTTAGAAGAAATGTAGAATTGGGAGCCAAACATAATTCTGGAGAAGATCTGGATTTAAACATTTTTCATTTACGAAGCAAAATAGAAACAACACTGTGTGCTTATGCACTCCCTTTGTTTTAGTTTAAACATGCAATGTAGGTAGCAGTGGTCAGGGGAAAATGTTTTGCCCATTCCTCGTTGCACAGAGGACATTTAAGAATCCACAGTGTTGCTGTGTGTCTGATGTCATATGTAACCTCCACCAGATAACGATGACAGATTTCCCTCAACTAAAGGGCATGTAAACCAGATGGGTTATGCTCGAACAATTGGAAATGGATTCGTGACCACCATTAGACTCTATGTTCAAGATTTTGTTCTCGTTGAAGTCAAATCCTTTTCTCTCGAAAGGCAGGCCTTGAATCCCAGTCTCATGACCTCCTCTCAGGAATAATCAGTTACCGAATTTCCCACTAACCCGCCTTGTCCCATTTACTAACAAAACACGAATCAAGTTCTGCCACACTCCAAATTCTACTTTAGATGAGAAACTGTTGCCAGACCATGGCAGAGTAGATCGTTGAATCCTTCTCCAGACAAATATTAACTGCAGTATAACATTTCAATCACTCTGGGACATCTTGCTGCAAAGTTATCTGACATCCCGAAAAAAGATAAATAATTTCAGTGGGCTAGTTAGTTTCTGTGACTTTTCAGTCTCTCAGAACTGCCCAGACGAATTCTTCTCAACGTAAGCATTCCTAATTTCCTGCTCAAAATGCAAAACTACATATGCAGTGGCATGGACCATTTTTGGACTATCCACTCGAGAAGCATTCGGAATCCACTGACAGGAGGAGGTACACGGGAGAGAGTGCAGAGAAGATTGATCAGGATGTTGCTCACCACACTAGAATGTTTGATTTAAAAAGAGGTTTCACAGAGTGGACTAGTTTTTCTTTCGAGTAGCAGCCAAAATCCGAAGTGTTGGCCATCGCTCAAAGAAATAAGGAGGGTGAGATAGTAACTCGGATCATTAAAATTATATTGATTATTCAAATATACTTTTTCAGCGATCAAGAAACTGATAGGCCAATCTGTGAACAATCCGTAGAAATTTTCAAAACACAGAAATGAGTGGCGTGCTTTTGTTGGCAAAGTTGGGGATGGGCATATGTTGTTTATTCATATGGATAGACGAATTTAGATAGGACATTTGTGAATGCATTTCCGAAGCAGCGGGGGGAAAAAAGCCAGAGAACATCTTAATTCCTGCACAGTTACTTGTTGGAACGATAAGCATCCTCAGGATGAGCAGACGTTATCTGAGGCTTGTCTCGTAGGTTCAATAACTGTATCAGGAAATTAAAGGTTGGAATCAAAAAAATAATGAGTCTCAATCGGAACAACGCTAGCAGGAAGTGTGACATAACGAATGATCAGGAATACACTTTTGTTAAACCATCAATAGCTGTGTGGGAGACTTACCAATGACTCCAACAAAAGCCAGGATTGGGTAGGAAAAATACTGGATCACGGAAATCAAACTTGCGAACCAAAAGTCTGACACAGTCGCCACAGAAAGAACGTAGAGAGACCAGGATAAATCCCTATCTATTGTCACAACTGTCCAATCACCCATTCTCAGATCCAACCTCTGCTCTCGTTCTCTCTGGAGCAGCTAATCCCTGTTAGTGTTGAAGATGACGCTCTCACTGACATTGTGGGATAACACGCTGAAAACTGCCTCTTATTATGGAAAGAGGGCAACCCTCCAGTGACACAATTAGGATCCACTGAGGGTGAATATTAATCGCTCAAGAAAACAGATTTTTGAATAAGCAGACTTTAAACATTAGAACTGTATTTATCTCAAAAGGCAGAACAACTTCTCCTCCCGAAATTCATAACTTTCACAACTTGGAAGCAAACTGTTTGGCTTATCCGCTGATCAACAGTGCTCTATGCAGGGCAGAAAGTGAATGCCAATATATTCTGAATCAAAATTTTATAACTCTGTCTCTGTGTCTCACTTTCTCGGCCTCATCTGTGCACGAATGTTTATGCTCTGTCTGAAAATGTACTGCCATAATTTGAAGGCAAATAAATGCAACCTGTAAGACTTCAAATTAATTAGAATTATTTCTGTCTTTCATTGATACAGCAGTACATGCGTCAATAACTTCAATGTCAGGCGTGAAACTGCTTGTGTCTGTAATCCCATGAAGGGCCATTTAGGAGACGCTCAGTAGATCGCACTGCTGCCTTACAGCGCCAGAAACCTGGATTCAAATCCAAGCTCAGGCAACTGTCTGTGTGAAATTTGTACATTCTTGACGTGTCAGTGTGGGTTTCATCTGGGTGCTCTGGTTTTGTCCCAAAATCCAAGGATGTGCGGGTTTGGAAAACTGGCCATGCTAAGTTTTTATGGATATGTAGATTAATGTGTACATTAATCTGGTGTATATGGAGTAGGGCCTGCTTTCACACTTTAAGTAATCTAATCTAGCAATTGGGTCGGGTGAATGGGTCTGGCTGGGTTAATCTTTGGAGATTGGTTGTGGACTTGTTTGCCGACTACCTCATATTGTAGGGATTCTATGGTTCTAAGTTCAGAAGCTCACAGTTGCTGCAAGGGAAGGCTGCAGAAACGATAGATATTGATGGGGTAGAAGACTGAAAGAGAGAGAAAAAAAAACCTCTGTACTGATTTTTTTTCAAGGATAGTTAAACTGAAACATAGTTTTAACGGACCTCCAGCATAAGTAGACATTCCTCAAAATTAAATAAGTCGCTTGTCTGTCTGAATTAAGCTTGACCGTTCGTTAAAGTAATTCAGTGGTACTGAATATGCTGCAAACCTGATAGTTCACCCTGTTTAGGTTTACAATTTGGTTCCTATCATGGTGAGTCAATGATCAGCTTCACAGGAGGTTGACGATTTACTTGTAACAATGGATATCACTTAATATCGCTCCTTTTTTCAACAAAGAAGACCTATTTCAGTTAATGCAACAATTCGTTGTGCTGGTCTCACTGATCTACAAGCAATGTACAAAGCCTCTCGCCTCTTTAAGGCTGCTCCAGAGGTCAATAAGATCATGCCGGTATAATTTATACCTCAGCTCTGCAATGTGCGTACCCCTGATGATATTTCGTCGCAATTCACACGGAAGATTGACCTTCCTCTGCCGTGGAAGCATTGACACATTCTACACGCACTCCCTTTTGAGACAAGAGTTGCACGAGAGCTTCAGCCTGAATAGAGAAGGACATTTCCTCGTCTCTGTCTGAAATGGTCAATCACTCTTTTTCAACTCTGACCATTTTGCTACATTTCCGCACAATAGGAAATATCCTCTCCCCGTGGACTGAGTCCAGTCTGCTCAGGATCATCTGTGTTTACATGAAGTCACCATTGACTTCCGAACGATAAGGATACTGACTGGTTTGATTTTCCTCATACAGCAAGCAACTCATTTGATTTTTGTCTCAAAGATTTGATATGGAGGTGATGCACTTTTATTTGCAACAGCAATCTTACAGATACTCCACCTTGTATCGCATCTCCAAGCCTCCCTATCGTCAAGAGTTATCCTGATTACCCTTTGAAAATGTCTTGCTCAGCGAACACAACTCGATTTGGTTCATTTTGAAGAGTATTTGAATTTATTTGATTAAACTGATTAGTTAGTGCCTTTTATGGGACCTCTATATATTAACATTGGTGCTGATCCTCCGAATCCACAATCAACTCTTCCTTGAAATTTTCGCACTTAGGAATTGCTTTGGTGTACCCTGAGTGTTCTGAAGACTGCCGGACTGCATTGGTTCGACAGCAGCGATCTAACTCCTGCCAGACAAATTTGTATTCTCTCTCTCTCTCTCTCTCTCTTTCTCTGATGCAATTTAGGTCATTTAGGACTGAGATGACAAGAAACCTCCTTAACCAGAGAATGGCGAGCCTGTGGAGTTCTCGGCCATACAATCTGTGGTCAAAATTTTGTGTGTCTTGTAGAAAGCGTGAAATACACTCCTTCCGGTCTTTCAGATTAAAGGATAAGTGGTGAATCTGGAACGAGGACTGAGTTGAACGTGCGGCCACGATTATATTGAATGGCAGAGCAGGCTCAGAAGACTGAACAGGCTGCTACTGTTCCTAGTTTCAATGCATTCTTTCTGGCAATCGGCTCTCCCAAGTGATCATTCGGTGAATCAGTCTTCGCTTGAGTTATATGAATCATCTTTCTGATATTTCTTTTTTATATAGTCACTGAAAATTTTCAAATCAATCTCATCAAATATACGTGTCAGGCATAGTGATGCACTACGCCCCTTATATTTTGTCAACAGCAACATAATTCCATGAACAATTGAATTAAACCAGTGGGTCTGCATATGCATGTTTGCACAATGAAGTATTATTATATTGTCCATGGGTGAAGACATTTCCCCTTCCCTCAGTTTCAAATGGCCCACTGTGTTTCCTCAGCCAGTGACACTTGATCTCAACTCCCTAGTCATCAGGAACATGCTGACCATATTTACCTTATTTAGTCCCATCAAACTATTGTAGATTTCTAAAACATCACCCCATTACTCGGATAAGTGCAAAGTGAGTTCAAAGTGAGTTTTTTATTCATCAGTCATGCCACCTTATGCTGAACATTTGTTGCGTTCCACCCATCTCGAGAAATCCTTCTTAGTGTAAGGGCACCAAACAGTGCAACATTTTCCAGTTGGAGCAAGACATCCCAGCTCCTGTACACCAATCCTCACGTGATGGAGGTCATCATTCCATTTGCTTTCATCATCGCCCGCTGCTCCTGATTTGCTGACTTTTAACCCAGGTGTACGAGGAGCAAACAAGTCTTACGGCAGCTCCCTCCTTTCCAAATCAATTACCACTCAGATAATAACCCACTTTTGTTTCGAAAACCACACATTGATCCACATTATACTTTACCTGCTGCATTGCCTTTCACGACTCACTCAACATGCACAAACCACACTGAAGCATTATTAAATCCTCCTCATATCTTTGTGTTTCTGTAAAGTGAAGAGATGATTTTCAGATCTTGCCGCTAATCATGAATGATTACTGTAAATAACTGAGGTCCTATCCCTGATCCGCAGGGTCTTGACACTGATTTCAACGTTAAAACAATCGTCACAAGGTGTCGCACATAAAATACCCAGTTCATTCCCATACTTCATTCCCTGTCTGTCAGCCCATTCTTTCCCCACACTAGTGTGTGACACGTGTTTCAGTTTTGCCTCCAAACCACTCCTGCAGGACCTTATGGAAAGGCTTTTCAAATAAACGATTTCTATTAGCATCTCTAATGGTTTCATCCTTAAAGCAAACCTCCAGTGGATGTGCCAAGTGTTATTTCCCTTTTGGAAATGTGAGCTGACTCTGTCCGATTCATCACAATTTTTCAAAATGCTCAATTCTTAAAACATCTAGCTTTGACTCTAACCTTTTCCATCGTGACTGATGTCCGCCTAACAAGTCTATAATTCCCTGTTTTCAATTTTCCTCCCACATTAGAAAAAACATAGTGGTTAAAAGGTCTATCCTCCAGCCTTTCAGAGCCGACTTCTTGACCTATGAGCAATGATGCATCCAGTCATCCAGGCATTCCAGGACTATAAGTAATTTTAAGGGGGTGTAGATAAATGTGCTGAAAATAGACACACAGATCGTGGATTATTATTTGAAATGTTGAAGAACCTCATTATCAATGCAGAACAGTGACAGCCTCATCGCCATGTCGTGCTCACCAAAACTAGGTACACGAGACTGAGGGCACAATTAACAGAGACACATTAGACAGGTGGAACTAGTCTTCACTGGATATTGGGACGTATCTCATTTGAATAAATCCTGTCGAGATCCTGTCCATACATAGACTCAAGAGAAAGTTATTTTACCTTCATACTGGAGGAGAATTTTGTCTCCTAATCCAATAGTATTGAGTTTCGCTCTCAGATTCACCCTGCAGAATGAGTGAGGACAACAGTCCAGCTTTAACACCAATCGGGCATCACCTCTGATTGCACTCTCCTGTTACACCATCACCTTTCCCAGTTCTCAGGTCGAAGTACCAGTTTGTTATGGACCAGACCGATATCCCTCCAGATACGTTAAGGATGCCTAGACCTGAACTTGTATTTGAAGTCATGTGTCTGGGAGGGTATTTGATCAATACTGTCACTGAACAGTTGGATTGAGATCAGAGGCAAGATCGTCCACGTCAGAAGCTGACAGAAAAAAAAGATCCTGAAGACTGGTGATGGGAGTGCGAAATAACCAATTGAAGTTTTAAAAAGTGTTCAATGATGACAATATTGTGCATATTCATAATGATAGACAACATTTATTAAAAACTACGTTACAGAGTTCGATAATAACGCTTGTTTCTGAATTTTATAAGCCGTGTTCCTCAGAACTGCAGATGACAGTTTCACTCGTGAATCCCCTGTGCATTATTACTCAAGTGCAGCCTTCGTAGTGATTGGTTTGTGCTGATAATGGAGGCAAAGTCTTCAGCGCAGGACACTGTGGGGCCAACGGGAGTCAGAGCAGGAAGTATCAAGAATCGCAGAAAACCCAGATGATTGTCCACTACGAAAGATACAAATTATGCTGCAATAATAACCGTATTACTGATATCAATATTGTAAAGTTGATGAAAAACATTCACTGGCATGACAAGTGATACGACATCTTCTGCTAATTAAACTAAATAAACAGGAAAGCTCACCTCGCCTCGTCATTTATTACTGTATGAGGAACAGAGAAAAACAGAATTCCACCATTTAAAAACAACTTCAAAAGAAAATATTAAACAACTGTCTACAACTGTAAGTCTCCTGCTCTTAAAGGTTTGATGTCTACCTCCCACTTTATAACAATATACTTATCCAATAAAACCCCTTCGAAATTAACAGCAAATTAATTTTCAAATCTAGACCATGGGAGTCTTCTGCGGGTGTCGAATGTCGTGTTTGCAGACCTTTCTGGGTCGTCTTCGCTCTTCAAGAGCATGGAACATAGAACAATTCAACGTAGAACAGGCCCTTCGGCTCTCGATGTGGCGCCAACTTGTGAACTATTCTCACCTCGTCCTCCTACACTATCCCAAAATCATCCACGTTCTTATCTAAGGATTCTTTAAATTTACCAATTGTGGCTGAGTTGACTACACTAGCAAGTAGGGCAATCCACGCCCTTACCACTCCCTGCATAAAGAACCTGCCTCTGACATCTGAGTTAAAACTATCACCCCTCAATTTGTATTTATGCCCTGTCGTTCAAGCTGAGGAAATAAGTCTACCCTATCAAATCCTCTGATCATCTAGTATGTCTCCATCAAATCCCCCCTTAGCTTTCTTCTTTCCAATGACAACAGACCCAAGTCTCTCAGCCTATCCTCAAAAGACATTTCCTCCAAACCAGGCAACACCGAAGTAAACCTCCTCTGCACCTTTTCTGCACCTCCTTCCACATCCTTCCTGTAATGGGGCGACCAGAACTGCACGCAATATTCCAAATGTGGGCACACCAGCGTTTTGTACAGATACAGCATGATATTGCGGTTCTGGAATTCAATCCCTATACCAATGAAACCTAACACACCCTATGCCTTCTTAATAGCACTATCCTCCTGGGTGGCAACTTTCAGGAATCGATGCACATGAACTCCAAGATCCCTCTGCACATCCACACTACCAAGAATCTTTCCATTGACACAAAACTCTGCCTTCCTGTTATTCTTCCCTCACGTTTAGCTGCATTGAACTCCATTTTCCACATCTCAGCCCAATTCTGCAGTTGATCCAAGTCCCCCTGCAAACTGTAACATTCTTCCAAACTGTCCACTCCGCCACTGACTTTAGTGTGATCTGCAAATTTACTAATCCATCCACATATGCCTGCGTCTAAGTCATTTATTAAAATGACAAACAGCAGTGGTCCCAAAACAGACCACTAGCAACTGGACTCCAGCCTGAATATTTTCCATCGACTAACTCTCGCTGCCTTCTTTCAAAAAGCCAGTTTGTAATCCAAACTGCTAACTCACCCTCAATTTCATGCCTCTGCATTGTCTCCATCAGCCTACCATGTGGAACCTTATCAAAGGCTTGACGGCAGTCCATGTATACCAAGTCAACGGCCCTACCCTCGTCTACATGTTTGGTCACCTTCTCAGAAAACTCAATGTGGTTTGTGAGACGTGACCTGCCCTTGACGTAATCATGTTGATTATCTGAAATCCAGTTGTTGCTTGCCAGATGATTATAAATCTCTTATAAACCTCTTACAATCCTTTCCAAAACCTTTCCAACAACAGAAGTAAGGCTCACTGGTCTATAATTATCTGGGTCACCTCTGCTGCCCTTCTTGAACAAGGGCACGACATTTGCAATCCTCCAGTCCTCACATACTAAACCCGCAGAAAATGACGACTAAAATATCAACACCAAAGACTCTGCTATCTCTGCCCTGGCTTCCCAGAGAATCCAGGGATAAATCCGGACCAGGGGGCATGTCTACGTTCATTCCTTCAAGAATTGATAACACCTGTGCATAACTAACCTCGATCCTTTCCAGTCTAATATCTCGTACCTCATTCTTTTCATCTACAATATTCTCCTTTTCCTGCGTGAACACCGATGAGAAATATTCAATTAGGAACTCAAAGATCTCCACAGGGTCCACACTCAACTTCCCACTTTTGTCTTTGACTGCCCCAATTCCTCACATACGTATAGAAAGCTTTAGGGTTCTCCTTTATTCTATTTGCTAAAGACTGCTCGTGTCCTCACGTTGCTCTTCTTAACTCTCTAATTAAATCCTTCCTAGCTGATCTGTAACTCTCCATCGCCTCTTCTGTACCATCTTGCTTCATGAACACAGAAGCCTCCTTCTTCTTCTTAACAAGAGATACAACTTCTGAAGTAAATCACCTTATCACTCCCTCCCTGTCTGACAGGGCCTATCAAGGACATGCAATATCTGCTCATAAAAAGCTCCAAAATTCGATTGCTAACATCTCCTGAATTTTGCTACCCCATTTTATGCATCCCAAATATTGCCTAATCTCATTACAATTGCCCTTGCCCATCTATAACTCTCGAACTGTGGCATGTACCTATCCTTTTCTATCGCTAAACTAAATTTAACTGAATTATGGTCACTCTTTCCAAAGTGCTTACCTCCAACTAAATCAAACACCTGGCCTGGTTCATTACTAAGCACCAGATCGAGTGTGACCTCACCTCTTGTCGGACGTACCATCGACGTACTGTGTCAGGAAACCGTCCTGTGCACATTGGACAAATACTGATCCATCCGACGTACTAGAGCTATGACATTTCCAGTCAATGTTGGGGAAGTTAAAGTCCCCCATAATGACCACCCTGCTCCTCTCACTCCTACTCAGAATAATTTTGCTTATCCTCTCTTCCACCTCGATCTCTGCGGAGAACTATGAAAAAACTCCAAGCAGTGTGATCTCTCCTCTCCTGTTTCTAAACTCAGCCCTCACTATCTTAGCAGACGAGTCCTCAACAAAAATTCTCTCAGCCACCGTTATAAAATCTTTGACTAACAAGGCCACACCGCCACCTCTTTTACTGCCTTGCCTGTTTTTAGTGAAAAATCTAAACCCTGTAAACCGCAACATCCATCCCTCGCCCTGCTCTACCCATGTCTCCAAAATGGCCACAACATCGAAGTCCCAGGTACCTAGCCATGCTGCAAACTCGCCTACCTTATTTCGGATACTTCTGGCGTTGAAGGACACACACCTCAAATCAGTTTTCTGTCTGCCAGCACATTTCTGTGACCATGAAATCCTGTTCCTGTCCTTCCTACTTTCATCCTCCTGTGCACTGCAACTACAGGTCCGGTTCCCATCTCCCTGCTCAGCTAATTTAAATCCACCGAATAACACCAGAAAATTACCCACCCAGGAAATTAGTATCCTTCTGGTTCAAGTGAAGACCGTCCTGTTTGTACAGGTCCCACCTTACCCTCAATGCATCCCAATTATCCAAAAACCTGAAACCCTCCCTCCTGCACCATCCTTGCAGCCACGTGTTCAACTGACATCTCTCCCTATTCCTTGCCTCGCTATCACATGACACGGGTAACAAACCAGAGATAACAACTCTGTGGTTTCTAGGTCTCAGCTTTCACCCTAGCTCCTTGAAATCCTGCCTTATATCCCCAGCCCTCTTTCTACCTATGTCATTGGTACCTACATGGACAACGACTTGAGGCTGGTCACCCTCTCCCTTCAGGACCTCAAAGATACGGTCTGCATATATTTTTAACATGCAAAATGTACGTTTTACACAGATGTGATGTGGACGTCTGGAAAGATGGCTTCTATTTTATCTAGCTCTTCACCCATTATCATGTAATATGTCGGACATCCATCTAAATTAATATTAACTTCTGCACACATGCATGTATATGTACCATCAGCAGCGCTTCAATCTCACCCATACTTTATCCTTTGAATCCATGATAACTCATGAGCTGTCAAAACGTTCCGACCCGCAACCTGCACGAATTATAAATTCGGAGTCTATAACGTAAGGCGCCAATGTAATATCCCATATTCTTGTCTTCAAAGCGTTCCAAGAATGTAAGAGAAGTTTAACACCTGTCCACAACCGTTTCTGACTCAATGTTCGTGACATAAAAAATGCAACATTTCGGAAAGCCAGTACCGAACTCAATAATACTTTTTTGATTCTAGAATATTTTCTCTGTCGGGTGTTGAACTTCTTTGTAAACAACTGTCAGTTGAATTCCGTCATTAACTTTTGGTGGCAGTACAGCTCAAACTCTTGGGTCATGAGCTTGGATTGCAACTTTGAAGAGTTTCAAAGAGATTGATGTGGCTAACTTGTGCTGTGATTAATACTGCGTTTAAATTGCCTCTTGGTTTTTGTTTATACAGTCTTTTCTTTTTGCTTCCACTGATAAAGGAAACAGCCAATAACCACGCAGGAAGTCCTAATTTGTGATGTCACTGGCTTGTGGAACTTTCTCTCCAGTCCTCCAACCTCGGTACGGGGTATCAGTCCACTGTTGATACGACGTTGTCCAGCCTAATGTCCACAAACAGTCGTTGAGACCCGTCAGGTTTATGACTAAGACGACCCTTGTACTCAACTCGCTCGGTCTCGGTTCGATGACATCTTCATTGAGCACCGTCTCCAGTTCCTTCTGTTGCTCACTGGTTATGAAGGAGAAAGCCTGTCGGGGAATTGTTTTGTCGGAGCAGCATTCCCTAAGTCTACCTAACACACCATAGTATTAGCCCTCCCCAGTGTATTCTGCATATAGCCTCATATTGCTGTAACAAAGCTTTCAACTGCGCTCTCTGCTCCTGAGACAGATACTTTCGTTATGTCGATATTTCTTCGATTAATTCAAATAGCCCTCATTTCATGTCCAAGTATTAACTCAAAGGGAGTAAGCTGAGTACATTCGTTTGAGGGCATCTCTAATGGAAAACAGTACAAAAGATGTATCTTTATCGCAATCATTCATGTAATCCTGACACGAAAGACTCAACATGGTTTTCAGGGTCTGAAACCACCTTTATCAATTTCCCTGTGGTTCATGATAATATGCATTTGATCGAAAGTACTGTATACCTAAGCTATACATGAATTTCTGAAAAAAGATGAACAGAAAGATTAGCCCCTTGGTCTATTTTAATCTTCCTGGGAAGCCCATACCGCAAGAAGAAAAGTACTAATTCCTCCACTAAACTTTTTGCCTTAATGTTCCAAAATGGAATAGCATCCAGAAATCTGGGAGACACAAACAAAATGGTCACCAAGTCCTGGTTCCCACTATTAGTTCCTCGAGGGGACTTACATCTTCAATCATAACCAGCGTGAAAGGTTGTTTGAATGTGGGAATTCGCAACAAAGGTCCAGGTTTTACTACTGCCTGTGGCTTACTTGGCACGTATAACAACTATGGCAACATTTAACCACATCCTTGCGCATATCAGCCCAATATAAATATTTTTATACCTTCGCCCGAGGCCTCCATACACCTCGGTGACTTCCGACTCTTAGTTCATCGACTACCCGTAACACCTCCTCGCTGAATGCTACAAATCAATTAATCAGGTGCACTTCTGCCAATTTTTCCATTGCACTAAGTTACGTGGTCTCCATTTTCGTCTTAGTATTCTATCGTTGAGATAAGAAACCTCAAGAATAATCTCTGCCTTCTTTACTGGGTGTGCACAAAGTAGATAACTTTTATTGTCTCGCCTTCCTGTTGTAAGTTCATTCGCCATTCAGAACTAAACACCTCTCCTTGATCCTCTACCTATTCAGGTTTTTCGTAGTGTAGGATCTCCCCTTCTCCCAATTTCTATCCCTGACAGGATGAAATTATCACGAGAAGCTCATCTTTGTCTTATGCACCAATGTATATTCATCTGCCATCTTCAAAGCCCTTGTCACTTCCTTAGTTTTTCGTTGATCCACGTGAACTGTTCTCATCTCATGAAGTATGTTTTAAACTCTTCCAGCACAATGATCTTTCTTATCATCCAATGGGCCTTTTCTGGAACTTAAGGCCCACGCCAATACATCAATATTACTTAATTCTTTGAACTCAAAAGAAGTCTGACCTTGTTCCGTTTTTCTGTTTCTGAAAATCTGTTTGCGCAGTTAACAAATAAACAAAATCAAAGATCATTACAGCACGGGATCAGGCCCTTCGATTCTCCAAGTCTGCACCGATCCAGACTCTCTGTCTAAACCTGCCACCTCTTTCCCAATGATCCGTAACCTTGCCATTTCCTCATGCATGTACTCTATCTTTCCCTGACTGCCCACCACCTCCGATGGCAACACATTCCAGGCACCCACCACCGTTTGATTAAAGAACGTTCCATGCATATCTCCCGAAATCTTTCGCCTCTCACTTTGAACACGTGACTTCGAGTAGTTGAGTGCTCCAGTATGGGAAGAAAAACTTTCATGTTATCCACCCTGTCGACACATTTCATGGTTTTGTGAGTATCAATTTGTTCTCGACTCAGCATCTTTCTTCTCAACGACAATAATCCAATTCTTCTCAAGCTCCCCTCATACCTAGCACCCTCCATACAAGGCAACCTCCTGCGGAATCTCTTCCACACCCTCCCTAAATCATTCACATTCTTTTGGTAATGAACCGACCAGAACTGTACGCAGTATGACAATCGTGGCCGAACTAAACTGATACAACTGTAACGTAGAACATATAACATAGAATAATGCAGAGCAGAACAGGCCCTTCGGCCCTCAATGATGCGCCGAAGCTCATCCCCCATTCTATCCCATCATCTTCCATATGTTTATCCAAGGATTGTTTAAATCTCCCTCATGTTTCTGAGTTAACTACATTGGCAGGTAGAGCATTCAACGCCCTTACCACTCCCTGAGTAAAGAACCGGCCTCTGAAATCTGTGCTGAAACTATGACCCCTCAACTTGTAGTTATGCTTCCTCTTATAAAAAGACGTCATCATCCTTAGAAAAAGACTTTCACTGTCTACTCTATGTAGTCCTCTGATCATCTTGTATGTCTCTATCAACTCCCCTCTTATCCTTCTTCTTCCCAATGAGAACACACCCAAGTCTTTCCTTAGCAGACCTTCCCTTCAAACCATGTAACATCCTGGTAAATCTCCTCTGCACGTTTTCCAATGCTTCCACATCATTCCTGAAATATGGCGATCAGAACTGAGCTCAATATTCCAAGTGTAGCTGCGCTAGAGTTTTGCATAGTTACAGCATAATATTGTGGCTCCAGGACTCAATCCCTCTACCAATCAAACTTACACACCGTATGCCTTCTTAACAGCACGATAAGCCTGGGTGGAAACTTTCAGAGATCTATGTACATGGACCCCAAAATCCCTCTGCATATCCACACTACCAACAATCTTACTTTGACGTAGTACTCTGCCTTCCTGTTATTCTTCACAAATTGAATTACCTCACATCTAGAAGCATTGGACACCATTTGCCACCCCTCAGCCCAATTGTGCAGTTTATCCAAGTCCCCCTGCAAACCGTAACATTCTTCCACATTGCCCACGTTGCCCATAGACGTTAGTGTCATCTGCAAATTTATTAATCCATCCACATATGCCTGCGTCTAAGTCACTTATAAAAATGGCAAATAGCAGTGGTCCCAAAACAGATCCTTGTGGTACACCACTGGTAACCCGACTCGAGGCTGATTATTTTCCATCAAACACTACTCGCTGCCTTCCATCAGAAAGCCAGTTTCTAATCCAAACTGCTCAACGACCCTGGATCCCATGCCACTTCATTTTCTCCAACAGACTACCATGTGGGATCTTATCAAATGCTTTACTGAAGCCCACGTACACCTCGTCAACTGCCCTACCCTCATCTACATGCTCGGTCACCTTCTTTAAAAAAACTCAATGATGTTGGTGAGACACGACCTGCCCATGACGAAACGACATTGACTATCTGAAATCAAATTGTTGCTAGCTAGATGGTTATAAATCGTATCTCTTATAATGTTTTCCAAAACCTTTCCTGCAAACAGAGGTAAGGCTCACTGATCTATAATTACCTGGGTCTTTTCTAATGCCCTTCTTCAGCAATGACACAACATTTGCAATCCTCCAGTTGTCTGTTACTAAACCTGTAGACAGTGACGACTCAAATATGAAAGCCAAAGTGTCTGCTATCTCCTCCCTAGCTTCCCAGAGAATACTCAGATAAATCCCATTGATCCTAGGGGATTTGTCTGCTTTCACTCATTCTGGAATTGATAATACCTCTTCATAACTAACCTCAATCCTTTCTAATACTTCGTATATCATTCTTTTCCTCTACAGTATTCTCCTTTTCCTGAGTGAAAACAGTTAAGAAATATTCGTTTAGCACCTCCCCGATCTCCACAGAGTCCACATACAACTTCCCATTTCTGTCTTTGACTTCCATTATTTCACCTTTTTTTATTCCTCACATACTATAGGCAGCTTTAGAGTTTCCCCTTATTCTATTTGCTAATGATTGCTCGTGTCCTCTCTTTGCTCTTCTTAACTCTCTCCTTAAATCCTTCCTAGCAGATCTGTAACTCTCCATCGCCTCATCTGAAACATATTGTCTCATCAACACATTTATTCCACTTAACAAGAGGTGCAAATTGTGTAGTAAACCACAGTTCGGTTACCTTATCACTTCCTCTCTGCCTGACAGGGGAGTTGGTGTGTTGCTTCCCAGTGCCAGGGTCTGTGATGTATCAGATCGTATCTTTGCGGTCCTGAAGGCAGAGGATGACCAGCAACATAGGTAGAAAGGAGAATAGGGTATAAAGGAACAATTTCAGGGAGCTAGGGTGGAAGCTGAGAGCCAGAACAAACAGAGTTTGTTACCCATGCCACGTGATAGCGAGGCAAGGATTAGGGAGATATATCAGCTGAACACGTTCCTGCATGGATTGTGCAGGAGGGAGGATAACAGATACTTGGATAATAGTGTTCCTTCTGGGGAAGTTGGGATATGTACAAACAAGGCAGTCTTCACTTGAACCAGAGGGGTACGAATATCCTGGTGGGAAATTTGCTGGGGCTATTCATATGGGTTCAAAATAGCTCAGCGGGGGATGGGAACCTGAAGTTTAGTTGCAGTGCAGAGGAGAATGAGATTAGGGAGGACAGGGACAGGATTTCACGGTCACAGTAATGTGCTGGCAGAGAGCAAGCTGGTTTGAAGTGTGTCTACTTCAACGCCAGAAGTCTGTGAAATAAGGTCGGTGAGTTTGCAGCATAGATAGGTCCCTAGGACATTGATGTCGTGGCCATTTCAAAGACATGGATAGATCAGGGTGAGGAATAAATGTTGGTGGTTCCAGGGTTTGATAGTGCATTAAGAACAGACATGGCGGTAAAAGACGAAGAGATGTGGTCTTGTTAGACAAGGATAGTATAACGGTGGCTGAAAGAACTTTTGGCGAGGACTCGTTGACTGAGGTAGTATGGGCTGAGGTAATAAACAGGAGAGGAGAGGTCTCACTGCTGGTAGTGTTTCATAGGCCTCCGCAGAGTTCCAGGGAGGTGGAGGAGAGGATTGGCAAAATGATTCTGGGTAGGAGTGAAAGGAACAGAGTTGTCATGATGGGGGCCTTAAACTTCCACAAGATTGACTGGAAATGGTATAACTTCAGTCCGTCGGATGGATCAGTTTTTGTCCAATGTGTGTAGGAGGGCTTCCTGACTCAGTATTTCGAAGTGCCGGCAGGAGGGGAGGCCACACTCGATCTGGTGCATGATAATGAACCAGCCCAGGTGTTTGATTTAGTTGTAGTGAGTTTTTTTTGAAGGGAGTGACCACAATTCACTGACGTTTACTTTAGCGATGGAAAGGACTGGGTACACCCCAGTTCAAGAGTTATCGATGGGGCAAGGGCAATTACAATGCGATTAGGCAAGAATTACGATGCATAGAATGGGGCGGCAAAATGCATGGAATGTAAGCAATGGAAACGTGGAGCTGTCTAAGGAACAGGTACTGCGTGTCCTTGATAGGTATGCAACTGTGAGTCTGGTTTGTTCCCAACAAACGTTCTATCTGACCCTCTAAGTATTGAGTCCTCGATGTCTAACACTCTCCTCCTTTCCTTTCTTCCCTTTAAATTTTCCAGTACACTCTGAGACATGCAAGCTTTTGCCAGCTTTCACTCTCCCTGAAAGGTATTGTACACAGCTTCTACTTCAAAACACAAATGTTCTGTCATGTCGAAAAACATTGCCTTCAACATTTTCAGAGAGCCTGCCATTTACTCAAGTGTGTATGTGTGTGTGTGTGTGTGTGTGTGTGTGTGTGTGTTTTCAATCCTGATTTTTCAGTACCGTAAACCCTAGCTTCACTCCTGTATCTTCCAGTTCACTACTACCCTGGTTCAGATCCATCAGTGACCCGTTTGTACTGAGAGCCGAAGCGAGGTCCTCAGCACAAGCATCTGAGATTTTTTTTGTTATTGCGTGTGAATCATATGTGATGATGAAAGGGAAACAGATATTGAAGCAACTCCAGTGAATACTGATAACTCTGCGCTTGATATCAGTAAAACACGCAGTGTCAAACATTTAGTTATTAAAAATATAATTTCATTCAGGTACTTACTGCAGTTTCTGTATCTTGCAGTCTGAATTTCTCAGAGACTCAGAGCGCACTTTTACACTTGAATCTCCCCGTGCATTGCAACCCAATCTTAGCAAATGGAATGAGAAGCTGCCCAAATCAAACCTTGCTTCTGATAATGCAATTTTTGCTGTTGCAGATATTAGAACGCATATTAATACAGAAAATAAAATTATGAAAGGGAATGGAATAGATTTATCCAGCGTTCACAATGAATCGCGCTCTACTCAACTACGTTCAGGGGTGGGCAAACTACTATCAGTGCCTCCAGCAAACCACTATCTTATCTTAGTCCTCTGAGGATCAAAAGTGCTGTTGGAGGTGACCACAGCCTTTACATTACAGTAACCTTATCTGCATAATGGTCAGTTTTGTAAACGTTTCCCAAACATCCCATGCAGAGACTTATCTCACACTTGAAATGGATTGGATAAAATGCCTGGTGACACTGTGATTTCCAAGGTCCTGCCCAAAGTGTTTGAAGCGTTGTTATGTGACTGTGCTCTTGGGCTATTGTTTCACAACCTTTTAGATTTAAGAGGTTGAGGTTTACGAGCGTGAATCCTCAAGAATGCGAATAGCATTTTAAATTAAGAGAATTTCTATTTTCCCAACATAGAAATCTTCCCTTGACAAAACACCCAATTGGATTTAGTGTGGAACGATTATGAGTCCAAATTCAACTTGGTCTCTCAAAATGCCTTTTGAGAACAACGTTTTACTTTTTTTGTGAGCTTGTACATTATGCAGGTACAGCATACTTTGTTTTACCTGGCACCTTCTGAACGAGCACTCTATTAAAACTGGCAAAAGCTTCACTCCAGAAATGACGGACGTTTACTATATTATCGCCATCGCAATGTAGTAAGTTGGGGGTGTTCTCTGCGGTACGTTTTATTTAAGGCAAGTTACATTATTATTTTTGGAAAATTATGGCATAAATAATGAATAACTGAAATGTGTGCACTCCTGGTATTCTGTTGCTTTCACGTTTTGTGTGTTTTCTTACATTTTGCACCTCTTTATCAACTGACATAGGTACTGGTTAATAAAAATGTTGTTGTATTTATGTTCCACCATCTAGCCTTATGAGCTGAATTACAATAATTACATCAGCCACTTGCAGTGATCTCGACTTGCTGAGTGAACATAGACTGTAAAATCACTCCTGATCAAAACCGATCAATTTTACATTCTCCAGCGCTGTCAAAATAACGGAATGATTCCTTGCATTATTGATACTTTCCGTGTTGAAGCTGCTTCTGTCGTTTAATGGTTTAACTCGTTCGGTTTATGACAGAGCAACAACAAAATGCATTTCTGACCACTAACTCATCCATCAATTGGAAACCAGGAATTACTGCAATGTGCAGAACACATCCTAGTCATTGTAGAACTTCAGAACCAGAATCTTTCTAAATCGAACACATTCACACAGAGACCAATAGCCTGAGACAGGACCACACACTCAATCGTTTCAGTCGCAGCTCGCTAAATGCAAGTGATTGCATAGATTACACAGTGACCTGAGCCAGTGCTTTATCGTGAGACTCGAACACATAGTGAAATACGTTCTGGTGATTCCTCTTTACATTTCCAGTATTTATGTTTGCACACCATACTCTAAAACCTATCCTTCACCCAGTAAGTCAGGCAAGAGGTTGCATGATGACAAAATGGGCCGAGATACTGTTCAACATTGTTCTGGGTGGAGGCCAGACCAGCAAAGAAAACAGAGAAATATCTATAACACAACTTCAACATTGCTGTGGGATTCACGGATGAGCTTCTGAATGTTTCCGTTGACTGGAGTGAGGAATTGAGAGAGTGCAGACACAAAACCTTGGATGATGAGTGGCGGGAATTTACAAACTAAATTCTGGGCAGAAGCATTTTCTCTCCAAAAGTTCAATCAGGAACCTGGACAGGAACTGGGAGTGTGTCAGGTGGTACGGTATCAAATCTCATTTTCGAAACACAATCTTTTCTCAGAGACTCGAGCGAAGGCCATCTCCTGAAACTTTAGTAACACATGACAGGAGGTTTCCAACTCTCGGCCATGTATTTCCAGAATATTGCAAACCTAATGGGAGTATTTTTGTGTGAATGGTCCTGGGAACGTGCTGCTGTTTCCTGTGAAGAAGGGGTCCAGTGAAAGACTGAGGATCCTGCAGTACGAACGGTTGGACCTTATGGTGAACTGGAGCTCATTCGCCTCCACGTGTTTGAAAGCGGTGCTGACACTTACCAATCTCCGAAAAACAACTTGAAGTATTCCTTTCACTCAGCACTAACAATTCCCGGATGTCGTATCAGACGTTGATCTCAAGCCTTTTCCAATTAATGCTGTGCGGTGGGACGAGTAATCAATAAAGCTGAAAATCCTGGAGGAAGCTTGCGTTGGATTAGGTGGCACACACTGTCAGACACTTCACAACAGTTTTTAAAATATGTGCACATGTGCTGAGCTTCTATATTTTTCCGATTCTCAGCAAAATCGATCCTGTCCATGAATTCACCCATCAATTTAATATACAAAGCAAACCCTCTGACTTCTTCCAAAGCACTCCCAAGCATTCCTGAAGTAAGGATAGTGCTCCAGAGTGAAATTTCGCATGTTAATCTTGTTCAAATCACGAAATTTAAGGCTTAAAACCAATTTAAAGTCCTGGCGCACTTTCTCAATTAACCAGTCATAAACTATTTTCATACCATTGCCTTTTTTTGTAATCTATGGGACACCACTCATGAGCATAAACTGCTCTTGAACAACGAGTCGTTTCAATTTTATTTTGCATTCCACTTCGGAGATGCTTCTTTCTCCACTCTTTACGATATCACCCTGTTGCCAGCATTTCATGTTCTACCAGTGTACGCTCAGGTAAAGCAGAAATTATTGTTAGCTCGGCATATCGATCAAACAACTGGAAAGTGTTCTTTATCTCCTTGAAATGAACCATGCTCATTCGCAGGATTACAGTGTGCAACTCTAGTGTCTCATTTTCTTCCTCTTGAATTGCTTCAGTACGAGCAGACAGAAAGTGATTTTCATGATATTTGGTTGATACTTGAATAGCTTTTCGGTGAGATGGCGATAGAAAGAATGTTGTGAAACTTGAAAAGGTTATTTTCAGATTTACAACAATGTTGCAGGGTTCAGGGGCTTAAGGAAAATCGAGAGAGTTTGAATCGGCTGTGGCGATTTTCGCTGGAGCATCAGAAGTTGAGGGCTGACCTTACAAAAGTTTTTAAAATTAGGGGATTATGGATAGCTTGAATTATCATGGTCTATTTCCCTGGTGTGGGAGTCCAAAAGGAGATGGATGAATTGGATTGAAGGCTCTTTATTCTAGCTGTACAGTGCTATATCTCTATTGAACGGTCAATGGATTAGTGTGACATTTGACTTTCAGCTTCAATGACTGTTGAAGCATTTAAGATATGGTCACTTTAAACGCCACTTAGAAGTTAGTACCAGTGGAGAATTTTTAAAATTATTTCACAGAATTCTAATTGTTGCACATGGAGATTTTTCTCGTTATATATGGCAGATTCAGAGAGATGTCCAGAATGGAAACTAACCCTGCTGTCAAACCCGGCCATGCTGGCCACGCATCCTAAATGTGTCTCATCACATTTGGCAGCGTTTGGCCCATATCCCTCCGAACACTTACTTTTCATGTACATAACCAGATTCCTCCAAGCTGTTTTAATGATCTCAGCCTTCAACACTTGCTCTGGTAGCTCATTCTATGCAGGCACCACCCTCCACGTGAATAATGTTTCCCCTTGGATCGATTTCTAAACGTTTCTCTCTCATCCTAAACGTTTATGCCCCACTTCTGGTGGCCATTACCCCAAGGAAGAGACTTTGCTCATTTACCCTGTTCATGCCTTCATGATTTTCTTAACCTCTGTAAGGACACTTCTCACCTCTGACGCTCCAGTCAAAACAGCCCCAGACTATTCAGACTCTCTCGATAGCTGAAACATTCCAATGCCAGCAGGACAACTTGTATTTTCTTTTTCTGGAACCTTTCAAATTTAGGAAGAGTTAACTGCCTTGCTGCAGTACCTCAACTCCACAAGGCACAACATACGTTAGACAAAAAATGGTGCACTCAGTTTTAATTATGACCAGTGATATATTATAATATCTTTGTTTCTGAATACAAAATTTTCTTTTATAAAGAATGGCACAGATATTCAGATCAGATTCAGAAATTCCAAGTACCTTTGGAAGCTTTCTCAGCTTGTGATTACTTTGGAATGGTTTTCTTTAACAAGCTTAGGCAGGAATGCACGAATCCACTCAAAAAGATGATCTTTGTTGAATCTAAAATGTCAGTGTACCATGAACTGTCATTTTGTTTTACAGCTGCGCAGTCAGCCAACTGTGACCTTCGCTGAGAAAGGGTAGAGACAAAAACACTGCAGCTTCAGCGAATTCAAGCCAGGCAAGCAGAAGACTGGAAGTATACAGGAAACCAGGCAGAATCAGGTGGTGGAAACGCCAAGGTTTTGTGTGTAATCCGTCTTTAGAACTGGGAGTTAGTGCATGGGGACCTGCAGATAAACGAGTGCAGGGTTTTTTTGAGGAGATGGGGAGTGAGTTCGGGATAGGTGAACATAGGTCAATGGTACGACTTGGTAGATCGATGGGAGAAACAAATATAGTTGGCAGTAGGAAGCAAGGGTCGATAAGAGGAATTGAATGGGACGAGGATGGAAAGGAAGACGAGGATGGGAAGGGTTGTTGTTTGAAATTGGAGAAAACAATTATGTCTCCTCCAGGTTGGAGGGTGCATGATGAGACCTAACATAACCTCCGTGTAATTTCCCTACATGGGCCCACATGGGCTCATCTGACTTCTTAGGCACCACTCACTGCAACTTCTCCTCTTGGTCCCTTTCTAACCTAACCATCCTTGCCCCCCTCCACTGCTAAAGCGAATTGGCACAGAAATTGGAGCAACAACACTTCATTTTCTGGGCATTCGAATGACAACGTGCAGTTCCTGCAATGGAAGGGAGGGAATGGGTCGGAAAGGTCGTCAGGGGAATGGAAAGGGTTGTTATTGAAATTGGAGAACTCAATGATGTGATCTGCAATTTCCAAAAAAAGCACCCTTTCCATCCCCTCACTCCCTTTCCAACTCTTTCGCCTCGATTCCATTGCTCTGATCTGTCATTCCTTCCAGCATCCAACTACAGTCACTCTTACCATCTACCTAAAAGAGCGTACCCTCTGCCTGTGTCCACCTTTTCCTATCTGTCAACGCGACCCTCTCCCCACCAAGAAGCCTTCCCTAATGTCCAGATCCCCTGACACCCTCCCCCAGAGCTGAACAAAAGTTACCCCTGAAACGTTGATCTTTTCATGTCCTGATGCTGTGTTCTTCCAGATGGACCGCTATGAAAGAGTAAGAAAATAACCTACATGTTGATGGTTCGGAGAGGACGAGAATAAGCTTGTAGCATTCCAGGTGAGTGTGGTGTCAGGTAAGTGGAATACACTGGTGTGAGATGATTGAAGGAGTGTGTAGCCTATATCAGGATTTGGGTTCAAACCCCCAGTATTTTGGATTCGGGAGCTGCAGGAGGGTCTTCTGTTGTCTCTGACGGGCAAGGGGGTCATCGGGTACAGTCAGGAGTGAAAATGTCATTTGGTAAGGTAAGGAATGATTAGGGATAGTCAGAATAGCTTTGCACGTAGGAAATTGTGGTCCAAAAATGGGATTGTTCATGTTTTAAGAATACAAAGGAAAGAAGAATGGTAGACATTGTCTGCATCCAATTTAGCATTGCGTTTGACATGGTGCTGCATGGTAGACTGGTTAGCGAGTTTAGATTACATGTGATCTAGGGAAAGCTCGCCAATTGGATGCAAGATTGACTTGATGATCGGAGAAGGAGGGTGCTCATGTGAGATTATTAAGGATCCACTTTTGTTTGTCATTTCTCCAAACGATTTGAATCAAAATATAGGAGGCACGGTTAGTAAGCTTAAACATGACAGGCACATCAAAGTATTGGAGTCAGTGTAGGAGGTCATTTCAGAATCAAAAGTGATCTTGATTTCCTTGTCCAGTCAGTCGAGAATATCAGATGGAGTGTAGGAATGTTGATTGCAAGATGTTGAATTCTATTAAGACAAGGCAGAAAAAAAGCATGCACAGTTAATGGTGGCGCCCGGTGCAGAGTTGTCAAACAGAGAGAAGCAGGGGTTCAACTGCGATAAGTCTTCATTGTGGCATCACTGAAGGGAGGGTGGCAAAACAGGCGTTTGGACGTTTTGACTGAATTAGTCACAGCATGCACTATAGGCGTTGGGACACATTGTTCCAGTTGTATAGGATGTTGCTAAGGCCACATTTAGAGCTCTGCATGCAAGTCTGATCACCCAACTGCAGAAAAACTTGTATTAAATTAGAAAGGGCAAATAAAAAGATTTCCAAGGATTTTACCGAGATTGAAGGGAGCCTGAGTTAAAAAGAAATGTTAGAAAAGCTGGGGTATTTTTTTCCTGGAGTATTGGAGACTGAGAGGTAACTTCCCAGCGCTTTAAAACATCACGTTCGACATAGATAAGGTGAATAGTCAAAGTCTTTTTCCCAGAGCAGGGGAATCCAAATTGTAATAATTTTAAGGTGAGCGAAGAAAGTTTAAAATTGAACGTGGGGGCAACCTTCTCACACAGAGGGTTGTGTGTTTATAGAATGAGTTGACAGAGGAACTGGTGGAGGAGAGTATAATTGCAATATTTAAATGACATTTGGAAACCTAAAAGGATAGGTTAAAAATAGAGGGGTATTGATTAAATGGAGGATAACTGGACTAGTTCAGTTCACGAAACTTGATCCGCATGGATAGGTTTGGCCAAAGGGTCAGTTTGCATTCTGTATAATACGGAGCGTCAGAGCGAGCAGGTCGGGAAAGTCATTGGGTTTGGGACCTGGCTGTGGTCATGGAGCAGGGAAAGGTTTCAGAGTGATGTGTGGTCGGGACACACAATGGGAAAGGTCTGACACCGTGATGTGGGGGTTCATAATGATGATGGATGTGGTGACTGGCCAGTGGGATGGCAGTGACGGTGAGATGCAGAAGTAAGACCAAATGCTCAAAAGCTTGGAGACAGGATTTAGGATTGCTGATTCAGAATTGAATTAACATGCAGGTTAGTTTGCACTTCGGAAGGCAAGTACAATGTTAGCATTCATTTCGAGTTGGGCTGGAATACAACAGAAAGGCTGTGGAGCAATAATAACACAAACCTTCGGAGCAGGAGTAGGCCATCTCGCCCATTGACCCTCCTTCTCCATCCAAAAGGAAGCTTGGTTGATCTTTTCATGCTCTCAGCTGTACCTACCTGCCAGCTGACTGAAGCCCTTACTTCCTTACTGTTCAAAATCTAACTACCTTTCCCTTAAAAAATTACTTCCAATGAGCTGGCGTACATTGTGCTACTGGGCAGCGAATTCAAAGCCTTTAGGGCAGAAGTCCTTCCTCAACTGAGACCTAAATCTGCTAACCTTCTCTTAATGCTATGCCTCCTGGTTCTAGTTTCTCCCGCCAGTGGAAACAATCGACCTGCTTCTATCTTATCTATTCCCTCCACATTTCTCTATGTTCCTCTAAGATGTCTCCTCAGTCTTTTAAATTCCAATGAGTATAGTTCCAAATTACTCAATCCGTCCTCGCAGGCCAACACTCTCAATTCCGGAGTCAACTCAGTGAAACTCCTGTACACCTCCTCCCGTGCCTTTTCACAAGCCCGACAAACAAAACTGTACACAATGCTTCAGGTGTGGCCTCACGAGCACACTCCACAGCTGCCTCATTGACGCCCTACTTCAAACTCCACGCCTCGAGAAATGAACGACTATATCGCATTTCCATCTTAATTGCCTGCTGCAATTTCAAATAATCTTTTTGAGATTAGCAGACAAGGACACACAGACCACCCTGCACAATGGCATGCTGTAATTGTTCATCATTTAAATGATAGTCCATGATACTAACATTTACCAACCTTGTCCTCGACCTGACATATCAATTCGCCTCAACGTATGAATAACAAGTGTATGCTTTCAGTGTCTTCTGCATACTTTGGTCTATCATTCATCTGTGAACTCTGCATTTGGTCCCAAACTATAAATCCTGTGTGCAAACTGAAAATAATTACGGTTCCAATTCGCATCCTTGTGGAAAATTAATGCTTAACCAGAAAATCAACTAATTATATTTTGCTTGTTGTTAATTCAGCAATCTTTTGTCATGCTTGACACATGACCCATAATGCAGTCAATATTAATTTTATGCAATTAACGTTTGTGTACAATTTATCGAATGCCATCTGTAAATACACAGACACCACATCTGCCGGGTCTCCAATGTTCACTGTGCTCATAATGTCTTCGAAGAATTCCAGTGAAACAGTGAAACTGACTTGCATTTCATGAACCCATTCTGAATCTGACCAGTTGGACAATTTCAGTCCAGATGTCACGCTAAATCTTCTTTGAATAAAGATCTAAACATTTAACACATTGCAGAGGTTAACCCAACAGATGTACACTTACCCGCTTTTTGACTAGCTTCTTTTTAAAAAGAAGTCGTGTCAAAATTGCAGTTTCCAATCTTTTGCAAGCGCCAAGCGAATTTTCCAAAGTTACATAGAACATAGAACATAGAAGAATACAGCGCAGTACAGGCCCTTCAGCCCTCGATGTTGCGCCGATCAAAGCCCACCTAACCTACACTAACCCACTATCCTCCATATACCTATCCAATGCCCGCTTAAATACCCATAAAGAGGGAGAGTCCACTACTGCTACTGGCAGGGCATTCCATGAACTTACGACTCGCTGAGTGAAGAACCTACCCCTAACATCAGTCCTATATCTACCCCCCCCTTAATTTAAAGCTATGCCCCCTTGTAATAGCTGACTCCATACGTGGAAAAAGGTTCTCACTGTCAACCCTATCTAATCACCTAATCATCTTGTACACCTCTATCAAATCACCCCTAAACCTTCTTTTCTCCAATGAAAACAACCCCAAGTGCCTCAGCCTTTCCTCATAGGATTTTCCTACCATACCAGGCAACATCCTGGTAAACTTCCTCTGCACCCGTTCCAGTGCCTCCACATCCTTCCTATAGTATGGCGATCAAAACTGCACACAATATTCCAGATGCGACCGCACCAGAGTCTTATACAACTGCAGCATGACCTCAGGACTCCGGAACTCAATTCCTCTACCAATAAAAGCTAGTATGCCATATGCCTTCTTCACTGCACTATTTACCTGTGTGGCAACTTTCAGAGATCTGTGTACATGGACACCAAGATCCCTCTGCTCTTCCACACTACCAAGTAGTCTACCATTAGCCCAGTAATCCATCTTTTTATTTCTCTTACCAAAGTGAATCACTTCACACTTAGCTACATTGAACTCCATTTGCCACCTTTCTGCCCAGCTCTGCAGCTTCTCTATATCCCGCTGTAACCTGCCATATCCTTCCTCACTGTCTACAACTCCTCCGACTTTCGTATCATCCGCAAACTTGCTCACCCAACCTTCTAACCCTTCCTCCAGGTCATTTATAAAAATGACAAACAGCAATGGTCCCAAAACAGATCCTTGCGGAACACCGCTAGTGACGGCACTCCAAGATGAACCTTTGCCATCAACTACTAGCCTCTGTCTTCTTCCAGAGAGCCAATTCCTAATCCAAACCTCCAACTCACCCTCAATGCCATATCTCTGTATTTTCTGCAGTAGCCTACCATGGGGGACCTTATCAAACGCCTTACTAAAATCCATATATACCACATCTACCGCTTTCCCCTCATCTACCTCCTTAGTCACCTTCTCAAAGAATTCAATAAGGTTTGTGAGGCACGACCTGCCCTTCACAAAACCATGCTGACTATCCTTGATCACATCACTCTTATCCAGATGTGCATAAATCCTATCCCTTACAATTCTCTCTAAGACTTTGCCCACAACAGAAGTGAGACTCACTGGCCGATAGTTACTAGAATTATCCCTACTCCCCTTCTTGAACATGGGAACCACGTTTGCTAGCCTCCAGTCCTCTGGCACTTCTCCTGTCGACAAAGAGGACATAAAAATCAAGGCCAATGGCTCTGCAATCTCCTCCCTTGCTTCCCAGAGAATCCTAGGATAAATGCCATCAGGCCCAGGGGACTTATCTATTTTCACCCTTGCCAGAATTTCCAACACCTCTTCTCTACATATCTCAAAGCCATCCATTCTACTTATTCGTGCCTCAGTATTCATATCGACAACAATGTCCTGTTCCTGAGTGAATACTGACGAAAAGTATTCATTCAGCGCCTCCCCAATCTCTTCAGCCTCCACACGCAACTTCCCATTACTATCCTTGATTGGACCTATTCCTTCCCTAGTCATTCTTTTATTCCTTATTTGTTATTTATCTCCCCTTCCATCTTACTACTCAAAGATGCATTTCATCAGGGCCAGCTGACTTGTTTACTTCCAACCATACTAACTTGGCCACTACTAGTTCTTTAGTGATATGATCGCTTTCAAGTCTTCACCTGCCTTCGACTCCTTGTGAACAATTATTAGCACGTGATCTGTGTCTCCCACACTGAAGACGGACACACAATAGCTTTTCAATACGTCTATCATTTCCTCATTTCCCACTAATACATTCAGCTTCCCATCTGCTAAAGAACCAATGCTTACCTCAGTTACTTGCTTTCGTTTTATATATTTGTTAAAAAGATTCTTTGTTTAACATATATTCCAAGCTTATTTACTTTTCATTGTTACTTTTCTCTGTACTTTTCTTCGTGATTATCTTTTGACCATTGACGCTTTCCAAATTCCCTAGTTTCCCACTATACCTTGTTACATTACATGCAGTAGCTTCCAATTTACATTCATAGAGTCATAGAGATGTACAGCATGGAAGCAGACCCTTTCGTCCAAATCGGTCATGCTGACCAGATATTGCAAACCCAATCTAGTCCCACCTGATAGAATCTGTCCCATATCCCTCCAAACACTTCCAATTCATGCACCCATCCAGATGTCTTTTAAATGTTGAAATTTCACGAGACTCCACCCACTTCATCTGGTAGCTTATTCCATACACGCACCAACATCTGCGTGAAAACGTTGACCCTTAGGTTTCTTTTATATCTTTCCCCACTCATCCCAAACCTACATACTCTAGTTCTCGAATCCCGAGCCCCTGGGCGAAGGCTTTTTCTATTTATCCTATCGGTGACGCTCATGATTTTATAAACTGTTATAAGGTCAGCCGTCAGCCTCCGACGCTCCAGGAGCCATATTCAACCTCTCCCTCCAGCTCAAATCCTCCAAGCCTGGCAGAATCCTTGTTAATCTTTTTTCTGTATCCTTACAAGTTTTCAACATCCTTTCGATAGGAAGGATACCAGAATTTCGCACAATATTCCAGCAGTGGTCGGAAAAAAAAATCCTGTACAGTTGTAACATGACTTCCAAACTCCTGTACTCAATACTCTGACATATAAAGGAAAGCATACCAAACGCATTTTTCACTGTTCTATCTAGCTGCGAATCCACTTTCAGGGAGATATGAATCTGCACTCCAAAATATCTTTGTTCAGCAACACTCCAGAGGACCTTACCATTAAGTGCTAAGATTTGCTTTCCGAAAATGCAGCACCTTGCATTTATCTGATTTAAACTCCATCTACCACCTTTTAGCCCATTGGCCCATCTGGTCCAGATCCTGTTGTAATCTGAGGTAACCCTCTTCGCTGAACACTACACCTTCAATTTTGGTATCAAATGCAAACTTACTAACTGTACCTCTTATGCTTGCATCATCTTTCTTTCTGGTTTCACCTGTGTGTAGTGTTGTTCATGCTCTGCGTTGTTCAGCCACAGAGTATCAGCTCCGTCCACGCTTGATTTCCCCTTTGGTAGATTTGCAGCAATTTGTGGTCAAAGCCAAAAGCAAATTATTGCACTGACCGAACCACAGCGTTAGTTCCATCAAGAAGCGCTGTTTTCCTCTCTTTTCTTCAACAAAACCTGACGACTTTATATCGTAAGATGAACATATAACAAATAATCCTGGATGCGTGTATGTTGATTATTTGCATACGGTTTGAACTTCATCGCACCCTTCCGTTTTCATTTTGTTTCCTTAGACCCTTGCAGTGAGTTTCTAAATCTGTAAGAGACTGAAAAGTCCGAACACCAAACTTGATTATAATGACACAGAAATGCAAAGGGTCTTTGACTTTATTTCTTCTTTAGGATATCCTGCAGATTAATTTTTCTGTGGTTCGAACACTTTATTTTTCTTATATTATAGCATAACAGCAATAAATAGCATTGTGTATTCATATTACAAAGAGCACATTCATCCATCTGGAAAGATTGAAGGTAATTCAGAAGGTTTGTTGTAGGTTAGTGGTCAAATTAGTTCGAGATGTGACTTGAATGACTGACCAACAGTTGTTCAAGCAACGTTTCTCTTTATTTTGTACTTCCTTTCATAAACTTGTAATGGCAGAGACTTTTTTGAAAACTTAACAGTTCCCTAATCATGCTCTGGTTGCGTAAGTATTCCTGAAGGACTTCGTCTCAATGTAGAAGTTCATTGGTCATTTTTACTGTTATGGACGAGAGCAGACCAGACCCCAAATGTTCCAGCCCCCTTCCCCCCCCCCCCCCCCACTCCCATCCAACCCTCAAGCCATGGTATATTATGGAAATAGTACAAATCCGAACATGTATATTTTTCAAATGACAAGAGTAAGGCACTGTGTTCCAGACATAATTTGATTTCACTACCACGACATTTTCAGCAAAACATACCTTATTCTGACAGCACAACTGAAATAAAACTCAAAAAGGATTTTAGTGTGTTTGCCATCCTTAACAAGCTAATGTATTATTTATCCAGTTTAAGAGCAGCGAGGCTATTCTGCAGCTCGAAATAAACCTGGTTAGACCACAGTTAGTATGTTGTTATCTGTCCTGGAAGTTTTAAGAAGGGTGCAGAGGAGATTTACCGGGATGCTGCTGCATGGGTTGAAGGGAAGATACATTTCTTCACTTAAGGTGCTGTTAAATTTTAGGTACAATCAGAGAACAATCACAAAGGCCAATATCCCACGTATCGAATCTGTCTGCCAGGCCCACTGTCAAAGAAAGGCTGCCAGTATTCTCAAAGGTTCATTCCACCCTGACAATATTTTTCTACAAGCTTTACTATCGGAGAGAAGATACAGAAGCCTCAACACACACCAGCCGGTTTTGTAACAGTTTCTATTCCACTATTGTTAGAATACTAAATTGACTCAGAAACTCTTAACATTCGCCTGTACCTTTCTTTTTGTTTTTGCTGTTATTCACTTGGTATTTACTATCTTTGCAAATTAACTGTGTAATCTACCTGTATTGCTCGCAATACAAAGCTTTTCACTGTGCCTTGGTACATGTGACAATAAATTCATGTCATTTCAATTCAATTCAACGTAGGTGACATTGCTGTAGCTTTTTTGAAACAGCCTAATCGTTTCCATAATATGGACATTAAATAAAAATCTGCATGGAATTTATGCACACTTCTGTTGAAGTATGATTTGCATTTTAATCATTTTCGTAACAGAGAAACCACAGTTGTCCCAAAACTGCTTAATGGGAAATATTTCGTTCCGTTTCATATGATCTTAGGTTAAGAATAAGTAATTGTGACGACATCAGTTAGAACGTTCCTCTATTATTTAATTATGTGTGACGTTGAGATAATTTAATACGATTGTTCGATGGCAATCGTGGCCATGCTGCACCTTTACCAAGGTTATGTCATTCTTCCGTTTTCTTGAAGTGGGCTCATAAAGGAAGAGGTGCTGACATCTGGAGGAGGCTATTTTCAACTATGACAGGCGGCCTGTTTCCCCAGCTCAGGCTTTTCAAGGGGGTTGAGTTTGAGCAGGTAGTCAGAAAAACGGCTGGTAGCAGAGAAGATACTACAAGAAAAATAGATTCCATGCATCAAAAGATGTTTCAGGCCGTATTTTTCTCTCTGAAAACTCGTCTGCCTGGAAGATCACTGTTTTCATTTACCATTTGCCAAGAGGTGTGTTTATGGGATGTTGTGAGAATTGCAACAGCTTCGTTAAGTCATGATATTATACAAGTTGAGTTTTCATATAGTTAATTATTCGGAATTCTGTTTCCTTTTGGAAGGTTCAACTGTAGTGTTTAAATATATTCTGTTTTTTTTACAGCGATTGAATTGACTAGCTGTGTCACTTCTGCAATATCCGCTGTACAGGTATCAAAAAAAATGCTAAGTTACGGTTTATGCTACCTTCTTGGGGGCATGACCTGCTCTACAACATAATGCATTTGCTGGAAAATGAAATTCATTTGAATGGGAACCTTCAGGCCGTCATTTCCCTTCAGTCTTCGTGTACTGCAATTGCGATCGTAATAGGGAATATGAGCACGTCAGTCATCAATGTCCACCTACCTAAGCAAGATTATTCCATGAGCTCCAACTTGGTATTCCTCTGTTTAGAAATGTAGGGTATCTGATAGCTCCCAATATATGCTGAAATAAAAAAAAGCTCTCGCAATCGTATGGAATTACATTTCTGCCAAGAGATGTCATTTCATCCAGGTGGTGTAAGTCAAAACTAAGCATCTGACTATAATAAACCGATTTTCAATCCCTGGCCCATAACCCATTGTACGTTTGCATCACAAATGTACATTGAAGTACACCACAATTTTTGGGGACTTTTGGTGGTTCCACCACCCTAACTGGTAAAATGTTCCAGATTTCTATCACTTTTTGGGTGAATACATTTTCCTCGTATCAGCTGTTAACCTCCTGTTCCTTACTCTCCGTTGTTGGACTCCCTGTCATTCATCCCTCATTTAACAGGTAATATTTATCCTCTAAACACTACCTGCACGTCCCATCACTTTATATGCCTTCATCATGGCTCGGGTCAAATTTCTCTGCGTCAAGGAAAGCAACCTCACCGGTCCAAACTCTCTTAATAATTAAAACTGTCCAGTAAAGCCAACATCTCCCCTCACCCTTTCCAGTGCTATCAATTCTCTCCTGTAACGAGAATTCCAGAATAGCTTTGCCCTAACGTATGTTTCATAAAGTTATATCATTGCCTCTCAGCACTTAAAATCTATGCCTTCGTTGACAGACTCATTACTTTAGAGACCTACATCACAGTAACAAGCCCTTTGTCCAAACTGGTACATACAGACCAAAGTGTCTAGCCAGGCTAACTCCATGTCTGTGCACTTTTCTGATATCCTTCAACTTCTTTCATATCCATGTCTTTATCCAAATGCCTTTTTAATGATTTGATGGCTGTGTCTCAACCCCTTCCACTGGCAGCTCTTTCTATATGTCTGCTACCCTCTGTGAAAAGTAGTTGGCCCTCAGGTTCTCTTTCATGCTTTCTTCTTTAATCTTAATCTGATGGTCTCGGTGCATCGATTCCACAAAGGTGGGTAAAAAGAGTGAGAGCGTTTACCCTATCCATGCCTCTCATGACCTTATGCGCCTCTGTAGGCTTCCCCATCAGTGCCCTCAGCTCGAAGAAAATGTCCTTGCTTCTCTGAACTCTCCCTATAACTCAGACTATTGTGTACAGTCAGAATCCTTGTAGATTTCTTCTGCTCTATTTCAATTTTAATAAAATCCTTCTAATGGCAAGGTTAACGAAACTGAACAGAATACTATAAGTGCCGTCTCACCAGTGTACTTAATGAAGGAAAAGTAACCTCCCATTTCTGTACCAAAGTGCCACTGATGAATGTCTTGGTATGCTTTTCTCTTTAATATACTTAAGACACGTATTTGGATTCTCCACAATCTCAATCAGTGCTGTCTAATGCCGCATTATTGCTCTCCTGTTTTCCTGCTTAAGTAAACGTCTGTATACCTTATAGGCGTCCAGGGAATATTTAGATCACAAATGACTGTTGTTCATCGCATATTCATCACTGCTCATCATCTATTTCGTGCGTTCTTTTCCCAGTCCATTTGTGTCAACCTGGCAGTTTTCCAGATTGAATTTCAAACGATTGCTTTCTTTCTAAAAAGACTCTAAACTCAAGAATGGATGCATTGCTACAATTGGTGGGACCAATCCGGGTGTACTGTGTGAAGTTTTGGTTTCCATATCGTCGGAACTACGTTCCTGTTCTGCGGGTTCTGGGGCAAAGGCTGATTTGACTCGGAACATTATCTCTGCTTTCTGTGCACGACATTGCCAGAACTGTTGTATTCCTGCAGTGATTTCTGTTATCAGTTTAAATCTTCTTTGATGTATTTAGGTGAGGAAAATGTTCACTGTAGATTTGGAGAATCGGGAATGTGGAATATCTAAATTTCAAAGATGATGAGGCAAGGTAAAGAGAGCGAAGGAAGCTTCTGATAGCAGAGTAGTGTAGAAGTAGGTAAACCAGTTTAACATTAGTTTGTGAGTAAGAGAAGGTGAAGATTATGGTGCTGGAAAAACGTAGCAGGCCAGACCGCATCCGAAGAGCAGGTGAGACGATGAGTCGAGCATAATGCCTTCATCAGGAATTGAAATGATTTCCGACTGCTTCTCGGATTCTGCCGGGAACATATCTTCTGGTAGTCCCATTCCTGACCACAAAATCTCCTGTCAATCCATCTCACTGTGGAGTCCCCCACCAGCGCTTTTCTGTTCTCCCCCTCTTCCCTTCTGAGCCACAGTGCCAGGCTTGGTGCCTGCGACCTGGTAACTATGACTTTTCCTGGTAGGCCATCCCCACCGGCAGTGTACAAAATGCTATTCTTATTGTTGAGGGGAACTACCACAGGGGATCCCTGCTCTGACCGTCAGTTCCCTTTCCTCCTCCTGACTGTAACTCAGCTGTCGCTACCCTGTGTCTGAGGAGTGATTGCCTCCCTGCACATTCTCTCAATTTCTCGCTCAGCCTCCTGAATGATCCTTAGTTTATCCAGCTCCAGCTCCACTTCACTAACTCGGGTTTCGAGGAGCTGGAGTTGGGTGCACTTTATGCAAATGTAATCGGCAGAGACATGCGAAGTGTCTCTCACCTGCCATGTTCTGCAGGAGGAGTGTACAACTGCCCTAACATCCATATGCCACTACTCTGAAAGTCCACACAGGACAACAGAAAGGAAGAGAAGAAAAATAATTAACAAACCTGTAAACTAACCGAGTCTACAGTAAGATTAGAGGTGGTGGGTGGGAGGGAGGACCGACAGTGTATGGTCTGGGTTTAGATCTCACCCACTTAAAAAGAACTTTCTGGCAGTCCTCTCTTCTCTCCACTCTCTCGCCTCACTGCTCTGTTCAAAACATGTTTTTTACTCACCTCTCCAGAAGTCCTCCGCTGCTCTATCTCACCTCTCGGCTAATGGAGGCCTCGACGCCTGAGGCAAATATTTTAAACAGTTACACTCACCTTCCCAGCAGTGCTCCGCTCCTCCTTCGCACATCTCGGCAAATTGAGGCACCGACGCGTGAGGTAAGTTTTTTTAAACAGTTATACTCACCTTCCCAGCAATCCTCCGGTCCTCCCTCTTGGCAGAATGTCTTTCCTTAGACGGGAGACCAAACTGCACATAATATTCAAGTTGTGGCCTCACCATGGCCAAGTTTAACTCACACAAAAATGTGGGAAGATTGCCGTGCGATGAAAAGTGCAGACGGTCAGTTCACAAAGTATCAATTGAATTCAGCAACACAGTGGAGCAGAGTGAGGAGAGTGTTTGGCAATGGGCAAAGAAGCGAAAAGGGGTTGGAAGAGTGATTTGAATTATTCCTCATATTAAATTATGTTCCGTGAATTGTCCATGCTAAATTGCACGTAGTGTTTGGTGCATTAGTCAGAGGTGAATGTAGGGATATGGGTCTGGGTGGGTTTCTTTTCGGAGGGTCAATGTGGACTTGACTTGTTGGGCTGAGGGGCCTGTTTCCACACTGTAATGAATCTAATCTATGAGTTGCCTGAAGTCAGCATTTCAATGAAGCAGTCTGGGAAGAAGGGCAAGCAATAAGCATTACAATTGAAGTCACTTGGGCTACGGTCAGTAGCCTGGAGTGTAAACGCAGTGAAAATGCTTGGAATGTGTGCCTTGTCATTTTCAAATTAGGGATTTTGGTATACTCAAATAGAAATGGAAATGACTGTGTGGAGTTGTCTGCAATTAGCATTACGATAAAAAGGTCCACAAGGAGAGGCTTGAATCAACATCATAGTGTTGCAATGTGGCAAGAGAAATCTGCAATGGTGAATGCAGTGAAACTGTCTGCGAAGAGATGGCTGCAGTGAGTATTACACCGAAACGACCTGCAAAACAAAGCAACCACACATATTGCGATGCCAAATGTTGATTATGCTTACACTTCAGTAACAATGATTATAGGAGTGATCAGAAAAGTGTAGATCTCTTGGCGGTCCCAGCGATTGCCACCATTTTGGCAATTGGAATTTTTTTTAGATTAGATTAGAATTCTGACACTGTGGAACACGACCTTTGGTGCAACAAGTATTGTCCGACACTCCGGAAAGTAACCACCCAAACCCATTCCCTTAACTAATGCACCAAACACTACGGGTAATTTACCATGGCCAATCCACTCTAACTTGCAAATATTTGGACGGTGGGAGGAAACTGGATCACCCAAAAGAAACCCACATATAAACGGGGAGAATGTACAAACTCTACACAGACAGTCATCCGAGGTGGGAATCAAGCCTGGGTCCATGGCGCTGTGAGGTAACCAAGTTAACCATAAAGCCATCATGCCACCCCTATTGTTGAATAAATTATTTGGTCAGAAGTAAGTCGTGCCATCGCAACTGGTGGAAGCTGCATTGTCGGACTGAAGGACTTGCATATGTCTTCGAAACTGGAATGGATGAACACAGGTATAGGTGTGTTTGAACAGCGTAGCATTTGTCACAGATGGCAGAACGGCTGGAGTGAATTCAGAGTTTCACAGAGAAAGGAACGATTATTTTGTGCCAGGATAGGTACAACGATAGAGTCGACAATAATGGCTCGAGGACGTTACAAAGGTTGTCAGTTGTTTGGCAGAGTGCGAAGGGTACATAGATCGCGACAGCCTGAATTTATAAACGGTATTGGGAAGATTATATCTGCAGATAAACTTGTGATCTTCGTCAGTGCTCCTTTCCTGAACAAGATTACATAAACAAGGAATACTATTGTGGCTGGAAGCGATTGCAGGAAGACAGAGAACTTGTGTAGATGGACGAGTTCACAGTGGAAGAGGCGCTTAAGGAAGCAGGGGAGGTTGCGTTGTGTGTTGTTATGGATGGCGGATATTTTACAGATTGGAAACATTCTCAGTTCTATGGGACGTCACTTGCAATGTGAGGGCTTCATGAACTTGTAGTGTTTGTAGAGATACAGACGAGAACAGCAGCTAGAGATGTGTCGAGATTTTAATAAGTGTCAACACCGTGTAAATTTAGGAACAGGCGCAGTTTAGGAGGCCTTTAAAACGATGGATTCTTGCAGTGCTGTATAGCGTTATAGCGGATGGAAGAGCTGAAAACTTGTATGAATTTCCAGTGATGCGAATTTGACCATGTGTACAGAATCTGTGTATTTGCCAGACTAAAGCATGTTACACAGAGAAGGATAAGCAAACTGAGTAACTGAGTGGAGGAGGGGATTGTCACATTTGGAGTTATAGAAGTTTGTTTGGTGGAAGCATGTTAAGGAAGAATTGGTGAACAAGAGTAAGCCTGTGCATTTCAACGTAACAGTCAAAATGGCGTCCGAGAATGGCCAGCGAGCAGACGGGATGGTTTGATAATTGGGAAGTGGTGTGATTTCGGGATCAGACAGGTGTGGCATTTGCTAATGCCCAGTTTATACAGTGTGGTATGTCTGAGGCCAAACCGTGCAATATTCGTGGCTGGGGGAGTAGTGGAATGGATGAAGGTCTCACTAATGTGACTGACATGGGGATGTACGCATGAAAGTCATGAAGATGAAAACGACAAGTGTGAATGATCACTATCAATTCTATTTCTGCTCAAATACGAACGGTCTGAACGTGATATGTTCTGCACCCATTAACAGGGATCAACGTGAGGTGGAGGGAAGTGCCAAGTTTAGATATCAGTGACTCTTAGCGTTTATCGTGAAACTATAATTATATCATCGACGCTTCTATTTGACATATACCTAGCTCAACCCCAGCTCAGCAGTTGGTTTTGTATAGATTGCCGCATAAACCATGATGAAGGGCTCATGCCCGAAATGTTCATTGTCTTGTTCTACAGATGCTGCTTGACCTGCTGGCGAAAATATCGTTCTTTCCCTTGGCAGACATAAGATCTGACAACAAGTGCAAATGCATGAGAAGCTATCGATTTTGCCCTGTCCTTCACGAAGCACCTCGACTTTTTATCTACTGGCTTTATCAGTGTGCAACTGAAATCCAGATCTTGCACTTTGCTGAATTTTCTCTGGCATGTCTGAACCCCCGCTTATTTCCATAACTCATATTTTAAGTTCAGCACTAGAATTGTTCAATTTCCACAGTTTAACAACAACTGAATTGGGGATGGTGCAAGAAAGCAGTGTTGTGACAGGTGATCCACCAAGATCTCTTTGAATGTTGCATCTCCTTCAAAGGGCTGAATTAACTCCGGCTATTTCTATTTCTTATATATATATATTTTCCATCTGGATCTCCGTGTGACCATTATTGCTCCTGTTATGCTGCTCCTTAACGTGTATATTTCCTCCTTTTCATTTGTCTCAGGTTATCCGACAGCCTTCTCTTTTTTTGAACCTGTAGTGTTCGATATTGGATAAGTCTTACCAATATTATATTGGTTCTTCAGTTGCCTGTCTCCTCTTGTCAATTGATAACAGCTCTTTGACGTTTATTTACTCCAGAAGGCTAATCTTCTTTTGTGATCGACCACTCAAAGTGTACCTCTCAGTTGCTTTAATTTTTACCTGGTTGAATTCCTTATGCAAAAATAGCTTCCAGTGGGTTCCTGAGCTTCGCTCTGAACTTGGATAGAGATGCCACATAGACAATGGTGTTCGTGCAGCAATTCAAATTCCGCAGCATGTAGGCAACTTGTTTAAATATGTATTCACCATCGCTATCTAAAGGATCGTCAACATCGAAATGATATAAAATATACCAAATCCACAGAAAAATGAAGTTGCCAGATATGACGAAGAGTAAAATTATACTCTGTCTTCTACTGTCCATCTCTGGGTCGCTGGAATCTTCTCCCTTACCATGACCTTTCAGACCTTTCCGGACTCGACTGGCTACTAATATGTGTTTGACTGTCAGAGTGTTGAGGAACAGAATCAAACCAAAAGGGAATATTGGTGTTAGAATATTTTCAAAGTTGTTAAATCCTCGCCACACAGGGTCATAATAATATGCATCTGAATTCATACAGTACCATGGTACATTACTAATTATTTCATAAGGTTCAAATCTGAAGTAGATAGGGATTTTGTTTGACAAAAAACAGACTGCTGGTTGTTGCGAGAACCACGGTTGCAATTCTTTGAGTGCAGTATTTGGTTTTCAGTTTCTCACAACAAATGGTGACATATCGATCAAAGGTGAAAGCAATTGTGAACCAGACAGAACAGTCTATGAGTAGACGGCACAGAGCATAATGAACACTACATACAGGGGTGATGCCCAGGAAAGATGGTGGAAAAAAATCATGATTGATTCGACTGAGTATGATCTCAATGATAACGACCAATAGCGAGCAGGTGGCGCCTGCTGCAGGAAGACAGTCCACACGTATCCTGAAGTAGGATCCCAACCGTCACTAAATTGACTGGAAGAGAGGGAGAAGGGGAAAAATGATCAATGCAGGCCAATATGCTTCATTACTGAGGCTAAATGGTATGGGTTCGATTTCATCAACACAAGCGTGTTAAAGTAATTAGTTATCTAATCAATAATGTGAATCAACAGTACACTGAATCTCACACCCCCAGTTTTAATATATGTGTAACATAAGCATGAAGCACATTGTATACAAGAGGACAGCGGCCCAGTAAGATTTTGACTGAGGAGGAAATGCACAGGCAGATCAGAAACTATCTGATTCATTCAGGGCAATTTCAGTTCAAGCAACACCAAAGCCTGAAATTGCAACATTCTTGTTAAAACGGGATGACTGCTTTAAGCCCCAGCCCCTTCCACACAAGTAGCAATCCTACTCTCAGCAATAGCAAACAGAGCAATTACATACCAGAAACAACACAAAAGCAGATGCCATTTTCTCTGAGGCCGTCGATCTTTTGATGTTTTGTGTAATAAGCATTACAAAACACTGGGAAGAGAGGATGAGCATCCTGCATGAGGTTGCCCGAAATGAAAAGATGTGTTCAAATGTTCGTAAGTTTCCAGGAAGACGTGGAAGACAGAGAGCTGTGTGGAGCTTTCAGATTGTTGCAGACAGTTGGCTCAAATGCCAAGCTTCCGTACTGTGTATACTGTGCCTGAAAGAGCTTCATCTCATGTCTCAAACACATCCAAAATTCTTTTCCTGTATTTCGTCGAAACAACTGAAAGATCTCGCTGTCGACACGAGCGTGCCCCAGCTAACTGTGCAGTCTGGCCGAAAGCAGCATTTCTGCTGGTAAGACCTCTTCTGCCTCTTCATCTGGCTCCGTGTAAATGTACCTGCTTCTTTCATTATTTTGTCTACAGACAGCCAATGATTCCATCAAAATGTGTCCGGTTGTTTTTTTTTTGTTTCACTCCATGAGTTTTTTTTTGTAATGCTTTTTTTAAGCTTATTTATTAAAATTGGTTTCTGCCTCTTTACGAATGAGGTATAAAATCCCAATTTTTTTCTATTCACTCTCTGTGCAATTGATTACAGTACTTAACATGATATTCATCGGCGAATTTGATGCTCATGGAATGGTCCAGCACTGAGCGCAATAACATGGTGGGGAGAGATTGAACTACTGGAAGCAAAGTGAAACTACGGGATCATATCCGGGATATTCGACCCAATGTGCTGTTGCAGATAACATTTTTGCTTTCTGTACAATTGCAGAACTTTGTCAGGCACAGATTTGAATTGTCTCGGAGATTGTCTTTACTCACCAGGTAACCCAAAGACGGCTATGACCACGTAAAATATTTTCCTCACAGTTCGAATCAGATCGCGCATTTTCAGTGCGCAGTCATGTGTCTCTTGCTTCTGTAGGCAATCCCCCTCAGTTTGCTTCTGTGATGGCCGATTAGCGGGACCTTAATTGTATACTCATCGGCATCTCCATGGGGACATTCATGTTGCACAATATTCTAAAGTGTTTTTTTTTCTTCTCCTTGAATGTTTAGAGCAAACAAATGCCGAGAGCTGAAGTAATCCTCTGACGCTGAAATATGTTTCGTGTGGGGAATGAAGTGGAAAAAGTCAGACTCCCTTATGAATGCACTGCACTGATTATATGAAGTAACTAAGCAGAGTTGGAATCTGTGAAAACGTCCCCTGCAAATGGTCTGACAAAATTCCCAGTTGTGGCTCAAGACCACGCAATGATGGATTTCATCCAATTTTAGTCAATTACTGAGTTTCAGAGGGTCAACATAGGCCTGTTTGGTTGAGTACTTCTGTGTCGCACTATCATTAGCTGGAAACAGCTAGATGAGTGTTTCACACTATCAAACTGAGCCAAACAGAGTTTGGACATTTGCACAGTCTTCTTCATGTTTGTGGCAGACCTGATGAGTAAATTGCACAACTCCTCATCTCTCTCACACTAAGTCACTCAATTCTCTTTGTGGTTCTTCCTCATTTCTGTCCTATTGAAGTTCCATTCCCCACGCTCTCAGTACCTATACTTCAGATATACACCAGGGTCTATAAGAATGGTAGTACTCCATTGCGTGGCTGTTCACGTGTTGCCAATATCTTCAAGCCTTTGTATTCCAACGAATGACTCAACTATACAAATAAGTGAATCGCCTGTGCCTCAGGACAAAACAAAACTTGGAAGTAAATGTCTCAATCATTTTTCGAGAGAGTTGTCCCCTCTTGGACAATCGCGATGATTTGTAATCTCTCTGAATCACTGCCAGGTTCTGATTTACTCGAGTGCTTTGACGTACCTGCTCATTGAAAGCACGTATTTGAGCTTTTCAAACATAACACGTTGTCCATATAAGTTCTGCGTCTATTTGTTTTTATTTTCCAAGCCTGTCATGATGCTTATCTGGTTATCTATGAATTCCCTATGTCCAGAAACATCGTCGTGGAAGCTGACGTGGTTTACTCAGACAAGTGCGCGAGCTCCACAAGCAGCTCAGATGTTCCAAATATTGTGTACATTCTGACTCCTCAATACTATTCCACATTGACAAGTCACAACTTTTTCAGAATATTCCCGACTTTCCCAATGACTGCAGTTTCAACTGTGCACAAGAAACTCATCATCATCAAAGCTTATTTCAGCAATGAATACTATATTCACGATGCATTGTAGATATTTTTTAAAAATGGTTTTGGCATTACCATGCAAAATCATGACAAGAAAAAGACAAGAGAACATTTGCTTGAGAACATCAGCACTACAAGTTCCCCTCCTGTTCACTCATCATTCTTACACAGAATTAAATCACTGCTCCTTCAGTGTCGCTTGGTCAAAATCCTGGATTTTGCTCACTGTCAGGACCGCGGGGTTCCCTGCACCACACGGACCGAATCAGTTCCCATCACCTTCTCAGGACAACTTGTAGCTGACAATAATTATTGTCACACCAGCAACTCACACATCAGATGAGTGTATATTAGAGGGCATTCATGTTGTTGGTTATACACAAATAGCTGGATCAAACTGCAGGCAAACGTCATCCAGCATGACGACCCTTCAAACATCAGCAATAGTGTGATTGAGTTGGGGATGTGGTTCTGTTCGCCGAGCTGGGAATTAACTTGCAAACGTTTCGTCCCCTGTCTAGGTGACATCCTCAGTGCTTGGGAACCTCCTGTGAAGCGCTTCTGTGCTGTTTCCTCCGGCATTTATAGTGGCCTGTCTCTGCCGCTTCCGGTTGTCAGTTCGAGCTGTCCACTGTAGTGGCCGGTATATTGGGTCCAGGTCGATGTGTTTGTTGATAGAGTCTGTGGATGAGTGCCATGCCTCTAGGAATTCCCTGGCTGTTCTCTGTTTGGCTTGTCCTATAATGGCAGTGTTGTCCCAGTCGAATTCATGTTGCTTGTCGTCTGTGTGTGTGGCTACTAAGGATAGCTGGTCGTGTCGTTTCGTGGCTAGTTGGTGTTCGTGTATATGGATCGTTAACTGTCTTCCTGTTTGTCCGTTGTAGTGTTTTCTGCAGTCCTTGCATGGGATTTTGTACACTACATTAGTTTTGCTCATGTTGGGTATCGTCGGGTCCTTTGTTCTGGTGAGTTGTTGTCTGAGCGTGGCTGTTGGTTTGTGTGCTGTTATGAGTCCTAGTGGTCGCAGTAGTCTGGCTGTCAGTTCGGAAATGCTCTTGATGTATGGTAGTGTGGCTAGTCCTTTGGGTTGTGGCATGTCCTCGTTCCGTTGTCTCTCCCTTAGGCATCTGTTGATGAAATTGCGAGGGTATCCGTTTTTGGCGAATACATTGTATAGGTGTTCCTCTTCCGCTTTTTGTAGTTCTGGTGTGCTGCAGTGTGTTATGGCTCTTTTGAATAGTGTCCTGATGCAACTTCGTTTGTGTGTGTTGGGGTGGTTGCTTTCATAGTTTAGGACTTGGTCTGTGTGTGTGGCTTTCCTGTAAAACTTTGTGGTGAATTCTCCATTCGATGTTCTCTGTACCATCACGTCTAGGAATGGAAGTTGGTTGACCTTTTCTTCCTCTCTAGAGAATCGGATTCCTGTGAGTGTGGCGTTGATGATCTGGTGTGTGTTCTCCATTTCTGTGTTTTTAATTATTACAAAGGTGTCATCCACGTATCTGACCCAGAGTTTGGGTTGAAGTTGTGGTAAGACTGTTTGTTCTAAACTTTGCATTACTTGCTTCTGCTATGAGTCCAGAGATCGGTGAGCCCATGGGTGTTCCGTTGATTTGTTCGTATATTTGGTTATTGAATGTGAAGTGTATTGGCGCTTCACAATATTGGCACAAGTCCAATAGTTTAAGTATGCCGTCTTTGTTGATAGGTTCAACGTCCTGTTGTCTGTTATGTCTGTCCAGCAAGTTGGCTATTGTTTCTTTGGCTAGTGTTTTGTCGATGGAGACCTGAGTGCACAAACCAGACATCCCACTCAGACCCATAGTATCACTACCAGGGACACCATCACACAAACTGGCCAAAGAACTACAGCAGAAACTGAAACACCTGATCAGCGGATCCAGACAATCTGTACAATCGACACAGGAATTCTTGGACATCATCAGAAATATACACATAGACAAGGAAGAAGCTATGGTCTAAAGGAAAGTGTCCGTGCTGTTGGGTGCAGACAGGAAAGTGTCCGTGCTGTTGGGTGATTCACTGCGTGGATAACATTGATAACCCTTTATGTTTTCGGAGATATGCATAGTGGTGGCCTTAAAGAAATTAGTCTTGGTATCAATCTTCACTTTGCCCATAATTCATTATGGACACGGCTGAGCTGTCTGCAATCTCAAAACTGAATTCTAATCCACCCTGACAACCATTTTTTCTTATTTTTGTTTTGCAGGATTCTTTCTATCCCTTCTTTAAAGGGTATTTGAAGTCTTCGTTGTCAGCACAATTACAAGAGGAGTGTTCCAATGGCCCTTGTTTTGACTAGAACATGCATAAGCAGCAATAGTCAATTCGGATGATCGCATCTATTCTGCCATTCACTTCAATGATTGATGGTCTGCTAATCACAGCTCCCCGTAATTCTCTTTTCTCCATAATACTTGTTTATGTCCTCGAATAACAGTCTGTGGTTCATTCTCGAATATCTCTGAGAGCCCAATTTTGAAAACTTTCTGCAGCGAAGGATTCCACAGATTCAGTGTCCACTGAGTGAAGCAATTGCTCATTGCTCTGTCCTAAATGTGCGACCCCTTACTCTGAGATCACTCTGTCTGGTCCTAGATTCATTCACGAGGAGGAAGAACATTTCTGTCCATAATTACTTCCTTCCTACCTACTTGGTTCATACGCACGTTTACGTCCCATTCTGCTGAATCCCAAAGATTCCAGCTCCTCACCCTCTTCTCCAACGATAGTATTTCCATAAACACTTGCAACCTTATGAACCTTCTACGGACTGGTATTGCAGGTATTCAAGAAATTCGAAATGACTTTGCATGATTATTTGACTTGGAAGAGTGTCCAAGAATGTTGGTAACAGGCAGGGATTTTCGGCTCAGATTGGTTTCACAGGTTGGCCTAGCATCAAGGTCTGAAGGGCCTGGACTGTGCTGTCACATTCTCGGTTACATGATGGATGTTCTCAACAATGATGCTCATTTGAGCAGTCAGTGCAGAACTGTTGGGACGGCAGCACTTCTGTGATTCTGTATGTTCTGATTTGTAACTCATTTTGTAATATAAACACATCAAAGATCCCACTAGTGGTTTACGTAATTCTAAACCACATTTTAAAACTGAACAATCACAGACCCTGTGAATAATTAATTACAAACACCGATTTTCTGTCTCACACAAAAGACTTAATTTATTCAACACGCAATGCCCTTAGCTGACGAACAATTCAACAAGGTCAGTTGATTCGTATCTATGCTTCAAAACTGAAACTTTTATTTTCATCTCCCAAGCACCGAAATGACACACAGTCAAGTAAAGACACTTATTTGACAAAACAAAGAAAGCAACGAAACTTGCCAGGATATTTGATCGTGTCATACAGCACGGAAAGTTAGCAGTCAGTCCAACCACTTCACGTTCTCCATTTTAAAAAAACAAACGTAGACACACTTGATTACATGCGGCACACTTCAGTTCAAATCTGCTTACATCTACTTACAGAAACGTCTTCTCAATGTTGTCAAATAACCTGTATCTATTTTCCCCCATAATAACTACTTTCTGTGTAAGACTATTGCCCGTTTGTACTTGACATATTTTTCTCTTTTCACCTTAAATGTATACTGCCTAGTTTTGAACACCTCCACCTAGGGGAAACTGTACTTGTTTCCCGACCACCGATATTCCAAGGAAACAAGTGCCAGCAAATCCAGCCTGGATATTTTTAATCAAATTATTCATTGAAGTGCTGCTGGGAAAGGTGGATTCTGTACAGGAAGGATGGGTTGCACTTAAATTGGAGAGGCTCCAATGTCCTGGGCGAGTTAATTGATAGACCACTTCGGGATGGTTTAAACGTGTTTTGGCAGGTGGATGCCAACTACAGATCAGAGGAGAGGCTTTTTGTTGAACTTTCCGAAATTTAGATCTGTTGAAAAACAAACAGTCAGGCAGGGAATTGGGAAAACAAGAGGGGAATAGCATTGTCATTTAGAGAGCGCATCGCAGCTGGAGGAAAGGCGATTTTTGAGGCACATTTCTCAGCTGAGTCATTTGGGGTGCAAGTCAGTAACAGTAAATGAGTTGTCAAATTGTTGGGTGTTTGCTATAGCACCCCACCCTCCCCCAATAACAGCAGAGAAATGAAAGAACAGCATGGAAATCAGATTTTTGGAAAGGGGCAGAAGCAACAGAGTTGTTTTTGGTGACTTCTCCTTCCCCAGTATTGACTGGAACCTCCTTAGTGCCGATTATCTTAGTGGAACCGATTTTGTCAGATGTGACTGAGAATGACTCCTTGCACAACATGTAGTTTGGCCGACCGGGTGTGCGGGAGTGGTGTGGGGGGGGGGGGGAGTGGTGGGGATGTGGGAGGATGTCATAATGGCTTTATTGCAAAGCAATGAGCCAGGCCAGGAGTCAGATCGTTGGTGGGAGAACATACCAGTGACAGTGACCTCAACTGCCTTATCTTCACCATAGCCATTGAGAGGGATTGCAAAGGAATGTATTTAATTGGGGAGGGGCAATTATACTGCTATTAGACAGGAGAATTGGAAACAATTGTTCCACGGGAAACGCACAACAGATATGTGCATGCTGTTCAACGAACACTTGATGCGAGCATTGACATAAGTATCCTACTGAGATGGGCAAGAAATGTTAACGCCAGGAGCTGTGGATGGTGAGAGAAGAGGAATTTCTCGTCAGTAGAAAGAAAGAAGCTCACTTAAAGTTGAGGAAGCAAGGATCTGGCACAGCTTTAGTGGATTACAGGGCACCTAGGAGAGAACTAAAGAATAGACTGAGTTGAGCTAGGAGGGGAAACGCAAAAGCTTTATCGGGAAGACATTTGGAAAACTCAAAGGCGTTCTACAATAACGTGAGGAATAAGTAATCTACATTAAGAGAGGAGGGCCAATATTAGATATTGGAGAGAACTTGTGTCTGGATTCTGACGAGGTAGAAGCGGCCCTAAATTGTTTTTTTTTTTGCTTCTGGATTCACGACAGAGAGACGGATCTTGTTGATCATGAGAAAACAATGGAATAGGTTAATAGGTTTGGACAGTTTGATATTAGGAAACCGGAAGTGCAGAAATTTCTGGGAAGTATTCAGGTGGATGAGTTCCCAGGCCCTGACGAGATGTTTCCGAGGTAATTCCGTGAAAAGAGTAATGTGGAGCTGAAGAGCCTGTTTCCACAGTGTAAGTAATCTAATCAAGAGTAATTGCTGCGCTTCTGGCGATGATCTTTGCATCTTCACCCTCCAAGCGGAAGTACTGAATCATTTGAGAGAGGCGAATTTTGTTTCTCTGTTCAAGAAAGGCAATAGCGAAATTCCTGGAAATTGCAGACCAGCTAATCTTACGACTGTGATGGAAAGGATTATAAGTCATAGAGTCACAAAGTTATACAGCATGGAAACATAACCTTCGGTCAAACACGGTTCTGCCATTCTAAATTTATCTCCTCCCACTCCAGATTCTTCCTATTAATATACCTACACAAATGTCTTTGAAATGTTATAATTTTAGGACCCGCCAACACTTCCTCTGGCAGCTCATCTCATACATGAGACTAATATGTCCCCATCTGTTCCCAATATGTTCCTCGTTCCCATAGAAATTCTTTACATATAAATGAAAATGGCAACCGACTCAACACCAATGCATGTGTTCACCACAGGACCTCAGTTTGGAAAACAACCCTTTCCTCTTTTAAAACCAAATATGTAAACACAAAATACCAAGAAGCCCCTCACTAGTTGCATCACACTCTCCCAGGACAGATATGGCACTGACAGAAACACTTGCTCTTGCATGATATGGATGGCACAGTATTGGACTTGGGTAGACAAAGTTCAAAATCACACAATGCCAAGCCATAGTCCGAATAAACAGGATTACTGTCGATTTGGACAAGCATAGTTTGATAAACCATAGTCAGCATGGCTTCGTAAGGGACAGGTCATGCCTCTTAAGCCATTATTGAGTTTTTTGAGGATGTAACGAGTCAGGTTGCCGATGGTCGAGCAGAGGATGTGGTGTATATGGATTCGAGTAAGGCATTTTATAACGTTCCCCACGATAGGCTCATTCAGAAATTTAGGAAGTATGGGATACTTGGAAATTTGGCTGCCTGGGCACAGAATTGGCTGGCCAAAAAGAGTCAGTGAGTGGCAGTGGATGGATTATTGGCCTCCCGCAGTGACGTGTTCTTGGGCCTTTCATCTTTGCAAGTTTTTATAAATGATTTAGATGAATAAGTGGAAGAGTAGGGTGGAAAGTATGCCAATGAAACAAATGTCGGAAGTGTCGTAAATTCTATCTTGGGCTGTTTTTAAGGCTGTAATAAGACATGACAAGGATACAGAGCCAAGCGGAGAAGTGGCATCTTGTGTTCAACCTCAATAAATGCGAAATGATTCATTTTGGAAAGTAGAATTTTGATGGTGAATATACGTTTAAAGACAGGATTTTTTGCAATATCGATGAACAGCGAGACTTTGAGATGCATGCACGTAGATCTTTAAAGTTGCTACCCACACTTATAGGATTGTTAATAAGGTGTATGGTGTTTCTCCTTTAAAGAAAAGAAGATTGAGTTCCTGCAGCTCTATAAAACCCTGGTTTGGCAACATGTGGAATATCTTGTCCATTGCTGGACGGATATACATGCGTTAGAGAAGGTGTATGCTGCCTGGATTGTAGAGCTTGTACTTATGAAGAGAGGCTGAGTGAGCCTAGGCTTTTCACATTGGAGAGATGAAGGAAGAGACGTGACTTGATAGAGGCATGAAAACTAATGAGAGGCTGAGATAGAGTAAATAGCCAGAGACTTTCCTCAGGGCTGAAATGTCTGTCACGCGGGATCATAATTTTAAGATGATTGGAGCAAGGTATAAGGGAGATGTCAAAGGTACGTTCTTTATTCAGGGAATGGTGGGTGCTCAGCATGTACTGCCACCAGTGGTAGTAGAGTCAGAGACGTAGGGACATTTAAGCAACAGGTGGATAAGCACAAATATGGCAGAAAATTGAGGGATGTGTAGATTAGGTTGAAATCATACAAGTTGTGGACACAACTTTGCATGTCTTGGAAAAGAAGTGAAATAGAGTTATTAGGGAACATGGAGATCAAAGTGTATGGGAGAGAAAGTGTGAACGTGGGACTGTGTTGAACGACCAGCTGGGCTCATTTCAATGGCAGAACAGGCTCAAAGGGCTGTATAGCCTAGTCCCGTTACTATTTGCAAATCATTTATCTGCAAGCGGGTATCTCAATTGTTAGTAGAAAGTGAGTTCTGCACTCAGAGTTGAGAGTGTGTTGCTGGTGAGGCACAGCAGTTCAAGCAGCGTCCAAGGAGAAGGTAAATCGACATTCTGGACTTAAGCCCTTTATCTGCCTTCTCCTTCTCCTCGGTTGCTTCCTATCCCAGTTAAGCAGTGAGCAAATCAATCTTAGCTTGAGTTAATGGAATCTTCTTTCTGGCATTGCATTATATATTGACTCCTCTAAGTTGTTGGCTCGTCTCATCAGTTATAAAGGCAAGCAGAGTTATGTTTACCCTAATGCGTACATTTCCTCAGCAGGAGCATAATTCTGTCAACAAGTGAGTTAAACAAAGAGGATTGATGGGTGCAAAGCGGTAGATGTGATCTGTATGATCTTCAGGAAGGCGTTCGACAAAGTTCCCAATGGAGAATGGTTAGCAGGGTTAGATCTCACGGAAGAAAGGGAGAATTAGAGATTTGGATACAGAACTGGCTCAAAGGTAGAGGACAGAGGGTGTTGGAGGGTTGTTTTTCAGATTGGAGGCGTGTGACCAGGAGAGTGCTCCAAGGATCGGTGCAGGGTCCAATACTTTTCATCATTCATGTAAATGATTTGAATGTCATCATAAGAGGTATGATTAGCAAATCTGCAGATGACACCAAAGATGGAGGAGTAGTGGACAGCGAAGATTACGACATGGTCTTGATCAGATTGGCTATTTTACTGAAAAGTGGCAGATGGAGTTTAGATCAGGTCCTAGGAAGAGTAGCTGAACAAAGTGATCTTGGAGTTCAGGTTCATAGCTCCTTGAAAGTGGAATCGCAGGTAGATAGGATAGTGATGAAGGCATTTTGTATGCTTTCCTTTATCAGTTGGCAGGTCATCTTGCGCCTGTAAAGACATTGGTTCGACCACTATTGGAATAATGCGTACAATTCTGGTCTCCTTCCTATCTGAAAGATGTTGTGAAACTTGAAAGGGTTCAGAAAGGATTTACAAGGATGTTGTCGGTGTTGGAACATTTGAGCTACAGGGAGAGGTCGAACAGGATGAGGCTGTTATTCCTGGAGCACCGGAGGCTAAGGTCGACCTTATGGAGGTTTACAAAATCATAGAGGGCATGGATAGGACAAATAGACAAAGTCTATTCCCTGGGTTGGGGGAATCCAGAACTAGAAGGCATAGGTTTAGGGTGTGAGGGGAAAGATATAAGATAGATCTAAGGGACAACATTTTCACACAGAGGGTGGTACATGTATGAGCTGGTAGGGGAACTGGTAGGGGCGAGTAAAATTGCAACGTTAAAAGGCATTTGGATAGGTATATGAATAGCAATGATTTGGAAGGGTATGGGCCAAGCGTTGGCCGGTGGGACTAGATTGCGTTGGGGCATCTGGTCGGCATGGACATGTTATGCAGAACTATCTGTTTCCGTGCTGTACATCTCTATGGCTTTATGACTCTAATCTAGTGGAACTGCATACAGATGGTTACATATCATCAGATTATCATCCTCCTGTCTTGGTGACGCCATTTCGCCTCATCTCAGTCTGTGTACCCACAGGCTGTCACGCCTGGTCTGAACTATCTGATCATTAAGAACATCCTCCCTGCACTTTCACTGCCAGAATTTGGTAGACCTTTCCAAAGTCATCCCCTCGTTCTTATATGGTAAAATGAACACAGTCCTACATGAATTCTTCATTCATTAGACCTGCCATCGTAGATGTCACGCTGTTAAACCTACTTTGCTCTTCATCCATTCCCAGAAATTCTTCCTCAGGTAAGGACACCAGATTGTGCAATATTATACAATTTCAGTAAAGACGTCCTTGCTCTGTTCTCCAGTGAAGGTCAACATACTGTTTTCCTTTATCACCTCCTGCTGCTCCTGCAATGTTGACTTTCTTTCCCAGGTTTATCAAGGTCACACAGGTCTTTTGGCTGTTCCCTCCTTTCCCAATCTGTTGCTCCTCTGTTAATAGTGCACCTTCCTCTTTTTACTTGAAATTCCTCACATTGATCCACGTTACACTTTAGCTCTGTGATGCAATTTACCACTCAAACCACATCGAAGCAAATCAATATTCTCGTCATGCATTTGTGTTGTCTGCAAACTGAAGAGATGATTTTAAGATCTTGCCTCTCAACCTACATAATTCCTTCGAGTAGCTTACGCCCTAGCACTGAACCTTGGAATCCTGCCCCTTATCCTGGCCGACAGTGTGCTGCTGGAGAAGCACTGCACGTCAAGCAACACCTGACAAGCAGGACAACCAACGTGTGGTAGATAAACCCTCCATCAGGAACCAATCCTGATGTGACTGATCCTGATGTTACACCACGAGACACTGAATTCTACACAGGAAATAACTGGTTTTGCCCCACCGGGGAGGCGATGGGGTAGTGGTATTATCACTGGACCGTTCATCCCAAGACCCAGGTAATGTAATCGGGTCCTAGATTCAATTCCGGCCATGACAGCTTGAGTACTTAGAATTCAATAAATATTCAACAAAAGCTTAAAATTTTATTACCAAAAGAGAAGATGCTGGAAAATCTGAGCAGGTCTGGAATCATCTGTGAGGAGAGAAAAGAGCTGACATTTCGAGTCTAACTGCCCCTTTGACAAAGCTAAGGTTTGAACTTATGGAGGCTAACAAAATCTTCCTTCCAGTCCAAAAGAGAGGAATGCTGAAAGGAACAATACGGAAGCGTAGAAAGAAACTAGGCTTTTTAGAGAGAGAGAGAGAGAGAGAGAGAGGCGGGGGGGGGGGGGGGGGGGGGAGTGAGCGTCTGTGTGTGTTTGTGTGCATGTGTGTGTGCGTGTGTGTGTGTGTGAGAGAGAGAGAGAGAGAGAGAGAAAGAGAGGAAAAAGGAAAACCCCAACTGATTGCAAAACAAAAACCCGCTTCCATCTGAGCATGACTCCACTACACATGATTCTTGTGTCTGATTTAAAAACAAAACTTTGGGTGTTCAAAACTGTTTATCCACGTCTTCTGACGAAGACATTGTTGCATCACTGTGGCAATATCTCGCTGCAAGTGAAATAGCACATACTCTTGGAGTGCTGTCACCAGTTGTTAAGTGAGATGTGCTTGTGCATCTCCTCCTCTTCCAGTCTCACCTTTGCAATCCATGTCCTATCAAGTAAGACTTCGTGTTTGCAACTGAAAATACTGAGATAACAGTGGAAACTGTGCTTCTGGTCTAGCTGTTGTCATTGGGAAGACATATTCTGTTAACAAAGAGGTCGAAAAGCAGGGAACAAATATGTAGAGGGCAAGCAAAGATTCTTCTTTCTACTCCGTGGTTAAGAAGTTAATTACCATGGCGGGACATCTTAGGGTCCATAACCTACAAACGAAAATCCGGATAGTGTGGGGCTGGAGTTCCTTTACCAAGGCGTACTGATACATTGTACCAAACTATATCCTTCTCTGTTGTAAACGTTTCTCTATTTCTGTGAGCAGTCGTGCATTCTTCCCATCGGTGGAGAGACTGACCCCGGGGATCAAACGTGGGCACCTGCAGTTCAGCCTGTCCGTCCGAAATTGTCATCAGTTGCTGCGTTGGTTCCCAGGGCTGAAACTGCATTATTGCCACAGATAACATCGTTGAAACATAGACAAAATACAGCGCAGTACAGGCCCTTTGACCCTCGATGTTGCGCCGATCCAAACCCACCTAACCTACACTAGCCCACTATCCTCCATATGTCGATTCAATGGCCGTTTAAATAAAGCGGGAGAGTCCACCACTGCTACTGGCAGGGCACTCCGTGAACTCACGACTCGCAGAGTAAAGAATATACCCCTAACATCTGTCCTATACCTACCACCCCTTAATTTAAAGCTATGCCCCCTCGTAATAGCTGACTCCATACGTGGAAAAAGATTCTCATGGTCAACCCTATCTAAACCTCTAATTATCTTGTACATCTCTATCAAGTCACCCCTAAACCTTCTTTTCTCCAATGAAAACAGCCCCAAGTGCCTCAGCCTTTCCTCATACGATCTTCCTCCCATACCAGACAATATCCTGGTAAACCTCCTCTGCACCCGTTCCAGTTCCTCCACATCTTTCCTACAGTATGGCGACCAAAACTGCACACAATACTCCAGAGGCGACCGCACCAGAGTCTTATACAACTGCTACATGACCTCAGGACTCTGGAACTCAATTCCTCTACCAATAAAGCCAGTACGCCATATGCCTTCTTCACTGCACGATTTACCTGGGTGGCAACTTTCAGAGATCTGTGTACATGGACACCAAGATCCCTCTGCTCATCCACACTACCAAGTATCCGAATATTAGCCCAGTACCCCATCGTTTTGTTACACATATCAAAGTGAATAACTTCACACTTACCCACATTGAACTCCATTTGCCACCTTTCTGCCCAGCTCTGCAGCTTATCTATATCCCGCTGTATCCTGACACATCCTTCCGCGCTGTCAACAACTCCACCGACTTTCGTATCATCCGCAAACTTGCTCACCCAACCTTCTAGCCCCTCCTCCATGTCATTTATAATAATGACAAACAGCAATGGTCCCAAAACAGATCCTTGTGGAACACTGCTAGTAATTGCACTCCAAGATGAACCTTTACCATCAACTACTACCCCCTGTCTTCTTCCAACCAGCCAATTCCTAATCCAAGCCTTCAACTCACCCTCAATGCCATACCTCCTTTTTTTTTTGCAGTAGCCTACCATGGGGAACCTTATCAAACGCCTTACTAAAATCCATATACATCACATCTACCGCTTTACCCTCGTCCACTTCCTTAGTCACCTTCTCAAAGAATTCAATAAAGTTTGTGAGGCACGATCAGCCCTTCACAAAACCATGCTGACTATCCTTGATCGCATTATTCCTATCCAGATGTTTATAAATCCTATCCCTTAAAATTCTCTCTATGACTTTGCCCACAACAGAAGTGAGACTCACAGGCCTATAGTTACTAGGGTTATCCCTACTCCCCTTCTTGAACAAGGGAACCACATTTGCTATCCTCCAGTCTTCTAGCACTATTCCTGTAGACAACGAGGACATAAAAATCAAGGCCAATGGCTCTGCAATCTCCTCCCTTGCTTCCCAGAGAATCCTAGGATAAATGCCATCAGGCCCAGGGGACTTATCTATTTTCACCCTTTGCAGAATTTACAAAACATCTCTTCCCTACATACCTCAAAGCCATCCATTCTAATTAATTGTGACTCAGTATTCACATCGGCAACAATGTCCTGTTCCTGAGTGAATACTGACGAAAAGTATTCATTAAATGTCTCCCCAATCTCTTCAGCCTCCACACGCAACTTCCCACGACTATCCTTGACTGGACCTATTCCTATCCTTTTCATTCTTTTATTCCTGACATACCTATAGAAAGCCTTATTTTTCCCCTAAATCTACCAACTAAGTACTTTTCATGTCCCCTCCTTGCTGCTCTTAGCTCTCTCTTCAGATCCTTCCTGGCTACCTTATAACTCTCAATCGCCCCAAGTGAACCTTCTAATCTAATCTAATCAATTGAACCTTCATGCCTCATCTTTACATAGGCTGCCCTCTTCCCTTTAACAAGGGATTCCAATTCCTTATGAAACCACGGCTCCCTCACACGACCCTTTCCACCCTGCCTGACAGGTACATACTTAGCAAGGACACTCAATAGTTGCTCCTTGAACAAGCTCCACATATCAATTGCGCCCTTGCCTTGAAGCCTACTTTTCAAGCCACGCATCCTAAGTCGTGCCTCACCGCATCATAATTTCCCTGCCCCCAGCTATAACTCTTGCCTTGCAGTGCACACTTATCCCTCTCCATCACTAGAGTAAAAGTCACCGAATTGAGGTCACTGTCCCCAAAGTGCTCACCTACCTCCAATTCTAACACCTGGCCTGGCTCGTTACCCAGAACCAAATCCAGTATGGCCTCACGTCTTGTTGGCCTGCCTACATATTGTGTCAGGAAACCCTCCTGAACACATTGGACAAACACCGACCATGTAACAGACTCGAGCCAAAGCTTTCCCAGTCAATATCAGGAAAATTAAAGTCCGCCATAACAACCACCCTATTACTTTCACTCTTCTCCTGAATCATCCTCACAATCCTTTCTTCTACGTCTTTCGGACTCTGAGGAGGCCAGTAGGAAACTCCTAACAGGGTGTCCTCACCTTTCCTATTCCTAACCTCAGCCCAAAGTATCTCAGATGGCGAGTCTTCATCCATCGTCCTTTCGACAACTGTAATGCTAACTTTGACAAGCAATGCCACACCTCCCCCTCTTTTACCCCCACCTCTGACCCTACTAAAACATTTAAACCCTGGAACCTGCAACAGCCAATCCAGTCCCTGTTCTACCCATGTCTCCGTAATAGCCACAACATCGAAATCCCAGGTATCAACCCATGCTGCCAGTTCACCTACTTCATTTCGTATACTTCTTGCATTGAAGTATACACACTTCAAGCCACTTTCCTGTTACCAGGCAACCTCCTTCGAGATTGATGCCATGTTCCTAACCTCCCTACACTCCAGGTCCTGCACCCTTAAGCTACAGTCTAGGTTCCCATGCCCCTGCAGAGTTCGTTTAAATCCCGCCCAAGAGCACTAGAAAACCTCCCCCCAAGGATACTGTTACCCCACAGGTTCAGATGTAGACCATCCTGTTTATAGAGGTCCAACCTTCCCCAGAAAGAACCCCAGTTATCCAGATACCGGAATCCCTCCCTCCTGCACCATCCCTGTAGCCACGCATTTAACTGTTCTCTCTCCCTATTCCTTGACTCTCTATCACGTGGCACGGGTAACAAACCAGAGACAACAACTCTGCTTATTCTAATTCTGAGCTTCCAACCTAGTACCCTGAAAGCCTGTCTAACATCCTCAGCCCTGCTCCTACCTATATGTCGTGGTGCCAATGTGGACCACGACTTCAGGATGCTCCCACTCCCCCTTAAGGACCCGGAAAACATGATCAGAGACATCACGTCCCCTTGCACCTGGGAGGCAACATTCCAAACGTGAGTCTCTCTCGCCCCCACAAAACCGCCTATCTGTGCCCCGAACTATCGAGTCCCCAATAACTATTGCTCTGCTCTTCTCCACCCTTCCCTTCTGAGCAATGGGGCAGGCTCCGTGCCAGAGGCCTGAACCCCATTGCTTACCCCTGGTAAGTCGTCCCCCCCACAAGTATCCAAAACAGCATACTTGTTCTTTAGGGGAACGTCCATATGCTCCCGGTAACACATTCTGGTGCACTTCCACCAATTTCTCCTTTGCACGAACATGCCGTGTTCTCTATTTACATCTTAGGATTCTATCTTTAAAATAATAACACTTAGGAATACATTCTGTTTCCATTCTCTAATTATCTTTCTCTCTCTCTCTCTCTCTCTCTCACTGTCTGTGTGTGTGTGTGTGGGTGTTCATTTGACGTCATTTTCTTACCAGACCAAGGGGTGGCTCTCTGATTAGAGCAAAGCGATTGATGGTGATTTAACCTGACAGATGCCAAACATCAGGTGAGGGAAGAGGTACAGAAGGAGGGTCAGTCATGGTAACTTCAAACAGTGCCGGAATTAAACTCATGCTGTTCAGCCTTTCAGGAACATGTACCTCTGCCTGACCTTCTGCCGATTCAGATTTTTCCTACATCCTTACATCAAACGGGTTTCAACTAACCGAACCACAACTTCTTCGTCGTTCTCTTTAGTTTTCGTTTCGTGCTGTGACTTATTGTAGTGGGATCTTGTTACTATGCAGCCTTCAATTATTCCAGGGTATTTCACTTTTCTCTCATCAGTTCCATGGATTTCCTTTGACTTCTCTTCAAGAAGTGGCATAATTGCTAACTTTGATCCTGCGGAATCGTTTCCAAGACCAAACTGTATTTCTGGAACTAAAACAATGTCAATCAGTCCAACCATTACTTCCTAGTTTGATTTGGATCTTCAATCTGATCTCACAGAGTGGAGCACTAAGTTTCTGTCCATCTGTTCCAAAGATTGCCGCTCTGATATAACATGTCGGAAGAGTGCAAATACTTCGATCTCTTGCTTTTAGAGAGTGACAATCCCCCGTATCTCTCAAAACTGCAACTTCTTTCCCGTCTCTCCCTGTCCTCCATGAGTAAATTTTACCAACGGAGTTGAAGTCTTTATAGAGATCTGTCACTAATTCAATGCCCAGTCACTGATGAGGCTGTGCACTCTCCTTTCGCACTTTGCATTTCTTTGGGTTATCCTTTACCACTTTCACTGGCTTAGCCTCTTTAAATAAATATTGTCCAACATTGTATTTCTTCAACAAACAGGACTGCGATTCTAAATGTCCCGTCCTAAGGCACTGAAAATGCCTGTTTACAATCCCCTTCTTAATCAATCAGCTCTGAAGTTTTACGTGTCCCACTCCATTATAGTGAAAATACCTAGGACCTTTCATATTGCTCTACCTTCTTTGACTTCTTTATTCACCTGCAGTAAGCTATTACAAATGTACTCTACTTTTGTTTTGCAGTGAAGGATCTCTCCTTCTCTCAAGTTCTATGATTCACAGGATGACATTCCTGTCAGAAGCTAGATTTTACCTTACGAAAGGTGAAGATTCATGTGTCATCTCTGCCGCTCTGCTGAATTCTTGAACTTGCTGCTCATCCACATAAATTCGTTTTATCTCCGGAAGTGAGGTTTTAAAACTCCTCCAGCAGAATATTCGCTCTTAGAGCCTCAAAGGTCGTAAATGATTTTGAAGCCCGCACCCATCTATCAAAATTATTATGTTTCATTCCTTCGAATTCAACATTAGACTGATTTCGTTCCTTTTTATGTTTCTGATCCGCTGTCTTTTCGCTTCTGGCACCAATTCATAGGCACGCAAAATAACCTTTTTGGTATCTGAATCTCTTGACCCCTCATCTTACAGCACTGCAAATATCTCACGAGCGCTGCCGCTCAGCTTAGCCTGAACTCGTATTGCTCACAGGGTCTCTGGTCACTCAATCTACGGAATCAATTGTTCAAATGAAATTTAAAAAACTTCGATATCTTTCGCATTATAAGTGTACTAACGTATTAACATAGGTAAAACATTACCTTCTCCCGTCATCTTCATCCCTTTAACTTGACTTTCTGCACTATGTTCAATTGCGAACGTTCAGCTTCTCTCTCTCTTTCTTCTCTCTCTCTGTTCTGTTTTCTTCTCTTTCTCTTTCTATTTGATCAGCCAATAATGTTCTCTCTCTTCTTTCATCAGCTAACTCGATTTGCTTCCAAGCAATTTGAGGTTTTCTAACTCCACTGCAAATGTTTCCCTGATCGACCCAAGTGCTTGACCAACTCTATTATATGCGCAGTTTACTTTTTGCCCCTGTTTAAACCGAATTCTAACCGATTTGTTCATTCGAAATGTATGCCCTTCCTCTTTCTTAGGAAATGTTCTTGAAAATGTTTGAAGCAACTTCTAACCCTAGCACTTTTGTCATTTTTAGAGCCAATTCCCTCACTTTGAATTTAACCAACCGCAACTAACTAAAATTCAATAAATTGTCTGACCTACATTTTACTTAAAATCGAGGATTATATTTGGCAAATATGCAAATCTGCTGGGACCTTTTGTTACCGAAATCTTTTCAAATCTCAAACTGGAGCTGTTCAAATCTGTCCAAATGTCGAAGCTGAGCCACCAATTTGTTCCAATAGGGAGGTGAACCCTTTGTTAATTAAATCAAACACGCAGAAAAAGCTCGCCTCGCCTCACAATCTGTTCAAATATCAGCGGCAGAGATCTCCCAAGTTCCACTAAGTAAAGAAAATAGCATCAATTTATTTTTAAATCTAAAAGTGAACATTTAACAACAACAATTTGCAACTTTAAGCCTCCTGTTATCCTAATTGTTTATTATCTGACTCCAAATCCATCTCAGTGTGTTTTTTTCAAAAGACACTTATTTCACAATTACATCAACTTCATTAGAAATCCACACTGCAGCTGTCGGTTTCTATGACTTCACTCTTCCAGCTGACGATCTCTGTGGAGCATGTTCCTCCTTTTTATTGCGAGTATGGTTCATGTCAAAAGACACTTTTGATCGATAGTGTTTCCTAAATCCCTGCCTAGCAGAATTTTGGATCTCTAATATTTTCTGTCTCTATGGCAGTTCCTCTGTCTCCAGTTTTCAAAATGGCCGCATCATTGCCTCAGCTTTCGGAGCGACGCTCCTTCATCAGGTGATTGTGGAGCATCGATCGGAAAGCGAGTGTGCTTTCAATTAAACCTGTTGGACTATAATCGGGTGTTGTGTGATTTTTAACTTTTTACACCCCCGTCCAACATCGGCATCTCCTAATCATAGTTGAGACAATTTGTTTAATTTTGGTGACTTGTGGTTAATTGCATTAAAACTGATCGAAAATGAAATTGCTAAAAGGGTTCTGCGATTTAAAAGTGATTCTCAAATTTGACAAGACACTTTAGAACGAAATTAAAAAGGCCATACAATTTGTATTAGCAAAGGCGTTCGATCTGGGTTTTGCCAAAGGCAAATGAAAGCTTAACTTGTAAAGGAATTACTTATTCACTTAGGTCAATCAGAGCAACAGACAAGTGCAGTAAAGGTTGAAAAACTTAAATTGCAATTAAGGAAAATGGAGTTAGAAAGTAAAAACAGGGAGAGAGAAATTCAAAGAGAGAGAAGAAAGAGATGGAAGAGAGAAAGAAAGGAAAAGAGAGCGAGATGTTTCTTAGCTGAATGGAGAAATAAAGAAAGGGAGATCAAATAAAAAACGAGAGGAGAGCGAGGTACTACAGGATAAGTAAGAATCAGATGGACAGGCCAAAAGCTTTTGTACATGAAGTTGACATAGGGAATACTGCTCTGATAAAACAATACCCATATTGGCTTAATTGTCAATGCCAGAGAGGTCCACATGGAGATGGAGGCCATGTGCAACAAGGATGTCATCGAACCAAGCCAGAGTGAATGGTTTTAGACTTAGTTCTCAAACCGGACCGAACTCAACGATTCTGTGTGGAGTATTGTAATGTCAATGCCGTTACAATATCGGGCTCATATCCAATTCCGAGATTGAAGCCCTGTATCAGGAAAGTCGGGCAAGCCAGTTACATCACCAACTTCGACTTACTGCGTTTTCACTGGCAGGCAACTTTATCTAAGACGGCAAAAGGAATGTTTGTGGTTGCAACCCCAAATGGACTAAATTAGTTTCAATTGATGACTTTTGGAATGAAGACCACACCCGTCACATTCCAAAGACACATGAACAGATTTGTGGCTGGGATAACAACCTTTGCAGTTTGTTTGATATTGCAGTCCTGTTTAGTAAGTCCTGGAAAGATCACATCATCCTGTTGCCGGAGCACTTTGCAAGCCTACGTGAAGCAAAACTGGTAATAACCTGAAACAAATCAGAATTCGTAGTAAAAGAGGTGACATTCTTGAGACACGACATCACTCATGGAATTCTGACTGCACGGAACACAAGGACGAAGGCCATCGAGGAATTTCCAAGACAAACGTCGGAGAACGATGTCCTTCGATTCTACAGACTTAGAGAATTGTATAAGAAGTTTTTTCCAAACTTCAGCAACTTAGTGGCAGTGTTAGCCGATTCGCTGAAGAACAACACAATGTTTCAGTAAATAGAATGCCACGGGGCATTCGAACACTTGAAAGCAATATTAGCCATTAAACCAGCTTTAACTATACCAAACTTTTCAACAACGTTTGAAGTCGCCATCGATGCTCGTGACATAGGAGTTGGAGTTGTACTGCTCCAGAAAGATGAGAATAGGACTGAAATTCAAGTGTGTTAGTGCACGGAGAAGCTCAACTTCCACCAGAGGAAATACTCCACGATTTCAAAAGAACTATTGAGTTTGATAAGTGGCTTTACAACATTTTAATGTTTATGTCATGAACAATGTGTCAAAGACGGTTGTGTACACGGATCACAATCCTCTTACACACTTAGAACACTTTAAAGACATTCATTTGAGACTATTTCTTTGGCATCTTATGTTATAGATTTTTAGTTTTAAAATCATACATGTTGTGAGTCATAAGAATGGAATCACGGATGAATTATTGTGGATTAAACTGATAATGTTTAGATGAGATTTGTATTTATTTAATGTTATGTATATCTTGGTATATGGGAAAATGTTAAGGTGAAATTAGATTAATGATATCTGAAGGCGAAAGACCCCACTGCCAGGGATATGTTTCCCTCCCCACCCCTATCCAGATTCCACAAAGACCATTCCCTCTGTCACTACCTGCTCAGGTCCACACCCCCAAAAACCCACTCTGCCTTCCTGGCACCTTCCCCTGTCACAACAGGAATTGCAAAACCTGGACCCACACCTCCCCCTCACCTCCATCTAAAGCCCAAAGCACCCTTCCACATGCATCAACGTCTCACATGCAGTTCCACAAGTGTCATTTTTTGCATCCGTTCCACCCTTTATATTGGGGAGACGGGGCGACTTATTGCAGAGCGTATTAGGGAACATCTCCGGGGCACCCACACCAATCAACCCCACTACCCCATGGCCGAAGTTTTCAACTCCCCCTCCCACTCTGCCGAGGATAGGCACATCCTGGGCCTCCTCCACCGCCATTCCCTCACCACCCGACGCCTGGAGGAAGAACGCCTCATCTTCCACCCTCAGAACATTTCAATCCCAGGGCATCAATGTGGACATCACCAGTTTCCTCATTCCCCTATCCCCACCTGACACCAACTCCAACCTGCCAGCTCAGCACCATTCTCATTACCTGTCCCACCTGTCATCCTTCCTTCCCACCGAACCGCTCCACCCTCCTTTCTGACCTGTCCCTTTCATCCCCAACTCCATCCAGCTATTGCACTCTTAGCTACCTTTTCCCCAGCCCCACCACCTCCTATGTATCTCGCCACCCCGGGGGCTCCCTGCCTTCATTCCTAATGAAGAGCTCCTGCCTGAAACGTCGATTTTCCTGCTCATCAGATGCTGCCTGACCTGCTGTGCTTTTCCAGTGAGCCGATTAAATATATCTGTGTGTTTGAAGAATCGAAAATAAATAAAGCCATCTTTTCAGTATGGTTCTTAACTCTTTCTTAACGGGAGATGTGTTATTAATGTGTCAATCGCACTGTACATTTAAGGGAATTAAAAGCTAGCTGAATTGCCTAACACAACACCAAATGTTCTGAACAAGGTAACAATGTATCATGTGTTCGAACGGCTAGAGTAGTTGAGTTGTCTGGAGACGAAAATACAAAAACAAATTTAAATTATGCCCTAAAAAACCAAATTTCAATCAAGTTTGAATTTAGCATTTTGACAGTATTACACCCAGTGAAACAATCCGAAACCTTGGGGTATAAAACCAAAACAAAAACCAACAGTTGAAGGAGATCTGCCACAAACGTTGGCTACTCATCAGAACTCTCTAAGCAGTACCTGCTTTGAGAAGGATTTGCCACAGAGGGAAAAAAAACATTGACACCGACATGGACAGGACATCAACAAAGGAGGATACACAGAGAATATTTGAAAGCTAGCTGATTTTGAAACTTGAAGTTTTCGGCAAATCTTAATCATAGAATTGGAAGGTAAAAGATAGTTCAGAGAAAACAGTTGTAAATAATCGATAGTTATCTGATTTCTGTTGGACACGAAGAAATGAAGTTGATAACTTTTGCTTTAAGTAGTTCTTTGCCTCTCGAATTTTAGCGTATTACAGCACGGGATATCAGTGTTACTGGTTTACTTTAACAGGGGGCGGGTTTAATCATGTACCATAACAAAAAGAACAGTTTTGTTTTTCAAACTGAAGGAGCAGCTTTGTGACACATGTCTGAGCTACACTGAAAAAACACAGACTGCAGATTACGTGTGATGACAGCATCACTGTCAAGCAGGTGTACGGACGAGCTACCCAGCTCTGCGGTGCAGTTTTCTTTCTGTGGTGGCCAAGATCCGGGAGATGCGGAAACTGGAATGTCTCTGGGTTACTATGGGAATGGGCAGCACACTATATAAACTGCACCCAGAGCGAGTCAGCTCTGGGCAGCTTGCTACCTCTGTCGGGGCCTTGGTAACAATGATCCGATTGTAAGTGGCATCAGCGGTTGGGGGAGTTCGCATCTTTAGTAACCCAGCGTAATGGCCTTGGAGGGCACGGGGGTTCGCACCCCATGCCCTCAACAGGCGGAGGAATTTCAATTCGGTTTGTTGACAAGTGAATTCTGAAACAAAGCCAGGAATTGCTGGAGAAACTCAGCATTTGCAGAGGGAGACAATGAGCAGATTCGACGTTTTGGTTCTGAGTCACTCTTTGTTAAAATATAACCGATTGAGGTTGTGCCCCTGTTACCAAAGTCCAGGGCAGTGTATGCTTTCCTCACTGCTCTGACACAGAGTCACATGGGATGGCAACAAACTCTCCCGCCCAACTGTTCCATGCAGACCACCCTTGCCAATCTAAACTCATCCAATTTTCTTGCATTTGACCCATTTCCCTCTTTACATTTTTTAATCGTGTCTCCATCCAGTTGCCTTTTAAATGTTGCAAGTGTCCACTCCTTCACCAGTTCCTCTTCCAGCTCACTGCATACATGCAATGTCATCTGAATGAATCTTTCAAATCTTTCCCCTCTCATCTTCAATCTCTGACCATCTATTTATGGTGTCCAATATCATTGGAAAAATACCTTCAGCTACTTACTCTTTCTACGTACCTCATTAGATTAGATTACTTCCAGTGTGGAAACAGGCCATTTGGCCCAACAGGCCCACACCAACCCACTGAAGTGTAACCCAACCAGACCCATTCCCCTACATTTACCCCTTCATCGAACACTACGGGCAATTTACCATGGCCAATTCACCTAACCTGCACATATTTTTTTCGACTGTGTGAGGAAACCGGAGCACCCGGAGGAAACCCACGCAGATACGGGGAGAATGTGCAACTTCCACACATAGTGTCGCCTGAGGCGGGAATTGAACCCGGATCTCTGGTGCTGCGAGGCGGCAGTGCTAACTACTGTACCACTGTGACGCTCACGAGTTTATAAATCTCCGGTGCTTCAGGGAATAACAGTCCCACATATCCCAATAACGCAAACCTTTCAGAATCAGTAATGTACTTAGAAATATAATTGCGCACTTCCAAATGTAATTATATCCTTCCTCTAGCAGGAGGGCCGGCATTGTATACAGTACTCCAAACGTAGCCTTAACAATGTCTGCAACATGATGTCCCGACTCTGAAATGCTGTGCACTGACCAATGAAGGCAAGTCTGCCAAACGCCTTCTTCAACACGCTGTCGACGTTTCACGCAATTTCTGGAATCGCTGCACCCTAACCCCGAACCACACTCCCCAGGCCTCTGCTGCTAGCTGTCTAAGACCTGCCGTGTATTGTCTTCCCACAATGCAGCCGATCGAGTTTTTCTGCATTGTACTACATCTGCACTCCTCGGCCCATTATACAAATGCTCCCTCTGCTTCTGAATTCTTGTGCCAATGATTTAAATGTAGTCAGATCCAAGGGGCACGATTTGATGAATATTTTCAAAATCGTTTGAGAGGTTAAACCACTTGAAATCCTTCCCGCAGAATTTGCAAATCCCTTACATTGGAAATGCTCCAATCAGTCACCAAAGAATCAACTGAGAGAAGCGGGATGTCAGTGTTTAGAAAGTGGGATTTGCAGATAAGACTTTCAAACTGATTCAGGGTCAAAGTTTAGAAATGAGGAACGGATAGAGCATCGATGTCTGAGTTGTGTTATGAACTTGGTGATTTAATGGATGTGCCTCTAACTCCGCTCATGAAGGTGCTTGTACGACCTGTTTAAACTCCCGGGAGATAAGATGTGAGCTTTTGATGCACCTGTGTTTGCTATGGAGAGTAGACTGAGATGGACCTATTGGACAATTCATGTCTCTTTCAGGTGACATGTTCAACCTATTTCGGATGCGTCTATGCTCGCCGTGGGTGGCACGGTGGCACAGTGGTAAGCACTGCTGCCTCAGAATTCCAGAGAGCCGGGTTCAATTCCCGTCTCAGGCGACTGACTACGTGGAGTTTGCGCATTCTCCCTGTGTCTGCGCTGGTTTCCTTGGGGTGCTCCGGTTTCCTGCCACAGTCCAAAAATATGCAGGTTAGTTGAATTGGCCATGCTAAATTGCCCGCAATGTTAGGTCAAGGGGTATATGTAGGGGAATGGGTCTGGGTGGGTGTGGACTTGTTGGGCCGAAGGCCCTGTTTCCACACTGTAAGTAATGCAATTTAGGGCACACCTTTACCAGCAGAGTTGTGGGCAATGTCCTATTTAACATAGGCAAATGCAGAGCACAGAACATTCAAAACTGGAACGATAATATTTGATGAGAACTAAGACGGATGCACGGATGTGCGGAAGGACCCTGATGTCTATGTACAGCAGCCCTTATCACAATGAAAGTTGATTTAAGTAGGCACTTGCCAGGCCAAGGCAGTGGGACAATGGCTAGGGAAAGATGGATTAGAATAGTGAGGTAGTTGGCACAGACTCAAAGGGCTGAACAGACTTTTCCTGAGCTATGGATCTGACTGAGAATGCTTGCGTCCTTGGCTATCTCCACTTGATCGCCTCCACAACCAACCTCTGTCTGAGGGAAGAAATTCTAAAGACACACGTCGCTGGGATGAATGGAAAAATCCGATTCCTCCTCAAAGAGGGGTCGATATGGAATGAATTGCAGGCCAGACCAGATGATGATGGCAGATTTCATTTCCTAAAGAGACGGGAGTGAAACTAATTGGGTTTTCCCGCCAATTGATAATCAGTTAAGAAGTAATTGGTACTGAGATTCAGTTAGTTTTGCAGATTTTTAAATCAGTTTCACATTCTAATTAAAGGCCTGCTTTGAGATTTGATCCCATGTCGGAGGAACACAGGCTGACACTCCACCACCCTCGCATCCTACTGGCCGCTTTGAATTATTCTAACGAAATCAATTTGTCAATGTTTGGGCTGAAAGCTGGACTCCTGTTAGGCTGCAAGATGGAGGCAGGAGTGGTTTTGCCCTCATTCAGATACTGTCTTCCTGTCTAAATGCCTCCCAGCATGTCTCTAGACATTACTGCGAGGTCAGGATGCTGAGGCAGATCGATAACAATCCGATTAAATGAGGTAATTGGTTGGAGAGAGGACTGAATGGGCTTAATCATTGTCTGAGTTGGGTCCTGGGTTCCACCCTTCTTACTTATGAGTTTGGGATGGGATCTGGGATCCATCATAAGCTGATCTAATTTCTCCCTTCGCAACTTTTACTTGATACTGCTCGTGATGGTCCAGAGTTTGGCTCCCCGATGGAATTTGTCGTACATCTACTCTGAAGGTGGAAGTGGCAGGGGGTCAGCACTGGTCATGGCGGTCCCCTCTCTGATACAAGAAGTTGGGCAACATGAGGAGACCATTCAACCGCAAATCTTCGCCCATCACCGCCGCCAACTCTTTCACTTGGCCGTGAATATTTTCTCCACTGCCCTTTGCCCACATAGCGCTTTACTTAATGTTAACTAACAATTGTGTGGAACTCAGACATCCAATTGCTCAGACAGCCCATGTCCTAGCGGTTGGGGAAAGGGCCCGGTCTGAAATTTCGTGGGACCCAGGAAGTGATTGGATGTGAAAATGAGAATCGTCTTGCTTGAAGTTTGAAATGGCAAAGATAAGTCAGCAGGTCTGGGGAGAGATAGGGAGAGAGATGTGCGTGTGCGTGGGAGTGGCAGAGTCGACATTTCAGGACCAGTCACTTTTCTTGAGCACAATCATGATTTCTGTTTGTGAATCAGAGACCAGTTCAGTTGGATAAATATGTGCATGTTAGATAGAGACACGCAGACAGATGATCAGACCCTTCAAAGTGCAAAAATGATAGGGCGGTCTCAATCAGTCTCCAATTGCTGCTCAAATGACAATAGTTTTGCCAATGGGAGTAATCCACTGGACGGGAGAGGGGGCGGTGTGGGTTAATGACCGTGACACTTGTCGGAACCCATTTCCAAGGGAGCGGGTTAGTAGAATTCGGATCCAACTCGGCTGAAAAGAGGGATGAGGTGCTAGGTCACATATTAAGATGCATTCGGGGTAAATTTGTGAAATTTAGCAGGGGAGGGTGGCATTTTCTGCAACCCTTTATGATTCCATGGACATACCATGAAGGTGTCCTCCTTGCTGTTATATCTCTCACTACTGTATCTGGCTGGACACTGTTGCCATGCGTGGCAATCTTTCGACTGTTACCCAGGAGGGAAGACATGTAGAGGGGAGTGTTTTCAGCAATGCCCGTTCTGGGGCTCCTGCTTCAATCATTCCTAACACCCTTCTTGTGCAATTGGTTTGAATAGAGCCTGCTTTTCACCTGAAATTCACAGGCAAACGTTCTTCAAGTAAAAGCAGTGCAAAGAACATCTGGAGATCTGATGTGAAGGTAGAAAACTTTGGAGAAACTGAACAGGTCTGGAAGCATTTGGGGAGAGAGGGAGAGAAATTCAGTTTGCGCCCTTGGTCCCGTGTGCCATTTGTTTTGAGCTGCTGTCGTCCGTGCATATTATCGTCAGCAGATCTTGCTCTCTCAAGCAAGCCATCTCCTGCAATTTTTAATGGTTCGGTGGCATAGCCCCATTCCCCCCTCCCCCCCCCCTCCCCCACTATCAGTTATGATGACGTTTTCTCAGCCGGTGTTCATCCAGATGTGTTTATTCATAAAGACCTATGAGATTGTCAAAGCATTCATCGAGACAGCTGCCTGAAACGCTGCGTCAGAAAAATTGCAGTGAGATTTAGTCCGATCAGTGGCAACATGTCAACAATGTTAACGGTGCAGAACGTTGTGCCAACAATGTAATATTCAATGGTCCCGAGACAGAACAGGGCATCTTGGAAGCTTTGTAGTGATCAGGACTCACCAACCGCACAGGATTTAAAATTTCAGAGTAACTACTCCAACAGAACAATTTGACATTTACGTGTTGTGACCCGAAAATTTGAAACGTGGCAGTTCTGCAATCAGATATATGAACACACGATAGAGCGAGGGCACCCATTGCCAGTTGTAACTTGCTGCTTGACCCTTTATATTGCAAAGATGTTTCAAAGGAAAACGATCATGCAGTATTTTGTTTTGTGTCAGAATCAACCATATAATCTCTCAGATTGTTTCGGTCACACGCACGCACACACACACACACACACACACACACACACACACCACACACACACACACACACACAGACACAAGCACACACTCTCTGTCTCTGGACATTTTACCCATCTCATTCCAAGTCCTTATTCTCAGATTGTGATCCTTGGTTCGGGACTTTCCCTTCCTGGTCATCAGGAAAATGTGTCCTGCAATTTTCCTTAGCAACAAGCCCACCTGCAGTTTGATATCTATTGGAAATATAAGAACTGCAACAGAATCGTGAAAGGATAGATGAATAAATTGATCTGGTTAATTGATAAATTTGAGTAAATGGACATGTCAGCAATTTTCCTAACTGCTGTCGAAATTTAGTTTGGGTCGCGGTATAAATTGCAGTGTTGGTGCAGCAACTGAGAAGCTGCAGCACAAAAGGGGTGGATTTAGATTCATTATCAACATGGATTCCAGCCGCCAGCTGACGGAAAAAAACATATGCAGTGACCATAGGAGGATAAAATTGGCAGAGAGGAGGAACAACAGGATCATAGACTTTCTTCGACTCTCCATTTCTTGGTCTCTGGGAGCCTGTGCGTTGCTCTGAGTCCGGAGTCGCCTGCGGGCTCTGCTGGTCACTAAAATATGTCTGACCGTGAAAGCATTAAGGAACAATATCAGGACAAATGGAACACATGGATTTAAAACAACAAAAAGGAGTTCAATTGCGCCATAAACTTGAGACCACTGACCAGTGGATGTTACCAAACAAAACCAGGGGAAGTTACCTATCCTATACCAAACCTCAAATATAAAATACCAGAACATATTTTTTACACAACTTGTCACAGTCACTGTTGCTAGAACCACAGTCGTCGTTTTGTTGCTGAAATATCTACTTTTTATCTTCTGGCAACAAATTGCCATAAATCGATCAAAGGTGAAAATAACTGTGAACCAGACAGAACAGTCAGTGGCTGCATATACCAGGACAGCGTGGATATTGCACATATCGAGGTACATCAGGGAATAAATCGAATAAGTAATTGGCATGTGCCTCAATATCAGATCAATAATAATGACGGAGAGATCTGCAATAGCCATAGCCAACAGGTAGTGAGTGATACATCGAGATAGCCCGCAGTTTCTGCGAATCAGGATGAAAATTGTTATTGCATTAGCTGAAAAGAAGGAAAGGAAACAAAAAATCAGACATCAGCCGATAGGTGAAGACATCAGTTTGATTGAAAATCATTTGAGATTTATACATTTGCTCATCAACAGAAATGTTTGCATCTGAATTGCAAAATGGCATTGTCTGATTTTTTTTAAAAATCAGTGCAAACGACAGGGAGTTGTAAGACAGCAGGTTACACTCCAAGCAGTTCATCTGAAATCACAATATTTTGTTGGGTTGACCCTTTGTTCCCTCAACCTGTTGAAGAGGCGGCACTCCAAAAGCATGTGACTTGAAATAAGTTTATTGGACGAAGACGTGGCGTTGATGGCTTCTGGGTTTGTTCACCTCAATCCAAGAGCGGCATGTCCACCGTGCTAGGGCGGCATGGTGGCACAGTGGTTAGCACTGCTGCCTCACAGCGCCAGAGACCCGGGTTGCAATCCGGCCTCAGGCAACTGCCTATGTGGAGTTTCCTCCCACAGTCCAAAAATGTGCAGGTTAGGTGAATTGGACATGCTGTACGACACCGTAGTGTTAGATGAAAGTGTAAATGTAGTGGAATGGATCTGGGTGGGTTGCTCTTCGGAAGGTCTGCATGGACTTGTTGTGCTGAATGACCTGTTTCCACACTGTGAGTAATCTAATCTAATTTCGTCACTCCTCATACCAACAGGTACACATGCACAAGCTCATGAACGAATCTGTCACCATTCGATCACCGCAGAATAGGCCCTGATAATTATTTAATATTCCATAATATGGAGCGACTGAACATTGTGCGACTGAAAGATGCGATACAATTGACCAAAACACAAACACTGATTGAAAATTTCTTACAGTTTTGTTGGAAAATCGAGTTATCCCCTCTGTCTATCTGTGTGTGTCTGAATTCACGTGTGTTTGTGTGCATGTGTGTGCTTGTGTTTGTGTACGCTAGTTTGAGAGGGGAGAATTGGATAATACAATTTATAGAAAACTTAATACACTACATAACGCAGAAGATAGTGGTAAGATTCAGTGCTCAGAGAGAATCGGGGAGGGATTTGGAGAAAACGGGATTGACAGTGGAGCTGAGACGTGGGGGACTTGGAAGTGATGGGAAGAGCAGACTCACAATGGAGCAACAGGTGATGGAGGGTCTGGGGTCATGAGGTCCTGAGACTGATGGAAGTGCCAGCAGTACTAGGTGTACATAGATTTACCACTGATCTGCAAGAGGTCGGGGAACATAGAGTGAGAACAGAGTTGTGATTGCCAGGGAAGTATCAAATGGCAGCAGAGCTAACCCTGATAAAGAATAAGAGAGTAATAGAGCAGTGTGAAGCGACAAGATAGTTGTATTGCTCAGCTACGGCATTAGTTATCAGGGGAGTATGTAACGCAATGGTGTAAGAAGTTAAAGGATAGGATGGAGAAGCGCAGGATTATGGAGTGAGAGGGGAGTGCGCAATTTAAGAAACATTAGTGCCCTTGAATTCTCATGCTTTCATTCAAATCGATAAGATCTCTCAAACAGTTAAAAATATACAGATATCATTCGTGGCAAAAGTAGTAGATAACGAAAGTAGAACCAAAGAAAACCAAGGAAATGTAAAACTATTCAGCACTAAATGGAAAATAAAATATTGACTGAAGACTTCAGGCTTTAGAAGAAATGTAGAATTGGGAGCCAAACATAATTCTGGAGAAGATCTGGATTTAAACATTTTTCATTTACGAAGCAAAATAGAAACAACACTGTGTGCTTATGCACTCCCTTTGTTTTAATTTAAACATGCAATGTAGGTAGCAGTGGTCAGGGGAAAATGTTTTGCCCATTCCTCGTTGCACAGAGGACATTTAAGAATCCACAGTGTTGCTGTGTGTCTGATGTCATATGTAACCTCCACCAGATAACGATGACAGATTTCCCTCAACTAAAGGGCATGTAAACCAGATGGGTTATGCTCGAACAATTGGAAATGGATTCGTGACCACCATTAGACTCTATGTTCAAGATTTTGTTCTCGTTGAAGTCAAATCCTTTTCTCTCGAAAGGCAGGCCTTAAATCCCAGTCTCATGACCTCCTCTCAGGAATAATCAGTTACCGATATTCCCACTAACCCGCCTTGTCCCATTTACTAACAAAACACGAATCAAGTTCTGCCACACTCCAAATTCTACTTTAGATGAGAAACTGTTGCCAGACCATGGCAGAGTAGATCGTTGAATCCTTCTCCAGACAAATATTAACTGCAGTATAACATTTCAATCACTCTGGGACATCTTGCTGCAAAGTTATCTGACATCCCGAAAAAAGATAAATAATTTCAGTGGGCTAGTTAGTTTCTGTGACTTTTCAGTCTCTCAGAACTGCCCAGACGAATTCTTCTCAACGTAAGCATTCCTAATTTCCTGCTCAAAATGCAAAACTATATATGCAGTGGCATGGACCATTTTTGGACTATCCACTCGAGAAGCATTCGGAATCCACTGACAGGAGGAGGTACACGGGAGAGAGTGCAGAGAAGATTGATCAGGATGTTGCTCACCACACTAGAATGTTTGATTTAAAAAGAGGTTTCACAGAGTGGACTAGTTTTTCTTTCGAGTAGCAGCCAAAATCCGAAGTGTTGGCCATCGCTCAAAGAAATAAGGAGGGTGAGATAGTAACTCGGATCATTAAAATTATATTGATTATTCAAATATACTTTTTCAGCGATCAAGAAACTGATAGGCCAATCTGTGAACAATCCGTAGAAATTTTCAAAACACAGAAATGAGTGGCGTGCTTTTGTTGGCAAAATTGGGGATGGGCATATGTTGTTTATTCATATGGATAGACGAATTTAGATAGGACATTTGTGAATGCATTTCCGAAGCAGCGGGGGGAAAAAAGCCAGAGAACATCTTAATTCCTGCACAGTTACTTGTTGGAACGATAAGCATCCTCAGGATGAGCAGAGGTTTTCTGAGGCTTGTCTCGTAGGTTCAATAACTGTATCAGGAAATTAAAGGTAGGAATTAAAAAAATAATGAGTCTCAATCGGAACAACGCTAGCAGGGAGTGTGTTATAACGAATGATCAGGAATACACTTTTGTTAAACCATCAATAGCTGTGTGGGAGACTTACCAATGACTCCAACAAAAGCCAGGATTGGGTAGGAAAAATACTGGATCACGGAAATCAAACTTGCGAACCAAAAGTCTGACACAGTCGCCACAGAAAGAACGTAGAGAGACCAGGATAAATCCCTATCTATTGTCACAACTGTCCAATCACCCATTCTCAGATCCAACCTCTGCTCTCGTTCTCTCTGGAGCAGCTAATCCCTGTTAGTGTTGAAGATGACGCTCTCACTGACATTGTGGGATAACACGCTGAAAACTGCCTCTTATTATGGAAAGAGGGCAACCCTCCAGTGACACAATTAGGATCCACTGAGGGTGAATATTAATCGCTCAAGAAAACAGATTTTTGAATAAGCAGACTTTAAACATTAGAACTGTATTTATCTCAAAAGGCAGAACAACTTCTCCTCCCGAAATTCATAACTTTCACAACTTGGAAGCAAACTGTTTGGCTTATCCGCTGATCAACAGTGCTCTATGCAGGGCAGAAAGTGAATGCCAATATATTCTGAATCAAAATTTTATAACTCTGTCTCTGTGTCTCTCTTTCTCGCCCTCATCTGTGCACGAATGTTTATGCTCTGTCTGAAAATGTACTGCCATAATTTGAAGGCAAATAAATGCAACCTGGAAGACTTCAAATTAATTAGAATTATTTCTGTCTTTCATTGATACAGCAGTACATGCGTCAATAACTTCAATGTCAGGCGTGAAACTGCTTGTGTCTGTAATCCCATGAAGGGCCATTTAGGAGACGCTCAGTAGATCGCACTGCTGCCTTACAGCGCCAGAAACCTGGATTCAAATCCAAGCTCAGGCAACTGTCTGTGTGAAATTTGTACATTCTTGACGTGTCAGTGTGGGTTTCATCTGGGTGCTCTGGTTTTGTCCCAAAATCCAAGGATGTGCGGGTTTGGAAAACTGGCCATGCTAAGTTTTTATGGATATGTAGATTAATGTGTACATTAATCTGGTGTATATGGAGTAGGGCCTGCTTTCACACTTTAAGTAATCTAATCTAGCAATTGGGTCGGGTGAATGGGTCTGGCTGGGTTAATCTTTGGAGATTGGTTGTGGACTTGTTTGCCGAATACCTCATATTGTAGGGATTCTATGGTTCTAAGTTCAGAAGCTCACAGTTGCTGCAAGGGAAGGCTGCAGAAACGATAGATATTGATGGGGTAGAAGACTGAAAGAGAGAGAAAAAAAAACCTCTGTACTGATTTTTTTTCAAGGATAGTTAAACTGAAACATAGTTTTAACGGACCTCCAGCATAAGTAGACATTCCTCAAAATTAAATAAGTCGCTTGTCTGTCTGAATTAAGCTTGACCGTTCGTTAAAGTAATTCAGTGGTACTGAATATGCTGCAAACCTGATAGTTCACCCTGTTTAGGTTTACAATTTGGTTCCTATCATGGTGAGTCAATGATCAGCTTCACAGGAGGTTGACGATTTACTTGTAACAATGGATATCACTTAATATCGCTCCTTTTTTCAACAAAGAAGACCTATTTCAGTTAATGCAACAATTCGTTGTGCTGGTCTCACTGATCTACAAGCAATGTACAAAGCCTCTCGCCTCTTTAAGGCTGCTCCAGAGGTCAATAAGATCATGCCGGTATAATTTATACCTCAGCTCTGCAATGTGCGTACCCCTGATGATATTTCGTCGCAATTCACACGGAAGATTGACCTTCCTCTGCCGTGGAAGCATTGACACATTCTACACGCACTCCCTTTTGAGACAAGAGTTGCACGAGAGCTTCAGCCTGAATACAGAAGGACATTTCCTCGTCTCTGTCTGAAATGGTCAATCACTCTTTTTCAACTCTGACCATTTTGCTACATTTCCGCACAATAGGAAATATCCTCTCCCCGTGGACTGAGTCCAGTCTGCTCAGGATCATCTGTGTTTACATGAAGTCACCATTGACTTCCGAACGATAAGGATACTGACTGGTTTGATTTTCCTCATACAGCAAGCAACTCATTTGATTTTTGTCTCAAAGATTTGATATGGAGGTGATGCACTTTTATTTTCAACAGCAATCTTACAGATACTCCACCTTGTATCGCATCTCCAAGCCTCCCTATCGTCAAGAGTTATCCTGATTACCCTTTGAAAATGTCTTGCTCAGCGAACACAACTCGATTTGGTTCATTTTGAAGAGTATTTGAATTTATTTGATTAAACTGATTAGTTAGTGCCTTTTATGGGACCTCTATATATTAACATTGGTGCTGATCCTCCGAATCCACAATCAACTCTTCCTTGAAATTTTCGCACTTAGCAATTGCCTTGGTGTACCCTGAGTGTTCTGAAGACTGCCGGACTGCATTGGTTCGACAGCAGCGATCGCACTCCTGCCAGACAAATTTGTATTCTCTCTCTCTCTCTCTCTCTTTCTCTGATGCAATTTAGGTCATTTAGGACTGAGATGACAAGAAACCTCCTTAACCAGAGAATGGCGAGCCTGTGGAGTTCTCGGCCATACAATCTGTGGTCAAAATTTTGTGTGTCTTGTAGAAAGAGTGAAATACATTCCTTCCGGTCTTTCAGATTAAAGGATAAGTGGTGAATCTGGAACGAGGACTGAGTTGAACGTGCGGCCACGATTATATTGAATGGCAGAGCAGGCTCAGAAGACTGAACAGGCTGCTACTGTTCCTAGTTTCAATGCATTCTTTCTGGCAATCGGCTCTCCCAAGTGATCATTCGGTGAATCAGTCTTCGCTTGAGTTATATGAATCATCTTTCTGATATTTCTTTTTTATATAGTCACTGAAAATTTTCAAATCAATCTCATCAAATATACGTGTCAGGCATAGTGATGCACTACGCCCCTTATATTTTGTCAACAGCAACATAATTCCATGAACAATTGAATTAAACCAGTGGGTCTGCATATGCATGTTTGCACAATGAAGTATTATTATATTGTCCATGGGTGAAGACATTTCCCCTTCCCTCAGTTTCAAATGGCCCACTGTGTTTCCTCAGCCAGTGACACTTGATCTCAACTCCCTAGTCATCAGGAACATGCTGACCATATTTACCTTATTTAGTCCCATCAAACTATTGTAGATTTCTAAAACATCACCCCATTACTCGGATAAGTGCAAAGTGAGTTCAAAGTGAGTTTTTTATTCATCAGTCATGCCAGCTTATGCTGAACATTTGTTGCGTTCCACCCATCTCGAGAAATCCTTCTTTGTGTAAGGGCACCAAACAGTGCAACATTTTCCAGTTGGAGCAAGACATCCCAGCTCCTGTACACCAATCCTCACGCGATGGAGGTCATCATTCCATTTGCTTTCATCATCGCCCGCTGCTCCTGATTTGCTGACTTTTAACCCAGGTGTACGAGGGGCAAACAAGTCTTACGGCAGCTCCCTCCTTTCCAAATCAATTACCACTCAGATAATAACCCACTTTTGTTTCGAAAACCACACATTAATCCACATTATACTTTACCTGCTGCATTGCCTTTCACGACTCACTCAACGTGCACAAACCACACTGAAGCATTGTTAAATCCTCCTCATATCTTTGTGTTTCTGTAAAGTGAAGAGATGATTTTCAGATCTTGCCGCTAATCATGAATGATTACTGTAAATAACTGAGGTCCTATCCCTGATCCGCAGGGTCTTGACACTGATTTCAACGTTAAAACAATCGTCGCAAGGTGTCGCACATAAAATACCCAGTTCATTCCCATACTTCGTTCCCTGTCTGTCAGCCCATTCTTTCCCCACACCAGTGTGTGACACGTGTTTCAGTTTTGCCTCCAAACCACTCCTGCAGGACCTTATGGAAAGGCTTTTCAAATAAACGATTTCTATTAGCATCTCTAATGGTTTCATCCTTAAAGCAAACCTCCAGTGGATGTGCCAAGTGTTATTTCCCTTTTGGAAATGTGAGCTGACTCTGTCCGATTCATCACAATTTTTCAAAATGCTCAATTCTTAAAACATCTAGCTTTGACTCTAACCTTTTCCATCGTGACTGATGTCCGCCTAACAAGTCTATAATTCCCTGTTTTCAATTTTCCTCCCACATTAGAAAAAACATAGTGGTTAAAAGATCTATCCTCCAGCCTTTCAGAGACGACTTCTTGACCTATGAGCAATGATGCATCCAGTCATCCAGGCATTCCAGGACGATAAGTAATTTTAAGGGGGTGTAGATAAATGTGCTGAAAATAGACACACAGATCGTGGATTATTATTTGAAATGTTGAAGAACCTCATTATCAATGCAGAACAGTGACAGCCTCATCGCCATGTCGTGCTCACCAAAACTAGGTACACGAGACTGAGGGCACAATTAACAGAGACACATTAGACAGGTGGAACTAGTCTTCACTGGATATTGGGACGTATCTCATTTGAATAAATCCTGTCGAGATCCTGTCCATACATAGACTCAAGAGAAAGTTATTTTACCTTCATACTGGAGGAGAATTTTGTCTCCTAATCCAATAGTATTGAGTTTCGCTCTCAGATTCACCCTGCAGAATGAGTGAGGACAACAGTCCAGCTTTAACACCAATCGGGCATCACCTCTGATTGCACTCTCCTGTTACACCATCACCTTTCCCAGTTCTCAGGTCGAAGTACCAGTTTGTTATGGACCAGACCGATATCCCTCCAGATACGTTAAGGATGCCTAGACCTGAACTTGTATTTGAAGTCATGTGTCTGGGAGGGTATTTGATCAATACTGTCACTGAACAGTTGGATTGAGATCAGAGGCAAGATCGTCCACGTCAGAAGCTGACAGAAAAAAAAGATCCTGAAGACTGGTGATGGGAGTGCGAAATACCCAATTGAAGTTTTAAAAAGTGTTCAATGATGACAATATTGTGCATATTCATAATGATAGACAACATTTATTAAAAACTACGTTACAGAGTTCGATAATAACGCTTGTTTCTGAATTTTATAAGCCGTGTTCCTCAGAACTGCAGATGACAGTTTCACTCGTGAATCCCCTGTGCATTATTACTCAAGTGCAGCCTTCGTAGTGATTGGTTTGTGCTGATAATGGAGGAAAAGTCTTCAGCGCAGGACACTGTGGGGCCAACGGGAGTCAGAGCAGGAAGTATCAAGAATCGCAGAAAACCCAGATGATTGTCCACTACGAAAGATACAAATTATGCTGCAATAATAACCGTATTACTGATATCAATATTGTAAAGTTGATGAAAAACATTCACTGGCATGACAAGTGATACGACATCTTCTGCTAATTAAACTAAATAAACAGGAAAGCTCACCTCGCCTCGTCATTTATTACTGTATGAGGAACAGAGAAAAACAGAATTCCACCATTTAAAAACAACTTCAAAAGAAAATATTAAACAACTGTCTACAACTGTAAATCTCCTGCTCTTAAAGGTTTGATGTCTACCTCCCACTTTATAACAATATACTTATCCAATAAAACCCCTTCGAAATTAACAGCAAATTAATTTTCAAATCTAGACCATGGGAGTCTTCTGCGGGTGTCGAATGTCGTGTTTGCAGACCTTTCTGGGTCGTCTTCGCTCTTCAAGAGCATGGAACATAGAACAATTCAACGTAGAACAGGCCCTTCGGCTCTCGATGTGGCGCCAACTTGTGAACTATTCTCACCTCGTCCTCCTACACTATCCCAAAATCATCCACGTTCTTATCTAAGGATTCTTTAAATTTACCAATTGTGGCTGAGTTGACTACACTAGCAAGTAGGGCAATCCACGCCCTTACCACTCCCTGCATAAAGAACCTGCCTCTGACATCTGAGTTAAAACTATCACCCCTCAATTTGTATTTATGCCCTGTCGTTCAAGCTGAGGAAATAAGTCTACCCTATCAAATCCTCTGATCATCTAGTATGTCTCCATCAAATCCCCCCTTAGCTTTCTTCTTTCCAATGACAACAGACCCAAGTCTCTCAGCCTATCCTCAAAAGACATTTCCTCCAAACCAGGCAACACCGAAGTAAACCTCCTCTGCACCTTTTCTGCACCTCCTTCCACATCCTTCCTGTAATGGGGCGACCAGAACTGCACGCAATATTCCAAATGTGGGCACACCAGCGTTTTGTACAGATACAGCATGATATTGCGGTTCTGGAATTCAATCCCTATACCAATGAAACCTAACACACCCTATGCCTTCTTAATAGCACTATCCTCCTGGGTGGCAACTTTCAGGAATCGATGCACATGAACTCCAAGATCCCTCTGCACATCCACACTACCAAGAATCTTTCCATTGACACAAAACTCTGCCTTCCTGTTATTCTTCCCTCACGTTTAGCTGCATTGAACTCCATTTTCCACATCTCAGCCCAATTCTGCAGTTGATCCAAGTCCCCCTGCAAACTGTAACATTCTTCCAAACTGTCCACTCCGCCACTGACTTTAGTGTGATCTGCAAATTTACTAATCCATCCACATATGCCTGCGTCTAAGTCATTTATTAAAATGACAAACAGCAGTGGTCCCAAAACAGACCACTAGCAACTGGACTCCAGCCTGAATATTTTCCATCGACTAACTCTCGCTGCCTTCTTTCAAAAAGCCAGTTTGTAATCCAAACTGCTAACTCACCCTCAATTTCATGCCTCTGCATTTTCTCCATCAGCCTACCATGTGGAACCTTATCAAAGGCTTGACGGAAGTCCATGTATACCACGTCAACGGCCCTACCCTCGTCTACATGTTTGGTCACCTTCTCAGAAAACTCAATGTGGTTTGTGAGACGTGACCTGCCCTTGACGTAATCATGTTGATTATCTGAAATCCAGTTGTTGCTTGCCAGATGATTATAAATCTCTTATAAACCTCTTACAATCCTTTCCAAAACCTTTCCAACAACAGAAGTAAGGCTCACTGGTCTATAATTATCTGGGTCACCTCTGCTGCCCTTCTTGAACAAGGGCACGACATTTGCAATCCTCCAGTCCTCACATACTAAACCCGCAGAAAATGACGACTAAAATATCAACACCAAAGACTCTGCTATCTCTGCCCTGGCTTCCCAGAGAATCCAGGGATAAATCCGGACCAGGGGGCATGTCTACGTTCATTCCTTCAAGAATTGATAACACCTGTGCATAACTAACCTCGATCCTTTCCAGTCTAATATCTCGTACCTCATTCTTTTCATCTACAATATTCTCCTTTTCCTGCGTGAACACCGATGAGAAATATTCAATTAGGACCTCAAAGATCTCCACAGGGTCCACACTCAACTTCCCACTTTTGTCTTTGACTGCCCCAATTCCTCACATACGTATAGAAAGCTTTAGGGTTCTCCTTTATTCTATTTGCTAAAGACTGCTCGTGTCCTCACGTTGCTCTTCTTAACTCTCTAATTAAATCCTTCCTAGCTGATCTGTAACTCTCCATCGCCTCTTCTGTACCATCTTGCTTCATGAACACAGAAGCCTCCTTCTTCTTCTTAACAAGAGATACAACTTCTGAAGTAAATCACCTTATCACTCCCTCCCTGTCTGACAGGGCCTATCAAGGACATGCAATATCTGCTCATAAAAAGCTCCAAAATTCGATTGCTAACATCTCCTGAATTTTGCTACCCCATTTTATGCATCCCAAATATTGCCTAATCTCATTACAATTGCCCTTGCCCATCTATAACTCTCGAACTGTGGCATGTACCTATCCTTTTCTATCGCTAAACTAAATTTAACTGAATTATGGTCACTCTTTCCAAAGTGCTTACCTCCAACTTAATCAAACACCTGGCCTGGTTCATTACTAAGCACCAGATCGAGTGTGACCTCACCTCTTGTCGGACGTACCTTCGACGTACTGTGTCAGGAAACCGTCCTGTGCACATTGGACAAATACTGATCCATCCGACGTACTAGAGCTATGACATTTCCAGTCAATGTTGGGGAAGTTAAAGTCCCCCATAATGACCACTCTGCTCCTCTCACTCCTCCTCAGAATAATTTTGCTTATCCTCTCTTCCACCTCCCTCGATCTCTGCGGAGAACTATGAAAAAACTCCAAGCAGTGTGATCTCTCCTCTCCTGTTTCTCAACTCAGCCCTCACTATCTTAGCAGACGAGTCCTCAACAAAAATTCTCTCAGCCACCGTTATTAAATCTTTGACTAACAAGGCCACACCACCACCTCTTTTACTGCCTTGCCTGTTTTTAGTGGAAAATCTAAACCCTGTAAACCGCAACATCCATCCCTCGCCCTGCTCTACCCATGTCTCCAAAATGGCCACAACATCGAAGTCCCAGGTACCTAGCCATGCTGCAAACTCACCTACCTTATTTAGGATACTTCTGGCGTTGAAGGACACACACCTCAAATCAGTTTTCTGTCTGCCAGCACATTTCTGTGACCATGAAATCCTGTTCCTGTCCTTCCTACTTTCATCCTCCTGTGCACTGCAACGACAGGTCCGGTTCCCATCTCCCTGCTCAGCTAATTTAAATTAGTATCCTTCTGGTTCAAGTGAAGACCGTCCTGATTGTACAAGTCCCACTTTACCCTCAATGAATCCCAATTATCCAAAAACCTGAAACCCTCCCTCCTGCACCATCCTTGCAGCCACGTGTTCAGCTGACATCTCTCCCTATTCCTTGCCTCGCTATCACATGACTCGGGTAACAAACCAGAGATAACAACTCTGTGGTTTCTAGGTCTCAGCTTTCACCCTAGCTCCTTGAAATCCTGCCTTATATCCCCATCCCTCTTTCTACCTATGTCGTTGGTACCTACATGGACAACGACTTGAGGCTGGTCAGCCTCTCCCTTCAGGACCTCAAAGATACGGTCTGCATATATTTTTACATGCAAAATGTACGTTTTACACAGATGTGCTGTGGACGCCTGGAAAGATGGCTTCTATTTTATCTAGCTCTTAACCCATTATCATGAAATATGTCGGACATTCATCTAAATTAATATTAACTTCTGCACACATGCATGTATATGTACCATCAGCAGCGCTTCAATCTCACCCATACTTTATCCTTTGAATCCATGATAACTCATGAGCTGTCAAAACGTTCCTACCCGCAACCTGCACGAATTATAAATTCGGAGTCTATAACATAAGGCGCCAATGAAATATCCCATATTCTTGTCTTCAAAGCGTTCCAAGAATGTAAGAGAAGTTTAACACGTGTCCACAACCGTTTCTGACTCATTGTTCATGACATAAAAAATGTAACATTTCGGAAAGCCAGTACCGAACTCAATAATTCTTTTTTGATTGTAGAATATTTTCTCTGTCGGGTGTTGAACTTCTTTGTAAAGTAAACAACTGTCAGTTGAATTCCGTCATTAACTTTTGGTGGCAGTACAGCTCAAACTCTTGGGTCATGAGCTTGGATTGCAACTTTGAAGAGTTTCAAAGAGATTGATGTGGCTAACTTGTGCTGTGATTAATACTGCGTTTAAATTGCCTCTTGGTTTTTGTTTATACAGTCTTTTCTTTTTGCTTCCACTGATAAAGGAAACTGCCAATAACCACGCAGGAAGTCCTAATTTGTGATGTCACTGGCTTGTGGAACTTTCTCTCCAGTCCTCCAATCTCCGAATGGGGTATCAGTCCAATGTTGATACGACGTTGGCCTGCCTAATGTCCACAAACAGTCGTTGAGACCCGTCAGGTTTATGACTAAGACGACCCTTGTACTCAACTCGCTCGGTCTCGGTTCGATGACATCTTCATTGAGCACTGTCTCCAGTTCCTTCTATTGCTCACTGGTTATGAAGGAGAAAGCCTGTCGGGGAATTGTTTTGTCGGAGCAGTATTCCCTCAGTCTACCTAACACACCATAGTATTAGCCCTCCCCAGTGTATTCTGCATATAGCCTCATATTGCTGTAACAAAGCTTTCAACTGCGCTCTCTGCTCCTGAGACAGATACTTTCGTTCTGTCGATATTTCTTCGATTAATTCAAATAGCCCTCATTTCATGTCCAAGTATTAACTCAAAGGGAGTAAGCTGAGTACATTCGTTTGAGGGCATCTCTAATGGAAAACAGTACAAAAGATGTATCTTTATCGCAATCATTCATGAAATCCTGACACGAAAGACTCAACATGGTTTTCAGGGTCTGAAACCACCTTTATCAATTTCCCTGTGGTTCATGATAATATGCATTTGATCGAAAGTACTGTATACCTAAGCTATACATGAATTTCTGAAAAAAGATGAACAGAAAGATTAGCCCCTTGGTCTATTTTAATCTTCCTGGGAAGCCCATACCGCAAGAAGAAAAGTACTAATTCCTCCACTAAACTTTTTGCCTTAATGTTCCATAATGGGATAGCATCCAGAAATCTGGGAGATACAAACAAAATGGTCACCAAGTCCTGGTTCCCACTATTAGTTCCTCGAGGGGACTTACACATTCAATCATAACCAGCGTGAAAGGTTGTTTGAATGTGGGAATTCGCAACAAAGGTCCGGGTTTTACTACTGCCTGTGGCTTACTTGGCACGGATAACAACTATGGCAACATTTAACCACATCCTTGCGCATATCAGCCCAATATAAATATTTTTATACCTTAGCCTGAGGCCTCCATACACCTCGGTGACTTCCGACTCTTAGTTCATCGACTACCCGTAACACCTCCTCGCTGAATGCTACAAATCAATTAATCAGGTGCACTTCTGCCAATTTTTCCGTTGCACTAAGTTACGTGGTCTCCATTTTCGTCTTAGTATTCTATCATTGAGATAAGAAACCTCAAGAATAATCTCTGCCTTCTTTACTGGATGTGCACAAAGTAGATAACTTTTATTGTCTCGCCTTCCTGTTGTAAGTTCATTCGCCATTCAGAACTAAACACTTCTCCTTGACCTCTACCTATTCAGGTTTTTCGTAGTGTAGGATCTCCCCTTCTCCCAATTTCTATCCCTGACAGGAGGAAATTATCACGAGAAGCTCATCTTTGTCTTATGCACCAATGTATATTCATCTGCCATCTTCAAAGCCCTTGTCACTTCCTTAGTTTTCCGTTGATCCACGTGAACTGTTCTCATCTCACGAAGTATGTTTTAAACTCTTCCAGCACAATGATCTTTCTTATCATCCAATGGGCCTTTTCTGGAACTTAAGGCCCACGCCAATACATCAATATTACTTAATTCTTTGAACTCAAAAGAAGTCTGACCTTGTTCCTTTTTTCTGTTTCTGAAAATCTGTTTGCGCAGTTAACAAATAAACAAAATCAAAGATCATTACAGCACGGGATCAGGCCCTTCGACCCTCCAAGTCTGCACCGATCCAGACTCTCTGTCTAAACCTGCCACCTCTTTCCCAATGATCCGTAACCTTGCCATTTCCTCATGCATGTACTCTATCTTTCCCTGACTGCCCACCACCTCCGATGGCAACACATTCCAGGCACCCACCACCGTCTGATTAAAGAACGTTCCATGCATATCTCCCGAAACCTTTCACCTCTCACTTTGAACACGTGACTTCGAGTGAGTTGAGTCCTCCAGTATGGGAAGAAAAACTTTCATGTTATCCACCCTGTCGACACATTTCATGGTTTTGTGAGTATCAATTTGTTCTCGACTTAGCATCTTTCTTCTCAACGACAATAATCGAATTCTCCTCAAACTCCCCTCATACCTAGCACCCTCCATACAAGGCAACCTCCTGCGGAATCTCTTCCACACCCTCCCTAAATCATTCACATTCTTTTGGTAATGAATCGACCAGAACTGTACGCAGTTTGACAATCGTGGCCGAACTAAACTGATACAACTGTAACGTAGAACATATAACATAGAATAATGCAGAGCAGAACAGGCCCTTCGGCCCTCAATGATGCGCCGCAGCTCATCCCCCATTCTATCCCATCATCATCCATATGTTTATCCAAGGATTGATAAATCTCCCTCATGTGGCTGAGTTAACTACATTGGCAGGTAGAGCATTCAACGCCCTGAGTAAAGAACCGGCCTCTGAAATCTGTGCTGAAACTATGACCCCTCAACTTGTAGTTATGCTTCCTCTTACAAAATGACGTCATCATCCTCAGAAAAAGACTTTCACTGTCGACTCTATGTAGTCCTCTGATCATCTTGTATGTCTCTATCAACTCCCCTCTTATCCTTCTTCTTCCCAATGAGAACACACCCAAGTCTTTCCTTATCAGACCTTCCCTTCAAACCATGTAACATCCTGGTAAATCTCCTCTGCACGTTTTCCAATGCTTCCACATCATTCCTGAAATATGGCGATCAGAACTGAGCACAATATTCCAAGTGTAGCTGCGCTAGAGTTTTGTATAGTTACAGCATGATATTGTGGCTCCAGGACTCAATCCCTCTACCAATCAAACTTACACACCGTATGCCTTCTTAACAGCACGATCAGCCTGGGTGGAAACTTTCAGAGATCTATGTACATGGACACCAAAATCCCTCTGCATATCCACACTACCAACAATCTTACTTTGACGTAGTACTCTGCCTTCCTGTTATTCTTCACAAAGTGAATTACCTCACATCTAGAAGCATTGTACACCATTTACCACCCCTCAGCCCAATTGTGCAGTTTATCCAAGTCCCCCTGCAAACCGTAACATTCTTCCACATTGCCCACGTTGCCCATAGACGTTAGTGTCATCTGCAAATTTATTAATCCATCCACATATGCCTGCGTCTAAGTCATTTATAAAAATGGCAAATAGCAGTGGTCCCAAAACAGATCCTTGTGGTGCACCACTGGTAACCCGACTCGAGGCTGATTATTTTCCATCAAACACTACTCGCTGCCTTCCATCAGAAAGCCAGTTTCTAATCCAAACTGCTCAACGACCCTGGATCCCATGCCACTTCATTTTCTCCAACAGACTACCATGTGGGATCTTATCAAATGCTTTACTGAAGCCCACGTACACCTCGTCAACTGCCCTACCCTCATCTACATGCTCGGTCACCTTCTTTAAAAAAACTCAATGATGTTGGTGAGACACGACCTGCCCATGACGAAACGACATTGACTATCTGAAATCAAATTGTTGCTAGCTAGATGGTTATAAATCGTATCTCTTATAATGTTTTCCAAAACCTTTCCTGCAAACAGAGGTAAGGCTCACTGATCTATAATTACCTGGGTCTTTTCTAATGCTCTTCTTCAACAATGACACAACATTTGCAATCCTCCAGTTGTCTGTTACTAAACCTGTAGACAGTGACGACTCAAATATCAAAGCCAAAGTGCCTGCTATCTCCTCCCTAGCTTCCCAGAGAATACTCAGATAAATCCCATTGATCCTAGGGGATTTGTCTGCTTTCACTCATTCTGGAATTGATAATACCTCTTCATAACTAACCTCAATCCTTTCTAATACGTCGTATATCATTCTTTTCCTCTACAGTATTCTCCATTTCCTGAGAGAAAACAGTTAAGAAATATTCGTTTAGCACCTCCCCGATCTCCACAGAGTCCACATACAACTTCCCATTTCTGTCTTTGACTTCCATTATTTCACCCTTTTTTATTCCTCACATACTATAGGCAGCTTTAGAGTTTCCCCTTATTCTATTTGCTAATGATTGCTCGTGTCCTCTCTTTTCTCTTCTTAACTCTCTCTTTAAATCCTTCCTAGCTGATCTGTAACTCTCCATCGCCTCATCTGAAACGTTTGTCTCATCAACACATTTCTTCCGCTTAACAAGAGGTGCAAATTGTGTAGTAAACCACAGTTCGGTTACCTTATCACTTCCTCTCTGCCTGACAGGGGAGTTGGTGTGTTGCTTCCCAGTGCCAGGGTCTGTGATGTATCAGATCGTATCTTTGCGGTCCTGAAGGCAGAGGATGACCAGCAACATAGGTAGAAAGGAGAATAGGGTATAAAGGAACAATTTCAGGGAGCTAGGGTGGAAGCTGAGAGCCAGAACAAACAGAGTTTGTTACCCATGCCACGTGATAGCGAGGCAAGGATAAGGAAGATATATCAGCTGAACACGTTCCTGCATGGATTGTGCAGGAGGGAGGATAACAGATACTTGGATAATAGTGTTCCTTATGGGGAAGTTGGGATATGTACAAACAAGGCAGTCTTCACTTGAACCAGAGGGGTACGAATATCCTGGTGGGAAATTTGCTGGGGCTATTGATATGGGTTCAAAATAGCTCAGCGGGGGATGGGAACCTGAAGTTTAGTTGCAGTGCAGAGGAGAATGAGATTAGGGAGGACAGGGACAGGATTTCACGGTCACAGTAATGTGCTGGCAGAGAGCAAGCTGGTTTGAAGTGTGTCTACTTCAACGCCAGAAGTCTGTGAAATAAGGTAGGTGAGTTTGCAGCAAAGATAGGTCCCTAGGACATTGATGTCGTGGCCATTACAAAGACATGGATAGATCAGGGTGAGGAATAAATGTTGCTGGTTCCAGGGTTTGATAGTGCATTAAGAACAGACAAGGCAGTAAAAGACGAAGAGATGTGGTCTTGTTAGACAAGGATAGTATAACGGTGGCTGAAAGAACTTTTGGCGAGGACTCGTTGACTGAGGTAGTATGGGCTGAGGTAATAAACAGGAGAGGAGAGGTCTCACTGCTGGTAGTGTTTCATAGGCCTCCGCAGAGTTCCAGGGAGGTGGAGGAGAGGATTGGCAAAATGATTCTGGGTAGGAGTGAAAGGAACAGAGTTGTCATGATGGGGGCCTTCAACTTCCACAACATTGACTGGAAATGGTATAACTTCAGTCCGTCGGATGGATCAGTTTTTGTCCAATGTGTGTAGGAGGGCTTCCTGACTCAGTATTTCGAAGTGCCGGCAGGAGGGGAGGCCACACTCGATCTGGTGCATGATAATGAACCAGCCCAGGTGTTTGATTTAGTTGTAGGTGAGTTTTTTTTGAAGGGAGTGACCCGAGTTCACTTACGTTTACTTTAGCGATGGAAAGGACTGGGTACACCCTAGTTCAAGAGTTATCGATGGGGCAAGGGCAATTACAATGGGATTAGGCAAGAATTAGGATGCATAGAATGGGGTGGCAAAATGCAGGGAATGTAAGCAATGGAAACGTGGAGCTGTCTAAGGAACAGGTACTGCGTGTCCTTGATAGGTATGCAACTGTGAGTCTGGTTTGTTCCCAACAAACGTTCTATCTGACCCTCTAAGTATTGAGTCCTCAATGTCTAACACTCTCCTCCTTTCCTTTCTTCCCTTTAAATTTTCCAGTACACTCTGAGACATGCAAGCTTTTGCCAGCTTTCACTCTCCCTGAAAGGTATTGTACACAGCTTCTACTTCAATACACAAATGTTCTGTCATGTCGAACAACAGTGCCTTCAACATTTACAGAGAGCCTGCCATTTTCTCAAGAGTGTGTGTGTGTGTGTGTGTGTGTGTGTGTGTGTGTGTGTGTGTGTGTGTTTTCAATCCTGATTTTTCAGTACCGTAAACCCTAGCTTCACTCCTGTATCTTCCAGTTCACTACTACCCTGATTCAGATCCATCAGTGACCCGTTTGTACTGAGAGCCGAAGCGAGGTCCTCAGCACAAGCATCTGAGATTTTTTTTTATTATTGCGTGTGAATCATATGTGATGATGAAAGGGAAACAGATATTGAAGCAACTCCAGTGAATACTGATAACTCTGCGCTTGATATCAGTAAAACTCGCAGTGTCAAACATTTAGTTATTAAAAATATAATTTCATTCAGGTACTTACTGCAGTTTCTGTATCATGCAGTCTGAATTTCTCAGAGACTCAGAGCGCACTTTTACACTTGAATCTCCCCGTGCATTGCAACCCAATCTTAGCAAATGGAATGAGAAGCTGCCCAAATCAAACCTTGCTTCTGATAATGCAATTTTTGCTGTTGCAGATATTAGAACGCATATGAATACAGAAAATAAAATTATGAAAGGGAATGGAATAGATTTATCCAGCGTTCACAATGAATCGCGCTCTACTCAACTACGTTCAGGGGTGGGCAAACTACTATCAGTGCCTCCAGCAAACCACTATCTTATCTTAGTCCTCTGAGGATCAAAAGTGCTGTTGGAGGTGACCACAGCCTTTACATTACAGTAACCTTATCTGCATAATGGTCAGTTTTGTAAACGTTTCCCAAACATCCCATGCAGAGACTTATCTCACACGTGAAATGGATTGGATAAAATGCCTGGTGACACTGTGATTTCCAAGGTCCTGCCCAAAGCGTTGTTATGTGATTGTGCTCCAGGGCTATTGTTTCACAACCTTTTAGATTTAAGAGGTTGAAGTTTACGAGCGTGAATCCTCAAGAATGCGAATAGCATTTTAAATTAAGAGAATTTCCATTTTCCCAACCTGGAAATCTTCCCTTGACAAAACACCCAATTGGATTCAGTGTGGAACGATTATGAATCCAAATTCAACTTGGTCTCTCAAAATGCCTTTTGAGAACAACGTTTTACTTTTTTTGTGAGCTTGTACATTATGCAGGTACAGCATACTTTGTTTTACCTGGCACCTTCTGAACTAGCACTCTATTAAAACTGGCAAAAGCTTCACTCCAGAAATGACGGACGTTTACTATATTATCGCCATCGCAATGTAGTAAGTTGGGGGTGTTCTCTGCGGTACGTTTTATTTAAGGCAAGTTACATTATTATTTTTGGAAAATTATGGCATAAGTAATGAATAACTGAAATGTGTGCACTCCTGGTATTCTGTTGCTTTCACGTTTTGTGTGTTTTCTTACATTTTGCACCTCTTTATCAACTGACATAGGTACTGGTTAATAAAAATGTTGTTGTATTTATGTTCCACCATCTAGCCTTATGAGCTGAATTACAATAATTACATCAGCCACTTGCAGTGATCTCGACTTGCTGAGTGAACATAGACTGTAAAATCACTCCTGATCAAAAACGATCAATTTTACGTTCTCCAGCGCTGTCAAAATAACGGAATGATTCCTTGCATTATTGATACTTTACGTGTTGAAGCTGCTTCTGTCGTTTAATGGTTTAACTCGTTCGGTTTATGACAGAGCAACAACAAAATGCATTTCTGACCACTAACTCATCCATCAATTGGAAACCAGGAATTACTGCAATGCCTGGCATTTGTGCAGAACACATCCCAGTCATTGTTGAACTTCAGAACTAGAATCTTTCTAAATCGAACACATTTACTGTCACACAGAGATCAATAGCCTGAGACAGGACCACACACTCAATCGTTTCAGTCGCAGCTCGCTAAATGCAAGTGATTGCATAGATTACAGTGACCTGAGCCAGTGCTTTATCGTGAGACTCGAACACATAGTGAAATACGTTCTGGTGATTCCTCTTTACAGTTCCATTTATGTTTGCACACCATACTCTAAAACTTATCCTTCACCCAGTAAGTCAGGCAAGAGGTTGCATGATGACAAAATAGGCCGAGACACTGTTCAACATTGTTCTGGGTGGTGGCCAGACCAGCAAAGAAAACAGAGAAATATCTATAACTGAACATCAACATTGCTGTGGGATTCACGGGTGAGCTTCTGAATGTTTCCGTTGACTGGAGTGAGGAATTGAGAGAGTGCAGACACAAAACCTTGGATGATGAGTGGCAGGAATTTGCAAACTAAACTCTGGGCAGAAACATTTTCTCTCCAAAAGTTCTATCAGGAACCTGGACAGGAACTGGGAGTGTGTCAGGTGGTACGGTATCAAATCTCATTTTCGAAACACAATCTTTTCTCAGAGACTCGAGCGAAGGCCATCTCCTGAAACTTTAGTAACATATGACAGGAGGTTTTCAACTCTCGGCCATGTATTTCCAGAATATTGCGAACCCAGTGGGAGTATTTTTGTGTGAATGGTCCTGGGAACGTGCTGCTGTTTCCTGTGAAGAAGGGGTCCAGTGAAAGACTGAGGATCCTGCAGTACGAACGGTTGGACCTTATGGTGAACTGGAGCTCATTCGCCTCCACGTGTTTGAAAGCGGTTCTGACACTTACCAATCTCCAAAAAACAACTTGAAGTATTCCTTTCATTCAGCACTAACAATTCCCGGATTTCGTATCAGACGTTGATCTCAAGCCTTTTCCAATTAATGCTGTGCGGTGGGACGAGTAATCAATAAAGCTGAAAATCCTGGAGGAAGCTTGCGTTGGATTAGGTGGCACACACTGTCAGACACTTCACAACACTTTCTAAAATATGTGCACATGTGCTGAGCTTCTATATTTTTCCGATTCTTAGCAAAATCGATCCTGTCCATGAATTCACCCATCAATTGATTTTCCAAAGCAAACCCTCTGACTTCTTCCAAAGCATTCCCAAGCATTCCTGAAGTAAGGATATTGCTCCAGAGTGAAATTTCGCATGTTAATCTTCTTCAAATCACGAAATTTAAAGCTTAAAACCAATTTAAAGTCCTGGCGCACTTTCTCAATTAACCAGTCAGAAACTATTTTCATACCATTGCCTTTTTTTGTAATCTATGGGACACCACTCATGAGCATAAACTGCTCTTGAACAACGAGTCGTTTCAATTTTATTTTGCATTCCTCTTCGGAGATCTTTCTTTCTCCACTCTTTACGATATCACCCTGTTGCCAGCATTTCATGTTCTACCAGTGTACGCTCAGGTAAAGCAGAAATTATTGTTAGCTCGGCATATCGATCAAACAACTGGAAAGTGTTCTTTATCTCCTTGAAATGAACCATGCTCATTCGCAGGATTACAGTGTGCAACTCTAGTGTCTCATTTTCTTCCTCTTGAATTGCTTCAGTACGAGCAGACAGAAAGTGATTTCCATGATATTTGGTTTATACTTAAATAGCTTTTCGGTGAGATGGCGATAGAGAGAATGTTGTGAAACTTGAAAAGGTTATGATCAGATTTACAACAATGTTGCAGGGTTTAGGGGCTTAAGGTATACCGAGAGAGTTTGAATCGGCTGTGGCGATTTTCCCTAGAGCATCAGAGGCTGAGGGCTGACCTTACAAAAGTTTTTAAAATTAGGGGATCATGGATAGCTTGAATTATCATGGTCTATTTCCCTGGTGTGGGAGTCCAAAAGGAGATGGATGAATTGGATTGAAGGCTCTTTATTCTAGCTGTACAGTGCTATATCTCTATTGAACGGTCAATGGATTAGTGTGAGATTTGACTTGCAGCTTCAATGACTGTTGAAGCATTTCAGATATGGTCACTTTAAACGCCACTTAGAAGTTAGTACCAGTGGAGAATTTTTTAAATTTTTTCACAGAATTCTAATTGTTGCACATGGAGATTTTTCTCGTCATATATGGTACATTCAGAGAGATGTCCAGAATGGAAACTAACCCTGCTGTCAAACCCGGCCATGCGGGCCACGCATCCTGAATGTGTCTCATCACATTTGGCAGCGTTTGGCCCATATCCCTCCGAACACTTACTTTTCATGTACATAACTGGGAGATAGTGCATGGGGAGCTGCAGCTAAACGAGTGCAGGGTTTTTTTGAGGAGATGGGGAGTGAGTTCGGGATAGGTGAACATAGGTCAATGGTACGACTTGGTAGATCGATGGGAGGAACATATATAGTTGGCAGTAGGAAGAAAGGGTCGATCAGAGGAATTGAATGGGACGAGGATGGAAAGGAAGACGAGGATGGGAAGGGTTGTTGTTTCAAATTGGAGAAAACAACTGTGTCTCCTCCAGGTTGGAGGGTGCATGATGAGACCTAACATAACCTCCGTGTAATTTCCCTACATGGGCCCACATGGGCTGATCTGACTTCTTAGGCACCACTCACTGGAACTTCTCCTCTTGGTCCCTTTCTAACCTAACCATCCTTGCCCCCCTCCATTGCTAAAGCGAATTGGCACAGAAATTGGAGCAACAGCACTTCATTTTCTGGGCATTCGAATGACAACGTACAGTTCCTGCAATGGAAGGGAGGGAATGGGTCGGAAAGGTCGTCAGGGGAATGGAAAGGGTTGTTATTGAAATTGGAGAACTCAATGATGTGATCTACAATTTCCAAAAAAAGCACCCTTTCCATCCCCTCACTCCCTTTCCAACTCTTTCGCCTCGATTCCATTGCTCTGATCTGTCATTCCTTCCAGCATCCAACTACAGTCACTCTTACCATCTACCTAAAAGAGCGTACCCTCTGCCTGTGTCCACCTTTTCCTATCTGTCAACGCAACCCTCTACCCACCAAGAAGCCTTCCCCAATGCCCAGATCCCCTGACACACTCCCCCAGAGCTGAACAAAAGTTACCCCTGAAACGTTGATCTTTTCATGTCCTGATGCTGTGTTCTTCCAGATGGACCGCTATGAAAGAGTAAGAAAATAACCTACATGTTGATGGTTCGGAGAGGACGAGAATAAGCTTGTAGCATTCCAGGTGAGTGTGGTGTCAGGTAAGTGGAATACACTGGTGTGAGATGATTGAAGGAGTGTGTAGCCTATATCAGGATTTGGGTTCAAACCCCCAGTATTTTGGATTCGGGAGCTGCAGGAGGGTCTTCTGTTGTCTCTGACAGGCAAGGGGGTCATCGGGTACAGTCAGGAGTGAAAATGTCATTTGGTAAGGTAAGGAATGATTAGGGATAGTCAGAATAGCTTTGCACGTAGGAAATTGTGGTCCAAAAATGGGATTGTTCATGTTTTAAGAATACAAAGGAAAGAAGAATGGTAGACATTGTCTGCATCCAATTTAGCATTGCGTTTGACATGGTGCTGCATGGTAGACTGGTTAGCGAGTTTAGATTACATGTGATCTAGGGAAAGCTCGCCAATTGGATGCAAGATTGACTTGATGATCGGAGAAGGAGGGTGCTCATGTGAGATTATTAAGGATCCACTTTTGTTTGTCATTTCTCCAAACGATTTGAATCAAAATATAGGAGGCACGGTTAGTAAGCTTAAACATGACAGGCACATCAAAGTATTGGAGTCAGTGTAGGAGGTCATTTCAGAATCAAAAGTGATCTTGATTTCCTTGTCCAGTCAGTCGAGAATATCAGATGGAGTTTAGGAATGTTGATTGCAAGATGTTGAATTCTATTAAGACAAGGCAGAAAAAAAGCATGCACAGTTAATGGTGGCGCCCGGTGCAGAGTTGTCAAACAGAGAGAAGCAGGGGTTCAACTGCGATAAGTCTTCATTGTGGCATCACTGAAGGGAGGGTGGCAAAACAGGCGTTTGGACGTTTTGACTGAATTAGTCACAGCATGCACTATAGGCGTTGGGACACATTGCTCCAGTTGTATAGGATGTTGCTAAGGCCACATTTAGAGCTCTGCATGCAAGTCTGATCACCCAACTGCAGAAAAACTTGTATTAAATTAGAAATGGCAAATAAAAAGATTTCCAAGGATTTTACCGAGATTGAAGGGAGCCTGAGTTAAAAAGAAATGTTAGAAAAGTTGGGGTATTTTTTTCCTGGAGTATTGGAGACTGAGAGGTAACTTCCCAGCGCTTTAAAACATCACGTTCGACATAGATAAGGTGAATAGTCAAAGTCTTTTTCCCAGAGCAGGGGAGTCCAAATTGTAATAATTTTAAGGTGAGCGAAGAAAGTTTAAAATTGAACGTGGGGGCAACCTTCTCACACAGAGGGTTGTGTGTTTATAGAATGAGTTAACAGAGGAACTGGTGGAGGAGAGTATAATTGCAATATTTAAATGACATTTGGAAACCTAAAAGGATAGGTTAAAAATAGAGGGGTATTGATTAAATGGAGGATAACTGGACTAGTTCAGTTCACGAAACTTGGTCCGCATGGATAGGTTTGGCCAAAGGGTCAGTTTGCATTCTGTATAATACGGAGCGTCAGAGCGAGCAGGTCGGGAAAGTCATTGGGTTTGGGACCTGGCTGTGGTCATGGAGCAGGGAAAGGTTTCAGAGTGATGTGTGGTCGGGACACACAATGGGAAAGGTCTGACACCGTGATGTGGGGGTTCATAATGATGATGGATGTGGTGACTGGCCAGTGGGATGGCAGTGACGGTGAGATGCAGAAGTAAGACCAAATGCTCAAAAGCTTGGAGACAGGATTTAGGATTGCTGATTCAGAATTGAATTAACATGCAGGTTAGTTTGCACTTCGGAAGGCAAGTACAATGTTAGCATTCATTTCGAGTTTGGCTGGAATACAACAGAAAGGCTGTGGAGCAATAATAACACAAACCTTCGGAGCAGGAGTAGGCCATCTCGCCCTTTGACCCTCCTTCTCCATCCAAAAGGAAGCTTGGTTGATCTTTTCATGCTCTCAGCTGTACCTACCTGCCAGCTGACTGAAGCCCTTACTTCCTTACTGTTCAAAATCTAACTACCTTTCCATTAAAAAATTACTTCCAATGAGCTGGCGTACATTGTGCTACTGGGCAGCGAATTCAAAGCCTTTAGGGCAGAAGTCCTTCCTCAACTGAGACCTAAATCTGCTAACCTTCTCTTAATGCTATGCCTCCTGGTTCTAGTTTCTCCCGCCAGTGGAAACAATCGACCTGCTTCTATCTTATCTATTCCCTTCACATTTCTCTATGTTCCTCTAAGATGTCTCCTCAGTCTTTTAAATTCCAATGAGTATAGTTCCAAATTACTCAATCCGTCCTCGCAGGCCAACACTCTCAATTCCGGAGTCAACTCAGTGAAACTCCTGTACACCTCCTCCCGTGCCTTTTCACAAGCCCGACAAACAAAACTGTACACAATGCTTCAGGTGTGGCCTCACGAGCACACTCCACAGCTGCCTCATTGACGCCCTACTTCAAACTCCACGCCTCGAGAAATGAACGACTATATCGCATTCCCATCTTAATTGCCTGCTGCAATTTCAAATAATCTTTTTGAGATTAGCAGACAAGGACACACAGACCACCCTGCACAATGGCATGCTGTAATTGTTCATCATTTAAATGATAGTCCATGATACTAACATTTACCAACCTTGTCCTCGACCTGACATATCAATTCGCCTCAACGTATGAATAACAAGTGTATGCTTTCAGTGTCTTCTGCATACTTTGGTCTATCATTCATCTGTGAACTCTGCATTTGGTCCCAAACTATAAATCCTGTGTGCAAACTGAAAATAATTACGGTTCCAATTCGCATCCTTGTGGAAAATTAATGCTTAACCAGAAAATCAACTAATTATATTTTGCTTGTTGTTAATTCAGCAATCTTTTGTCATGCTTGACACATGACCCATAATGCAGTCAATATTAATTTTATGCAATTAACGTTTGTGTACAATTTATCGAATGCCATCTGTAAATACACAGACACCACATCTGCCGGGTCTCCAATGTTCACTGTGCTCATAATGTCTTCGAAGAATTCCAGTGAAACAGTGAAACTGACTTGCATTTCATGAACCCATTCTGAATCTGACCAGTTGGACAATTTCAGTCCAGATGTCACGCTAAATCTTCTTTGAATAAAGATCTAAACATTTAACACATTGCAGAGGTTAACCCAACAGATGTACACTTACCCGCTTTTTGACTAGCTTCTTTTTAAAAAGAAGTCGTGTCAAAATTGCAGTTTCCAATCTTTTGCAAGCGCCAAGCGAATTTTCCAAAGTTACATAGAACATAGAACATAGAAGAATACAGCGCAGTACAGGCCCTTCAGCCCTCGATGTTGCGCCGATCAAAGCCCACCTAACCTACACTAACCCACTATCCTCCATATACCTATCCAATGCCCGCTTAAATACCCATAAAGAGGGAGAGTCCACTACTGCTACTGGCAGGGCATTCCATGAACTTACGACTCGCTGAGTGAAGAACCTACCCCTAACATCAGTCCTATATCTACCCCCCCTTAATTTAAAGCTATGCCCCCTTGTAATAGCTGACTCCATACGTGGAAAAAGGTTCTCACTGTCAACCCTATCTAATCACCTAATCATCTTGTACACCTCTATCAAATCACCCCTAAACCTTCTTTTCTCCAATGAAAACAACCCCAAGTGCCTCAGCCTTTCCTCATAGGATTTTCCTACCATACCAGGCAACATCCTGGTAAACTTCCTCTGCACCCGTTCCAGTGCCTCCACATCCTTCCTATAGTATGGCGATTAAAACTGCACACAATATTCCAGATGCGGCCGCACCAGAGTCTTATACAACTGCAGCATGACCTCAGGACTCCGGAACTCAATTCCTCTACCAATAAAAGCTAGTACGCCATATGCCTTCTTCACTGCACTATTTACCTGGGTGGCAACTTTCAGAGATCTGTGTACATGGACACCAAGATCCCTCTGCTCTTCCACACTACCAAGTAGTCTACCATTAGCCCAGTAATCCATCTTTTTATTACTCTTACCAAAGTGAATCACTTCACACTTAGCTACATTGAACTCCATTTGCCACCTTTCTGCCCAGCTCTGCAGCTTCTCTATATCCCGCTGTAACCTGCCATATCCTTCCTCACTGTCTACAACTCCTCCGACTTTCGTATCATCCGCAAACTTGCTCACCCAACCTTCTAACCCTTCCTCCAGGTCATTTATAAAAATGACAAACAGCAATGGTCCCAAAACAGATCCTTGCGGAACACCGCTAGTGACGGCACTCCAAGATGAACCTTTGCCATCAACTACTACCCTCTGTCTTCTTCCAGAGAGCCAATTCCTAATCCAAATGCCATATCTCTGTATTTTCTGCAGTAGCCTACCATGGGGGACCTTATCAAACGCCTTACTAAAATCCATATATACCACATCTACCGCTTTCCCCTCATCTACCTCCTTAGTCACCTTCTCAAAGAATTCAATAAGGTTTGTGAGGCACGACCTGCCCTTCACAAAACCATGCTGACTATCCTTGATCACATCACTCTTATCCAGATGTGCATAAATCCTATCCCTTACAATTCTCTCTAAGACTTTGCCCACAACAGAAGTGAGACTCACTGGCCGATAGTTACTAGGATTATCCCTACTCCCCTTCTTGAACAAGGGAACCACGTTTGCTAGCCTCCAGTCCTCTGGCACTACTCCTGTCGACAAAGAGGACACAAAAATCAAGGCCAATGGCTCTGCAATCTCCTCCCTTGCTTCCCAGAGAATCCTAGGATAAATGCCATCAGGCCCAGGGGACTTATCTATTTTCACCCTTGCCAGAATTTCCAACACCTCTTCTCTACATATCTCAAAGCCATCCATTCTACTTATTCGTGCCTCAGTATTCATATCGACAACAATGTCCTGTTCCTGAGTGAATACTGACGAAAAGTATTCATTCAGCGCCTCCCCAATCTCTTCAGCCTCCACACGCAACTTCCCATTACTATCCTTGATTGGACCTATTCCTTCCCTAGTCATTCTTTTATTCCTTATTTGTTATTTATCTCCCCTTCCATCTTACTACTCAAAGATGCATTTCATCAGGGCCAGCTGACTTGTTTACTTCCAACCATACTAACTTGGCCACTACTAGTTCTTTAGTGATATGATCGCTTTCAAGTCTTCACCTGCCTTCGACTCCTTGTGAACAATTATTAGCACGTGATCTGTGTCTCCCACACTGAAGACGGACACACAATAGCTTTTCAATACGTCTATCATTTCCTCATTTCCCACTAATACATTCAGCTTCCCATCTGCTAAAGAACCAATGCTTACCTCAGTTACTTGCTTTCGTTTTATATATTTGTTAAAAAGATTCTTTGTTTAACATATATTCCAAGCTTATTTACTTTTCATTGTTACTTTTCTCTGTACTTTTCTTCGTGATTATCTTTTGACCATTGACGCTTTCCAAATTCCCTAGTTTCCCACTATACCTTGTTACATTACATGCAGTAGCTTCCAATTTACATTCATAGAGTCAAAGAGATGTACAGCATGGAAGCAGACCCTTTCGTCCAAATCGGTCATGCTGACCAGATATTGCAAACCCAATCTAGTCCCACCTGATAGAATCTCTCCCATATCCCTCCAAACACTTCCAATTCATGCACCCATCCAGATGTCTTTTAAATGTTGAAATTTCACGAGACTCCACCCACTTCATCTGGTAGCTTATTCCATACACGCACCAACATCTGCGTGAAAACGTTGACCCTTAGGTTTCTTTTATATCTTTCCCCACTCATCCCAAACCTACATACTCTAGTTCTCGAATCCCGAGCCCCTGGGCGAAGGCTTTTTCTATTTATCCTATCGGTGACGCTCATGATTTTATAAACTGTTATAAGGTCAGCCGTCAGCCTCCGACGCTCCAGGAGCCATATTCAACCTCTCCCTCCAGCTCAAATCCTCCAAGCCTGGCAGAATCCTTGTTAATCTTTTTTCTGTATCCTTACAAGTTTTCAACATCCTTTCGATAGGAAGGATACCAGAATTTCGCACAATATTCCAGCAGTGGTCGGAAAAAAAAATCCTGTACAGTTGTAACATGACTTCCAAACTCCTGTACTCAATACTCTGACATATAAAGGAAAGCATACCAAACGCATTTTTCACTGTTCTATCTAGCTGCGAATCCACTTTCAGGGAGATATGAATCTGCACTCCAAAATATCTTTGTTCAGCAACACTCCAGAGGACCTTACCATTAAGTGCTAAGATTTGCTTTCCGAAAATGCAGCACCTTGCATTTATCTGATTTAAACTCCATCTACCACCTTTTAGCCCATTGGCCCATCTGGTCCAGATCCTGTTGTAATCTGAGGTAACCCTCTTCGCTGAACACTACACCTTCAATTTTGGTATCAAATGCAAACTTACTAACTGTACCTCTTATGCTTGCATCATCTTTCTTTCTGGTTTCACCTGTGTGTAGTGTTGTTCATGCTCTGCGTTGTTCAGCCACAGAGTATCAGCTCCGTCCACGCTTGATTTCCCCTTTGGTAGATTTGCAGCAATTTGTGGTCAAAGCCAAAAGCAAATTATTGCACTGACCGAACCACAGCGTTAGTTCCATCAAGAAGCGCTGTTTTCCTCTCTTTTCTTCAACAAAACCTGACGACTTTATATCGTAAGATGAACATATAACAAATAATCCTGGATGCGTGTATGTTGATTATTTGCATACGGTTTGAACTTCATCGCACCCTTCCGTTTTCATTTTGTTTCCTTAGACCCTTGCAGTGAGTTTCTAAATCTGTAAGAGACTGAAAAGTCCGAACACCAAACTTGATTATAATGACACAGAAATGCAAAGGGTCTTTGACTTTATTTCTTCTTTAGGATATCCTGCAGATTAATTTTTCTGTGGTTCGAACACTTTATTTTTCTTATATTATAGCATAACAGCAATAAATAGCATTGTGTATTCATATTACAAAGAGCACATTCATCCATCTGGAAAGATTGAAGGTAATTCAGAAGGTTTGTTGTAGGTTAGTGGTCAAATTAGTTCGAGATGTGACTTGAATGACTGACCAACAGTTGTTCAAGCAACGTTTCTCTTTATTTTGTACTTCCTTTCATAAACTTGTAATGGCAGAGACTTTTTTGAAAACTTAACAGTTCCCTAATCATGCTCTGGTTGCGTAAGTATTCCTGAAGGACTTCGTCTCAATGTAGAAGTTCATTGGTCATTTTTACTGTTATGGACGAGAGCAGACCAGACCCCAAATGTTCCAGCCCCCTTCTCCCCCCCCCCCCCCCCCCCGACTCCCATCCAACCCTCAAGCCATGGTATATTATGGAAATAGTACAAATCCGAACATGTATATTTTTCAAATGACAAGAGTAAGGCACTGTGTTCCAGACATAATTTGATTTCACTACCACGACATTTTCAGCAAAACATACCTTATTCTGACAGCACAACTGAAATAAAACTCAAAAAGGATTTTAGTGTGTTTGCCATCCTTAACAAGCTAATGTATTATTTATCCAGTTTAAGAGCAGCGAGGCTATTCTGCAGCTCGAAATAAACCTGGTTAGACCACAGTTAGTATGTTGTTATCTGTCCTGGAAGTTTTAAGAAGGGTGCAGAGGAGATTTACCGGGATGCTGCTGCATGGGTTGAAGGGAAGATACATTTCTTCACTTAAGGTGCTGTTAAATTTTAGGTACAATCAGAGAACAATCACAAAGGCCAATATCCCACGTATCGAATCTGTCTGCCAGGCCCACTGTCAAAGAAAGGCTGCCAGTATTCTCAAAGGTTCATTCCACCCTGACAATATTTTTCTACAAGCTTTACTATCGGAGAGAAGATACAGAAGCCTCAACACACACCAGCCGGTTTTGTAACAGTTTCTATTCCACTATTGTTAGAATACTAAATTGACTCAGAAACTCTTAACATTCGCCTGTACCTTTCTTTTTGTTTTTGCTGTTATTCACTTGGTATTTACTATCTTTGCAAATTAACTGTGTAATCTACCTGTATTGCTCGCAATACAAAGCTTTTCACTGTGCCTTGGTACATGTGACAATAAATTCATGTCATTTCAATTCAACTCAACGTAGGTGACATTGCTGTAGCTTTTTTGAAACAGCCTAATCGTTTCCATAATATGGACATTAAATAAAAATCTGCATGGAATTTATGCACACTTCTGTTGAAGTATGATTTGCATTTTAATCATTTTCGTAACAGAGAAACCACAGTTTCACATATGGTTCCAGCTTTGTCCCAAAACTGCTTAATGGGAAATATTTCGTTCCGTTTCATATGATCTTAGGTTAAGAATAAGTAATTGTGACGACATCAGTTAGAACGTTCCTCTATTATTTAATTATGTGTGACGTTGAGATAATTTAATACGATTGTTCGATGGCAATCGTGGCCATGCTGCACCTTTACCAAGGTTATGTCATTCTTCGGTTTTCTTGAAGTGGGCTCATAAAGGAAGAGGTGCTGACATCTGGAGGAGGCTATTTTCAACTATGACAGGCGGCCTGTTTCCCCAGCTCAGGCTTTTCAAGGGGGTTGAGTTTGAGCAGGTAGTCAGAAAAACGGCTGGTAGCAGAGAAGATACTACAAGAAAAATAGATTCCATGCATCAAAAGATGTTTCAGGCCGTATTTTTCTCTCTGAAAACTCGTCTGCCTGGAAGATCTCTGTTTTCATTTACCATTTGCCAAGAGGTGTGTTTATGGGATGTTGTGAGAATTGCAACAGCTTCGTTAAGTCATGATATTATACAAGTTGAGTTTTCATATAGTTAATTATTCGGAATTCTGTTTCCTTTTGGAAGGTTCAACTGTAGTGTTTAAATATATTCTGTTTTTTTTACAGCGATTGAATTGACTAGCTGTGTCACTTCTGCAATATCCGCTGTACAGGTATCAAAAAAAATGCTAAGTTACGGTTTATGCTACCTTCTTGGGGGCATGACCTGCTCTACAACATAATGCATTTGCTGGAAAATGAAATTCATTTGAATGGGAACCTTCAGGCCGTCATTTCCCTTCAGTCTTCGTGTACTGCAATTGCGATCGTAATAGGGAATATGAGCACGTCAGTCATCAATGTCCACCTACCTAAGCAAGATTATTCCATGAGCTCCAACTTGGTATTCCTCTGTTTAGAAATGTAGGGTATCTGATAGCTCCCAATATATGCTGAAATAAAAAAAAGCTCTCGCAATCGTATGGAATTACATTTCTGCCAAGAGATGTCATTTCATCCAGGTGGTGTAAGTCAAAACTAAGCATCTGACTATAATAAACCGATTTTCAATCCCTGGCCCATAACCCATTGTACGTTTGCATCACAAATGTACATTGAAGTACACCACAATTTTTGGGGACTTTTGGTGGTTCCACCACCCTAACTGGTAAAATGTTCCAGATTTCTATCACTTTTTGGGTGAATACATTTTCCTCGTATCAGCTGTTAACCTCCTGTTCCTTACTCTCCGTTGTTGGACTCTCTGTCATTCATCCCTCATTTAACAGGTAATATTTATCCTCTAATCACTACCTGCACGTCCCATCACTTTATATGCCTTAATCATGGCTCGGGTCAAATTTCTCTGCGTCAAGGAAAGCAACCTCACCGGTCCAAACTCTCTTAATAATTAAAACTGTCCAGTAAAGCCAACATCTCCCCTCACCCTTTCCAGTGCTATCAATTCTCTCCTGTAACGAGAATTCCAGAATAGCTTTGCCCTAACGTATGTTTCATAAAGTTATATCATTGCCTCTCAGCACTTAAAATCTATGCCTTCGTTGACAGACTCATTACTTTAGAGACCTACATCACAGTAACAAGCCCTTTGTCCAAACTGGTACATACAGACCAAAGTGTCTAGCCAGGCTAACTCCATGTCTGTGCACTTTTCTGATATCCTTCAACTTCTTTCATATCCATGTCTTTATCCAAATGCCGTTTTAATGATTTGATGGCTGTGTCTCAACCCCTTCCACTGGCAGCTCTTTCTATATGTCTGCTACCCTCTGTGAAAAGTAGTTGGCCCTCAGGTTCTCTTTCATGCTTTCTTCTTTAATCTTCATCTGATGGTCTCGGTGCATCGATTCCACAAAGGTGGGTAAAAAGAGTGAGAGCGTTTACACTATCCATGCCTCTCATGACCTTATGCGCCTCTGTAGGCTTCCCCATCAGTGCCCTCAGCTCGAAGAAAATGTCCTTGCTTCTCTGAACTCTCCCTATAACTCAGACTATTGTGTACAGTCAGAATCCTTGTAGATTTCTTCTGCTCTATTTCAATTTTAATAAAATCCTTCTAATGGCAAGGTTAACGAAACTGAACAGAATACTATAAGTGCCGTCTCACCAGTGTACTTAATGAAGGAAAAGTAACCTCCCATTTCTGTACCAAAGTGCCACTGATGAATGTCTTGGTATGCTTTTCTCTTTAATATACTTAAGACACGTATTTGGATTCTCCACAATCTCAATCAGTGCTGTCTAATGCCGCATTATTGCTCTCCTGTTTTCCTGCTTAAGTAAACGTCTGTATACCTTATAGGCGTCCAGGGAATATTTAGATCACAAATGACTGTTGTTCATCGCATATTCATCACTGCTCATCATCTATTTCGTGCGTTCTTTTCCCAGTCCATTTGTGTCAACCTGGCAGTTTTCCAGATTGAATTTCAAACGATTGCTTTCTTTCTAAAAAGACTCTAAACTCAAGAATGGATGCATTGCTACAATTGGTGGGACCAATCCGGGTGTACTGTGTGAAGTTTTGGTTTCCATATCGTCGGAACTAAGTTCCTGTTCTGCGGGTTCTGGGGCAAAGGCTGATTTGACTCGGAACATTATCTCTGCTTTCTGTGCACGACATTGCCAGAACTGTTGTATTCCTGCAGTGATTTCTGTTATCAGTTTAAATCTTCTTTGATGTATTTAGGTGAGGAAAATGTTCACTGTAGATTTGGAGAATCGGGAATGTGGAATATCTAAATTTCAAAGATGATGAGGCAAGGTAAAGAGAGCGAAGGAAGCTTCTGATAGCAGAGTAGTGTAGAAGTAGGTAAACCAGTTTAACATTAGTTTGTGAGTAAGAGAAGGTGAAGATTATGGTGCTGGAAAAACGTAGCAGGCCAGACCGCATCCGAAGAGCAGGTGAGACGATGAGTCGAGCATAATGCCTTCATCAGGAATTGAAATGATTTCCGACTGCTTCTCGGATTCTGCCGGGAACATATCTTCTGGTAGTCCCATTCCTGACCACAAAATCTCCTGTCAATCCATCTCACTGTGGAGTCCCCCACCAGCGCTTTTCTGTTCTCCCCCTCTTCCCTTCTGAGCCACAGTGCCAGGCTTGGTGCCTGCGACCTGGTAACTATGACTTTTCCTGGTAGGCCATCCCCACCGGCAGTATACAAAATGCTATTCTTATTGTTGAGGGGAACTACCACAGGGGATCCCTGCTCTGACCGTCAGTTCCCTTTCCTCCTCCTGACTGTAACTCAGCTGTCGCTACCCTGTGTCTGAGGAGTGATTGCCTCCCTGCACATTCTCTCAATTTCTCGCTCAGCCTCCTGAATGATCCTTAGTTTATCCAGCTCCAGCTCCACTTCACTAACTCGGGTTTCGAGGAGCTGGAGTTGGGTGCATTTTACGCAAATGTAATCGGCAGAGACATGTGAAGTGTCTCTCACCTGCCATGTTCTGCAGGAGGAGTGTACAACTGCCCTAACATCCATATGCCACTACTCTGAAAGTCCACACAGGACAACAGAAAGGAAGAGAAGAAAAATAATTAACAAACCTGTAAACTAACCGAGTCTACAGTAAGATTAGAGGTGGTGGGTGGGAGGGAGGACCGACAGTGTATGGTCTGGGTTTAGATCTCACCCACTTAAAAAGAACTTTCTGGCAGTCCTCTCTTCTCTCCACTCTCTCACCTCAATGCTCTGTTCAAAACATGTTTTTTACTCACCTCTCCAGAAGTCCTCCGCTGCTCTATCTCACCTCTCGGCTAATGGAGGCCTCGACGCCTGAGGCAAATATTTTAAACAGTTACACTCACCTTCCCAGCAGTGCTCCGCTCCTCCTTCGCACATCTCGGCAAATTGAGGCACCGACGCGTGAGGTAAGTTTTTTTAAACAGTTATACTCACCTTCCCAGCAATCCTCCGGTCCTCCCTCTTGGCAGAATGTCTTTCCTTAGACGGGAGACCAAACTGCACATAATATTCAAGTTGTGGCCTCACCATGGCCAAGTTTAACTCACACAAAAATGTGGGAAGATTGCCGTGCGATGAAAAGTGCAGACGGTCAGTTCACAAAGTATCAATTGAATTCAGCAACACAGTGGAGCAGAGTGAGGAGAGTGTTTGGCAATGGGCAAAGAAGCGAAAAGGGGTTGGAAGAGTGATTTGAATTATTCCTCATATTAAATTATGTTCCGTGAATTGTCCATGCTAAATTGCACGTAGTGTTTGGTGCATTAGTCAGAGGTGAATGTAGGGATATGGGTCTGGGTGGGTTTCTTTTCGGAGGGTCAATGTGGACTTGTTGGGCTGAGGGGCCTGTTTCCACACTGTAATGAATCTAATCTATGAGTTGCCTGAAGTCAGCATTTCAATGAAGCAGTCTGGGAAGAAGGGCAAGCAATAGGCATTACAATTGAAGTCACTTGGGCTACGGTCAGTAGCCTGGAGTGTAAACGCAGTGAAAATGCTTGGAATGTGTGCCTTGTCATTTTCAAATTAGGGATTTTGATATACTCAAATAGAAATGGAAATGACTGTGTGGAGTTGTCTGCAATTAGCATTACGATAAAATGGTCCACAAGGAGAGGCTTGAATCAACATCATAGTGTTGCAATGTGGCAAGAGAAATCTGCAATGGTGAATGCAGTGAAACTGTCTGCGAAGAGATGGCTGCAGTGAGTATTACACCGAAACGACCTGCAAAACAACAGCAACCACACATATGGCGATGCCAAATGTTGATTATGCTTACACTTCAGTAACAATGATTATAGGAGTGATCAGAAAAGTGTAGATCTCTTGGCGGTCCCAGCGATTGCCACCATTTTGGCAATTGGAATTTTTTTTAGATTAGATTAGAATTCTGACACTGTGGAACACGACCTTTGGTGCAACAAGTATTGTCCGACACTCCGGAAAGTAACCACCCAAACCCATTCCCTTAACTAATGCACCAAACACTACGGGTAATTTACCATGGCCAATCCACTCTAACTTGCAAATATTTGGACGGTGGGAGGAAACTGGATCACCCAAAAGAAACCCACATATAAACGGGGAGAATGTACAAACTCTACACAGACAGTCATCCGAGGTGGGAATCAAGCCTGGGTCCATGGCGCTGTGAGGTAACCAAGTTAACCATAAAGCCATCATGCCACCCCTATTGTTGAATAAATTATTTGGTCAGAAGTAAGTCATGCCATCGCAACTGGTGGAAGCTGCATTGTCGGACTGAAGGACTTGCATATGTCTTCGAAACTGGAATGGATGAACACAGGTATAGGTGTGTTTGAACAGCGTAGCATTTGTCACAGATGGCAGAACGGCTGGAGTGAATTCAGAGTTTCACAGAGAAAGGAACGATTATTTTGTGTCAGGATAGGTATAACGATAGAGTCGACAATAATGGCTCGAGGACGTTACAAAGGTTGTCAGTTGTTTGGCAGAGTGTGAAGGGTACATAGATCGCGACAGCCTGAATTTATAAACGGTATTGGGAAGATTGTATCTGCAGATAAACTTGTGATCTTCGTCAGTGCTCCTTTCCTGAACAAGATTACATAAACAAGGAATACTATTGTGGCTGGAAGCGATTGCAGGAAGACAGAGAACTTGTGTAGATGGACGAGTTCACAGTGGAAGAGGCGCTTAAGGAAGCAGGGGAGGTTGCGTTGTGTGTTGTTATGGATGGCGGATATTTTACAGATTGGAAACATTCTCAGTTCTATGGGACGTCACTTGCAATGTGAGGGCTTCATGAACTTGTAGTGTTTGTAGAGATACAGACGAGAACAGCAGCTAGAGATGTGTCGAGATTTTAATAAGTGTCAACACCGTGTAAATTTAGGAACAGGCGCAGTTTAGGAGGCCTTTAAAACGATGGATTCTTGCAGTGCTGTATAGCGTTATAGCGGATGGAAGAGCTGAAAACTTGTATGAATTTCCAGTGATGCGAATTTGACCATGTGTACAGAATCTGTGTATTTGCCAGACTAAAGCATGTTACACAGAGAAGGATAAGCAAACTGAGTAACTGAGTGGAGGAGGGGATTGTCACATTTGGAGTTATAGAAGTTTGTTTGGTGGAAGCATGTTAAGGAAGAATTGGTGAACAAGAGTAAGCCTGTGCATTTCAACGTAACAGTCAAAATGGCGTCCGAGAATGGCCAGCGAGCAGACGGGATGGTTTGATAATTGGGAAGTGGTGTGATTTCGGGATCAGACAGGTGTGGCATTTGCTAATGCCCAGTTTATACAGTGTGGTATGTCTGAGGCCAAACCGTGCAATATTCGTGGCTGGGGGAGTAGTGGAATGGATGAAGGTCTCACTAATGTGACTGACATGGGGATGTACGCATGAAAGTCATGAAGATGAAAACGACAAGTGTGAATGATCACTATCAATTCTATTTCTGCTCAAGTACGAACGGTCTGAACGTGATATGTTCTGCACCCATTAACAGGGATCAACGTGAGGTGGAGGGAAGTGCCAAGTTTCGATATCAGTGACTCTTAGCGTTTATCGTGAAACTATAATTATATCATCGACGCTTCTATTTGACATATACCTAGCTCACCCGAGCTCAGCAGTTGGTTTTGTATAGATTGCCGCATAAACCATGATGAAGGGCTCATGCCCGAAATGTTCATTGTCTTGTTCTACAGATGCTGCTTGACCTGCTGGCGAAAATATCGTTCTTTCCCTTGGCAGACATAAGATCTGACAACAAGTGCAAATGCATGAGAAGCTATCGATTTTGCCCTGTCCTTCACGAAGCACCTCGACTTTTTATCTACTGGCTTTATCAGTGTGCAACTGAAATCCAGATCTTGCACTTTGCTGAATTTTCTCTGGCATGTCTGAACCCCCGCTTATTTCCATAACTCATATATTAAGTTCAGCACTAGAATTGTTCAATTTCCACAGTTTAACAACAACTGAATTGGAGATGGTGCAAGAAAGCAGTGTTGTGACAGGTGATCCACCAAGATCTCTTTGAATGTTGCATCTCCTTCAAAGGGCTGAATTAACTCCGGCTATTTCTATTTCTTATATATATATATTTTCCATCTGGATCTCCGTGTGACCATTATTGCTCCTGTTATGCTGCTCCTTAACGTGTATATTTCCTCCTTTTCATTTGTCTCAGGTTATCCGACAGCCTTCCCTTTTTTTGAACCTGTAGTGTTCGATATTCGATAAGTCTTACCAATATTATATTGGTTCTTCAGTTGCCTGTCTCCTCTTGTCAATTGATAACAGCTCTTTGACGTTTATTTACTCCAGAAGGCTAATCTTCTTTTGTGATCGACCACTCAAAGTGTACCTCTCAGTTGCTTTAATTTTTACCTGGTTGAATTCCTTATGCAAAAATAGCTTCCAGTGGGTTCCTGAGCTTCGCTCTGAACTTGGATAGAGATGCCACGTAGACAATGGTGTTCGTGCAGCAATTCAAATTCCGCAGCATGTAGGCAACTTGTTTAAATATGTATTCACCATCGCTATCTAAAGGATCGTCAACATCGAAATGATATAAAATATACCAAATCCACAGAAAAATGAAGTTGCCAGATATGACGAAGAGTAAAATTATACTCTGTCTTCTACTGTCCATCTCTGGGTCGCTGGAATCTTCTCCCTTACCATGACCTTTCAGACCTTTCCGGACTCGACTGGCTACTAATATGTGTTTGACTGTCAGAGTGTTGAGGAACAGAATCAAACCAAAAGGGAATATTGGTGTTAGAATATTTTCAAAGTTGTTAAATCCTCGCCACACAGGGTCATAATAATATGCATCTGAATTCATACAGTACCATGGTACATTACTAATTATTTCATAAGGTTCAAATCTGAAGTAGATAGGGATTTTGTTTGACAAAAAACAGACTGCTGGTTGTTGCGAGAACCACGGTTGCAATTCTTTGAGTGCAGTATTTGGTTTTCAGTTTCTCACAACAAATGGTGACATATCGATCAAAGGTGAAAGCAATTGTGAACCAGACAGAACAGTCTATGAGTAGACGGCACAGAGCATAATGAACACTACATACAGGGGTGATGCCCAGGAAAGATGGTGGAAAAAAATCATGATTGATTCGACTGAGTATGATCTCAATGATAACGACCAATAGCGAGCAGGTGGCGCCTGCTGCAGGAAGACAGTCCACACGTATCCTGAAGTAGGATCCCAACCGTCACTAAATTGACTGGAAGAGAGGGAGAAGGGGAAAAATGATCAATGCAGGCCAATATGCTTCATTACTGAGGCTAAATGGTATGGGTTCGATTTCATCAACACAAGCGTGTTAAAGTAATTAGTTATCTAATCAATAATGTGAATCAACAGTACACTGAATCTCACACCTCCAGTTTTAATATATGTGTAACATAAGCATGAAGCACATTGTATACAAGAGGACAGCGGCCCAGTAAGATTTTGACTGAGGAGGAAATGCACAGGCAGATCAGAAACTATCTGATTCATTCAGGGCAATTTCAGTTCAAGCAACACCAAAGCCTGAAATTGCAACATTCTTGTTAAAACGGGATGACTGCTTTAAGCCCCAGCCCCTTCCACACAAGTAGCAATCCTACTCTCAGCAATAGCAAACAGAGCAATTACATACCAGAAACAACACAAAAGCAGATGCCATTTTCTCTGAGGCTGTCGATCTTTTGATGTTTTGTGTAATAAGCATTACAAAACACTGGGAAGAGAGGATGAGCATCCTGCATGAGGTTGCCCGAAATGAAAAGATGTGTTCAAATGTTCGTAAGTTTCCAGGAAGACGTGGAAGACAGAGAGCTGTGTGGAGCTTTCAGATTGTTGCAGACAGTTGGCTCAAATGCCAAGCTTCCGTACTGTGTATACTGTGCCTGAAAGAGCTTCATCTCATGTCTCAAACACATCCAAAATTCTTTTCCTGTATTTCGTCGAAACAACTGAAAGATCTCGCTGTCGACACGAGCGTGCCCCAGCTAACTGTGCAGTCTGGCCGAAAGCAGCATTTCTGCTGGTAAGACCTCTTCTGCCTCTTCATCTGGCTCCGTGTAAATGTACCTGCTTCTTTCATTATTTTGTCTACAGACAGCCAATGATTCCATCAAAATGTGTCCGGTTGTTTTTTTTTTGTTTCACTCCATGAGTTTTTTTTTTGTAATGCTTTTTTTAAGCTTATTTATTAAAATTGGTTTCTGCCTCTTTACGAATGAGGTATAAAATCCCAATTTTTTTCTATTCAGTCTCTGTGCAATTGATTACAGTACTTAACATGATATTCATCGGCGATTTTGATGCTCATGGAATGGTCCAGCACTGAGCGCAATAACATGGTGGGGAGAGATTGAACTACTGGAAGCAAAGTGAAACTACGGGATCAGATCCGGGATATTCGACCCAATGTGCTGTTGCAGATAACATTTTTGCTTTCTGTACAATTGCAGAACTTTGTCAGGCACAGATTTGAATTGTCTCGGAGATTGTCTTTACTCACCAGGTAACCCAAAGACGGCTATGACCACGTAAAATATTTTCCTCACAGTTCGAATCAGATCGCGCATTTTCAGTGCGCAGTAATGTGTCTCTTGCTTCTGTAGGCAATCCCCCTCAGTTTGCTTCTGTGATGGCCGATTAGCGGGACCTTAATTGTATACTCATCGGCATCTCCATGGGGACATTCATGTTGCACAATATTCTAAAGTGTTTTTTTTTCTTCTCCTTGAATGTTTATAGCAAACAAATGCCGAGAGCTGAAGTAATCCTCTGACGCTGAAATATGTTTCGTGTGGGGAATGAAGTGGAAAAAGGCAGACTCCCTTATGAATGCACTGCACTGATTATATGAAGTAACTAAGCAGAGTTGGAATCTGTGAAAACGTCCCCTGCAAATGGTCTGACAAAATTCCCAGTTGTGGCTCAAGACCACGCAATGATGGATTTCATCCAATTTTAGTCAATTACTGAGTTTCAGAGGGTCAACATAGGCCTGTTTGGTTGAGTACTTCTGTGTCGCACTATCATTAGCTGGAAACAGCTAGATGAGTGTTTCACACTATCAAACTGAGCCAAACAGAGTTTGGACATTTGCACAGTCTTCTTCATGTTTGTGGCAGACCTGATGAGTAAATTGCACAACTCCTCATCTCTCTCACACTAAGTCACTCAATTCTCTTTGTGGTTCTTCCTCATTTCTGTCCTATTGAAGTTCCATTCCCCACGCTCTCAGTACCTATACTTCAGATATACACCAGGGTCTATAAGAATGGTAGTACTCCATTGCGTGGCTGTTCACGTGTTGCCAATATCTTCAAGCCTTTGTATTCCAACGAATGACTCAACTATACAAATAAGTGAATCGCCTGTGCCTCAGGACAAAACAAAACTTGGAAGTAAATGTCTCAATCATTTTTCGAGAGAGTTGTCCCCTCTTGGACAATCGCAATGATTTGTAATCTCTCTGAATCACTGCCAGGTTCTGATTTACTCGAGTGCTTTGACGTACCTGCTCATTGAAAGCACGTATTTGAGCTTTTCAAACATAACACGTTGTCCATATAAGTTCTGCGTCTATTTGTTTTTATTTTCCAAGCCTGTCATGATGCTTATCTGGTTATCTATGAATTCCCTATGTCCAGAAACATCGTCGTGGAAGCTGACGTGGTTTACTCAGACAAGTGCGCGAGCTCCACAAGCAGCTCAGATGTTCCAAATATTGTGTACATTCTGACTCCTCAATACTATTCCACATTGACAAGTCACAACTTTGTCAGAATATTCCCGACTTTCCCAATGACTGCAGTTTCAACTGTGCACAAGAAACTCATCATCATCAAAGCTTATTTCAGCAATGAATACTATATTCACGATGCATTGTAGATATTTTTTAAAAATGGTTTTGGCATTACCATGCAAAATCATGACAAGAAAAAGACAAGAGAACATTTGCTTGAGAACATCAGCACTACAAGTTCCCCTCCTGTTCACTCATCATTCTTACACAGAATTAAATCACTGCTCCTTCAGTGTCGCTTGGTCAAAATCCTGGATTTTGCTCACTGTCAGGACCGCGGGGTTCCCTGCACCACACGGACCGAATCAGTTCCCATCACCTTCTCAGGACAACTTGTAGCTGACAATAATTATTGTCACACCAGCAACTCACACATCAGATGAGTGTATATTAGAGGGCATTCATGTTGTTGGTTATACACAAATAGCTGGATCAAACTGCAGGCAAACGTCATCCAGCATGACGACCCTTCAAACATCAGCAATAGTGTGATTGAGTTGGGGATGTGGTTCTGTTCGCCGAGCTGGGAATTAACTTGCAAACGTTTCGTCCCCTGTCTAGGTGACATCCTCAGTGCTTGGGAACCTCCTGTGAAGCGTTTCTGTGCTGTTTCCTCCGGCATTTATAGTGGCCTGTCTCTGCCGCTTCCGGTTGTCAGTTCGAGCTGTCCACTGTAGTGGCCGGTATATTGGGTCCAGGTCGATGTGTTTGTTGATAGAGTCTGTGGATGAGTGCCATGCCTCTAGGAATTCCCTGGCTGTTCTCTGTTTGGCTTGTCCTATAATGGCAGTGTTGTCCCAGTCGAATTCATGTTGCTTGTCGTCTGTGTGTGTGGCTACTAAGGATAGCTGGTCGTGTCGTTTCGTGGCTAGTTGGTGTTCGTGTATATGGATCGTTAACTGTCTTCCTGTTTGTCCATTGTAGTGTTTTCTGCAGTCCTTGCATGGGATTTTGTACACTACATTAGTTTTGCTCATGTTGGGTATCGTCGGGTCCTTTGTTCTGGTGAGTTGTTGTCTGAGCGTGGCTGTTGGTTTGTGTGCTGTTATGAGTCCTAGTGGTCGCAGTAGTCTGGCTGTCAGTTCGGAAATGCTCTTGATGTATGGTAGTGTGGCTAGTCCTTTGGGTTGTGGCATGTCCTCGTTCCGTTGTCTCTCCCTTAGGCATCTGTTGATGAAATTGCGAGGGTATCCGTTTTTGGCGAATACATTGTATAGGTGTTCCTCTTCCTCTTTTTGTAGTTCTGGTGTGCTGCAGTGTGTTATGGCTCTTTTGAATAGTGTCCTGATGCAACTTCGTTTGTGTGTGTTGGGGTGGTTGCTTTCATAGTTTAGGACTTGGTCTGTGTGTGTGGCTTTCCTGTAAAACTTTGTGGTGAATTCTCCATTCGATGTTCTCTGTACCATCACGTCTAGGAATGGGAGTTGGTTGACCTTTTCTTCCTCTCTAGTGAATCGGATTCCTGTGAGTGTGGCGTTGATGATCTGGTGTGTGTTCTCCATTTCTGTGTTTTTAATTATTACAAAGGTGTCATCCACGTATCTGACCCAGAGTTTGGGTTGAAGTTGTGGTAAGACTGTTTGTTCTAAACTTTGCATTACTTGCTTCTGCTATGAGTCCAGAGATCGGTGAGCCCATGGGTGTTCCGTTGATTTGTTCGTATATTTGGTTATTGAATGTGAAGTGTATTGGCGCTTCACAATATTGGCACAAGTCCAATAGTTTAAGTATGCCGTCTTTGTTGATAGGTTCAACGTCCTGTTGTCTGTTATGTCTGTCCAGCAAGTTGGCTATTGTTTCTTTGGCTAGTGTTTTGTCGATGGAGACCTGAGTGCACAAACCAGACATCCCACTCAGACCCATAGTATCACTACCAGGGACACCATCACACAAACTGGCCAAAGAACTACAGCAGAAACTGAAACACCTGATCAGCGGATCCAGACAATCTGTACAATCGACACAGGAATTCTTGGACATCATCAGAAATATACACATAGACAAGGAAGAAGCTATGGTCTAAAGGAAAGTGTCCGTGCTGTTGGGTGCAGACAGGAAAGTGTCCGTGCTGTTGGGTGATTCACTGCGTGGATAACATTGATAACCCTTTATGTTTTCGGAGATATGCATAGTGGTGGCCTTAAAGAAATTAGTCTTGGTATCAATCTTCACTTTGCCCATAATTCATTATGGACACGGCTGAGCTGTCTGCAATCTCAAAACTGAATTCTAATCCACCCTGACAACCATTTTTTCTTATTTTTGTTTTGCAGGATTCTTTCTATCCCTTCTTTAAAGGGTATTTGAAGTCTTCGTTGTCAGCACAATTACAAGAGGAGTGTTCCAATGGCCCTTGTTTTGACTAGAACATGCATAAGCAGCAATAGTCAATTCGGATGATCGCATCTATTCTGCCATTCACTTCAATGATTGATGGTCTGCTAATCACAGCTCCCCGTAATTCTCTTTTCTCCATAATACTTGTTTATGTCCTCGAATAACAGTCTGTGGTTCATTCTCGAATATCTTTGAGAGCCCAATTTTGAAAACTTTCTGCAGCGAAGGATTCCACAGATTCAGTGTCCACTGAGTGAAGCAATTGCTCATTGCTCTGTCCTAAGTGTGCGACCCCTTACTCTGAGATCAATCTGTCTGGTCCTAGATTCATTCACGAGGAGGAAGAACATTTCTGTCCATAATTACTTCCTTCCTACCTACTTGGTTCATACGCACGTTTACGTCCCATTCTGCTGAATCCCAAAGATTCCAGCTCCTCACCCTCTTCTCCAACGATAGTTTTTCCATAAACACTTGCAACCTTATGAACCTTCTACGGACTGGTATTGCAGGTATTCAAGAAATTCGAAATGACTTTGCATGATTATTTGACTTGGAAAAGTGTCCAAGAATGTTGGTAACAGGCAGGGATTTTCGGCTCAGATTGGTTTCACAGGTTGGCCTAGCATCAAGGTCTGAAGGGCCTGGACTGTGCTGTCACATTCTCGGTTACATGATGGATGTTCTCAACAATGATGCTCATTTGAGCAGTCAGTGCAGAACTGTTGGGACGGCAGCACTTCTGTGATTCTGTATGTTCTGATTTGTAACTCATTTTGTAATATAAACACATCAAAGATCCCACTAGTGGTTTACGTAATTCTAAACCACATTTTAAAACTGAACAATCACAGACCCTGTGAATAATTAATTACAAACACCGATTTTCTGTCTCACACAAAAGACTTAATTTATTCAACACGCAATGCCCTTAGCTGACGAACAATTCAACAAGGTCAGTTGATTCGTATCTATGCTTCAAAACTGAAACTTTTATTTTCATCTCCCAAGCACCGAAATGACACACAGTCAAGTAAAGACACTTATTTGACAAAACAAAGAAAGCAACGAAACTTGCCAGGATATTTGATCGTGTCATACAGCACGGAAAGTTAGCAGTCAGTCCAACCACTTCACGTTCTCCATTTTAAAAAAACAAACGTAGACACACTTGATTACATGCGGCACACTTCAGTTCAAATCTGCTTACATCTACTTACAGAAACGTCTTCTCAATGTTGTCAAATAACCTGTATCTATTTTCCCCCATAATAACTACTTTCTGTGTAAGACTATTGCCCGTTTGTACTTGACATATTTTTCTCTTTTCACCTTAAATGTATACTGCCTAGTTTTGAACACCTCCACCTAGGGGAAACTGTACTTGTTTCCCGACCACCGATATTCCAAGGAAACAAGTGCCAGCAAATCCAGCCTGGATATTTTTAATCAAATTATTCATTGAAGTGCTGCTGGGAAAGGTGGATTCTGTACAGGAAGGATGGGTTGCACTTAAATTGGAGAGGCTCCAATGTCCTGGGCGAGTTAATTGATAGACCACTTCGGGATGGTTTAAACGTGTTTTGGCAGGTGGATGCCAACTACAGATCAGAGGAGAGGCTTTTTGTTGAACTTTCCGAAATTTAGATCTGTTGAAAAACAAACAGTCAGGCAGGGAATTGGGAAAACAAGAGGGGAATAGCATTGTCATTTAGAGAGCGCATCGCAGCTGGAGGAAAGGCGATTTTTGAGGCACATTTCTCAGCTGAGTCATTTGGGGTGCAAGTCAGTAACAGTAAATGAGTTGTCAAATTGTTGGGTGTTTGCTATAGCACCCCACCCTCCCCCAATAACAGCAGAGAAATGAAAGAACAGCATGGAAATCAGATTTTTGGAAAGGGGCAGAAGCAACAGAGTTGTTTTTGGTGACTTCTCCTTCCCCAGTATTGACTGGAACCTCCTTAGTGCCGATTATCTTAGTGGAACCGATTTTGTCAGATGTGACTGAGAATGACTCCTTGCACAACATGTAGTTTGGCCGACCGGGTGTGCGGGAGTGGTGTGGGGGGGGGGGGAGTGGTGGGGATGTGGGAGGATGTCATAATGGCTTTATTGCAAAGCAATGAGCCAGGCCAGGAGTCAGATCGTTGGTGGGAGAACATACCAGTGACAGTGACCTCAACTGCCTTATCTTCACCATAGCCATTGAGAGGGATTGCAAAGGAATGTATTTAATTGGGGAGGGGCAATTATACTGCTATTAGACAGGAGAATTAGAAACAATTGTTCCACGGGAAACGCACAACAGATATGTGCATGCTGTTCAACGAACACTTGATGCGAGCAGTTGACATAAGTATCCTACTGAGATGGGCAAGAAATGTTAACGCCAGGAGCTGTGGATAGTGAGAGAAGAGGAATTTCTCGTCAGTAGAAAGAAAGAAGCTCACTTAAAGTTGAGGAAGCAAGGATCTGGCACAGCTTTAGTGGATTACAGGGCACCTAGGAGAGAACTAAAGAATAGACTGAGTTGAGCTAGGAGGGGAAACGCAAAAGCTTTATCGGGAAGACATTTGGAAAACTCAAAGGCGTTCTACAATAACGTGAGGAATAAGTAATCTACATTAAGAGAGGAGGGCCAATATTAGATATTGGAGAGAACTTGTGTCTGGATTCTGACGAGGTAGAAGCGGCCCTAAATTGTTTTTTTTTGCTTCTGGATTCACGACAGAGAGACGGATCTTGTTGATCACGAGAAAACAATGGAACAGGTTAATAGGTTTGGACAGTTTGATATTAGGAAACCGGAAGAGCAGAAATTTCTGGGAAGTATTCAGGTGGATGAGTTCCCAGGCCCTGACGAGATGTTTCCGAGGTAATTCCGTGAAAAGAGTAATGTGGGGCTGAAGAGCCTGTTTCCACAGTGTAAGTAATCTAATCAAGAGTAATTGCTGCGCTTCTGGCGATGATCTTTGCATCTTCACCCTCCAAGCGGAAGTACTGAATCATTTGAGAGAGGCGAATTTTGTTTCTCTGTTCAAGAAAGGCAATAGCGAAATTCCTGGAAATTGCAGACCAGCTAATCTTACGACTGTGATGGAAAGGATTATAAGTCATAGAGTCACAAAGTTATACAGCATGGAAACATAACCTTCGGTCAAACACGGTTCTGCCATTCTAAATTTATCTCCTCCCACTCCAGATTCTTCCTATTAATATACCTACACAAATGTCTTTTAAATGTTATAATTTTAGGACCCGCCAACACTTCCTCTGGCAGCTCATCTCATACATGAGACTAATATGTCCCCATCTGTTCCCAATATGTTCCTCGTTCCCATAGAAATTCTTTACATATAAATGAAAATGGCAACCGACTCAACACCAATGCATGTGTTCACCACAGGACCTCAGTTTGGAAAACAACCCTTTCCTCTTTTAAAACCAAATATGTAAACACAAAATACCAAGAAGCCCCTCACTAGTTGCATCACACTCTCCCAGGACAGATATGGCACTGACAGAAACACTTGCTCTTGCATGATATGGATGGCACAGTATTGGACTTGGGTAGACAAAGTTCAAAATCACACAATGCCAAGCCATAGTCCGAATAAACAGGATTACTGTCGATTTGGACAAGCATAGTTTGATAAACCATAGTCAGCATGGCTTCGTAAGGGACAGGTCATGCCTCTTAAGCCATTATTGAGTTTTTTGAGGATGTAACGAGTCAGGTTGCCGATGGTCGAGCAGAGGATGTGGTGTATATGGATTCGAGTAAGGCATTTTATAACGTTCCCCACGATAGGCTCATTCAGAAATTTAGGAAGTATGGGATACTTGGAAATTTGGCTGCCTGGGCACAGAATTGGCTGGCCAAAAAGAGTCAGTGAGTGGCAGTGGATGGATTATTGGCCTCCCGCAGTGACGTGTTCTTGGGCCTTTCATCTTTGCAAGTTTTTATAAATGATTTAGATGAATAAGTGGAAGAGTAGGGTGGAAAGTATGCCAATGAAACAAATGTCGGAAGTGTCGTAAATTCTATCTTGGGCTGTTTTTAAGGCTGTAATAAGACATGACAAGGATACAGAGCCAAGCGGAGAAGTGGCATCTTGTGTTCAACCTCAATAAATGCGAAATGATTCATTTTGGAAAGTAGAATTTTGATGGTGAATATACGTTTAAAGACAGGATTTTTTGCAATATCGATGAACAGCGAGACTTTGAGATGCATGCACGTAGATCTTTAAAGTTGCTACCCACACTTATAGGATTGTTAATAAGGTGTATGGTGTTTCTCCTTTAAAGAAAAGAAGATTGAGTTCCTGCAGCTCTATAAAACCCTGGTTTGGCAACATGTGGAACATCTTGTCCATTGTTGGACGGATATACATGCGTTAGAGAAGGTGTATGCTGCCTGGATTGTAGAGCTTGTACTTATGAAGAGAGGCTGAGTGAGCCTAGGCTTTTCACATTGGAGAGATGAAGGAAGAGACGTGACTTGATAGAGGCATGAAAACTAATGAGAGGCTGAGATAGAGTAAATAGCCAGAGACTTTCCTCAGGGCTGAAATGTCTGTCACGCGGGATCATAATTTTAAGATGATTGGAGCAAGGTATAAGGGAGATGTCAAAGGTACGTTCTTTATTCAGGGAATGGTGGGTGCTCAGCATGTACTGCCACCAGTGGTAGTAGAGTCAGAGACGTAGGGACATTTAAGCAACAGGTGGATAAGCACAAATATGGCAGAAAATTGAGGGATGTGTAGATTAGGTTGAAATCATACAAGTTGTGGACACAACTTTGCATGTCTTGGAAAAGAAGTGAAATAGAGTTATTAGGGAACATGGAGATCAAAGTGTATGGGAGAGAAAGTGTGAACGTGGGACTGTGTTGAACGACCAGCTGGGCTCATTTCAATGGCAGAACAGGCTCAAAGGGCTGTATAGCCTAGTCCCGTTACTATTTGCAAATCATTTATCTGCAAGCGGGTATCTCAATTGTTAGTAGAAAGTGAGTTCTGCACTCAGAGTTGAGAGTGTGTTGCTGGTGAGGCACAGCAGTTCAAGCAGCGTCCAAGGAGAAGGTAAATCGACATTCTGGACTTAAGCCCTTTATCTGCCTTCTCCTTCTCCTCGGTTGCTTCCTATCCCAGTTAATCAGTGAGCAAATCAATCTTAGCTTGAGTTAAAGGAATCTTCTTTCTGGCATTGCATTATATATTGACTCCTCTAAGTTGTTGGCTCGTCTCATCAGTTATAAAGGCAAGCAGAGTTATGTTTACCCTAATGCGTACATTTCCTCAGCAGGAGCATAATTCTGTCAACAAGTGAGTTAAACAAAGAGGATTGATGAGTGCAAAGCGGTAGATGTGATCTGTATGATCTTCAGGAAGGCGTTCGACAAAGTTCCCAATGGAGACTGGTTAGCAGGGTTAGATCTCACGGAATAAAGGGAGAATTAGAGATTTGGATACAGAACTGGCTCAAAGGTAGAGGACAGAGGGTGTTGGAGGGTTGTTTTTCAGATTGGAGGCGTGTGACCAGTAGAGTGCTCCAAGGATCGGTGCAGGGTCCAATACTTTTCATCATTCATGTAAATGATTTGAATGTCATCATAAGAGGTATGATTAGCAAATCTGCAGATGACACCAAAGATGGAGGAGTAGTGGACAGCGAAGATTACGACATGGTCTTGATCAGATTGGCTATTTTACTGAAAAGTGGCAGATGGAGTTTAGATCAGGTCCTAGGAAGAGTAGCTGAACAAAGTGATCTTGGAGTTCAGGTTCATAGCTCCTTGAAAGTGGAATCGCAGGTAGATAGGATAGTGATGAAGGCATTTTGTATGCTTTCCTTTATCAGTTGGCAGGTCATCTTGCGCCTGTAAAGACATTGGTTAGACCACTATTGGAATAATGCGTACAATTCTGGTCTCCTTCCTATCTGAAAGATGTTGTGAAACTTGAAAGGGTTCAGAAAGGATTTACAAGGATGTTGTCGGTGTTGGAACATTTGAGCTACAGGGAGAGGTCGAACAGGATGAGGCTGTTATTCCTGGAGCACCGGAGGCTAAGGTCGACCTTATGGAGGTTTACAAAATCATAGAGGGCATGGATAGGACAAATAGACAAAGTCTATTCCCTGGGTTGGGGGAATCCGGAACTAGAAGGCATAGGTTTAGGGTGTGAGGGGAAAGATATAAGATAGATCTAAGGGACAACATTTTCACACAGAGGGTGGTACATGTATGAGCTGGTAGGGGAACTGGTAGGGGCGAGTAAAATTGCAACGTTAAAAGGCATTTGGATAGGTATATGAATAGCAATGATTTGGAAGGGTATGGGCCAAGCGTTGGCCGGTGGGACTAGATTGCGTTGGGGCATCTGGTCGGCATGGACATGTTATGCAGAACTATCTGTTTCCGTGCTGTACATCTCTATGGCTTTATGACTCTAATCTAGTGGAACTGCATACAGATGGTTACATATCATCAGATTATCATCCTCCTGTCTTGGTGACGCCATTTCGCCTCATCTCAGTCTGTGTACCCACAGGCTGTCACGCCTGGTCTGAACTATCTGATCATTAAGAACATCCTCCCTGCACTTTCACTGCCAGAATTTGGTAGACCTTTCCAAAGTCATCCCCTCGTTCTTATATGGTAAAATGAACACAGTCCTACATGAATTCTTCATTCATTAGACCTGCCATCGTAGATGTCACGCTGTTAAACCTACTTTGCTCTTCATCCATTCCCAGAAATTCTTCCTCAGGTAAGGACACCAGATTGTGCAATATTATACAATTTCAGTAAAGACGTCCTTGCTCTGTTCTCCAGTGAAGGTCAACATACTGTTTTCCTTTATCACCTCCTGCTGCTCCTGCAATGTTGACTTTCTTTCCCAGGTTTATCAAGGTCACACAGGTCTTTTGGCTGTTCCCTCCTTTCCCAATCTGTTGCTCCTCTGTTAATAGTGCACCTTCCTCTTTTTACTTGAAATTCCTCACATTGATCCACGTTACACTTTAGCTCTGTGATGCAATTTACCACTCAAACCCCATCGAAGCAAATCAATATCCTCGTCATGCATTTGTGTTGTCTGCAAACTGAAGAGATGATTTTAAGATCTTGCCTCTCAACCTACATAATTCCTTCGAGTAGCTTACGCCCTAGCACTGAACCTTGGAATCCTGCCCCTTATCCTGGCCGACAGTGTGCTGCTGGAGAAGCACTGCACGTCAAGCAACACCTGACAAGCAGGACAACCAACGTGTGGTAGATAAACCCTCCATCAGGAACCAATCCTGATGTGACTGATCCTGATGTTACACCACGAGACACTGAATTCTACACAGGAAATAAGTGGTTTCGCCCCACCGGGGAGGCAATGGGGTAGTGGTATTATCACTAGACCGTTCATCCCAAGACCCAGGTAATGTAATCGGGTCCTAGATTCAATTCCGGCCATGACAGTTTGAGTACTTAGAATTCAATAAATATTCAACAAAAGCTTAAAATCATATTACCAAAAGAGAAGATGCTGGAAAATCTGAGCAGGTCTGGCATCATCTGTGAGGAGAGAAAATAGCTGACATTTCGAGTCTAACTGCCCCTTTGTCAAAGCTAAGGTTTGAACTTATGGAGGCTAACAAAATCTTCCTTCCAGTCCAAAAGAGAGGAATGCTGAAAGGAACAATACGGAAGCGTAGAAAGAAACTAGGCTTTTTAGATTGCAGTAGAGAGAGAGAGAGAGAGGGGGGGGCGGGGAGTGAGCGTCTGTGTGTGTTTGTGTGCATGTGTGTGTGTGTGTGTGTGTGTGTGAGAGAGAGAGAGAGAGAGAGAGAGAGAGAGAGAGAGAGAGAGGAAAAAGGAAAACCCCAACTGATTGCAAAACAAACACCCGCTTCTATCTGAGCATGACTCCACTGCACATGATTCTTGTGTCTGATTTAAAAACAAAACTTTGGGTGTTCAAAACTGTTTATCCACGTCTTCTGACGAAGACATTGTGGCATCACTGTGGCAATATCTCGCTGCAAGTGAAATAGCACATACTCTTGGAGTGCTGTCACCAGTTGTTAAGTGAGATGTGCTTGTGCATCTCCTCCTCTTCCAGTCTCACCTTTGCAATCCATGTCCTATCAAGTAAGACTTCGTGTTTGCAACTGAAAATACTGAGATAACAGTGGAAACTGTGCTTCTGGTCTAGCTGTTGTCATTGGGAAGACATATTCTGTTAACAAAGAGGTCGAAAAGCAGGGAACAAATATGTAGAGGGCAAGCAAAGATTCTTCTTTCTACTCCGTGGTTAAGAAGTTAATTACCATGGCGGGACATCTTAGGGTCCATAACCTACAAACGAAAATCCGGATAGTGTGGGGCTGGAGTTCCTTTACCAAGGCGTACTGATACATTGTACCAAACTATATCCTTCTCTGTTGTAAACGTTTCTCTATTTCTGTGAGCAGTCGTGCATTCTTCCCATCGGTGGAGAGACTGACCCCGGGGATCAAACGTGGGCACCTGCAGTTCAGCCTGTCCGTCCGAAATTGTCATCAGTTGCTGCGTTGGTTCTCAGGGCTGAAACTGCATTATTGCCACAGATAACATCGTTGAAACATAGACAAAATACAGCGCAGTACAGGCCCTTTGACCCTCGATGTTGCGCCGATCCAAACCCACCTAACCTACACTAGCCCACTATCCTCCATATGTCGATTCAATGGCCGTTTAAATAAAGCGGGAGAGTCCACCATTGCTACTGGCAGGGCACTCCGTGAACTCACGACTCGCAGAGTAAAGAATATACCCCTAACATCTGTCCTATACCTACCACCCTTTAATTTAAAGCTATGCCCCCTCGTAATAGCTGACTCCATACGTGGAAAAAGATTCTCATGGTCAACCCTATCTAAACCTCTAATTATCTTGTACATCTCTATCAAGTCACCCCTAAACCTTCTTTTCTCCAATGAAAACAGCCCCAAGTGCCTCAGCCTTTCCTCAAACGATCTTCCTCCCATACCAGACAATATCCTGGTAAACCTTCTCTGCACCCGTTCCAGTTCCTCCACATCTTTCCTACAGTATGGCGACCAAAACTGCACACAATACTCCAGAGGCGACCGCACCAGAGTCTTATACAACTGCTACATGACCTCAGGACTCTGGAACTCAATTCCTCTACCAATAAAGCCAGTACGCCATATGCCTTCTTCACTGCACGATTTACCTGGGTGGCAACTTTCAGAGATCTGTGTACATGGACACCAAGATCCCTCTGCTCATCCACACTACCAAGTATCCGAATATTAGCCCAGTACCCCATCGTTTTGTTACACATATCAAAGTGAATAACTTCACACTTACCCACATTGAACTCCATTTGCCACCTTTCTGCCCAGCTCTGCTGCTTATCTATATCCCGCTGTATCCTGACACATCCTTCCTCACTGTCAACAACTCCACCGACTTTCGTATCATCCGCAAACTTGCTCACCCAACCTTCTAGCCCCTCCTCCAGGTCATTTATAATAATGACAAACAGCAATGGTCCCAAAACAGATCCTTGTGGAACACTGCTAGTAATTGCACTCCAAGATGAACCTTTACCATCAACTACTACCCCCTGTCTTCTTCCAACCAGCCAATTCCTAATCCAAGCCTTCAACTCACCCTCAATGCCATACCTCCTTTTTTTTTGCAGTAGCCTACCATGGGGAACCTTATCAAACGCCTTACTAAAATCCATATACATCACATCTACCGCTTTACCCTCGTCCACTTCCTTAGTCACCTTCTCAAAGAATTCAATAAAGTTTGTGAGGCACGATCAGCCCTTCACAAAACCATGCTGACTATCCTTGATCGCATTATTCCTATCCAGATGTTTATAAATCCTATCCCTTAAAATTCTCTCTATGACTTTGCCCACAACAGAAGTGAGACTCACAGGCCTATAGTTACTAGGGTTATCCCTACTCCCCTTCTTGATCAAGGGAACCACATTTGCTATCCTCCAGTCTTCTAGCACTATTCCTGTAGACAACGAGGACATAAAAATCAAGGCCAATGGCTCTGCAATCTCCTCCCTTGCTTCCCAGAGAATCCTAGGATAAATGCCATCAGGCCCAGGGGACTTATCTATTTTCACCCTTTGCAGAATTTACAAAACATCTCTTCCCTACATACCTCAAAGCCATCCATTCTAATTAATTGTGACTCAGTATTCACATCGGCAACAATGTCCTGTTCCTGAGTGAATACTGACGAAGAGTATTCATTAAATGTCTCCCCAATCTCTTCAGCCTCCACACGCAACTTCCCACGACTATCCTTGACTGGACCTATTCCTATCCTTTTCATTCTTTTATTCCTGACATACCTATAGAAAGCCTTATTTTTCCCCTAAATCTACCAACTAAGTACTTTTCATGTCCCCTCCTTGCTGCTCTTAGCTCTCTCTTCAGATCCTTCCTGGCTACCTTATAACTCTCAATCGCCCCAAGTGAACCTTCTAATCTAATCTAATCAATTGAACCTTCACGCCTCATCTTTACATAGGCTGCCCTCTTCCCTTTAACAAGGGATTCCAATTCCTTATGAAACCACGGCTCCCTCACACGACCCTTTCCACCCTGCCTGACAGGTACATACTTAGCAAGGACACTCAATAGTTGCTCCTTGAACAAGCTCCACATATCAATTGCGCCCTTGCCTTGAAGCCTACTTTTCAAGCCACGCATCCTAAGTCGTGCCTCACCGCATCATAATTTCCCTGCCCCCAGCTATAACTCTTGCCTTGCAGTGCACACTTATCCCTCTCCATCACTAGAGTAAAAGTCACCGAATTGAGGTCACTGTCCCCAAAGTGCTCACCTACCTCCAATTCTAACACCTGGCCTGGCTCGTTACCCAGAACCAAATCCAGTATGGCCTCACGTCTTGTTGGCCTGCCTACATATTGTGTCAGGAAACCCTCCTGAACACATTGGACAAACACTGACCATGTAACAGACTCGAGCCAAAGCTTTCCCAGTCAATATCAGGAAAATTAAAGTCCGCCATAACAACCACCCTATTACTTTCACTCTTCTCCTGAATCATCCTCACAATCCTTTCTTCTACGTCTTTCGGACTCTGAGGAGGCCAGTAGGAAACTCCTAACAGGGTGTCCTCACCTTTCCTATTCCTAACCTCAGCCCAAAGTATCTCAGATGGCGAGTCTTCATCCATCGTCCTTTCGACAACTGTAATGCTAACTTTGACAAGCAATGCCACACCTCCCCCTCTTTTACCCCCACCTCTGACCCTACTAAAACATTTAAACCCTGGAACCTGCAACAGCCAATCCAGTCCCTGTTCTACCCATGTCTCCGTAATAGCCACAACATCGAAATCCCAGGTATCAACCCATGCTGCCAGTTCACCTACTTCATTTCGTATACTTCTTGCATTGAAGTATACACACTTCAAGCCACTTTCCTGTTACCAGGCAACCTCCTTCGAGATTGATGCCATGTTCCTAACCTCCCTACACTCCAGGTCCAGCACCCTTAAGCTACAGTCTAGGATCCCATGCCCCTGCAGAGTTCGTTTAAATCCCGCCCAAGAGCACTAGAAAACCTCCCCCCAAGGATACTGTTACCCCTCAGGTTCAGATGTAGACCATCCTGTTTATAGAGGTCCAACCTTCCCCAGAATGAACCCCAGTCATCCAGATACCGGAATCCCTCCCTCCTGCACCATCCCTGTAGCCACGCATTTAACTGTTCTCTCTCCCTATACCTTGACTCTCTATCACGTGGCACGGGTAACAAACCAGAGACAACAACTCTGCTTATTCTAATTCTGAGCTTCCAACCTAGTACCCTGAAAGCCTGTCTAACATCCTCAGCCCTGCTCCTACCTATATGTCGTGGTGCCAATGTGGACCACGACTTCAGGATGCTCCCACTCCCCCTTAAGGACCCGGAAAACATGATCAGAGACATCACGTCCCCTTGCACCTGGGAGGCAACATTCCAAACGTGAGTCTCTCTCGCCCCCACAAAACCGCCTATCTGTGCCCCGAACTATCGAGTCCCCAATAACTATTGCTCTGCTCTTCTCCACCCTTCCCTTCTGAGCAATGGGGCAGGCTCCGTGCCAGAGGCCTGAACCCCATTGCTTACCCCTGGTAAGTCGTCCCCCCCACAAGTATCCAAAACAGCATACTTGTTCTTTAGGGGAACGTCCATATGCTCCCGGTAACACATTCTGGTGCACTTCCACCAATTTCTCCTTTGCACGAACATGCCGTGTTCTCTATTTACATCTTAGGATTCTATCTTTAAAATAATAATACTTAGGAATACATTCTGTTTCCATTCTCTAATTATCTTTCTCTCTCTCTCTCTCTCTCTCACTGTCTGTGTGTGTGTGTGTGGGTGTTCATTTGACGTCATTTTCTTACCAGACCAAGGGGTGGCTCTCTGATTAGAGCAAAGCGATTGATGGTGATTTAACCTGACAGACGCCAAACATCAGGTGAGGGAAGAGGTACAGAAGGAGGGTCAGTCATGGTAACTTCAAACAGTGCCGGAATTAAACTCATGCTGTTCAGCCTTTCAGGAACATGTACCTCTGCCTGACCTTCTGCCGATTCAGATTTTTCCTACATCCTTACATCAAACGGGTTTCAACTAACCGAACCACAACTTCTTCGTCGTTCTCTTTAGTTTTCGTTTCGTGCTGTGACTTATTGTAGTGGGATCTTGTTACTATGCAGCCTTCAATTATTCCAGGGTATTTCACTTTTCTCTCATCAGTTCCATGGATTTCCTTTGACTTCTCTTCAAGAAGCGGCATAATTGCTAACTTTGATCCCGCGGAATCGTTTCCAAGACCAAACTGTATTTCTGGAACTAAAACAATGTCAATCAGTCCAACCATTACTTCCTAGTTTGATTTGGATCTTCAATCTGATCTCACAGAGTGGAGCACTAAGTTTCTGTCCATCTGTTCCAAAGATTGCCGCTCTGATATAACATGTCGGAAGAGTGCAAATACTTCGATCTCTTGCTTTTAGAGAGTGACAATCCCCCGTATCTCTCAAAACTGCAACTTCTTTCCCGTCTCTCCCTGTCCTCCATGAGTAAATTTTACCAACGGAGTTGAAGTCTTTATAGAGATCTGTCACTAATTCAATGCCCAGTCACTGATGAGGCTGTGCACTCTCCTTTCGCACTTTGCATTTCTTTGGGTTATCCTTTACCACTTTCACTGGCTTAGCCTCTTTAAATAAATATTGTCCAACATTGTATTTCTTCAACAAACAGGACTGCGATTCTAAATGTCCCGTCCTAAGGCACTGAAAATGCCTGTTTACAATCCCCTTCTTAATCAATCAGCTCTGAAGTTTTACGTGTCCCACTCCATTACAGTGAAAATACCTAGGACCTTTCATATTGCTCTACCTTCTTTGACTTCTTTATTCACCTGCAGTAAGCTATTACAAATGTACTCTACTTTTGTTTTGCAGTGAAGGATCTCTCCTTCTCTCAAGTTCTATGATTCACAGGATGACATTCCTGTCAGAAGCTAGATTTTACCTTACGAAAGGTGAAGATTCATGTGTCATCTCTGCCGCTCTGCTGACTTCTTGAACTTGCTGCTCATCCACATAAATTCGTTTTATCTCCGGAAGTGAGGTTTTAAAACTCCTCCAGCAGAATATTCGCTCTTAGAGCCTCAAAGGTCGTAAATGATTTTGAAGCCCGCACCCATCTATCAAAATTATTATGTTTCATTCCTTCGAATTCAACATTAGACTGATTTCGTTCCTTTTTATGTTTCTGATCCGCTGTCTTTTCGCTTCTGGCACCAATTCATAGGCACGCAAAATAACCTTTTTGGTATCTGAATCTCTTGACCCCTCATCTTACAGCACTGCAAATATCTCACGAGCGCTGCCGACCAGCTTAGACTGAACTCGTATTGCTCACAGGGTCTCTGGTCACTCAATCTACGGAATCAATTGTTCAAATGAAATTTAAAAAACTTCGATATCTTTCGCATTATAAGTGTACTAACGTATTAACATAGGTAAAACATTACCTTCTCCCGTCATCTTCATCCCTTTAACTTGACTTTCTTCACTATGTTCAATTGCGAACGTTCAGCTTCTCTCTCTCTTTCTTCTCTCTCTCTGTTCTGTTTTCTTCTCTTTCTCTTTCTATTTGATCAGCCAATAATGTTCTCTCTCTTCTTTCATCAGCTAACTCGATTTGCTTCCAAGCAATTTGAGGTTTTCTAACTCCACTGCAAATGTTTCCCTGATCGACCCAAGTGCTTGACCAACTCTATTATATGCGCAGTTTACTTTTTGCCCCTGTTTAAACCGAATTCTAACCGATTTGTTCATTCGAAATGTATGCCCTTCCTCTTACTTAGGAAATGTTCTTGAAAATGTTTGAAGCAACTTCTAACCCGAGCACTTTTGTCATTTTTAGAGCCAATTCCCTCACTTTGAATTTAACCAACCGCAACTAACTAAAATTCAATAAATTGTCTGACCTACATTTTACTTAAAATCGAGGATTATATTTGGCAAATATGCAAATCTGCTGGGACCTTTTGTTACCGAAATCTTTTCAAATCTCAAACTGGAGCTGTTCAAATCTGTCCAAATGTCGAAGCTGAGCCACCAATTTGTTCCAATAGGGAGGTGAACCCTTTGTTAATTAAATCAAACACGCAGAAAAAGCTCGCCTCGCCTCACAATCTGTTCAAATATCAGCGGCAGAGATCTCCCAAGTTCCACTAAGTAAAGAAAATAGCATCAATTTATTTTTAAATCTAAAAGTGAACATTTAACAACAACAATTTGCAACTTTAAGCCTCCTGTTATCCTAATTGTTTATTATCTGACTCCAAATCCATCTCAGTGTGTTTTTTTCATAAGACACTTATTTCACAATTACATCAACTTCATTACAAATCCACACTGCAGCTGTCGGTTTCTATGACTTCACTCCTCCAGCTGACGATCTCTGTGGAGCATGTTCCTCCTTTTTATTGCGAGTATGGTTCATGTCAAAAGACACTTTTGATCGATAGTGTTTCCTTAATGCCTGCCTAGCAGAATTTTGGATCTCTAATATTTTCTGTCTCTATGGCAGTTCCTCTGTCTCCAGTTTTCAAAATGGCCGCATCGTTGCCTCAGCTTTCGGAGCGACGCTCCTTCATCAGGTGATTGTGGAGCATCGATCGGAAAGCGAGTGTGCTTTCAATTAAACCTGTTGGACTATAATCGGGTGTTGTGTGATTTTTAACTTTTTACACCCCCGTCCAACATCGGCATCTCCTAATCATAGTTGAGACAATTTGTTTAATTTTGGTGACTTGTGGTTAATTGCATTAAAACTGATCGAAAATGAAATTGCTAAAAGGGTTCTGCGATTTAAAAGTGATTCTCAAATTTGACAAGACACTTTAGAACGAAATTAAAAAGGCCATACAATTTGTATTAGCAAAGGCGTTCGATCTGGGTTTTGCCAAAGGCAAAGGAAAGCTTAACTTGTAAAGGAATTACTTATTCACTTAGGTCAATCAGAGCAAAAGACAAGTGCAGTAAAGGTTGAAAAACTTAAATTGCAATTAAGGAAAATGGAGTTAGAAAGTAAAAACAGGGAGAGAGAAATTCAAAGAGAGAGAAGAAAGAGATGGAAGAGAGAAAGAAAGGAAAAGAGAGCGAGATGTTTCTTAGCTGAATGGAGAAATAAAGAAAGGGAGATCAAATAAAAAACGAGAGGAGAGCGAGGTACTGCAGGATAAGTAAGAATCAGATGGACAGGCCAAAAGCTTTTGTACATGAAGTTGACATAGGGAATACTGCTCTGATAAAACAATACCCATATTGGCTTAATCCTGTCAATGCCAGAGAGGTCCACATGGAGATGGAGGCCATGTGCAACAAGGATGTCATCGAACCAAGCCAGAGTGAATGGTTTTAGACTTAGTTCTCAAACCGGACCGAACTCAACGATTCTGTGTGGAGTATTCTAATGTCAATGCCGTTACAATATCGGGCTCATATCCAATTCCGAGATTGAAGCCCTGTATCAGGAAAGTCGGGCAAGCCAGTTACATCACCAACTTCGACTTACTGCGTTTTCACTGGCAGGCAACTTTATCTAAGACGGCAAAAGGAATGTTTGTGGTTGCAACCCCAAATGGACTAAATTAGTTTCAATTGATGACTTTTGGAATGAAGACCACACCCGTCACATTCCAAAGACACATGAACAGATTTGTGGCTGGGATAACAACCTTTGCAGTTTGTTTGATATTGCAGTCCTGTTTAGTAAGTCCTGGAAAGATCACATCATCCTGTTGCCGGAGCACTTTGCAAGCCTACGTGAAGCAAAACTGGTAATAACCTGAAACAAATCAGAATTCGTAGTAAAAGAGGTGACATTCTTGAGACACGACATCACTCATGGAATTCTGACTGCACGGAACACAAGGACGAAGGCCATCGAGGAATTTCCAAGACAAACGTCGGAGAACGATGTCCTTTGATTCTACAGACTTAGAGACTTGTATAAGAAGTTTTTTCCAAACTTCAGCAACTTAGTGGCAGTGTTAGCCGATTCGCTGAAGAACAACACAATGTTTCAGTAAATAGAATGCCACGGGGCATTCGAACACTTGAAAGCAATATTAGCCATTAAACCAGCTTTAACTATACCAAACTTTTCAACAACGTTTGAAGTCGCCATCGATGCTCGTGACATAGGAGTTGGAGTTGTACTGCTCCAGAAAGATGAGAATAGGACTGAAATTCAAGTGTGTTAGTGCACGGAGAAGCTCAACTTCCACCAGAGGAAATACTCCACGATTTCAAAAGAACTATTGAGTTTGATAAGTGGCTTTACAACATTTTAATGTATATGTCATGAACAATGTGTCAAAGACGGTTGTGTACACGGATCACAATCCTCTTACACACTTAGAACACTTTAAAGACATTCATTTGAGACTATTTCTTTGGCATCTTATGTTATAGATTTTTAGTTTTAAAATCATACATGTTGTGAGTCATAAGAATGGAATCACGGATGCATTATTGTGGATTAAACTGATAATGTTTAGATGAGATTTGTATTTATTTAATGTTATGTATATCTTGGTATATGGGAAAATGTTAAGGTGAAATTAGATTAATGATATCTGAAGGCGAAAGACCCCACTGCCAGGGATATGTTTCCCTCCCCACCCCTATCCAGATTCCACAAAGACCATTCCCTCTGTCACTACCTGCTCAGGTCCACACCCCCGAAAACCCACTCTGCCTTCCTGGCACCTTCCCCTGTCACAACAGGAATTGCAAAACCTGGACCCACACCTCCCCCTCACCTCCATCTAAAGCCCAAAGCACCCTTCCACATGCATCAACGTCTCACATGCAGTTCCACAAGTGTCATTTTTTGCATCCGTTCCACCCTTTATATTGGGGAGACGGGGCGACTTATTGCAGAGCGTATTAGGGAACATCTCCGGGGCACCCACACCAATCAACCCCACTACCCCATGGACGAAGTTTTCAACTCCCCCTCCCACTCTGCCGAGGATAGGCACATCCTGGGCCTCCTCCACCGCCATTCCCTCACCACCCGACGCCTGGAGGAAGAACGCCTCATCTTCCACCCTCAGAACATTTCAATCCCAGGGCATCAATGTGGACATCACCAGTTTCCTCATTCCCCTATCCCCACCTGACACCAACTCCAACCTGCCAGCTCAGCACCATTCTCATTACCTGTCCCACCTGTCATCCTTCCTTCCCACCGAACCGCTCCACCCTCCTTTCTGACCTGTCCCTTTCATCCCCAACTCCATCCAGCTATTGCACTCTTAGCTACCTTTTCCCCAGCCCCACCACCTCCTATGTATCTCGCCACCCCGGGGGCTCCCTGCCTTCAAACCTAATGAAGAGCTCCTGCCTGAAACGTCGATTTTCCTGCTCATCAGATGCTGCCTGACCTGCTGTGCTTTTCCAGTGAGCCGATTAAATATATCTGTGTGTTTGAAGAATCGAAAATAAATAAAGCCATCTTTTCAGTATGGTTCTTAACTCTTTCTTAACGGGAGATGTGTTATTAATGTGTCAATCGCACTGTACATTTAAGGGAATTAAAAGCTAGCTGAATTGCCTAACACAACACCAAATGTTCTGAACAAGGTAACAATGTATCATGTGTTCGAACGGCTAGAGTAGTTGAGTTGTCTGGAGACGAAAATACAAAAACAAATTTAAATTATGCCCTAAAAAACCAAATTTCAATCAAGTTTGAATTTAGCATTTTGACAGTATTACACCCAGTGAAACAATCCGAAACCTTGGGGTATAAAACCAAAACAAAAACCAACAGTTGGAGGAGATCTGCCACAAACGTTGGCTACTCATCAGAACTCTCTAAGCAGTACCTGCTTTGAGAAGGATTTGCCACAGAGGGAAAAAAAACATTGACACCGACATGGACAGGACATCAGCAAAGGAGGATACACAGAGAATATTTGAAAGCTAGCTGATTTTGAAACTTGAAGTTTTCGGCAAATCTTAATCATAGAATTGGAAGGTAAAAGATAGTTCAGAGAAAACAGTTGTAAATAATCGATAGTTATCTGATTTCTGTTGGACACGAAGAAATGAAGTTGATAACTTTTGCTTTAAGTAGTTCTTTGCCTCTCGAATTTTAGCGTATTACAGCACGGGATATCAGTGTTACTGGTTTACTTTAACAGGGGGTGGGTTTAATCATGTACCATAACAAAAAGAACAGTTTTTTTTCAAACTGAAGGAGCAGCTTTGTGACACATGTCTGAGCTACACTGAAAAAACACAGACTGCAGATTACGTGTGATGACAGCATCACTGTCAAGCAGGTGTACGGACGAGCTACCCAGCTCTGCGGTGCAGTTTTCTTTCTGTGGTGGCCAAGATCCGGGAGATGCGGAAACTGGAATGTCTCTGGGTTACTATGGGAATGGGCAGCACACTATATAAACTGCACCCAGAGCGAGTCAGCTCTGAACAGCTTGCTACCTCTGTCGGGGCCTTGGTAACAATGATCCGATTGTAAGTGGCATCAGCGGTTGGGGGAGTTCGCATCTTTAGTAACCCAGCGTAATGGCCTTGGAGGGCACGGGGGTTCGCACCCCATGCCCTCAACAGGCGGAGGAATTTCAATTCGGTTTGTTGACAAGTGAATTCTGAAACAAAGCCAGGAATTGCTGGAGAAACTCAGCATTTGCAGAGGGAGACAATGAGCAGATTCGACGTTTTGGTTCTGAGTCACTCTTTGTTAAAATATAACCGATTGAGGTTGTGCCCCTGTTACCAAAGTCCAGGGCAGTGTATGCTTTCCTCACTGCTCTGACACAGAGTCACATGGGATGGCAACAAACTCTCCCGCCCAACTGTTCCATGCTGACCACCCTTGCCAATCTAAACTCATCCAATTTTCTTGCATTTGACCCATTTCCCTCTTTACATTTTTTAATCGTGTCTCCATCCAGTTGCCTTTTAAATGTTGCAAGTGTCCACTCCTTCACCAGTTCCTCTTCCAGCTCACTGCATACATGCAATGTCATCTGAATGAATCTTTCAAATCTTTCCCCTCTCATCTTCAATCTCTGACCATCTATTTATGGTGTCCAATATCATTGGAAAAATACCTTCAGCTTACTTACTCTTTCTACGTACCTCATTAGATTAGATTACTTCCAGTGTGGAAACAGGCCATTTGGCCCAACAGGCCCACACCAACCCACTGAAGTGTAACCCAACCAGACCCATTCCCCTACATTTACCCCTTCATCGAACACTACGGGCAATTTACCATGGCCAATTCACCTAACCTGCACATATGTTTTTCGACTGTGTGAGGAAACCGGAGCACCCGGAGGAAACCCACGCAGATACGGGGAGAATGTGCAACTTCCACACAGAGTGTCGCCTGAGGCGGGAATTGAACCCGGATCTCTGGTGCTGCGAGGCCACAGTGCTAACTACTGTACCACTGTGCCGCTCACGAGTTTATAAATCTCCGGTGCTTCAGGGAATAACAGTCCCACATATCCCAATAACGCAAACCTTTCAGAATCAGTAATGTACTTAGAAATATAATTGCGCACTTCCAAATGTAATTATATCCTTCCTCTAGCAGGAGGGCCGGCATTGTATACAGTACTCCAAACGTAGCCTTAACAATGTCTGCAACATGATGTCCCGACTCTGAAATGCTGTGCACTGACCAATGAAGGCAAGTCTGCCAAACGCCTTCTTCAACACGCTGTCGACGTTTCACGCAATTTCTGGAATCGCTGCACCCTAACCCCGAACCACACTCCCCAGGCCTCTGCTGCTAGCTGTCTAAGACCTGCCGTGTATTGTCTTCCCACAATGCAGCAGATCGAGTTTTTCTGCATTGTACTACATCTGCACTCCTCGGCCCATTATACAAATGCTCCCTCTGCTTCTGAATTCTTGTGCCAATGATTTAAATGTAGTCAGATCCAAGGGGCACGATTTGATGAATATTTTCAAAATCGTTTGAGAGGTTAAACCACTTGAAATCCTTCCCGCAGAATTTGCAAATCCCTTACATTGGAAATGCTCCAATCAGTCACCAAAGAATCAACTGAGAGAAGCGGGATGTCAGTGTTTAGAAAGTGGGATTTGCAGATAAGACTTTCAAACTGATTCAGGGTCAAAGTTTAGAAATGAGGAACGGATAGAGCATCGATGTCTGAGTTGTGTTATGAACTTGGTGATTTAATGGATGTGCCTCTAACTCCGCTCATGAAGGTGCTTGTACGACCTGTTTAAACTCCCGGGAGATAAGATGTGAGCTTTTGATGCACCTGTGTTTGCTATGGAGAGTAGACTGAGATGGACCTATTGGACAATTCATGTCTCTCGCTGGTGACATGTTCAACCTATTTCGGATGCGTCTATGCTCGCCGTGGGTGGCACGGTGGCACAGTGGTAAGCACTGCTGCCTCAGAATTCCAGAGAGCCGGGTTCAATTCCCGTCTCAGGCGACTGACTACGTGGAGTTTGCGCATTCTCCCTGTGTCTGCGCTGGTTTCCTTGGGGTGCTCCGGTTTCCTGCCACAGTCCAAAAATATGCAGGTTAGTTGAATTGGCCATGCTAAATTGCCCGCAATGTTAGGTCAAGGGGTATATGTAGGGGAATGGGTCTGGGTGGGTGTGGACTTGTTGGGCCGAAGGCCCTGTTTCCACACTGTAAGTAATGCAATTTAGGGCACACCTTTACCAGCAGAGTTGTGGGCAATGTCCTATTTAACATAGGCAAATGCAGAGCACAGAACATTCAAAACTGGAACGATAATATTTGATGAGAACTAAGACGGATGCACGGATGTGCGGAAGGACCCTGATGTCTATGTACAGCAGCCCTTATCACAATGAAAGTTGATTTAAGTAGGCACTTGCCAGGCCAAGGCAGTGGGACAATGGCTAGGGAAAGATGGATTAGAATAGTGAGGTAGTTGGCACAGACTCAAAGGGCTGAACAGACTTTTCCTGAGCTATGGATCTGACTGAGAATGATTGCCTCTTTGGCTATCTCCACTTGGTCCCCTCCATAACCAACCTCTGTCTGAGGGAAGAAACTCTAAAGACACACGTCGCTGGGATGAATGGAAAAATCCGATTCCTCCTCAAAGAGGGGTCGATATGGAATGAATTGCAGGCCAGACCAGATGATGATGGCAGATTTCATTTCCTAAAGAGACGGGAGTGAAACTAATTGGGTTTTCCCGCCAATTGATAATCAGTTAAGAAGTAATTGGTACTGAGATTCAGTTAGTTTTGCAGATTTTTAAATCAGTTTCACATTCTAATTAAAGGCCTGCTTTGAGATTTGATCCCATGTCGGAGGAACACAGGCTGACACTCCACCACCCTCGCATCCTACTGGCCGCTTTGAATTATTCTAACGAAATCAATTTGTCAATGTTTGGGCTGAAAGCTGGACTCCTGTTGGGCTGCAAGATGGAGGCAGGAGTGGTTTTGCCCTCATTCTGATACTGTCTTCCTGTCTAAATGCCTCCCAGCATGTCTCCAGACATTACTGCGAGGTCAGGATGCTGAGGCAGATCGATAACAATCCGATTAAATGAGGTAATTGGTTGGAGAGAGGACTGAATGGGCTTAATCATTGTCTGAGTTGGGTCCTGGGTTCCACCCTTCTTACTTATGAGTTTGGGATGGGATCTGGGATCCATCATAAGCTGATCTAATTTCTCCCTTCGCAACTTTTACTTGATACTGCTCGTGATGGTCCAGAGTTTGGCTCCCCGATGGAATTTGTCGTACATCTACTCTGAAGGTGGAAGTGGCAGGGGGTCAGCACTGGTCATGGCGGTCCCCTCTCTGATACAAGAAGTTGGGCAACATGAGGAGACCATTCAACCGCAAATCTTCGCCCATCACCGCCGCCAACTCTTTCACTTGGCCGTGAATATTTTCTCCACTGCCCTTTGCCCACATAGCGCTTTACTTAATGTTAACTAACAATTGTGTGGAACTCAGACATCCAATTGCTCAGACAGCCCATGTCCTAGCGGTTGGGGAAAGGGCCCGGTCTGAAATTTCGTGGGATCCAGGAAGTGATTGGATGTGAAAATGAGAATCGTCTTGCTTGAAGTCTGAAATGGCAAAGATAAGTCAGCAGGTCTGGGGAGAGAGAGGGAGAGAGATATGCGTGTGCGTGGGAGTGGCAGAGTCGACATTTCAGGACCAGTCACTTTTCTTGAGCACAATCATGATTTCTGTTTGTGAATCAGAGACCAGTTCAGTTGGATAAATATGTGCATGTTAATAGAGACACGCAGACAGATGATCAGACCCTTCAAAGTGCAAAAATGATAGGGCGGTCTCAATCAGTCTCCAATTGCTGCTCAAATGACAATAGTTTTGCCAATGGGAGTAATCCACTGGACGGGAGAGGGGGCGGTGTGGGTTAATGACCGTGTCACTTGTCGGAACCCATTTCCAAGGGAGCGGGTTAGTAGAATTCGGATCCAACTAGGCTGAAAAGAGGGATGAGGTGCTAGGTCACATATTAAGATGCATTCGGGGCAAATTTGTGAAATTTAGCAGGGGAGGGTGGCATTTTCTGCAACCCTTTATGATTCCATGGACATACCATGAAGGTGTCCTCCTTGCTGTTATATCTCTCACTACTGTATCTGGCTGGACACTGTTGCCATGCGTGGCAATCTTTCGACTGTTACCCAGGAGGGAAGACATGTAGAGGGGAGTGTTTTCAGCAATGCTCGTTCTGGGGCTCCTGCTTCAATCATTCCTAACACCCTTCTTGTGCAATTGGTTTGGATAGAGCCTGCTTTTCACCTGAAATTCACAGGCAAACGTTCTTCAAGTAAAAGCAGTGCAAAGAACATCTGGAGATCTGATGTGAAGGTAGAAAACTTTGGAGAAACTGAACAGGTCTGGAAGCATTTGGGGAGAGAGGGAGAGAAATTCAGTTTGCGCCCTTGGTCCCGTGTGCCATTTGTTTTGAGCTGCTGTCGTCCGTGCATATTATCGTCAGCAGATCTTGCTCTCTCAAGCAAGCCATCTCCTGCAATTTTTAATGGTTCGGTGGCATAGCCCCATTCCCCCCTCCCCCCCCCCCCCACCCTCCCCCACTATCAGTTATGATGACGTTTTCTCAGCCGGTGTTCATCCAGATGTGTTTATTCATAAAGACCTATGAGATTGTCAAAGCATTCATCGAGACAGCTGCCTGAAACGCTGCGTCAGAAAAGCTGCAGTGAGATTTAGTCCGATCAGTGGCAACATGTCAACAATGTTAACGGTGCAGAACGTTGTGCCAACAATGTAATATTCAATGGTCCCGAGACAGAACAGGGCATCTTGGAAGCTTTGTAGTGATCAGGACTCACCAACCGCACAGGATTTAAAATTTCAGAGTAACTACTCCAACAGAACAATTTGACATTTACGTGTTGTGACCCGAAAATTTGAAACGTGGCAGTTCTGCAATCAGATATATGAACACACGATAGAGCGAGGGCACCCATTGCCAGTTGTAACTTGCTGCTTGACCCTTTATATTGCAAAGATGTTTCAAAGGAAAACGATCATGCAGTATTTTGTTTTGTGTCAGAATCAACCATATAATCTCTCAGATTGTTTCGGTCACACGCACGCACACACACACACACACACACACACACACACACACCACACACACACACACACACACACAGACACAAGCACACACTCTCTGTCTCTGGACATTTTACCCATCTCATTCCAAGTCCTTATTCTCAGATTGTGATCCTTGGTTCGGGACTTTCCCTTCCTGGTCATCAGGAAAATGTGTCCTGCAATTTTCCTTAGCAACAAGCCCACCTGCAGTTTGATATCTATTGGAAATATAAGAACTGCAACAGAATCGTGAAAGGATAGATGAATAAATTGATCTGGTTAATTGATAAATTTGAGTAAATGGACATGTCAGCAATTTTCCTAACTGCTGTCGAAATTTAGTTTGGGTCGCGGTATAAATTGCAGTGTTGGTGCAGCAACTGAGAAGCTGCAGCACAAAACCCAATTCTTGCACATAAAGGGGTGGATTTAGATTCATTATCAACATGGATTCCAGCCGCCAGCTGACGGAAAAAAACATATGCAGTGACCATAGGAGGATAAAATTGGCAGAGAGGAGGAACAACAGGATCATAGACTTTCTTCGACTCTCCATTTCTTGGTCTCTGGGAGCCTGTGCGTTGCTCTGAGTCCGGAGTCGCCTGCGGGCTCTGCTGGTCACTAAAATATGTCTGACCGTGAAAGCATTAAGGAACAATATCAGGACAAATGGAACACATGGATTTAAAACAACAAAAAGGAGTTCAATTGCGCCATAAACTTGAGACCACTGACCAGTGGATGTTACCAAACAAAACCAGGGGAAGTTACCTATCCTATACCAAACCTCAAATATAAAATACCAGAACATATTTTTTACACAACTTGTCACAGTCACTGTTGCTAGAACCACAGTCGTCGTTTTGTTGCTGAAATATCTACTTTTTATCTTCTGGCAACAAATTGCCATAAATCGATCAAAGGTGAAAATAACTGTGAACCAGACAGAACAGTCAGTGGCTGCATATACCAGGACAGCGTGGATATTGCACATATCGAGGTACATCAGGGAATAAATCGAATAAGTAATTGGCATGTGCCTCAATATCAGATCAATAATAATGACGGAGAGATCTGCAATAGCCATAGCCAACAGGTAGTGAGTGATACATCGAGATAGCCCGCAGTTTCTGCGAATCTGGATGAAAATTGTTATTGCATTAGCTGAAAAGAAGGAAAGGAAACAAAAAATCAGACATCAGCCGATAGGTGAAGACATCAGTTTGATTGAAAATCATTTGAGATTTATACATTTGCTCATCAACAGAAATGTTTGCATCTGAATTGCAAAATGACATTGTCTGATTTTTTTTTTAAATCAGTGCAAACGACAGGGAGTTGTAAGACAGCAGGTTACACTCCAAGCAGTTCATCTGAAATCACAATATTTTGTTGGGTTGACCCTTTGTTCCCTCAACCTGTTGAAGAGGCGGCACTCCAAAAGCATGTGACTTGAAATAAGTTTATTGGACGAAGACGTGGCGTTGATGGCTTCTGGGTTTGTTCACCTCAATCCAAGAGCGGCATGTCCACCGTGCTAGGGCGGCATGGTGGCACAGTGGTTAGCACTGCTGCCTCACAGCGCCAGAGACCCGGGTTGCAATCCGGCCTCAGGCAACTGCCTATGTGGAGTTTCCTCCCACAGTCCAAAAATGTGCAGGTTAGGTGAATTGGACATGCTGTACGACACCGCAGTGTTAGATGAAAGTGTAAATGTAGTGGAATGGATCTGGGTGGGTTGCTCTTCGGAAGGTCTGCATGGACTTGTTGTGCTGAATGACCTGTTTCCACACTGTGAGTAATCTAATCTAATTTCGTCACTCCTCATACCAACAGGTACACATGCACAAGCTCATGAACGAATCTGTCACCATTAGATCACCGCAGAATAGGCCCTGATAATTATTTAATATTCCATAATATGGAGCGACTGAACATTGTGCGACTGAAAGATGCGATACAATTGACCAAAACACAAACACTGATTGAAAATTTCTTACAGTTTTGTTGGAAAATCGAGTTATCCCCTCTGTCTATCTGTGTGTGTCTGAATTCACGTGTGTTTGTGTGCATGTGTGTGCTTGTGTTTGTGTACGCTAGTTTGAGAGGGGAGAATTGGATAATACAATTTATAGAAAACTTAATACACTACATAACGCAGAAGATAGTGGTAAGATTCAGTGCTCAGAGAGAATCGGGGAGGGATTTGGAGAAAACGGGATTGACAGTGGAGCTGAGACGTGGGGGACTTGGAAGTGATGGGAAGAGCAGACTCACAATGGAGCAACAGGTGATGGAGGGTCTGGGGTCATGAGGTCCTGAGACTGATGGAAGTGCCAGCAGTACTAGGTGTACATAGATTTACCACTGATCTGCAAGAGGTCGGGGAACATAGAGTGAGAACAGAGTTGTGATTGCCAGGGAAGTATCAAATGGCAGCAGAGCTAACCCTGATAAAGAATAAGAGAGTAATAGAGCAGTGTGAAGCGACAAGATAGTTGTATTGCTCAGCTACGGCATTAGTTATCAGGGGAGTATGTAATGCAATGGTGCAAGAAGTTAAAGGATAGGATGGAGAAGCGCAGGATTATGGAGTGAGAGGGGAGTGCGCAATTTAAGAAACATTAGTGCCCTTGAATTCTCATGCTTTCATTCAAATCGATAAGATCTCTCAAACAGTTAAAAATATACAGATATCATTCGTGGCAAAAGTAGTAGCTAACGAAAGTAGAACCAAAGAAAACCAAGGAAATGTAAAACTATTCAGCACTAAATGGAAAATAAAATATTGACTGAAGACTTCAGGCTTTAGAAGAAATGTAGAATTGGGAGCCAAACATAATTCTGGAGAAGATCTGGATTTAAACATTTTTCATTTACGAAGCAAAATAGAAACAACACTGTGTGCTTATGCACTCCCTTTGTTTTAATTTAAACATGCAATGTAGGTAGCAGTGGTCAGGGGAAAATGTTTTGCCCATTCCTCGTTGCACAGAGGACATTTAAGAATCCACAGTGTTGCTGTGTGTCTGATGTCATATGTAACCCCCACCAGATAACGATGACAGATTTCCCTCAACTAAAGGGCATGTAAACCAGATGGGTTATGCTCGAACAATTGGAAATGGATTCGTGACCACCATTAGACTCTATGTTCAAGATTTTGTTCTCGTTGAAGTCAAATCCTTTTCTCTCGAAAGGCAGGCCTTGAATCCCAGTCTCATGACCTCCTCTCAGGAATAATCAGTTACCGATATTCCCACTAACCCGCCTTGTCCCATTTACTAACAAAACACGAATCAAGTTCTGCCACACTCCAAATTCTACTTTAGATGAGAAACTGTTGCCAGACCATGGCAGAGTAGATCGTTGAATCCTTCTCCAGACAAATATTAACTGCAGTATAACATTTCAATCACTCTGGGACATCTTGCTGCAAAGTTATCTGACATCCCGAAAAAAGATAAATAATTTCAGTGGGCTAGTTAGTTTCTGTGACTTTTCAGTCTCTCAGAACTGCCCAGACGAATTCTTCTCAACGTAAGCATTCCTAATTTCCTGCTCAAAATGCAAAACTATATATGCAGTGGCATGGACCATTTTTGGACTATCCACTCGAGAAGCATTCGGAATCCACTGACAGGAGGAGGTACACGGGAGAGAGTGCAGAGAAGATTGATCAGGATGTTGCTCACCACACTAGAATGTTTGATTTAAAAAGAGGTTTCACAGAGTGGACTAGTTTTTCTTTCGAGTAGCAGCCAAAATCCGAAGTGTTGGCCATCGCTCAAAGAAATAAGGAGGGTGAGATAGTAACTCGGATCATTAAAATTATATTGATTATTCAAATATACTTTTTCAGCGATCAAGAAACTGATAGGCCAATCTGTGAACAATCCGTAGAAATTTTCAAAACACAGAAATGAGTGGCGTGCTTTTGTTGGCAAAATTGGGGATGGGCATATGTTGTTTATTCATATGGATAGACGAATTTAGATAGGACATTTGTGAATGCATTTCCGAAGCAGCGGGGGGAAAAAAGCCAGAGAACATCTTAATTCCTGCACAGTTACTTGTTGGAACGATAAGCATCCTCAGGATGAGCAGAGGTTTTCTGAGGCTTGTCTCGTAGGTTCAATAACTGTATCAGGAAATTAAAGGTAGGAATTAAAAAAATAATGAGTCTCAATCGGAACAACGCTAGCAGGGAGTGTGTTATAACGAATGATCAGGAATACACTTTTGTTAAACCATCAATAGCTGTGTGGGAGACTTACCAATGACTCCAACAAAAGCCAGGATTGGGTAGGAAAAATACTGGATCACGGAAATCAAACTTGCGAACCAAAAGTCTGACACAGTCGCCACAGAAAGAACGTAGAGAGACCAGGATAAATCCCTATCTATTGTCACAACTGTCCAATCACCCATTCTCAGATCCAACCTCTGCTCTCGTTCTCTCTGGAGCAGCTAATCCCTGTTAGTGTTGAAGATGACGCTCTCACTGACATTGTGGGATAACACGCTGAAAACTGCCTCTTATTATGGAAAGAGGGCAACCCTCCAATGACACAATTAGGATCCACTGAGGGTGAATATTAATCGCTCAAGAAAACAGATTTTTGAATAAGCAGACTTTAAACATTAGAACTGTATTTATCTCAAAAGGCATAACAACTTCTCCTCCCGAAATTCATAAATTTCACAACTTGGAAGCAAACTGTTTGGCTTATCCGCTGATCAACAGTGCTCTATGCAGGGCAGAAAGTGAATGCCAATATATTCTGAATCAAAATTTTATAACTCTGTCTCTGTGTCTCTCTTTCTCGCCCTCATCTGTGCACGAATGTTTATGCTCTGTCTGAAAATGTACTGCCATAATTTGAAGGCAAATAAATGCAACCTGTAAGACTTCAAATTAATTAGAATTATTTCTGTCTTTCATTGATACAGCAGTACATGCGTCAATAACTTCAATGTCAGGCGTGAAACTGCTTGTGTCTGTAATCCCATGAAGGGCCATTTAGGAGACGCTCAGTAGATCGCACTGCTGCCTTACAGCGCCAGAAACCTGGATTCAAATCCAAGCTCAGGCAACTGTCTGTGTGAAATTTGTACATTCTTGACGTGTCAGTGTGGGTTTCATCTGGGTGCTCTGGTTTTGTCCCAAAATCCAAGGATGTGCGGGTTTGGAAAACTGGCCATGCTAAGTTTTTATGGATATGTAGATTAATGTGTACATTAATCTGGTGTATATGGAGTAGGGCCTGCTTTCACACTTTAAGTAATCTAATCTAGCAATTGGGTCGGGTGAATGGGTCTGGCTGGGTTAATCTTTGGAGATTGGTTGTGGACTTGTTTGCCGAATACCTCATATTGTAGGGATTCTATGGTTCTAAGTTCAGAAGCTCACAGTTGCTGCAAGGGAAGGCTGCAGAAACGATAGATATTGATGGGGTAGAAGACTGAAAGAGAGAGAAAAAAAAACCTCTGTACTGATTTTTTTTCAAGGATAGTTAAACTGAAACATAGTTTTAACGGACCTCCAGCATAAGTAGACATTCCTCAAAATTAAATAAGTCGCTTGTCTGTCTGAATTAAGCTTGACCGTTCGTTAAAGTAATTCAGTGGTACTGAATATGCTGCAAACCTGATAGTTCACCCTGTTTAGGTTTACAATTTGGTTCCTATCATGGTGAGTCAATGATCAGCTTCACAGGAGGTTGACGATTTACTTGTAACAATGGATATCACTTAATATCGCTCCTTTTTTCAACAAAGAAGACCTATTTCAGTTAATGCAACAATTCGTTGTGCTGGTCTCACTGATCTACAAGCAATGTACAAAGCCTCTCGCCTCTTTAAGGCTGCTCCAGAGGTCAATAAGATCATGCCGGTATAATTTATACCTCAGCTCTGCAATGTGCGTACCCCTGATGATATTTCGTCGCAATTCACACGGAAGATTGACCTTCCTCTGCCGTGGAAGCATTGACACATTCTACACGCACTCCCTTTTGAGACAAGAGTTGCACGAGAGCTTCAGCCTGAATACAGAAGGACATTTCCTCGTCTCTGTCTGAAATGGTCAATCACTCTTTTTCAACTCTGACCATTTTGCTACATTTCCGCACAATAGGAAATATCCTCTCCCCGTGGACTGAGTCCAGTCTGCTCAGGATCATCTGTGTTTACATGAAGTCACCATTGACTTCCGAACGATAAGGATACTGACTGGTTTGATTTTCCTCATACAGCAAGCAACTCATTTGATTTTTGTCTCAAAGATTTGATATGGAGGTGATGCACTTTTATTTTCAACAGCAATCTTACAGATACTCCACCTTGTATCGCATCTCCAAGCCTCCCTATCGTCAAGAGTTATCCTGATTACCCTTTGAAAATGTCTTGCTCAGCGAACACAACTCGATTTGGTTCATTTTGAAGAGTATTTGAATTTATTTGATTAAACTGATTAGTTAGTGCCTTTTATGGGACCTCTATATATTAACATTGGTGCTGATCCTCCGAATCCACAATCAACTCTTCCTTGAAATTTTCGCACTTAGCAATTGCCTTGGTGTACCCTGAGTGTTCTGAAGACTGCCGGACTGCATTGGTTCGACAGCAGCGATCTCTCTCTCTCTCTTTCTCTGATGCAATTTAGGTCATTTAGGACTGAGATGACAAGAAACCTCCTTAACCAGAGAATGGTGAGCCTGTGGAGTTCTCGGCCATACAATCTGTGGTCAAAATTTTGTGTGTCTTGTAGAAAGCGTGAAATACACTCCTTCCGGTCTTTCAGATTAAAGGATAAGTGGTGAATCTGGAACGAGGACTGAGTTGAACGTGCGGCCACGATTATATTGAATGGCAGAGCAGGCTCAGAAGACTGAACAGGCTGCTACTGTTCCTAGTTTCAATGCATTCTTTCTGGCAATCGGCTCTCCCAAGTGATCATTCGGTGAATCAGTCTTCGCTTGAGTTATATGAATCATCTTTCTGATATTTCTTTTTTATATAGTCACTGAAAATTTTCAAATCAATCTCATCAAATATACGTGTCAGGCATAGTGATGCACTACGCCCCTTATATTTTGTCAACAGCAACATAATTCCATGAACAATTGAATTAAACCAGTGGGTCTGCATATGCATGTTTGCACAATGAAGTATTATTATATTGTCCATGGGTGAAGACATTTCCCCTTCCCTCAGTTTCAAATGGCCCACTGTGTTTCCTCAGCCAGTGACACTTGATCTCAACTCCCTAGTCATCAGGAACATGCTGACCATATTTACCTTATTTAGTCCCATCAAACTATTGTAGATTTCTAAAACATCACCCCATTACTCGGATAAGTGCAAAGTGAGTTCAAAGTGAGTTTTTTATTCATCAGTCATGCCACCTTATGCTGAACATTTGTTGAGTTCCACCCATCTCGAGAAATCCTTCTTAGTGTAAGGGCACCAAACAGTGCAACATTTTCCAGTTGGAGCAAGACATCCCAGCTCCTGTACACCAATCCTCACGCGATGGAGGTCATCATTCCATTTGCTTTCATCATCGCCCGCTGCTCCTGATTTGCTGACTTTTAACCCAGGTGTACGAGGGGCAAACAAGTCTTACGGCAGCTCCCTCCTTTCCAAATCAATTACCACTCAGATAATAACCCACTTTTGTTTCGAAAACCACACATTGATCCACATTATACTTTACCTGCTGCATTGCCTTTCACGACTCACTCAACGTGCACAAACCACACTGAAGCATTGTTAAATCCTCCTCATATCTTTGTGTTTCTGTAAAGTGAAGAGATGATTTTCAGATCTTGCCGCTAATCATGAATGATTACTGTAAATAACTGAGGTCCTATCCCTGATCCGCAGGGTCTTGACACTGATTTCAACGTTAAAACAATCGTCACAAGGTGTCGCACATAAAATACCCAGTTCATTCCCATACTTCGTTCCCTGTCTGTCAGCCCATTCTTTCCCCACACCAGTGTGTGACACGTGTTTCAGTTTTGCCTCCAAACCACTCCTGCAGGACCTTATGGAAAGGCTTTTCAAATAAACGATTTCTATTAGCATCTCTAATGGTTTCATCCTTAAAGCAAACCTCCAGTGGATGTGCCAAGTGTTATTTCCCTTTTGGAAATGTGAGCTGACTCTGTCCGATTCATCACAATTTTTCAAAATGCTCAATTCTTAAAACATCTAGCTTTGACTCTAACCTTTTCCATCGTGACTGATGTCCGCCTAACAAGTCTATAATTCCCTGTTTTCAATTTTCCTCCCACATTAGAAAAAACATAGTGGTTAAAAGATCTATCCTCCAGCCTTTCAGAGCCGACTTCTTGACCTATGAGCAATGATGCATCCAGTCATCCAGGCATTCCAGGACTATAAGTAATTTTAAGGGGGTGTAGATAAATGTGCTGAAAATAGACACACAGATCGTGGATTATTATTTGAAATGTTGAAGAACCTCATTATCAATGCAGAAGAGTGACAGCCTCATCGCCATGTCGTGCTCACCAAAACTAGGTACACGAGACTGAGGGCACAATTAACAGAGACACATTAGACAGGTGGAACTAGTCTTCACTGGATATTGGGACGTATCTCATTTGAATAAATCCTGTCGAGATCCTGTCCATACATAGACTCAAGAGAAAGTTATTTTACCTTCATACTGGAGGAGAATTTTGTCTCCTAATCCAATAGTATTGAGTTTCGCTCTCAGATTCACCCTGCAGAATGAGTGAGGACAACAGTCCAGCTTTAACACCAATCGGGCATCACCTCTGATTGCACTCTCCTGTTACACCATCACCTTTCCCAGTTCTCAGGTCGAAGTACCAGTTTGTTATGGACCAGACCGATATCCCTCCAGATACGTTAAGGATGCCTAGACCTGAACTTGTATTTGAAGTCATGTGTCTGGGAGGGTATTTGATCAATACTGTCACTGAACAGTTGGATTGAGATCAGAGGCAAGATCGTCCACGTCAGAAGCTGACAGAAAAAAAAGATCCTGAAGACTGGTGATGGGAGTGCGAAATAACCAATTGAAGTTTTAAAAAGTGTTCAATGATGACAATATTGTGCATATTCATAATGATAGACAACATTTATTAAAAACTACGTTACAGAGTTCGATAATAACGCTTGTTTCTGAATTTTATAAGCCGTGTTCCTCAGAACTGCAGATGACAGTTTCACTCGTGAATCCCCTGTGCATTATTACTCAAGTGCAGCCTTCGTAGTGATTGGTTTGTGCTGATAATGGAGGCAAAGTCTTCAGCGCAGGACACTGTGGGGCCAACGGGAGTCAGAGCAGGAAGTATCAAGAATCGCAGAAAACCCAGATGATTGTCCACTACGAAAGATACAAATTATGCTGCAATAATAACCGTATTACTGATATCAATATTGTAAAGTTGATGAAAAACATTCACTGGCATGACAAGTGATACGACATCTTCTGCTAATTAAACTAAATAAACAGGAAAGCTCACCTCGCCTCGTCATTTATTACTGTATGAGGAACAGAGAAAAACAGAATTCCACCATTTAAAAACAACTTCAAAAGAAAATATTAAACAACTGTCTACAACTGTAAGTCTCCTGCTCTTAAAGGTTTGATGTCTACCTCCCACTTTATAACAATATACTTATCCAATAAAACCCCTTCGAAATTAACAGCAAATTAATTTTCAAATCTAGACCATGGGAGTCTTCTGCGGGTGTCGAATGTCGTGTTTGCAGACCTTTCTGGGTCGTCTTCGCTCTTCAAGAGCATGGAACATAGAACAATTCAACGTAGAACAGGCCCTTCGGCTCTCGATGTGGCGCCAACTTGTGAACTATTCTCACCTCGTCCTCCTACACTATCCCAAAATCATCCACGTTCTTATCTAAGGATTCTTTAAATTTACCAATTGTGGCTGAGTTGACTACACTAGCAAGTAGGGCAATCCACGCCCTTACCACTCCCTGCATAAAGAACCTGCCTCTGACATCTGAGTTAAAACTATCACCCCTCAATTTGTATTTATGCCCTGTCGTTCAAGCTGAGGAAATAAGTCTACCCTATCAAATCCTCTGATCATCTAGTATGTCTCCATCAAATCCCCCCTTAGCTTTCTTCTTTCCAATGACAACAGACCCAAGTCTCTCAGCCTATCCTCAAAAGACATTTCCTCCAAACCAGGCAACACCGAAGTAAACCTCCTCTGCACCTTTTCTGCACCTCCTTCCACATCCTTCCTGTAATGGGGCGACCAGAACTGCACGCAATATTCCAAATGTGGGCACACCAGCGTTTTGTACAGATACAGCATGATATTGCGGTTCTGGAATTCAATCCCTATACCAATGAAACCTAACACACCCTATGCCTTCTTAATAGCACTATCCTCCTGGGTGGCAACTTTCAGGAATCGATGCACATGAACTCCAAGATCCCTCTGCACATCCACACTACCAAGAATCTTTCCATTGACACAAAACTCTGCCTTCCTGTTATTCTTCCCTCACGTTTAGCTGCATTGAACTCCATTTTCCACATCTCAGCCCAATTCTGCAGTTGATCCAAGTCCCCCTGCAAACTGTAACATTCTTCCAAACTGTCCACTCCGCCACTGACTTTAGTGTGATCTGCAAATTTACTAATCCATCCACATATGCCTGCGTCTAAGTCATTTATTAAAATGACAAACAGCAGTGGTCCCAAAACAGACCACTAGCAACTGGACTCCAGCCTGAATATTTTCCATCGACTAACTCTCGCTGCCTTCTTTCAAAAAGCCAGTTTGTAATCCAAACTGCTAACTCACCCTCAATTTCATGCCTCTGCATTTTCTCCATCAGCCTACCATGTGGAACCTTATCAAAGGCTTGACAGAAGTCCATGTATACCACGTCAACGGCCCTACCCTCGTCTACATGTTTGGTCACCTTCTCAGAAAACTCAATGTGGTTTGTGAGACGTGACCTGCCCTTGACGTAATCATGTTGATTATCTGAAATCCAGTTGTTGCTTGCCAGATGATTATAAATCTCTTATAAACCTCTTACAATCCTTTCCAAAACCTTCCCAACAACAGAAGTAAGGCTCACTGGTCTATAATTATCTGGGTCACCTCTGCTGCCCTTCTTGAACAAGGGCACGACATTTGCAATCCTCCAGTCCTCAGATACTAAACCCGCAGAAAATGACGACTAAAATATCAACACCAAAGACTCTGCTATCTCTGCCCTGGCTTCCCAGAGAATCCAGGGATAAATCCGGACCAGGGGGCATGTCTACGTTCATTCCTTCAAGAATTGATAACACCTGTGCATAACTAACCTCGATCCTTTCCAGTCTAATATCTCGTACCTCATTCTTTTCATCTACAATATTCTCCTTTTCCTGCGTGAACACCGATGAGAAATATTCAATTAGGACCTCAAAGATCTCCACAGGGTCCACACTCAACTTCCCACTTTTGTCTTTGACTGCCCCAATTCCTCACATACGTATAGAAAGCTTTAGGGTTCTTCTTTATTCTATTTGCTAAAGACTGCTCGTGTCCTCACGTTGCTCTTCTTAACTCTCTAATTAAATCCTTCCTAGCTGATCTGTAACTCTCCATCGCCTCTTGTGTACCATCTTGCTTCATGAACACAGAAGCCTCCTTCTTCTTCTTAACAAGAGATACAACTTCTGAAGTAAATCACCTTATCACTCCCTCCCTGTCTGACAGGGCCTATCAAGGACATGCAATATCTGCTCATAAAAAGCTCCAAAATTCGATTGCTAACATCTCCTGAATTTTGCTACCCCATTTTATGCATCCCAAATATTGCCTAATCTCATTACAATTGCCCTTGCCCATCTATAACTCTCGAACTGTGGCATGTACCTATCCTTTTCTATCGCTAAACTAAATTTAACTGAATTATGGTCACTCTTTCCAAAGTGCTTACCTCCAACTAAATCAAACACCTGGCCTGGTTCATTACTAAGCACCAGATCGAGTGTGACCTCACCTCTTGTCGGACGTACCATCGACGTACTGTGTCAGGAAACCGTCCTGTGCACATTGGACAAATACTGATCCATCCGACGTACTAGAGCTATGACATTTCCAGTCAATGTTGGGGAAGTTAAAGTCCCCCATAATGACCACCCTGCTCCTCTCACTCCTACTCAGAATAATTTTGCTTATCCTCTCTTCCACCTCGATCTCTGCGGAGAACTATGAAAAAACTCCAAGCAGTGTGATCTCTCCTCTCCTGTTTCTAAACTCAGCCCTCACTATCTTAGCAGACGAGTCCTCAACAAAAATTCTCTCAGCCACCGTTATAAAATCTTTGACTAACAAGGCCACACCGCCACCTCTTTTACTGCCTTGCCTGTTTTTAGTGAAAAATCTAAACCCTGTAAACCGCAACATCCATCCCTCGCCCTGCTCTACCCATGTCTCCAAAATGGCCACAACATCGAAGTCCCAGGTACCTAGCCATGCTGCAAACTCGCCTACCTTATTTCGGATACTTCTGGCGTTGAAGGACACACACCTCAAATCAGTTTTCTGTCTGCCAGCACATTTCTGTGACCATGAAATCCTGTTCCTGTCCTTCCTACTTTCATCCTCCTGTGCACTGCAACTACAGGTCCGGTTCCCATCTCCCTGCTCAGCTAATTTAAATCCACCGAATAACACCAGAAAATTACCCACCCAGGAAATTAGTATCCTTCTGGTTCAAGTGAAGACCGTCCTGTTTGTACAGGTTCCACCTTACCCTCAATGCATCCCAATTATCCAAAAACCTGAAACCCTCCCTCCTGCACCATCCTTGCAGCCACGTGTTCAACTGACATCTCTCCCTATTCCTTGCCTCGCTATCACATGACACGGGTAACAAACCAGAGATAACAACTCTGTGGTTTCTAGGTCTCAGCTTTCACCCTAGCTCCTTGAAATCCTGCCTTATATCCCCAGCCCTCTTTCTACCTATGTCATTGGTACCTACATGGACAACGACTTGAGGCTGGTCACCCTCTCCCTTCAGGACCTCAAAGATACGGTCTGCATATATTTTTAACATGCAAAATGTACGTTTTACACAGATGTGATGTGGACGTCTGGAAAGATGGCTTCTATTTTATCTAGCTCTTCACCCATTATCATGTAATATGTCGGACATCCATCTAAATTAATATTAACTTCTGCACACATGCATGTATATGTACCATCAGCAGCGCTTCAATCTCACCCATACTTTATCCTTTGAATCCATGATAACTCATGAGCTGTCAAAACGTTCCGACCCGCAACCTGCACGAATTATAAATTCGGAGTCTATAACGTAAGGCGCCAATGTAATATCCCATATTCTTGTCTTCAAAGCGTTCCAAGAATGTAAGAGAAGTTTAACACCTGTCCACAACCGTTTCTGACTCAATGTTCGTGACATAAAAAATGCAACATTTCGGAAAGCCAGTACCGAACTCAATAATACTTTTTTGATTCTAGAATATTTTCTCTGTCGGGTGTTGAACTTCTTTGTAAACAACTGTCAGTTGAATTCCGTCATTAACTTTTGGTGGCAGTACAGCTCAAACTCTTGGGTCATGAGCTTGGATTGCAACTTTGAAGAGTTTCAAAGAGATTGATGTGGCTAACTTGTGCTGTGATTAATACTGCGTTTAAATTGCCTCTTGGTTTTTGTTTATACAGTCTTTTCTTTTTGCTTCCACTGATAAAGGAAACTGCCAATAACCACGCAGGAAGTCCTAATTTGTGATGTCACTGGCTTGTGGAACTTTCTCTCCAGTCCTCCAATCTCCGAATGGGGTATCAGTCCAATGTTGATACGACGTTGTCCAGCCTAATGTCCACAAACAGTCGTTGAGACCCGTCAGGTTTATGACTAAGACGACCCTTGTACTCAACTCGCTCGGTCTCGGTTCGATGACATCTTCATTGAGCACCGTCTCCAGTTCCTTCTGTTGCTCACTGGTTATGAAGGAGAAAGCCTGTCGGGGAATTGTTTTGTCGGAGCAGCATTCCCTAAGTCTACCTAACACACCATAGTATTAGCCCTCCCCAGTGTATTCTGCATATAGCCTCATATTGCTGTAACAAAGCTTTCAACTGCGCTCTCTGCTCCTGAGACAGATACTTTCGTTCTGTCGATATTTCTTCGATTAATTCAAATAGCCCTCATTTCATGTCCAAGTATTAACTCAAAGGGAGTAAGCTGAGTACATTCGTTTGAGGGCATCTCTAATGGAAAACAGTACAAAAGATGTATCTTTATCGCAATCATTCATGTAATCCTGACACGAAAGACTCAACATGGTTTTCAGGGTCTGAAACCACCTTTATCAATTTCCGTGTGGTTCATGATAATATGCATTTGATCGAAAGTACTGTATACCTAAGCTATACATGAATTTCTGAAAAAAGATGAACAGAAAGATTAGCCCCTTGGTCTATTTTAATCTTCCTGGGAAGCCCATACCGCAAGAAGAAAAGTACTAATTCCTCCACTAAACTTTTTGCCTTAATGTTCCAAAATGGAATAGCATCCAGAAATCTGGGAGACACAAACAAAATGGTCACCAAGTCCTGGTTCCCACTATTAGTTCCTCGAGGGGACTTACATCTTCAATCATAACCAGCGTGAAAGGTTGTTTGAATGTGGGAATTCGCAACAAAGGTCCAGGTTTTACTACTGCCTGTGGCTTACTTGGCACGTACAACAACTATGGCAACATTTAACCACATCCTTGCGCATATCAGCCCAATATAAATATTTTTATACCTTCGCCCGAGGCCTCCATACACCTCGGTGACTTCCGACTCTTAGTTCATCGACTACCCGTAACACCTCCTCGCTGAATGCTACAAATCAATTAATCAGGTGCACTTCTGCCAATTTTTCCATTGCACTAAGTTACGTGGTCTCCATTTTCGTCTTAGTATTCTATCGTTGAGATAAGAAACCTCAAGAATAATCTCTGCCTTCTTTACTGGGTGTGCACAAAGTAGATAACTTTTATTGTCTCGCCTTCCTGTTGTAAGTTCATTCGCCATTCAGAACTAAACACCTCTCCTTGATCCTCTACCTATTCAGGTTTTTCGTAGTGTAGGATCTCCCCTTCTCCCAATTTCTATCCCTGACAGGATGAAATTATCACGAGAAGCTCATCTTTGTCTTATGCACCAATGTATATTCATCTGCCATCTTCAAAGCCCTTGTCACTTCCTTAGTTTTCCGTTGATCCACGTGAACTGTTCTCATCTCATGAAGTATGTTTTAAACTCTTCCAGCACAATGATCTTTCTTATCATCCAATGGGCCTTTTCTGGAACTTAAGGCCCACGCCAATACATTAATATTACTTAATTCTTTGAACTCAAAAGAAGTCTGACCTTGTTCCGTTTTTCTGTTTCTGAAAATCTGTTTGCGCAGTTAACAAATAAACAAAATCAAAGATCATTACAGCACGGGATCAGGCCCTTCGATTCTCCAAGTCTGCACCGATCCAGACTCTCTGTCTAAACCTGCCACCTCTTTCCCAATGATCCGTAACCTTGCCATTTCCTCATGCATGTACTCTATCTTTCCCTGACTGCCCACCACCTCCGATGGCAACACATTCCAGGCACCCACCACCGTTTGATTAAAGAACGTTCCATGCATATCTCCCGAAATCTTTCGCCTCTCACTTTGAACACGTGACTTCGAGTAGTTGAGTGCTCCAGTATGGGAAGAAAAACTTTCATGTTATCCACCCTGTCGACACATTTCATGGTTTTGTGAGTATCAATTTGTTCTCGACTCAGCATCTTTCTTCTCAACGACAATAATCCAATTCTTCTCAAGCTCCCCTCATACCTAGCACCCTCCATACAAGGCAACCTCCTGCGGAATCTCTTCCACACCCTCCCTAAATCATTCACATTCTTTTGGTAATGAACCGACCAGAACTGTACGCAGTATGACAATCGTGGCCGAACTAAACTGATACAACTGTAACGTAGAACATATAACATAGAATAATGCAGAGCAGAACAGGCCCTTCGGCCCTCAATGATGCGCCGAAGCTCATCCCCCATTCTATCCCATCATCTTCCATATGTTTATCCAAGGATTGTTTAAATCTCCCTCATGTTTCTGAGTTAACTACATTGGCAGGTAGAGCATTCAACGCCCTTACCACTCCCTGAGTAAAGAACCGGCCTCTGAAATCTGTGCTGAAACTATGACCCCTCAACTTGTAGTTATGCTTCCTCTTATAAAAAGACGTCATCATCCTTAGAAAAAGACTTTCACTGTCTACTCTATGTAGTCCTCTGATCATCTTGTATGTCTCTATCAACTCCCCTCTTATCCTTCTTCTTCCCAATGAGAACACACCCAAGTCTTTCCTTAGCAGACCTTCCCTTCAAACCATGTAACATCCTGGTAAATCTCCTCTGCACGTTTTCCAATGCTTCCACATCATTCCTGAAATATGGCGATCAGAACTGAGCTCAATATTCCAAGTGTAGCTGCGCTAGAGTTTTGCATAGTTACAGCATAATATTGTGGCTCCAGGACTCAATCCCTCTACCAATCAAACTTACACACCGTATGCCTTCTTAACAGCACGATAAGCCTGGGTGGAAACTTTCAGAGATCTATGTACATGGACCCCAAAATCCCTCTGCATATCCACACTCCCAACAATCTTACTTTGACGTAGTACTCTGCCTTCCTGTTATTCTTCACAAATTGAATTACCTCACATCTAGAAGCATTGGACACCATTTACCACCCCTCAGCCCAATTGTGCAGTTTATCCAAGTCCCCCTGCAAACCGTAACATTCTTCCACATTGCCCACGTTGCCCATAGACGTTAGTGTCATCTGCAAATTTATTAATCCATCCACATATGCCTGCGTCTAAGTCACTTATAAAAATGGCAAATAGCAGTGGTCCCAAAACAGATCCTTGTGGTACACCACTGGTAACCCGACTCGAGGCTGATTATTTTCCATCAAACACTACTCGCTGCCTTCCATCAGAAAGCCAGTTTCTAATCCAAACTGCTCAACGACCCTGGATCCCATGCCACTTCATTTTCTCCAACAGACTACCATGTGGGATCTTATCAAATGCTTTACTGAAGCCCACGTACACCTCGTCAACTGCCCTACCCTCATCTACATGCTCGGTCACCTTCTTTAAAAAAACTCAATGATGTTGGTGAGACACGACCTGCCCATGACGAAACGACATTGACTATCTGAAATCAAATTGTTGCTAGCTAGATGGTTATAAATCGTATCTCTTATAATGTTTTCCAAAACCTTTCCTGCAAACAGAGGTAAGGCTCACTGATCTATAATTACCTGGGTCTTTTCTAATGCCCTTCTTCAGCAATGACACAACATTTGCAATCCTCCAGTTGTCTGTTACTAAACCTGTAGACAGTGACGACTCAAATATGAAAGCCAAAGTGTCTGCTATCTCCTCCCTAGCTTCCCAGAGAATACTCAGATAAATCCCATTGATCCTAGGGGATTTGTCTGCTTTCACTCATTCTGGAATTGATAATACCTCTTCATAACTAACCTCAATCCTTTCTAATACTTCGTATATCATTCTTTTCCTCTACAGTATTCTCCTTTTCCTGAGTGAAAACAGTTAAGAAATATTCGTTTAGCACCTCCCCGATCTCCACAGAGTCCACATACAACTTCCCATTTCTGTCTTTGACTTCCATTATTTCACCTTTTTTTATTCCTCACATACTATAGGCAGCTTTAGAGTTTCCCCTTATTCTATTTGCTAATGATTGCTCGTGTCCTCTCTTTGCTCTTCTTAACTCTCTCCTTAAATCCTTCCTAGCAGATCTGTAACTCTCCATCGCCTCATCTGAAACATATTGTCTCATCAACACATTTATTCCACTTAACAAGAGGTGCAAATTGTGTAGTAAACCACAGTTCGGTTACCTTATCACTTCCTCTCTGCCTGACAGGGGAGTTGGTGTGTTGCTTCCCAGTGCCAGGGTCTGTGATGTATCAGATCGTATCTTTGCGGTCCTGAAGGCAGAGGATGACCAGCAACATAGGTAGAAAGGAGAATAGGGTATAAAGGAACAATTTCAGGGAGCTAGGGTGGAAGCTGAGAGCCAGAACAAACAGAGTTTGTTACCCATGCCACGTGATAGCGAGGCAAGGATTAGGGAGATATATCAGCTGAACACGTTCCTGCATGGATTGTGCAGGAGGGAGGATAACAGATACTTGGATAATAGTGTTCCTTCTGGGGAAGTTGGGATATGTACAAACAAGGCAGTCTTCACTTGAACCAGAGGGGTACGAATATCCTGGTGGGAAATTTGCTGGGGCTATTCATATGGGTTCAAAATAGCTCAGCGGGGGATGGGAACCTGAAGTTTAGTTGCAGTGCAGAGGAGAATGAGATTAGGGAGGACAGGGACAGGATTTCACGGTCACAGTAATGTGCTGGCAGAGAGCAAGCTGGTTTGAAGTGTGTCTACTTCAACGCCAGAAGTCTGTGAAATAAGGTCGGTGAGTTTGCAGCATAGATAGGTCCCTAGGACATTGATGTCGTGGCCATTTCAAAGACATGGATAGATCAGGGTGAGGAATAAATGTTGGTGGTTCCAGGGTTTGATAGTGCATTAAGAACAGACATGGCGGTAAAAGACGAAGAGATGTGGTCTTGTTAGACAAGGATAGTATAACGGTGGCTGAAAGAACTTTTGGCGAGGACTCGTTGACTGAGGTAGTATGGGCTGAGGTAATAAACAGGAGAGGAGAGGTCTCACTGCTGGTAGTGTTTCATAGGCCTCCGCAGAGTTCCAGGGAGGTGGAGGAGAGGATTGGCAAAATGATTCTGGGTAGGAGTGAAAGGAACAGAGTTGTCATGATGGGGGCCTTAAACTTCCACAAGATTGACTGGAAATGGTATAACTTCAGTCCGTCGGATGGATCAGTTTTTGTCCAATGTGTGTAGGAGGGCTTCCTGACTCAGTATTTCGAAGTGCCGGCAGGAGGGGAGGCCACACTCGATCTGGTGCATGATAATGAACCAGCCCAGGTGTTTGATTTAGTTGTAGGTGAGTTTTTTTTGAAGGGAGTGACCACAATTCACTGACGTTTACTTTAGCGATGGAAAGGACTGGGTACACCCCAGTTCAAGAGTTATCGATGGGGCAAGGGCAATTACAATGCGATTAGGCAAGAATTACGATGCATAGAATGGGGCGGCAAAATGCATGGAATGTAAGCAATGGAAACGTGGAGCTGTCTAAGGAACAGGTACTGCGTGTCCTTGATAGGTATGCAACTGTGAGTCTGGTTTGTTCCCAACAAACGTTCTATCTGACCCTCTAAGTATTGAGTCCTCAATGTCTAACACTCTCCTCCTTTCCTTTCTTCCCTTTAAATTTTCCAGTACACTCTGAGACATGCAAGCTTTTGCCAGCTTTCACTCTCCCTGAAAGGTATTGTACACAGCTTCTACTTCAAAACACAAATGTTCTGTCATGTCGAAAAACATTGCCTTCAACATTTTCAGAGAGCCTGCCATTTACTCAAGTGTGTATGTGTGTGTGTGTGTGTGTGTGTGTGTTTTCAATCCTGATTTTTCAGTACCGTAAACCCTAGCTTCACTCCTGTATCTTCCAGTTCACTACTACCCTGGTTCAGATCCATCAGTGACCCGTTTGTACTGAGAGCCGAAGCGAGGTCCTCAGCACAAGCATCTGAGATTTTTTTTGTTATTGCGTGTGAATCATATGTGATGATGAAAGGGAAACAGATATTGAAGCAACTCCAGTGAATACTGATAACTCTGCGCTTGATATCAGTAAAACACGCAGTGTCAAACATTTAGTTATTAAAAATATAATTTCATTCAGGTACTTACTGCAGTTTCTGTATCTTGCAGTCTGAATTTCTCAGAGACTCAGAGCGCACTTTTACACTTGAATCTCCCCGTGCATTGCAACCCAATCTTAGCAAATGGAATGAGAAGCTGCCCAAATCAAACCTTGCTTCTGATAATGCAATTTTTGCTGTTGCAGATATTAGAACGCATATTAATACAGAAAATAAAATTATGAAAGGGAATGGAATAGATTTATCCAGCGTTCACAATGAATCGCGCTCTACTCAACTACGTTCAGGGGTGGGCAAACTACTATCAGTGCCTCCAGCAAACCACTATCTTATCTTAGTCCTCTGAGGATCAAAAGTGCTGTTGGAGGTGACCACAGCCTTTACATTACAGTAACCTTATCTGCATAATGGTCAGTTTTGTAAACGTTTCCCAAACATCCCATGCAGAGACTTATCTCACACTTGAAATGGATTGGATAAAATGCCTGGTGACACTGTGATTTCCAAGGTCCTGCCCAAAGTGTTTGAAGCGTTGTTATGTGACTGTGCTCTTGGGCTATTGTTTCACAACCTTTTAGATTTAAGAGGTTGAGGTTTACGAGCGTGAATCCTCAAGAATGCGAATAGCATTTTAAATTAAGAGAATTTCTATTTTCCCAACATAGAAATCTTCCCTTGACAAAACACCCAATTGGATTTAGTGTGGAACGATTATGAGTCCAAATTCAACTTGGTCTCTCAAAATGCCTTTTGAGAACAACGTTTTACTTTTTTTGTGAGCTTGTACATTATGCAGGTACAGCATACTTTGTTTTACCTGGCACCTTCTGAACGAGCACTCTATTAAAACTGGCAAAAGCTTCACTCCAGAAATGACGGACGTTTACTATATTATCGCCATCGCAATGTAGTAAGTTGGGGGTGTTCTCTGCGGTACGTTTTATTTAAGGCAAGTTACATTATTATTTTTGGAAAATTATGGCATAAATAATGAATAACTGAAATGTGTGCACTCCTGGTATTCTGTTGCTTTCACGTTTTGTGTGTTTTCTTACATTTTGCACCTCTTTATCAACTGACATAGGTACTGGTTAATAAAAATGTTGTTGTATTTATGTTCCACCATCTAGCCTTATGAGCTGAATTACAATAATTACATCAGCCACTTGCAGTGATCTCGACTTGCTGAGTGAACATAGACTGTAAAATCACTCCTGATCAAAACCGATCAATTTTACATTCTCCAGCGCTGTCAAAATAACGGAATGATTCCTTGCATTATTGATACTTTCCGTGTTGAAGCTGCTTCTGTCGTTTAATGGTTTAACTCGTTCGGTTTATGACAGAGCAACAACAAAATGCATTTCTGACCACTAACTCATCCATCAATTGGAAACCAGGAATTACTGCAATGTGCAGAACACATCCTAGTCATTGTAGAACTTCAGAACCAGAATCTTTCTAAATCGAACACATTCACACAGAGACCAATAGCCTGAGACAGGACCACACACTCAATCGTTTCAGTCGCAGCTCGCTAAATGCAAGTGATTGCATAGATTACACAGTGACCTGAGCCAGTGCTTTATCGTGAGACTCGAACACATAGTGAAATACGTTCTGGTGATTCCTCTTTACATTTCCAGTATTTATGTTTGCACACCATACTCTAAAACCTATCCTTCACCCAGTAAGTCAGGCAAGAGGTTGCATGATGACAAAATGGGCCGAGATACTGTTCAACATTGTTCTGGGTGGAGGCCAGACCAGCAAAGAAAACAGAGAAATATCTATAACACAACTTCAACATTGCTGTGGGATTCACGGATGAGCTTCTGAATGTTTCCGTTGACTGGAGTGAGGAATTGAGAGAGTGCAGACACAAAACCTTGGATGATGAGTGGCGGGAATTTACAAACTAAATTCTGGGCAGAAGCATTTTCTCTCCAAAAGTTCAATCAGGAACCTGGACAGGAACTGGGAATGTGTCAGGTTGTACGGTATCAAATCTCATTTTCGAAACACAATCTTTTCTCAGAGACTCGAGCGAAGGCCATCTCCTGAAACTTTAGTAACACATGACAGGAGGTTTCCAACTCTCGGCCATGTATTTCCAGAATATTGCAAACCTAATGGGAGTATTTTTGTGTGAATGGTCCTGGGAACGTGCTGCTGTTTCCTGTGAAGAAGGGGTCCAGTGAAAGACTGAGGATCCTGCAGTACGAACGGTTGGACCTTATGGTGAACTGGAGCTCATTCGCCTCCACGTGTTTGAAAGCGGTGCTGACACTTACCAATCTCCGAAAAACAACTTGAAGTATTCCTTTCATTCAGCACTAACAATTCCCGGATGTCGTATCAGACGTTGATCTCAAGCCTTTTCCAATTAATGCTGTGCGGTGGGACGAGTAATCAATAAAGCTGAAAATCCTGGAGGAAGCTTGCGTTGGATTAGGTGGCACACACTGTCAGACACTTCACAACAGTTTTTAAAATATGTGCACATGTGCTGAGCTTCTATATTTTTCCGATTCTCAGCAAAATCGATCCTGTCCATGAATTCACCCATCAATTTAATATACAAAGCAAACCCTCTGACTTCTTCCAAAGCACTCCCAAGCATTCCTGAAGTAAGGATAGTGCTCCAGAGTGAAATTTCGCATGTTAATCTTGTTCAAATCACGAAATTTAAGGCTTAAAACCAATTTAAAGTCCTGGCGCACTTTCTCAATTAACCAGTCATAAACTATTTTCATACCATTGCCTTTTTTTGTAATCTATGGGACACCACTCATGAGCATAAACTGCTCTTGAACAACGAGTCGTTTCAATTTTATTTTGCATTCCACTTCGGAGATGCTTCTTTCTCCACTCTTTACGATATCACCCTGTTGCCAGCATTTCATGTTCTACCAGTGTACGCTCAGGTAAAGCAGAAATTATTGTTAGCTCGGCATATCGATCAAACAACTGGAAAGTGTTCTTTATCTCCTTGAAATGAACCATGCTCATTCGCAGGATTACAGTGTGCAACTCTAGTGTCTCATTTTCTTCCTCTTGAATTGCTTCAGTACGAGCAGACAGAAAGTGATTTTCATGATATTTGGTTGATACTTGAATAGCTTTTCGGTGAGATGGCGATAGAAAGAATGTTGTGAAACTTGAAAAGGTTATTTTCAGATTTACAACAATGTTGCAGGGTTCAGGGGCTTAAGGAAAATCGAGAGAGTTTGAATCGGCTGTGGCGATTTTCGCTGGAGCATCAGAAGTTGAGGGCTGACCTTACAAAAGTTTTTAAAATTAGGGGATTATGGATAGCTTGAATTATCATGGTCTATTTCCCTGGTGTGGGAGTCCAAAAGGAGATGGATGAATTGGATTGAAGGCTCTTTATTCTAGCTGTACAGTGCTATATCTCTATTGAACGGTCAATGGATTAGTGTGACATTTGACTTTCAGCTTCAATGACTGTTGAAGCATTTAAGATATGGTCACTTTAAACGCCACTTAGAAGTTAGTACCAGTGGAGAATTTTTTAAATTATTTCACAGAATTCTAATTGTTGCACATGGAGATTTTTCTCGTTATATATGGCAGATTCAGAGAGATGTCCAGAATGGAAACTAACCCTGCTGTCAAACCCGGCCATGCTGGCCACGCATCCTAAATGTGTCTCATCACATTTGGCAGCGTTTGGCCCATATCCCTCCGAACACTTACTTTTCATGTACATAACCAGATTCCTCCAAGCTGTTTTAATGATCTCAGCCTTCAACACTTGCTCTGGTAGCTCATTCTATGCAGGCACCACCCTCCACGTGAATAATGTTTCCCCTTGGATCGATTTCTAAACGTTTCTCTCTCATCCTAAACGTTTATGCCCCACTTCTGGTGGCCATTACCCCAAGGAAGAGACTTTGCTCATTTACCCTGTTCATGCCTTCATGATTTTCTTAACCTCTGTAAGGACACTTCTCACCTCTGACGCTCCAGTCAAAACAGCCCCAGACTATTCAGACTCTCTCGATAGCTGAAACATTCCAATGCCAGCAGGACAACTTGTATTTTCTTTTTCTGGAACCTTTCAAATTTAGGAAGAGTTAACTGCCTTGCTGCAGTACCTCAACTCCACAAGGCACAACATACGTTAGACAAAAAATGGTGCACTCAGTTTTAATTATGACCAGTGATATATTATAATATCTTTGTTTCTGAATACAAAATTTTCTTTTATAAAGAATGGCACAGATATTCAGATCAGATTCAGAAATTCCAAGTACCTTTGGAAGCTTTCTCAGCTTGTGATTACTTTGGAATGGTTTTCTTTAACAAGCTTAGGCAGGAATGCACGAATCCACTCAAAAAGATGATCTTTGTTGAATCTAAAATGTCAGTGTACCATGAACTGTCATTTTGTTTTACAGCTGCGCAGTCAGCCAACTGTGACCTTCGCTGAGAAAGGGTAGAGACAAAAACACTGCAGCTTCAGCGAATTCAAGCCAGGCAAGCAGAAGACTGGAAGTATACAGGAAACCAGGCAGAATCAGGTGGTGGAAACGCCAAGGTTTTGTGTGTAATCCGTCTTTAGAACTGGGAGTTAGTGCATGGGGACCTGCAGATAAACGAGTGCAGGGTTTTTTTGAGGAGATGGGGAGTGAGTTCGGGATAGGTGAACATAGGTCAATGGTACGACTTGGTAGATCGATGGGAGAAACAAATATAGTTGGCAGTAGGAAGCAAGGGTCGATAAGAGGAATTGAATGGGACGAGGATGGAAAGGAAGACGAGGATGGGAAGGGTTGTTGTTTGAAATTGGAGAAAACAATTATGTCTCCTCCAGGTTGGAGGGTGCATGATGAGACCTAACATAACCTCCGTGTAATTTCCCTACATGGGCCCACATGGGCTCATCTGACTTCTTAGGCACCACTCACTGCAACTTCTCCTCTTGGTCCCTTTCTAACCTAACCATCCTTGCCCCCCTCCACTGCTAAAGCGAATTGGCACAGAAATTGGAGCAACAACACTTCATTTTCTGGGCATTCGAATGACAACGTGCAGTTCCTGCAATGGAAGGGAGGGAATGGGTCGGAAAGGTCGTCAGGGGAATGGAAAGGGTTGTTATTGAAATTGGAGAACTCAATGATGTGATCTGCAATTTCCAAAAAAAGCACCCTTTCCATCCCCTCACTCCCTTTCCAACTCTTTCGCCTCGATTCCATTGCTCTGATCTGTCATTCCTTCCAGCATCCAACTACAGTCACTCTTACCATCTACCTAAAAGAGCGTACCCTCTGCCTGTGTCCACCTTTTCCTATCTGTCAACGCGACCCTCTCCCCACCAAGAAGCCTTCCCTAATGTCCAGATCCCCTGACACCCTCCCCCAGAGCTGAACAAAAGTTACCCCTGAAACGTTGATCTTTTCATGTCCTGATGCTGTGTTCTTCCAGATGGACCGCTATGAAAGAGTAAGAAAATAACCTACATGTTGATGGTTCGGAGAGGACGAGAATAAGCTTGTAGCATTCCAGGTGAGTGTGGTGTCAGGTAAGTGGAATACACTGGTGTGAGATGATTGAAGGAGTGTGTAGCCTATATCAGGATTTGGGTTCAAACCCCCAGTATTTTGGATTCGGGAGCTGCAGGAGGGTCTTCTGTTGTCTCTGACGGGCAAGGGGGTCATCGGGTACAGTCAGGAGTGAAAATGTCATTTGGTAAGGTAAGGAATGATTAGGGATAGTCAGAATAGCTTTGCACGTAGGAAATTGTGGTCCAAAAATGGGATTGTTCATGTTTTAAGAATACAAAGGAAAGAAGAATGGTAGACATTGTCTGCATCCAATTTAGCATTGCGTTTGACATGGTGCTGCATGGTAGACTGGTTAGCGAGTTTAGATTACATGTGATCTAGGGAAAGCTCGCCAATTGGATGCAAGATTGACTTGATGATCGGAGAAGGAGGGTGCTCATGTGAGATTATTAAGGATCCACTTTTGTTTGTCATTTCTCCAAACGATTTGAATCAAAATATAGGAGGCACGGTTAGTAAGCTTAAACATGACAGGCACATCAAAGTATTGGAGTCAGTGTAGGAGGTCATTTCAGAATCAAAAGTGATCTTGATTTCCTTGTCCAGTCAGTCGAGAATATCAGATGGAGTGTAGGAATGTTGATTGCAAGATGTTGAATTCTATTAAGACAAGGCAGAAAAAAAGCATGCACAGTTAATGGTGGCGCCCGGTGCAGAGTTGTCAAACAGAGAGAAGCAGGGGTTCAACTGCGATAAGTCTTCATTGTGGCATCACTGAAGGGAGGGTGGCAAAACAGGCGTTTGGACGTTTTGACTGAATTAGTCACAGCATGCACTATAGGCGTTGGGACACATTGTTCCAGTTGTATAGGATGTTGCTAAGGCCACATTTAGAGCTCTGCATGCAAGTCTGATCACCCAACTGCAGAAAAACTTGTATTAAATTAGAAAGGGCAAATAAAAAGATTTCCAAGGATTTTACCGAGATTGAAGGGAGCCTGAGTTAAAAAGAAATGTTAGAAAAGTTGGGGTATTTTTTTCCTGGAGTATTGGAGACTGAGAGGTAACTTCCCAGCGCTTTAAAACATCACGTTCGACATAGATAAGGTGAATAGTCAAAGTCTTTTTCCCAGAGCAGGGGAATCCAAATTGTAATAATTTTAAGGTGAGCGAAGAAAGTTTAAAATTGAACGTGGGGGCAACCTTCTCACACAGAGGGTTGTGTGTTTATAGAATGAGTTGACAGAGGAACTGGTGGAGGAGAGTATAATTGCAATATTTAAATGACATTTGGAAACCTAAAAGGATAGGTTAAAAATAGAGGGGTATTGATTAAATGGAGGATAACTGGACTAGTTCAGTTCACGAAACTTGATCCGCATGGATAGGTTTGGCCAAAGGGTCAGTTTGCATTCTGTATAATACGGAGCGTCAGAGCGAGCAGGTCGGGAAAGTCATTGGGTTTGGGACCTGGCTGTGGTCATGGAGCAGGGAAAGGTTTCAGAGTGATGTGTGGTCGGGACACACAATGGGAAAGGTCTGACACCGTGATGTGGGGGTTCATAATGATGATGGATGTGGTGACTGGCCAGTGGGATGGCAGTGACGGTGAGATGCAGAAGTAAGACCAAATGCTCAAAAGCTTGGAGACAGGATTTAGGATTGCTGATTCAGAATTGAATTAACATGCAGGTTAGTTTGCACTTCGGAAGGCAAGTACAATGTTAGCATTCATTTCGAGTTGGGCTGGAATACAACAGAAAGGCTGTGGAGCAATAATAACACAAACCTTCGGAGCAGGAGTAGGCCATCTCGCCCATTGACCCTCCTTCTCCATCCAAAAGGAAGCTTGGTTGATCTTTTCATGCTCTCAGCTGTACCTACCTGCCAGCTGACTGAAGCCCTTACTTCCTTACTGTTCAAAATCTAACTACCTTTCCCTTAAAAAATTACTTCCAATGAGCTGGCGTACATTGTGCTACTGGGCAGCGAATTCAAAGCCTTTAGGGCAGAAGTCCTTCCTCAACTGAGACCTAAATCTGCTAACCTTCTCTTAATGCTATGCCTCCTGGTTCTAGTTTCTCCCGCCAGTGGAAACAATCGACCTGCTTCTATCTTATCTATTCCCTCCACATTTCTCTATGTTCCTCTAAGATGTCTCCTCAGTCTTTTAAATTCCAATGAGTATAGTTCCAAATTACTCAATCCGTCCTCGCAGGCCAACACTCTCAATTCCGGAGTCAACTCAGTGAAACTCCTGTACACCTCCTCCCGTGCCTTTTCACAAGCCCGACAAACAAAACTGTACACAATGCTTCAGGTGTGGCCTCACGAGCACACTCCACAGCTGCCTCATTGACGCCCTACTTCAAACTCCACGCCTCGAGAAATGAACGACTATATCGCATTCCCATCTTAATTGCCTGCTGCAATTTCAAATAATCTTTTGGAGATTAGCAGACAAGGACACACAGACCACCCTGCACAATGGCATGCTGTAATTGTTCATCATTTAAATGATAGTCCATGATACTAACATTTACCAACCTTGTCCTCGACCTGACATATCAATTCGCCTCAACGTATGAATAACAAGTGTATGCTTTCAGTGTCTTCTGCATACTTTGGTCTATCATTCATCTGTGAACTCTGCATTTGGTCCCAAACTATAAATCCTGTGTGCAAACTGAAAATAATTACGGTTCCAATTCGCATCCTTGTGGAAAATTAATGCTTAACCAGAAAATCAACTAATTATATTTTGCTTGTTGTTAATTCAGCAATCTTTTGTCATGCTTGACACATGACCCATAATGCAGTCAATATTAATTTTATGCAATTAACGTTTGTGTACAATTTATCGAATGCCATCTGTAAATACACAGACACCACATCTGCCGGGTCTCCAATGTTCACTGTGCTAATAATGTCTTCGAAGAATTCCAGTGAAACAGTGAAACTGACTTGCATTTCATGAACCCATTCTGAATCTGACCAGTTGGACAATTTCAGTCCAGATGTCACGCTAAATCTTCTTTGAATAAAGATCTAAACATTTAACACATTGCAGAGGTTAACCCAACAGATGTACACTTACCCGCTTTTTGACTAGCTTCTTTTTAAAAAGAAGTCGTGTCAAAATTGCAGTTTCCAATCTTTTGCAAGCGCCAAGCGAATTTTCCAAAGTTACATAGAACATAGAACATAGAAGAATACAGCGCAGTACAGGCCCTTCAGCCCTCGATGTTGCGCCGATCAAAGCCCACCTAACCTACACTAACCCACTATCCTCCATATACCTATCCAATGCCCGCTTAAATACCCATAAAGAGGGAGAGTCCACTACTGCTACTGGCAGGGCATTCCATGAACTTACGACTCGCTGAGTGAAGAACCTACCCCTAACATCAGTCCTATATCTACCCCCCCCTTAATTTAAAGCTATGCCCCCTTGTAATAGCTGACTCCATACGTGGAAAAAGGTTCTCACTGTCAACCCTATCTAATCACCTAATCATCTTGTACACCTCTATCAAATCACCCCTAAACCTTCTTTTCTCCAATGAAAACAACCCCAAGTGCCTCAGCCTTTCCTCATAGGATTTTCCTACCATACCAGGCAACATCCTGGTAAACTTCCTCTGCACCCGTTCCAGTGCCTCCACATCCTTCCTATAGTATGGCGACCAAAATTGCACACAATATTCCAGATGCGGCCGCACCAGAGTCTTATACAACTGCAGCATGACCTCAGGACTCCGGAACTCAATTCCTCTACCAATAAAACCTAGTATGCCATATGCCTTCTTCACTGCACTATTTACCTGTGTGGCAACTTTCAGAGATCTGTGTACATGGACACCAAGATCCCTCTGCTCTTCCACACTACCAAGTAGTCTACCATTAGCCCAGTAATCCATCTTTTTATTACTCTTACCAAAGTGAATCACTTCACACTTAGCTACATTGAACTCCATTTGCCATCTTTCTGCCCAGCTCTGCAGCTTCTCTATATCCCGCTGTAACCTGCCATATCCTTCCTCACTGTCTACAACTCCTCCGACTTTCGTATCATCCGCAAACTTGCTCACCCAACCTTCTAACCCTTCCTCCAGGTCATTTATGGGGGGCCTTATCAAACGCCTTACTAAAATCCATATATACCACATCTACCGCTTTCCCCTCATCTACCTCCTTAGTCACCTTCTCAAAGAATTCAATAAGGTTTGTGAGGCACGACCTGCCCTTCACAAAACCATGCTGACTATCCTTGATCACATCACTCTTATCCAGATGTGCATAAATCCTATCCCTTACAATTCTCTCTAAGACTTTGCCCACAACAGAAGTGAGACTCACTGGCCGATAGTTACTAGGATTATCCCTACTCCCCTTCTTGAACAAGGGAACCACGTTTGCTTGCCTCCAGTCCTCTGGCACTACTCCTGTCGACAAAGAGGACACAAAAATCAAGGCCAATGGCTCTGCAATCTCCTCCCTTGCTTCCCAGAGAATCCTAGGATAAATGCCATCAGGCCCAGGGGACTTATCTATTTTCACCCTTGCCAGAATTTCCAACACCTCTTCTCTACATATCTCAAAGCCATCCATTCTACTTATTCGTGCCTCAGTATTCATATCGACAACAATGTCCTGTTCCTGAGTGAATACTGACGAAAAGTATTCATTCAGCGCCTCCCCAATCTCTTCAGCCTCCACACGCAACTTCCCATTACTATCCTTGATTGGACCTATTCCTTCCCTAGTCATTCTTTTATTCCTTATTTGTTATTTATCTCCCCTTCCATCTTACTACTCAAAGATGCATTTCATCAGGGCCAGCTGACTTGTTTACTTCCAACCATACTAACTTGGCCACTACTAGTTCTTTAGTGATATGATCGCTTTCAAGTCTTCACCTGCCTTCGACTCCTTGTGAACAATTATTAGCACGTGATCTGTGTCTCCCACACTGAAGACGGACACACAATAGCTTTTCAATACGTCTATCATTTCCTCATTTCCCACTAATACATTCAGCTTCCCATCTGCTAAAGAACCAATGCTTACCTCAGTTACTTGCTTTCGTTTTATATATTTGTTAAAAAGATTCTTTGTTTAACATATATTCCAAGCTTATTTACTTTTCATTGTTACTTTTCTCTGTACTTTTCTTCGTGATTATCTTTTGACCATTGACGCTTTCCAAATTCCCTAGTTTCCCACTATACCTTGTTACATTACATGCAGTAGCTTCCAATTTACATTCATAGAGTCAAAGAGATGTACAGCATGGAAGCAGACCCTTTCGTCCAAATCGGTCATGCTGACCAGATATTGCAAACCCAATCTAGTCCCACCTGATAGAATCTCTCCCATATCCCTCCAAACACTTCCAATTCATGCACCCATCCAGATGTCTTTTAAATGTTGAAATTTCACGAGACTCCACCCACTTCATCTGGTAGCTTATTCCATACACGCACCAACATCTGCGTGAAAACGTTGACCCTTAGGTTTCTTTTATATCTTTCCCCACTCATCCCAAACCTACATACTCTAGTTCTCGAATCCCGAGCCCCTGGGCGAAGGCTTTTTCTATTTATCCTATCGGTGACGCTCATGATTTTATAAACTGTTATAAGGTCAGCCGTCAGCCTCCGACGCTCCAGGAGCCATATTCAACCTCTCCCTCCAGCTCAAATCCTCCAAGCCTGGCAGAATCCTTGTTAATCTTTTTTCTGTATCCTTACAAGTTTTCAACTTCCTTTCGATAGGAAGGATACCAGAATTTCGCACAATATTCCAGCAGTGGTCGGAAAAAAAAATCCTGTACAGTTGTAACATGACTTCCAAACTCCTGTACTCAATACTCTGACGTATAAAGGAAAGCATACCAAACGCATTTTTCACTGTTCTATCTAGCTGCGAATCCACTTTCAGGGAGATATGAATCTGCACTCCAAAATATCTTTGTTCAGCAACACTCCAGAGGACCTTACCATTAAGTGCTAAGATTTGCTTTCCGAAAATGCAGCACCTTGCATTTATCTGATTTAAACTCCATCTACCACCTTTTAGCCCATTGGCCCATCTGGTCCAGATCCTGTTGTAATCTGAGGGAACCCTCTTCGCTGAACACTACACCTTCAATTTTGGTATCAAATGCAAACTTACTAACTGTACCTCTTATGCTTGCATCATCTTTCTTTCTGGTTTCACCTGTGTGTAGTGTTGTTCATGCTCTGCGTTGTTCAGCCACAGAGTATCAGCTCCGTCCACGCTTGATTTCCCCTTTGGTAGATTTGCAGCAATTTGTGGTCAAAGCCAAAAGCAAATTATTGCACTGACCGAACCACAGCGTTAGTTCCATCAAGAAGCGCTGTTTTCCTCTCTTTTCTTCAACAAAACCTGACGACTTTATATCGTAAGATGAACATATAACAAATAATCCTGGATGCGTGTATGTTGATTATTTGCATACGGTTTGAACTTCATCGCACCCTTCCGTTTTCATTTTGTTTCCTTAGACCCTTGCAGTGAGTTTCTAAATCTGTAAGAGACTGAAAAGTCCGAACACCAAACTTGATTATAATGACACAGAAATGCAAAGGGTCTTTGACTTTATTTCTTCTTTAGGATATCCTGCAGATTAATTTTTCTGTGGTTCGAACACTTTATTTTTCTTATATTATAGCATAACAGCAATAAATAGCATTGTGTATTCATATTACAAAGAGCACATTCATCCATCTGGAAAGATTGAAGGTAATTCAGAAGGTTTGTTGTAGGTTAGTGGTCAAATTAGTTCGAGATGTGACTTGAATGACTGACCAACAGTTGTTCAAGCAACGTTTCTCTTTATTTTGTACTTCCTTTCATAAACTTGTAATGGCAGAGACTTTTTTGAAAACTTAACAGTTCCCTAATCATGCTCTGGTTGCGTAAGTATTCCTGAAGGACTTCGTCTCAATGTAGAAGTTCATTGGTCATTTTTACTGTTATGGACGAGAGCAGACCAGACCCCAAATGTTCCAGCCCCCTTCCCCCCCCCCCCCCCCCCCCACCCCCCCACTCCCATCCAACCCTCAAGCCATGGTATATTATGGAAATAGTACAAATCCGAACATGTATATTTTTCAAATGACAAGAGTAAGGCACTGTGTTCCAGACATAATTTGATTTCACTACCACGACATTTTCAGCAAAACATACCTTATTCTGACAGCACAACTGAAATAAAACTCAAAAAGGATTTTAGTGTGTTTGCCATCCTTAACAAGCTAATGTATTATTTATCCAGTTTAAGAGCAGCGAGGCTATTCTGCAGCTCGAAATAAACCTGGTTAGACCACAGTTAGTATGTTGTTATCTGTCCTGGAAGTTTTAAGAAGGGTGCAGAGGAGATTTACCGGGATGCTGCTGCATGGGTTGAAGGGAAGATACATTTCTTCACTTAAGGTGCTGTTAACTTTTAGGTACAATCAGAGAACAATCACAAAGGCCAATATCCCACGTATCGAATCTGTCTGCCAGGCCCACTGTCAAAGAAAGGCTGCCAGTATTCTCAAAGGTTCATTCCACCCTGACAATATTTTTCTACAAGCTTTACTATCGGAGAGAAGATACAGAAGCCTCAACACACACCAGCCGGTTTTGTAACAGTTTCTATTCCACTATTGTTAGAATACTAAATTGACTCAGAAACTCTTAACATTCGCCTGTACCTTTCTTTTTGTTTTTGCTGTTATTCACTTGGTATTTACTATCTTTGCAAATTAACTGTGTAATCTACCTGTATTGCTCGCAATACAAAGCTTTTCACTGTGCCTTGGTACATGTGACAATAAATTCATGTCATTTCAATTCAACTCAACGTAGGTGACATTGCTGTAGCTTTTTTGAAACAGCCTAATCGTTTCCATAATATGGACATTAAATAAAAATCTGCATGGAATTTATGCACACTTCTGTTGAAGTATGATTTGCATTTTAATCATTTTCGTAACAGAGAAACCACAGTTTCACATATGGTTCCAGCTTTGTCCCAAAACTGCTTAATGGGAAATATTTCGTTCCGTTTCATATGATCTTAGGTTAAGAATAAGTAATTGTGACGACATCAGTTAGAACGTTCCTCTATTATTTAATTATGTGTGACGTTGAGATAATTTAATACGATTGTTCGATGGCAATCGTGGCCATGCTGCACCTTTACCAAGGTTATGTCATTCTTCGGTTTTCTTGAAGTGGGCTCATAAAGGAAGAGGTGCTGACATCTGGAGGAGGCTATTTTCAACTATGACAGGCGGCCTGTTTCCCCAGCTCAGGCTTTTCAAGGGGGTTGAGTTTGAGCAGGTAGTCAGAAAAACGGCTGGTAGCAGAGAAGATACTACAAGAAAAATAGATTCCATGCATCAAAAGATGTTTCAGGCCGTATTTTTCTCTCTGAAAACTCGTCTGCCTGGAAGATCTCTGTTTTCATTTACCATTTGCCAAGAGGTGTGTTTATGGGATGTTGTGAGAATTGCAACAGCTTCGTTAAGTCATGATATTATACAAGTTGAGTTTTCATATAGTTAATTATTCGGAATTCTGTTTCCTTTTGGAAGGTTCAACTGTAGTGTTTAAATATATTCTGTTTTTTTTACAGCGATTGAATTGACTAGCTGTGTCACTTCTGCAATATCCGCTGTACAGGTATCAAAAAAAATGCTAAGTTACGGTTTATGCTACCTTCTTGGGGGCATGACCTGCTCTACAACATAATGCATTTGCTGGAAAATGAAATTCATTTGAATGGGAACCTTCAGGCCGTCATTTCCCTTCAGTCTTCGTGTACTGCAATTGCGATCGTAATAGGGAATATGAGCACGTCAGTCATCAATGTCCACCTACCTAAGCAAGATTATTCCATGAGCTCCAACTTGGTATTCCTCTGTTTAGAAATGTAGGGTATCTGATAGCTCCCAATATATGCTGAAATAAAAAAAAGCTCTCGCAATCGTATGGAATTACATTTCTGCCAAGAGATGTCATTTCATCCAGGTGGTGTAAGTCAAAACTAAGCATCTGACTATAATAAACCGATTTTCAATCCCTGGCCCATAACCCATTGTACGTTTGCATCACAAATGTACATTGAAGTACACCACAATTTTTGGGGACTTTTGGTGGTTCCACCACCCTAACTGGTAAAATGTTCCAGATTTCTATCACTTTTTGGGTGAATACATTTTCCTCGTATCAGCTGTTAACCTCCTGTTCCTTACTCTCCGTTGTTGGACTCCCTGTCATTCATCCCTCATTTAACAGGTAATATTTATCCCCTAAACACTACCTGCACGTCCCATCACTTTATATGCCTTAATCATGGCTCGGGTCAAATTTCTCTGCGTCAAGGAAAGCAACCTCACCGGTCCAAACTCTCTTAATAATTAAAACTGTCCAGTAAAGCCAACATCTCCCCTCACCCTTTCCAGTGCTATCAATTCTCTCCTGTAACGAGAATTCCAGAATAGCTTTGCCCTAACGTATGTTTCATAAAGTTATATCATTGCCTCTCAGCACTTAAAATCTATGCCTTCGTTGACAGACTCATTACTTTAGAGACCTACATCACAGTAACAAGCCCTTTGTCCAAACTGGTACATACAGACCAAAGTGTCTAGCCAGGCTAACTCCATGTCTGTGCACTTTTCTGATATCCTTCAACTTCTTTCATATCCATGTCTTTTCCAAATGCCTTTTTAATGATTTGATGGCTGTGTCTCAACCCCTTCCACTGGCAGCTCTTTCTATATGTCTGCTACCCTCTGTGAAAAGTAGTTGGCCCTCAGGTTCTCTTTCATGCTTTCTTCTTTAATCTTAATCTGATGGTCTCGGTGCATCGATTCCACAAAGGTGGGTAAAAAGAGTGAGAGCGTTTACACTATCCATGCCTCTCATGACCTTATGCGCCTCTGTAGGCTTCCCCATCAGTGCCCTCAGCTCGAAGAAAATGTCCTTGCTTCTCTGAACTCTCCCTATAACTCAGACTATTGTGTACAGTCAGAATCCTTGTAGATTTCTTGTGCTCTATTTCAATTTTAATAAAATCCTTCTAATGGCAAGGTTAACGAAACTGAACAGAATACTATAAGTGCCGTCTCACCAGTGTACTTAATGAAGGAAAAGTAACCTCCCATTTCTGTACCAAAGTGCCACTGATGAATGTCTTGGTATGCTTTTCTCTTTAATATACTTAAGACACGTATTTGGATTCTCCACAATCTCAATCAGTGCTGTCTAATGCCGCATTATTGCTCTCCTGTTTTCCTGCTTAAGTAAACGTCTGTATACCTTATAGGCGTCCAGGGAATATTTAGATCACAAATGACTGTTGTTCATCGCATATTCATCACTGCTCATCATCTATTTCGTGCGTTCTTTTCCCAGTCCATTTGTGTCAACCTGGCAGTTTTCCAGATTGAATTTCAAACGATTGCTTTCTTTCTAAAAAGACTCTAAACTCAAGAATGGATGCATTGCTACAATTGGTGGGACCAATCCGGGTGTACTGTGTGAAGTTTTGGTTTCCATATCGTCGGAACTACGTTCCTGTTCTGCGGGTTCTGGGGCAAAGGCTGATTTGACTCGGAACATTATCTCTGCTTTCTGTGCACGACATTGCCAGAACTGTTGTATTCCTGCAGTGATTTCTGTTATCAGTTTAAATCTTCTTTGATGTATTTAGGTGAGGAAAATGTTCACTGTAGATTTGGAGAATCGGGAATGTGGAATATCTAAATTTCAAAGATGATGAGGCAAGGTAAAGAGAGCGAAGGAAGCTTCTGATAGCAGAGTAGTGTAGAAGTAGGTAAACCAGTTTAACATTAGTTTGTGAGTAAGAGAAGGTGAAGATTATGGTGCTGGAAAAACGTAGCAGGCCAGACCGCATCCGAAGAGCAGGTGAGACGATGAGTCGAGCATAATGCCTTCATCAGGAATTGAAATGATTTCCGACTGCTTCTCGGATTCTGCCGGGAACATATCTTCTGGTATTCCCATTCCTGACCACAAAATCTCCTGTCAATCCATCTCACTGTGGAGTCCCCCACCAGCGCTTTTCTGTTCTCCCCCTCTTCCCTTCTGAGCCACAGTGCCAGGCTTGGTGCCTGCGACCTGGTAACTATGACTTTTCCTGGTAGGCCATCCCCACCGGCAGTGTACAAAATGCTATTCTTATTGTTGAGGGGAACTACCACAGGGGATCCCTGCTCTGACCGTCAGTTCCCTTTCCTCCTCCTGACTGTAACTCAGCTGTCGCTACCCTGTGTCTGAGGAGTGATTGCCTCCCTGCACATTCTCTCAATTTCTCGCTCAGCCTCCTGAATGATCCTTAGTTTATCCAGCTCCAGCTCCACTTCACTAACTCCGGTTTCGAGGAGCTGGAGTTGGGTGCACTTTATGCAAATGTAATCGGCAGAGACATGCGAAGTATCTCTCACCTGCCATGTTCTGCAGGAGGAGTGTACAACTGCCCTAACATCCATATGCCACTACTCTGAAAGTCCACACAGGACAACAGAAAGGAAGAGAAGAAAAATAATTAACAAACCTGTAAACTAACCGAGTCTACAGTAAGATTAGAGGTGGTGGGTGGGAGGGAGGACCGACAGTGTATGGTCTGGGTTTAGATCTCACCCACTTAAAAAGAACTTTCTGGCAGTCCTCTCTTCTCTCCACTCTCTCGCCTCACTGCTTTGTTCAAAACATGTTTTTTACTCACCTCTCCAGAAGTCCTCCGCTGCTCTATCTCACCTCTCGGCTAATGGAGGCCTCGACGCCTGAGGCAAATATTTTAAACAGTTACACTCACCTTCCCAGCAGTGCTCCGCTCCTCCTTCGCACATCTCGGCAAATTGAGGCACCGACGCGTGAGGTAAGTTTTTTTAAACAGTTATACTCACCTTCCCAGCAATCCTCCGGTCCTCCCTCTTGGCAGAATGTCTTTCCTTAGACGGGAGACCAAACTGCACATAATATTCAAGTTGTGGCCTCACCATGGCCAAGTTTAACTCACACAAAAATGTGGGAAGATTGCCGTGCGATGAAAAGTGCAGACGGTCAGTTCACAAAGTATCAATTGAATTCAGCAACACAGTGGAGCAGAGTGAGGAGAGTGTTTGGCAATGGGCAAAGAAGCGAAAAGGGGTTGGAAGAGTGATTTGAATTATTCCTCATATTAAATTATGTTCCGTGAATTGTCCATGCTAAATTGCACGTAGTGTTTGGTGCATTAGTCAGAGGTGAATGTAGGGATATGGGTCTGGGTGGGTTTCTTTTCGGAGGGTCAATGTGGACTTGTTGGGCTGAGGGGCCTGTTTCCACACTGTAATGAATCTAATCTATGAGTTGCCTGAAGTCAGCATTTCAATGAAGCAGTCTGGGAAGAAGGGCAAGCAATAAGCATTACAATTGAAGTCACTTGGGCTACGGTCAGTAGCCTGGAGTGTAAACGCAGTGAAAATGCTTGGAATGTGTGCCTTGTCATTTTCAAATTAGGGATTTTGGTATACTCAAATAGAAATGGAAATGACTGTGTGGAGTTGTCTGCAATTAGCATTACGATAAAAAGGTCCACAAGGAGAGGCTTGAATCAACATCATAGTGTTGCAATGTGGCAAGAGAAATCTGCAATGGTGAATGCAGTGAAACTGTCTGCGAAGAGATGGCTGCAGTGAGTATTACACCGAAACGACCTGCAAAACAAAGCAACCACACATATTGCGATGCCAAATGTTGATTATGCTTACACTTCAGTAACAATGATTATAGGAGTGATCAGAAAAGTGTAGATCTCTTGGCGGTCCCAGCGATTGCCACCATTTTGGCAATTGGAATTTTTTTTAGATTAGATTAGAATTCTGACACTGTGGAACACGACCTTTGGTGCAACAAGTATTGTCCGACACTCCGGAAAGTAACCACCCAAACCCATTCCCTTAACTAATGCACCAAACACTACGGGTAATTTACCATGGCCAATCCACTCTAACTTGCAAATATTTGGACGGTGGGAGGAAACTGGATCACCCAAAAGAAACCCACATATAAACGGGGAGAATGTACAAACTCTACACAGACAGTCATCCGAGGTGGGAATCAAGCCTGGGTCCATGGCGCTGTGAGGTAACCAAGTTAACCATAAAGCCATCATGCCACCCCTATTGTTGAATAAATTATTTGGTCAGAAGTAAGTCGTGCCATCGCAACTGGTGGAAGCTGCATTGTCGGACTGAAGGACTTGCATATGTCTTCGAAACTGGAATGGATGAACACAGGTATAGGTGTGTTTGAACAGCGTAGCATTTGTCACAGATGGCAGAATGGCTGGAGTGAATTCAGAGTTTCACAGAGAAAGGAACGATTATTTTGTGCCAGGATAGGTACAACGATAGAGTCGACAATAATGGCTCGAGGACGTTACAAAGGTTGTCAGTTGTTTGGCAGAGTGTGAAGGGTACATAGATCGCGACAGCCTGAATTTATAAACGGTATTGGGAAGATTGTATCTGCAGATAAACTTGTGATCTTCGTCAGTGCTCCTTTCCTGAACAAGATTACATAAACAAGGAATACTATTGTGGCTGGAAGCGATTGCAGGAAGACAGAGAACTTGTGTAGATGGACGAGTTCACAGTGGAAGAGGCGCTTAAGGAAGCAGGGGAGGTTGCGTTGTGTGTTGTTATGGATGGCGGATATTTTACAGATTGGAAACATTCTCAGTTCTATGGGACGTCACTTGCAATGTGAGGGCTTCATGAACTTGTAGTGTTTGTAGAGATACAGACGAGAACAGCAGCTAGAGATGTGTCGAGATTTTAATAAGTGTCAACACCGTGTAAATTTAGGAACAGGCGCAGTTTAGGAGGCCTTTAAAACGATGGATTCTTGCAGTGCTGTATAGCGTTATAGCGGATGGAAGAGCTGAAAACTTGTATGAATTTCCAGTGATGCGAATTTGACCATGTGTACAGAATCTGTGTATTTGCCAGACTAAAGCATGTTACACAGAGAAGGATAAGCAAACTGAGTAACTGAGTGGAGGAGGGGATTGTCACATTTGGAGTTATAGAAGTTTGTTTGGTGGAAGCATGTTAAGGAAGAATTGGTGAACAAGAGTAAGCCTGTGCATTTCAACGTAACAGTCAAAATGGCGTCCGAGAATGGCCAGCGAGCAGACGGGATGGTTTGATAATTGGGAAGTGGTGTGATTTCGGGATCAGACAGGTGTGGCATTTGCTAATGCCCAGTTTATACAGTGTGGTATGTCTGAGGCCAAACCGTGCAATATTCGTGGCTGGGGGAGTAGTGGAATGGATGAAGGTCTCACTAATGTGACTGACATGGGGATGTACGCATGAAAGTCATGAAGATGAAAACGACAAGTGTGAATGATCACTATCAATTCTATTTCTGCTCAAATACGAACGGTCTGAACGTGATATGTTCTGCACCCATTAACAGGGATCAACGTGAGGTGGAGGGAAGTGCCAAGTTTAGATATCAGTGACTCTTAGCGTTTATCGTGAAACTATAATTATATCATCGACGCTTCTATTTGACATATACCTAGCTCAACCCCAGCTCAGCAGTTGGTTTTGTATAGATTGCCGCATAAACCATGATGAAGGGCTCATGCCCGAAATGTTCATTGTCTTGTTCTACAGATGCTGCTTGACCTGCTGGCGAAAATATCGTTCTTTCCCTTGGCAGACATAAGATCTGACAACAAGTGCAAATGCATGAGAAGCTATCGATTTTGCCCTGTCCTTCACGAAGCACCTCGACTTTTTATCTACTGGCTTTATCAGTGTGCAACTGAAATCCAGATCTTGCACTTTGCTGAATTTTCTCTGGCATGTCTGAACCCCCGCTTATTTCCATAACTCATATTTTAAGTTCAGCACTAGAATTGTTCAATTTCCACAGTTTAACAACAACTGAATTGGGGATGGTGCAAGAAAGCAGTGTTGTGACAGGTGATCCACCAAGATCTCTTTGAATGTTGCATCTCCTTCAAAGGGCTGAATTAACTCCGGCTATTTCTATTTCTTATATATATATATTTTCCATCTGGATCTCCGTGTGACCATTATTGCTCCTGTTATGCTGCTCCTTAACGTGTATATTTCCTCCTTTTCATTTGTCTCAGGTTATCCGACAGCCTTCTCTTTTTTTGAACCTGTAGTGTTCGATATTGGATAAGTCTTACCAATATTATATTGGTTCTTCAGTTGCCTGTCTCCTCTTGTCAATTGATAACAGCTCTTTGACGTTTATTTACTCCAGAAGGCTAATCTTCTTTTGTGATCGACCACTCAAAGTGTACCTCTCAGTTGCTTTAATTTTTACCTGGTTGAATTCCTTATGCAAAAATAGCTTCCAGTGGGTTCCTGAGCTTCGCTCTGAACTTGGATAGAGATGCCACATAGACAATGGTGTTCGTGCAGCAATTCAAATTCCGCAGCATGTAGGCAACTTGTTTAAATATGTATTCACCATCGCTATCTAAAGGATCGTCAACATCGAAATGATATAAAATATACCAAATCCACAGAAAAATGAAGTTGCCAGATATGACGAAGAGTAAAATTATACTCTGTCTTCTACTGTCCATCTCTGGGTCGCTGGAATCTTCTCCCTTACCATGACCTTTCAGACCTTTCCGGACTCGACTGGCTACTAATATGTGTTTGACTGTCAGAGTGTTGAGGAACAGAATCAAACCAAAAGGGAATATTGGTGTTAGAATATTTTCAAAGTTGTTAAATCCTCGCCACACAGGGTCATAATAATATGCATCTGAATTCATACAGTACCATGGTACATTACTAATTATTTCATAAGGTTCAAATCTGAAGTAGATAGGGATTTTGTTTGACAAAAAACAGACTGCTGGTTGTTGCGAGAACCACGGTTGCAATTCTTTGAGTGCAGTATTTGGTTTTCAGTTTCTCACAACAAATGGTGACATATCGATCAAAGGTGAAAGCAATTGTGAACCAGACAGAACAGTCTATGAGTAGACGGCACAGAGCATAATGAACACTACATACAGGGGTGATGCCCAGGAAAGATGGTGGAAAAAAATCATGATTGATTCGACTGAGTATGATCTCAATGATAACGACCAATAGCGAGCAGGTGGCGCCTGCTGCAGGAAGACAGTCCACACGTATCCTGAAGTAGGATCCCAACCGTCACTAAATTGACTGGAAGAGAGGGAGAAGGGGAAAAATGATCAATGCAGGCCAATATGCTTCATTACTGAGGCTAAATGGTATGGGTTCGATTTCATCAACACAAGCGTGTTAAAGTAATTAGTTATCTAATCAATAATGTGAATCAACAGTACACTGAATCTCACACCCCCAGTTTTAATATATGTGTAACATAAGCATGAAGCACATTGTATACAAGAGGACAGCGGCCCAGTAAGATTTTGACTGAGGAGGAAATGCACAGGCAGATCAGAAACTATCTGATTCATTCAGGGCAATTTCAGTTCAAGCAACACCAAAGCCTGAAATTGCAACATTCTTGTTAAAACGGGATGACTGCTTTAAGCCCCAGCCCCTTCCACACAAGTAGCAATCCTACTCTCAGCAATAGCAAACAGAGCAATTACATACCAGAAACAACACAAAAGCAGATGCCATTTTCTCTGAGGCTGTCGATCTTTTGATGTTTTGTGTAATAAGCATTACAAAACACTGGGAAGAGAGGATGAGCATCCTGCATGAGGTTGCCCGAAATGAAAAGATGTGTTCAAATGTTCGTAAGTTTCCAGGAAGACGTGGAAGACAGAGAGCTGTGTGGAGCTTTCAGATTGTTGCAGACAGTTGGCTCAAATGCCAAGCTTCCGTACTGTGTATACTGTGCCTGAAAGAGCTTCATCTCATGTCTCAAACACATCCAAAATTCTTTTCCTGTATTTCGTCGAAACAACTGAAAGATCTCGCTGTCGACACGAGCGTGCCCCAGCTAACTGTGCAGTCTGGCCGAAAGCAGCATTTCTGCTGGTAAGACCTCTTCTGCCTCTTCATCTGGCTCCGTGTAAATGTACCTGCTTCTTTCATTATTTTGTCTACAGACAGCCAATGATTCCATCAAAATGTGTCCGGTTGTTTTTTTTTTGTTTCACTCCATGAGTTTTTTTTTGTAATGCTTTTTTTAAGCTTATTTATTAAAATTGGTTTCTGCCTCTTTACGAATGAGGTATAAAATCCCAATTTTTTTCTATTCAGTCTCTGTGCAATTGATTACAGTACTTAACATGATATTCATCGGCGAATTTGATGCTCATGGAATGGTCCAGCACTGAGCGCAATAACATGGTGGGGAGAGATTGAACTACTGGAAGCAAAGTGAAACTACGGGATCATATCCGGGATATTCGACCCAATGTGCTGTTGCAGATAACATTTTTGCTTTCTGTACAATTGCAGAACTTTGTCAGGCACAGATTTGAATTGTCTCGGAGATTGTCTTTACTCACCAGGTAACCCAAAGACGGCTATGACCACGTAAAATATTTTCCTCACAGTTCGAATCAGATCGCGCATTTTCAGTGCGCAGTCATGTGTCTCTTGCTTCTGTAGGCAATCCCCCTCAGTTTGCTTCTGTGATGGCCGATTAGCGGGACCTTAATTGTATACTCATCGGCATCTCCATGGGGACATTCATGTTGCACAATATTCTAAAGTGTTTTTTTTTCTTCTCCTTGAATGTTTAGAGCAAACAAATGCCGAGAGCTGAAGTAATCCTCTGACGCTGAAATATGTTTCGTGTGGGGAATGAAGTGGAAAAAGTCAGACTCCCTTATGAATGCACTGCACTGATTATATGAAGTAACTAAGCAGAGTTGGAATCTGTGAAAACGTCCCCTGCAAATGGTCTGACAAAATTCCCAGTTGTGGCTCAAGACCACGCAATGATGGATTTCATCCAATTTTAGTCAATTACTGAGTTTCAGAGGGTCAACATAGGCCTGTTTGGTTGAGTACTTCTGTGTCGCACTATCATTAGCTGGAAACAGCTAGATGAGTGTTTCACACTATCAAACTGAGCCAAACAGAGTTTGGACATTTGCACAGTCTTCTTCATGTTTGTGGCAGACCTGATGAGTAAATTGCACAACTCCTCATCTCTCTCACACTAAGTCACTCAATTCTCTTTGTGGTTCTTCCTCATTTCTGTCCTATTGAAGTTCCATTCCCCACGCTCTCAGTACCTATACTTCAGATATACACCAGGGTCTATAAGAATGGTAGTACTCCATTGCGTGGCTGTTCACGTGTTGCCAATATCTTCAAGCCTTTGTATTCCAACGAATGACTCAACTATACAAATAAGTGAATCGCCTGTGCCTCAGGACAAAACAAAACTTGGAAGTAAATGTCTCAATCATTTTTCGAGAGAGTTGTCCCCTCTTGGACAATCGCGATGATTTGTAATCTCTCTGAATCACTGCCAGGTTCTGATTTACTCGAGTGCTTTGACGTACCTGCTCATTGAAAGCACGTATTTGAGCTTTTCAAACATAACACGTTGTCCATATAAGTTCTGCGTCTATTTGTTTTTATTTTCCAAGCCTGTCATGATGCTTATCTGGTTATCTATGAATTCCCTATGTCCAGAAACATCGTCGTGGAAGCTGACGTGGTTTACTCAGACAAGTGCGCGAGCTCCACAAGCAGCTCAGATGTTCCAAATATTGTGTACATTCTGACTCCTCAATACTATTCCACATTGACAAGTCACAACTTTTTCAGAATATTCCCGACTTTCCCAATGACTGCAGTTTCAACTGTGCACAAGAAACTCATCATCATCAAAGCTTATTTCAGCAATGAATACTATATTCACGATGCATTGTAGATATTTTTTAAAAATGGTTTTGGCATTACCATGCAAAATCATGACAAGAAAAAGACAAGAGAACATTTGCTTGAGAACATCAGCACTACAAGTTCCCCTCCTGTTCACTCATCATTCTTACACAGAATTAAATCACTGCTCCTTCAGTGTCGCTTGGTCAAAATCCTGGATTTTGCTCACTGTCAGGACCGCGGGGTTCCCTGCACCACACGGACCGAATCAGTTCCCATCACCTTCTCAGGACAACTTGTAGCTGACAATAATTATTGTCACACCAGCAACTCACACATCAGATGAGTGTATATTAGAGGGCATTCATGTTGTTGGTTATACACAAATAGCTGGATCAAACTGCAGGCAAACGTCATCCAGCATGACGACCCTTCAAACATCAGCAATAGTGTGATTGAGTTGGGGATGTGGTTCTGTTCGCCGAGCTGGGAATTAACTTGCAAACGTTTCGTCCCCTGTCTAGGTGACATCCTCAGTGCTTGGGAACCTCCTGTGAAGCGCTTCTGTGCTGTTTCCTCCGGCATTTATAGTGGCCTGTCTCTGCCGCTTCCGGTTGTCAGTTCGAGCTGTCCACTGTAGTGGCCGGTATATTGGGTCCAGGTCGATGTGTTTGTTGATAGAGTCTGTGGATGAGTGCCATGCCTCTAGGAATTCCCTGGCTGTTCTCTGTTTGGCTTGTCCTATAATGGCAGTGTTGTCCCAGTCGAATTCATGTTGCTTGTCGTCTGTGTGTGTGGCTACTAAGGATAGCTGGTCGTGTCGTTTCGTGGCTAGTTGGTGTTCGTGTATATGGATCGTTAACTGTCTTCCTGTTTGTCCGTTGTAGTGTTTTCTGCAGTCCTTGCATGGGATTTTGTACACTACATTAGTTTTGCTCATGTTGGGTATCGTCGGGTCCTTTGTTCTGGTGAGTTGTTGTCTGAGCGTGGCTGTTGGTTTGTGTGCTGTTATGAGTCCTAGTGGTCGCAGTAGTCTGGCTGTCAGTTCGGAAATGCTCTTGATGTATGGTAGTGTGGCTAGTCCTTTGGGTTGTGGCATGTCCTCGTTCCGTTGTCTCTCCCTTAGGCATCTGTTGATGAAATTGCGAGGGTATCCGTTTTTGGCGAATACATTGTATAGGTGTTCCTCTTCCGCTTTTTGTAGTTCTGGTGTGCTGCAGTGTGTTATGGCTCTTTTGAATAGTGTCCTGATGCAACTTCGTTTGTGTGTGTTGGGGTGGTTGCTTTCATAGTTTAGGACTTGGTCTGTGTGTGTGGCTTTCCTGTAAAACTTTGTGGTGAATTCTCCATTCGATGTTCTCTGTACCATCACGTCTAGGAATGGAAGTTGGTTGACCTTTTCTTCCTCTCTAGAGAATCGGATTCCTGTGAGTGTGGCGTTGATGATCTGGTGTGTGTTCTCCATTTCTGTGTTTTTAATTATTACAAAGGTGTCATCCACGTATCTGACCCAGAGTTTGGGTTGAAGTTGTGGTAAGACTGTTTGTTCTAAACTTTGCATTACTTGCTTCTGCTATGAGTCCAGAGATCGGTGAGCCCATGGGTGTTCCGTTGATTTGTTCGTATATTTGGTTATTGAATGTGAAGTGTATTGGCGCTTCACAATATTGGCACAAGTCCAATAGTTTAAGTATGCCGTCTTTGTTGATAGGTTCAACGTCCTGTTGTCTGTTATGTCTGTCCAGCAAGTTGGCTATTGTTTCTTTGGCTAGTGTTTTGTCGATGGAGACCTGAGTGCACAAACCAGACATCCCACTCAGACCCATAGTATCACTACCAGGGACACCATCACACAAACTGGCCAAAGAACTACAGCAGAAACTGAAACACCTGATCAGCGGATCCAGACAATCTGTACAATCGACACAGGAATTCTTGGACATCATCAGAAATATACACATAGACAAGGAAGAAGCTATGGTCTAAAGGAAAGTGTCCGTGCTGTTGGGTGCAGACAGGAAAGTGTCCGTGCTGTTGGGTGATTCACTGCGTGGATAACATTGATAACCCTTTATGTTTTCGGAGATATGCATCGTAGTGGCCTTAA